>NC_140454.1:3475284-4075284 GCF_963576455.1 Neolamprologus multifasciatus | reverse complement strand
TATTAGTGCGAAGACTACATTTATTATGTTTTGGCACCAGTCACTCAAAGTGATGTATGAGATTTGGAACTCCCCCCCCCCCCCCCCCTTCTTTTTTTTTTTTCTTTCTTAGCAGACAACAAAAGGGGCCCACATCTTGAATTTCCAAGTTCAGTTGTTTTGTTTTTACACTGAAGGCCTGGCTGCGACTGGAGTTCTTCTTCGCACATACACACATCGAGGAGAGGTTGAGTTTTCGCTGCTAATCACTCTCATATGTGGAGGGGCTCGCTGGAAGGCGTGTTGTTTTATCTCACGTCGTCATCTGCGGGTACGGCAGCGAGCATGTGTTCCTGGTTAACACGTATCCACAGAGACAAGGTTAAAGTCTCTGAGAACTGGACAAGACCGTCCCCTTTATAAATGGGCACTTTTACAGTGGAGTACAAAAGTGTCTGCCCCCTTCCTGATTTCCTTTTTTTTATGTGTGTATTTGTCACACTTAAATGTTTCAGATCATCAAACTAATTTAAATATTAGACACAAGTAAACAAAAGAAAATGCATTTTCTAAGTGAATGTGTTTGATATTGATTGGGGGGGAAATCCAAACCTACCCTGTGTGGAAAAGTGATTGCCCCCTAAACCTAATAACTGGTTAGAGTCACCCTAAGCAGTTTTACAGCACTACAGAGGAATTTTGGTCCTCTCATCTTTGCAGAATTGTTGTAATTCAGCCACATTGGAGGGCTTTTGAGCATGAACCACCTTTTTAAGGTCATGCCACAGCATCTCAATCTGATTCAGGTCGGGGCTTTGACTAGGCCACTCAAAAGTCTTCTATTTGTTTTTCTTGGTGGACCTGCTGATGTGTTTTGGATCATTGTCCTGCTGCAGAACCCAAGTGCGCTTCACAAGAACAAGAACAGATGGCCGGATATTCTCCTTCTGGATGTTTTGGTAGACAGCAGAACTCATGGTTCCATTTACCACAGCAAGTCTTCCAGGTCCCAAGGCACAAAACAGCCCCTGACCATTACACTACCACCTCCATATTTTACCGTTGGTATGATGTTCCTTTTGTGACATTCTGTGATACTTTTACACCGGATGTAATGGGACACACACCTTCCAAAAAGTTTAACTTTTGTCTCGTCACTCCACAGAATATTTTCCCAAAAGTCTTGGGAATCATCAAGTTCTTCTTCTTCTTCTTCTTCAACATCTTTTAGCCTTTCTTTACTTTGTCAAACAAGTTCTGTTTAATGATTTCTTGATTCAACACCTCTGCCAATAATTAGGCCTAAGTGTGTTTAATGAAACTCTATCACAGTTAATTCACGATTTAATAAGAGGAACAATTACTTTTTCACACAGGACCCACTAGGTTTGGGCAACGTTTCTCTTCTAATCAATGAAACCATCATTTAAAAACTGCATTTTGCATTTAATTGCGTTATCTTTGTCTAACATAAAAAACAGTTTGATAATCTAAAACATGTGAGTCTGACAAATATGCACAACACATGGAAATCAAGAAGGGAGGAAAACACGTTTTCACACCACTTTATCCTGTGTGTGTGCTGAGGATGGGTATGCACATGCATGAGTTGTATGTAGTCAATCGAGTCAGTTAGCTTGAAGACTCAAGTGGATTAAGAGCTTAGAGACACACTTCTCCAGAGCTTTACTCACAAACGCCTTACGTTCCCTTCACAGGATTGGGGAGACTTAATCTCTGATTTATTCTCTTGTTTTCCAGCTCCACATTAACCCTTATTGCCAAGAAAATATTTTAGAAAGGTGGGCCAAAACACTGCAGCTCATACAGCTCGTCTATGAGCTTGCCAGATTATCTTTCCGCTGCTTTTAACGCAGGGACATCTGTGAATCTATCACATTTTGATTTTTGAACTTAAACAGTGGACAAAAAACCCACAAACGGCTTCTTATTCAGTAATTTTCTAATTGATCTAATCTGTCTCCCTTGCACAAGTCAGTATGTAGACATCTTGACCTTTCAGTGGATTTTTGCAAGCATGTAGCTAGTAGCTTTATGCACTGGTGCAAGAAACACAACACAGAGAGAGACTAATATTCCATTCTCTGCTTGGATGTCGGTGTATGTTGCCTCCTGCATGCTCTGTCCAGCTTCCTTACCTAAACCACATGCAGTATTTCCATTAGTGAGCACACGGCCGGGGCGTGCTGCTTCCTGCTGCGTGCTACAAAAGAAAGGAAAACTGGAAAATATCCCAACTTGATTCCCCCAAAAGTTGTCATGTGTAAAAATGGCAGAAGAAAGAGTGTGGGGGTGGGGAATGGAGAAAAAAGACAAATGTAAAAGCAAGAAACTGAGATTTTTTATAAATTTTTTTAGGTTCTTTTACTGTTTTTGTTTGTTTTCTAATGAGGCAGAAATAAGATGGTTAGGGCAAAGGTCTCTGACTCATGAAAACTGATCCCAGGAGAGCTGTGTGCAGCAGGAGTGCGAAGACGTCAAGCTGTCTGTGTGTCGGCACAATGTGCTGTGCAGTAAATACCCTTAAAGAGCCCTATCATCCACTTGTTTGGTGTTTTAATGCCAGCAACATGTTAACAGATTGTAAGGGGATCAGGGTGACGTTAATGACAGCAGTTCCGTCTCTCTTTGTGTTGGCGCGTAGATGTGTGTTACAGGATGTCAGTGCGCCGACATCCCGCTTAAACCTGCTGTGGAACATTCTTGATCCGGATGTCATTACCGCTGTAGACAAACTGAGCCGTTTAGGGCTGCTCTGTGTCACAGTTGAGGCTTCATTGCATTTTATTAAAACTGAATTTGCCTTCACATCTGCTTATAGATCCTCGGTGTTTACATGCCACAAAACTAATCACAGCCTGGACCAACATTAGTTTTGTGGTGGAACATCACCGACACGAGCCTCAGGTCGTGCATAAAATAAATTAAATGTACCAAAATGTATACTTCTACCTTTTAATATTTAATAGCTACATTCATAGCACCTCTACACCTATTATTTAGGTCTGTTTCATTGGAAGCACAGAGTGACATTTTGAAAATGTCACTTCTTCGGTCAAGTTGAAACTGTCCTTTTACAAAGGCCGGTGGGACTCGAGAGACAAAACCCATCTCTATTTGGCCTCTCGGTTTCACGGAGGGATTTTGGCAATGGTGAAACAGTATGTTGTGCCAGGGAAAGTAGCCTGCGTGTCCTTTCCCAAAGCACAAACAAAATGGGACAAGTCCCATGAGAACGGATTAAAGACTGTAGCAAAACAAAGAGTGAGTGTACATGGAGATAACAGGCAGCCGTGTGAGTTTCTACATGTAACACACAAGAAAGAAAAGACGGATTGACGTAAATGTGTCGGCAGCATAGGAAAAGTGGATTTGCAGCACCTGCATCACGGTGCCGAGCTTTTCCATGTCGGGGGGTTCAGGGAGAGGCTACACCTGAATGCATCGCTCCCGCTGCGGTCTGGAACATTCCTCTGGGCTTCAGTAATGACTCCTAATGGCACTAATGAGCCTCCGCAGAGAAGCCCTGCTCCACATGAGTCTGGTAGAAAGGAGGGAGGGAGAGAGGGGAGAAAAGGTAAACATCAGAATTGTAAGAAAGATGGAGTTGGATGTGGACGAGTGAAATGGAGAGCTGAGATCTAGAGATCTGTGGGAATGGGGAAGGCGAGTGAGAAAATATGGGAAAACTTGAACAAAGAAGTAAACAAAGAAAAGAGTGAATGTGTCAGGAAAAAATGTTCCCAGCGTCCAAGGGAATAGCTTAGCAGAAGGATGGATAGATGTCGACAGTTTGGAGCAACAGATTTGTATTATTTAAGAATTCACATTGTTCTTATTTCTATATAAAGTTCAAAAATACCCATTTTATCTCATTTTCTTCCTGTCCTCCTTGTTTCTTCTACTTTGTCTTCCATGTGTGCTGGTGGAGGTGACTTATCCATGGGTGAGCTCCAGGATCCGTTCCTTGTCAGCATCCACCTCATTGCTGACCCCGGCGAGGGCAAGTTCCTGCAGCATGCCGCCGACGCCGTGCTGGCGTGGGTTCACCCTGAACTGCAGCTCTTCAGGGTCTCAGAGCGAGCCTCCGTCTCTCAGCGACCTCGGGCGAAGCGGCATCAAAATGGAAGCCCAGCCTGCCAGCCAGCCCTGGCGGTCATCCTGTTCCTCCAGGAGGCCTACGGCGGTGATGAGCACATACTGATGCTGCATCGCGCTCTGCAGCGGCCGCCCTGGCACTACCACCATACTGAAAAAGTCAGCAATGGCCGGCGGATGCTACCGTTGACCCCATGCAGTCAGGACTTTTTCACTCTGTCTCCTGGCACGCCGCTCTGGGCCGTGCGGCAGGTCCATTACGGGAAGGAAATCGTGCGTTTCACAGTCTATTGCCGCCATGAAAACTATGTTGATATGGTGCGGCTGTACAAGCTGCTGCTTCAGCGGAGGGTTGCGCAAAAGAAGGATGACTTTTGCTTCTTTGTGGTGTACTCCAACCCTGATATGGAGATCCAGCTGTCCTTTAAGAGACTCCCACGAGGCCACAGTCCCCTGGTGTTGGACTCGGCAGTAATGGAGGTGAGAGTCCGGGACGTCGGAGTGCTGGTGCCCCTGCTGCCACACCCTTGCAGCCCAATCAGTGAGGTGCGCTGGCAAACGGAGGACTACGATGGAAATAAGATCCTACTGCAGGTAAGCGTTTTTCATTCTGTTTTTGTTGTTTTTTTAAATATATATGTGCCTTAAAATTTCCTGCCCACATCAGCCTAAATACGCATTTGGCTATCTCATTAAGGACCACTTTATTTACATAGTCACAGTTGCTGCACATCTGCAAACCACTTTGCTACCCACCTTCACTTCACTCTTTTGTGCTGTATGGGTATTAACCCTTTAAAGCCGGTCAGAGCGGGCACGCTCTGTTTTGCGTAACTATTTTTAAATCCCTGTAGCTCTGCAACCACGTAAGCTAGCGCAATAATTTTTTTTTGCATATGAAACCGGAGGAGTTGTACTTACATCTTATGCCATCAGCTTGTCCTCGGTCACAGTTTCCTTCCACATATAGCTTTGCAAAAACTGCATAAAAAGCGCTTGCAGCAACAAAAACATAATATTCCAGAAACACGCTTTGCCGATCCGAACAGCTGTTCATAACACTTCCTACGCTGGAATAGACGTCAGCGCGAACTATCGCATGTCCGCCATGACCTGCCCCGAAACCGGAAGTGACGTCATTTTCGCAGAAATGTAGTTGTTTTTTTTTTTTTACCATCAGGGCCTCATGAGCCTATACTGGTGTTTTTAAAAGTTATCTTTGACTTTATGACTTTCTGTGTGGTTTCTGGGATGCTTAGGACTCATATTGCACTGCTGGAAATAGTTTATTTTGATGCATATGCTGCTTTTTTGCAAATTTGCATTATAATATTTATTTTTGTTTTTCCTGCAGTTTATAAAAATTGGTGTATTTCAAAAATAAAACACTTACATAAACTCACATAAATTTCCTCTGGTAGGAAACTATTTTGTGCAACTTTTTTGTATTTACAGTTTTGAGGGATAAGCCTCTTAAATTTCTCTAACTAGAAATATATGTTAAAAAAGCAAAAACGATTTTCAATTTTTTTGTAGTTTATTGCACTTTTTTGCAATTTATGTCATTACTATGCACTTAATGCAGACATATTATTAGAATCTGGGCTATAATGGTTGTATTGATGTATAGCAACTTGAAATGCTCCCAAAAATGGCTCCACAGCATGTAAAAATATAATATAAGCTCTGGTGGACTTGGTTCTATGGTAGGTCTTAAAGGGTTAATAAATGTTACATCGATCTCTTAATGATGCCTGCTGTGGTCTTTGCTGGGGGTCTTGCAGCTGCTGAGTCAGTCTCCACTAAATATGCATCTGGGACGGTGGGGAGGTGTCACAATGGAGGCATGGTGACAAATACACAATACTGCAAATGGAAACTTCTTAATCTTCTTTTGAATATAGTGGCCCTCACCGAACTGTAACTTTAACATAGGAAAAGTACAACTCAACACAATTGCATGGTGTGATTTATTTTGAAAGAGTGTGTTGTGTTTTTATACCTGCAGATACACCAAAACCTACACGAGTAATTTCAGTTGAATCTGATGAAATGAGGCGAGTTTATAATTAGTTGTTGGAACCAGCTGGTCTCATGTAAAAGGATTTATGTTGTTGCGCAACTCCTGAAACATGATGCTAAGGAGCGATTCACAAGTCTTTCCTTTGTGTACGACTGTATGCTATTAAAAGAGTAAAAAAAGAAAGAAAGAAAGATGAAAAACACTCTGAAAATGGGCTTGGGCGTGCAGCAGTGTTTGGAATCTGTGTTTAATTGTGTAAAAGAGAAGCAGACAAAAGTGGCAGTTTTATAGGTGGAAGAAAAAGAAGAGCAGTTCAGACTGATTCTCAATCCAGAAATAACAAGATCACACAGCAGACAAGAAGGATTCAGTTATTTTATTGTAGGTCCTTAATTTAATTCCTCCATCTTTCCATATTGAAAGGTGCTAGAAAAGCCTGCGTAGGTTTGAATATAAACACCCACATAAAGACTCACATGAATCAAGCGGCCCTTGTTGGAAAGGTATCACCTAACGGGGGATATGTGCCCAGGCGGTCGGAGATAAGTAGTGTTGAAAGTTCAAGCCGATTAAGCTTCAGTCCATTACTGGGATTGGAACGGCACAGAGAGAAACAATAAGCTAATAAATCATGACAATGGGCCATATGCATGATGCTTAGCTGCCACCTGGAATCAAGTCACATGGACCTCCACACTGCAGCGACTACAATACATTAAATATATTAAATGTAGGCAAGTGAAACAGAAGCACAGTGATATGAAAAGAATAAATTATCTCTATATTCTGTAAAAATACTCTTTGTACAGATAAGCAGAGAGGGAGTGTTTTTATTCACAGAAAGTTGTGCACAGTGTATGTATATTTTGTCAGGCTGGGATAATGGCAACACCCAGCTCCCAACAAGACAACACAAGCCTCTTGGGAACCTGGAGCTACAGATGCAGCTGTAACGTTTCAGTATATAATAAATACTCTGACGTGTTGGAGTAATAGTGAAAATCTGTCAAACTTCTGTCAATTTTTGTTTTCTTTCATTGGCTCTCTAATAAAAATCACCACATGCATCTAGTGCTGTGTAAAAGTCTCAAGCCACCCCTCAGTTCTTTATATTTTGCTGGGAAAATTGGAAATATGTGCAACAATTTGCTGAAACGTGTAAACAAATATGGAAATGCAGTATATAAGGCAACAGCAGTTTGTACATGTACACGAATATTACTCCGGGCTTCTTGAAGGACATTCAAAGCTCTTGTTTGGAATTTGGCTGCTTTTTGTTCCGTCCTCTGTCAAGATGATCCCGCACTGCTTCAGAAATGTTGAAGTCTGAACTCTGTGGAGGTCAGTCCATGACTCAGAGTATTGCAGTCAGTGTTTTTCTAACCAGGTATGCGTTTGCTGCATTGGCAGTGTGTTTGGGATCACTGCCATGGTGAAAAATGAAGCCACGGATGGCTGTAGATACTCACCTCTCTTCTGACCTCCACCATACATACTGATGACAGGATGAACCAAAGTTTAAAAATTAAGATTCCTCACTCCATCAGACCAGTTACCACAGATTTTTTCCCCCCCAGTCCAGTTCTTGTGTAATTTGACATACCTCAGCTTTTACTCCCCATTTCCCTTCCTTAACTTCTTGACAGCCAAACTTCCACTGAGACCATTTCTGATGAGGCTTCAGTGAAGAGTTCATGTCTTTATCCTGTCTTCCTTCTCTCACCCCAACCGGTCGCAGCAGATGGCCCCGCCCCTCCCTGAGCCTGGTTCTGCCGGAGGTTTCTTCCTGTTAAAAGGGAGTTTTTCCTTCCCACTGTCGCCAAAGTGCTGCTCATAGGGGGTCATATGATTGTTGGGTTTTTCTCTGTATCTATGAAGCGCCTTGAGGCGACTTTTGTTGTGATTTGGCGCTATATAAATAAAATTGAATTGAATTGAAGAGATTTTTTTTCCTGTTTTAATAAGCAGAGGACTTTCAGATACTGTTTATCTGCTGTAGATAATGTTTTGGCCTCCCGATTCTGCAAAACAAAATAAGTATACTCAAAATCACTTGTTTCAAATTTTTTATTTTTTGTGTTTTTTATCTTTTCATAGGTTGAACTACAGAAATGGGAACAAATTATGTTTTTGTGACGGGTTGCTTGGTAACAAAGGGCCTAAAGATACTATTTAAAACTGCTTCTTTGTTAAGGTGTCTGTTATGCATGGATACAACACTGGTTCATCACTTGAGTTAAGTGCCTTTTTTATACTTAGATGATTCATAGGTCAGTGTTGAGTGGGTTATCAACCAAAAAAACCTTCCTCTGAAAATAGTCAGGTACAAGGCTACAATGGCTCCTCAGAAGCAAAATATAAAGAAATGAGGGCTGGTTTAAGACTTTGCACAGCACTGTATTAATTTCTGTCTTTATTTTTATCCATATGATGCAATATATGTTTGTTGCTTTCATTGAGAGACAGTAGCATCGTGTTTTTTAGAATTTTCGGCATCAATTTGTTACTAAATTACAAATTTTTATAATATTTTTTAATGCATTAACAAAACCTGCTTTGGATGACTATTGACTGGACACTTCAAAGCACAAAGTGCTCCATAGGAGATGCTTTCCATATTCATAAGTAGGGATGGGTATCATTTAGGTTTTATCCGATACCAGTACCAAACTGGTACTTTTGAAACAGTGCCGGTGCTTAAACGGTTCGAGCACCGTTTAAGCACCGGCTTAAAGAATGGAGAACACACACTTTGTCCAAAAACCTCTCATGTTTAGCTGGGGTTTTTTTTGTAAAAAGATAACAATGTTAGCCTTTTCTGCAGCTATAGGGCATATATGGTATCACTCTTGGCTGGAAGCAGCTTAAACAATGGAAAAAACACAAACTTTGTCCAAAAATCTCTCATGTTTAACTGTTTCCCACTTTTTCTTTGGTCATTTTAGCCTTTTTGGCCAGGGTGAAGGGAGTATCTGCCATCAAACAAGAAGACAGCCGCATGTAGCTATGATGATGTTTGCTAGTTCACCTTACATGCGTTAATGTAATAACGTGGTTAGCCTACTCAACGTAAATTATACACGAACAACATTAAGCTACTCACGCAGAGAAGAACGGCTGCTGCTGCATCATCATCCTCATCATTTCTGCTACACTGGCAGGGCTAGGGGCCAGGACTCTACTCTTCGGGTTTTTGGGGGATGTTGCTAACTCTGGGTCCGATAACAGGCAACCCACGCGCAGTAGATGTGCTTGGTGCGAGGTCTCGCAGCAAGCTATCAAATACGGCGCATTTCTCAGCTTTTAACCGGGCGATCGTGGCTCAAGTGTTGGGAGTTCGCCTTGTAATCGGAAGGTTGCCGTTTCGAGCCCCGGCTCGGACAGTCTCGGTCGTTGTGTCCTTGGGCAAGACACTTCACCTACCGCCTACTGGTGTTGGTCAGAAGGGCAGATGGCGCAATATGGCATCTTTTGCTGTGAAGTACAGCCAGACTTTGACCGCTTCACCTTGGGCATTTTTAATCTGTAGCTCTGCTCTAAAAGAACGTACGTACCTGGACCCGCCCACTATCCTTGTAAAGGTAAAATGATTGGCTAGAATCCAAAGTGTGTGACATCTCAGGGAAAATAAAGCACCGAAATGTGCGCTGCTTTTCGGTCTGGTTACTACCGTTTATGTCAGAACCGGTACCGTAATGGCACCGGATACCGGTACCCATCCCTATTCATATGAAGTTAATATGAGTTTTGATCAACTGGAGTTTTTATAACCATGCCAGCTTCAAAAATGCTCCATCTTTCTAGTAAAATTAGTCGCCAGAATGCTGCAAGTCTGGAAAAGAAATCTTCCTTTCTTATAATCAGATTCTATTTTCTTCACGGTCTGAGGAACAGGAACATAAAATGGTTCCCTATTTGATCATCTAGAGCGTCGTCTCAGTAACACAGTTTTGAAAACCACAGTCACACTGCCACACATAAGCAAAAGCTCATCATGTGAAGAGTTTTGTTTATAAACATAAATACAGTCCAAATGTGTTGCTTTCCACAGCATTGTTGAGGATTAGTGTCTTGTTGTCGTGGTTTTGCCTTCCTGAGGTCATATATCCGGCTGACCTGGCTTATCCCAGATAACTAAAGCTTAGAAGAGTTAGGGTCTGATAATCACCATGTCAACAGCCTCATTACCCAGCGTCCTGCTGCGGCTCCTCACTGGCATTTTGTCCTCACAGAAAGCTGAACTCGTGCTGTCGTGTATTAATAGTAGGCAGAGGATCGAAACTTTCACCCACACATGGACAGAAAATAGTTTTAGTAAATAATGAGTGTGTGCAGCTGATCTGCACACCGAGACTCGTTTGGCATCAGCCACAAACGAAGAATGAACAACTGCTGTGAAATCTACTTAGTCTACTTACTTAGAGCCTCACATCTATCTATCAAATGTCTGAGCAATGAGAGACTCACAACAAATGACTAAAGGCCAAACAATAAAGCTAATGTTACATTTTTATCCAATGTCCGGATGGAAAAAGGAAATTGTGGAAGCTTTGGGATTAATATGAACCTAGTGAACACAAAATGAGTGCAGGTTATTGTGTTTCTATGTCACTATTTGTGCTACAGTGCAGTCTAAACTCTTTTACTGTCAGCATTCACTGATGGTACCTAGTAAAGCTCGATAGATTACGCTGACAGAGAATGTAGCTGGTCCTCCACCTTTGTCTCGGTTGGTGCTTTAGTGGAGGAATAAATGGGCATCATGCAAGGAAAAGGTGACGCCACTGCTTGAGAGCAGAAGCAGACCAAGAAAAACAAAGAGAAGAAGAGTAAGGAAAAGATAAACAGGATGAAGTGGACTGAGAGCAGAGAGCAGGATGGAGACAAAGGAGAGAGATGGTTTATAAAAGAGTCAACTTTGAGACACTGAGCAGGGAGAGAAGAAAACACAGGCGGTTTTGTTACACTTTTTATACGCACACACACACACATACGCACATTTGGTCTTGTGAGGACCCTCTTTGCCATAAACCAATCTCAAAACCCTGGATTACAGCTTTTTGTCTCATAAAGACTTTCAAAATAAAACCCTTCCTCAGTTCAAAGAGTAATTTTACTAAACCGAGTTGCATCAGTAAAACTCCAGCATGTTACAGCTAATAAAATATGTAGTTTTTAGTGTTGGATAACATTTACAGTTCTCTCCAGTTTGCAGGAACCAGCCCTGCAAGCAGCATGTCACTGTTCAATTCAATTTTATTTATATAGCGCCAAATCACAACAAAAGTCGCCTCAAGGCGCTTCATAGATACAGAGAAAAACCCAACAATCATATGACCCCCTATGAGCAGCACTTTGGCGACAGTGGGAAGGAAAAACTCCCTTTTAACAGGAAGAAACCTCCAGCAGAACCAGGCTCAGGGAGGGGCGGGGCCATCTGCTGTGATTGGTTGGGGTGAGAGAAGGAAGACAGGATAAAGACATGCTGTGGAAGAGAGACAGAGGTTAATAACAGATATGATTCAATGCAGAGAGGTCTGTTAACACATAGTGAGTGAGAAAGGTGACTGGAAAGGAAAAACTCAATGCATCATGGGAATCCCCCGGCAGCCTACATCTATTGCAGCATAACTAAGGGAGGATTCAGGGTCACCTGGTCCAGCCCTAACTATATGCTTTAGCAAAAAGGAAAGTTTGAAGCCTAATCTTAAAAGTAGAGATAGTGTCTGTCTCCTGAATCCAAACTGGAAGCTGGTTCCACAGAAGAGGGGCCTGAAAACTGAAGGCTCTGCCTCCCATTCTACTTTTAAATACTCTAGGAACAACAAGTAGGCCTGCAGAGCGAGAGCGAAGTGCTCTAATAGGGTGATATGGTACTACAAGGTCATTAAGATGTATGACTGTTGTGAAGTATGTGTGTTACTTCCAAACATTACAGTTTCAGAGATGCACATACAGATGCTCGTGTTATGTAACTGTAATTTTTGTTTTATTATCTCAAGAAATGCTGCCTGCATGCTTTGAACTGAGCAGTATTTTTGCATTATAATTAGGCTGCAGTAACATATTGTCTGAAACTACCATCCAAATCTTCTGTTGTCCAGTATGTTGAGTCTTTCTGAACTATAGCCTCAGTTTCCTGTCGTTTGCTGACAGGAGTGACATTCAGTCGGTTCCTCTGCTCATCAGCAGCTTCGAGGTTTGATGTAATGTGCATTCAGAGATGCTCTTCTTGGTCATAACAAGTGGTTATTTGAGTTGCTGTTGCCTGCCTATCAGCACGAAGCAGTCTCGTCATTCTCCTCTGACCTCTGGCATCAACGAGACATGATCCATATCACTGGGTATTTTCCTTTTTTCTGACCATCTGTTTAAACCCTAGATGTGTTTGTGGGGGAAATCTCAAATCATCCACATTCTGATGCCTGTTAAAACTTCAGCAGGTTGCCTTAATAGTGTCTACATGCCTGAATGCGCTGAGTTGCTGCCATGTACCCAATAATAAAGTGACTGGTGAGTGTATGTTTGCTGCACTGGATTCAGCCTATCATTATCAGACAGTATTTATAGATGTTAGAAATAGAGACTTATTGATTTCTTGAACAGACTGTAGATTGTTGTGAGGAAGCTGTAAATCACTTTGAACTTCTTTTTATATATTTATTGTTCGACATATGGAAATGTGCAGATTCCCCTCAGTCCATGTGCTGCTTCAGAAAATTGTCTGGGGGCTGCTGTGTGGGAAGTTATTGCTTCTGTCTGTATTGTCTTGTTGGAAAGTCGGATGACGGAGCGGACAAGAGAACAAAAACATGGAGAAACTATCAGCGGAGAGCTGCCTTACGTGTTTAAAGCAGCAGCAGTCGCTGTATGTCAGAACTGGGAGTGTTGCTTCATGTGTTTCCTGCTTCTCACAATTTCCTTTTTGGATTTGTAATATTTCATCGATTTGTCTGAACAGCGCACTCTGATTTTAAGATGCCTGAATGGATATATGTACACAGGGGGTTCTTCTGTGAAGCACATCAACAGCTGGAGAAGTCATCAGCATTCAGAGGCCAGGGTGAGAGCACGGGGTGTGTTTGGAGACCCCGGGGTTCCCTTGTGCTTCTTCCTCCTTCACTTTGCTGCCTGTATGCTGTGTGAGGAGTGTCCTGTTGCATGGAAGCCCTGCACAGAGGGAGGTTAATGGTCTTGAACCCACAGATCCCATGTGAACAAATAGAGCATACAGACAGTCTGCTATCAGAATAGGCAGGTTAAAGGAAGCAGTTTATAAGCTACAATTGTTTTGCCCTACCACCTATCCCACATGGTGATATGACCCTTGACCCCAAATTGCTATATTTTCACTGCTTTTCTTTCCCTCCTATTCAGGTCCAGGGTGCATACTGCAAACACAGACATGATCCCTGCTACAGATCATGCACCGTCACCGAATCCGCCTCTGCTCCGTCCACCTTCACCCGCAGCGCCACCTCTCACAGGAACCGCCGTTACCATCAACGGATGCCACCTCGTTCCAAAGTCCACCCGACCTCCCACTACTCCATGCCTCTGGCATGTGAGGAGCCAGATGAGCAGGAGCTGTGGCCAGACCAACAACATCCTGACAGCTGGAGGTCCCGTTGGACGGGCAATCGGTCCGGATCCCTCTTCTCTCTACCCAACATGGGCTCAGCCAGCTCCCGCTCTGCCTGTTCCTCTCCAGGTCCTTGTCCCAGCCCCAATTACAGGAGCCACTCCCTTCACCGGAGTTCTTCGCTCATCCCGCCCTTCCGCCTCAATGTGGACGCTCTGATCGGGGCAGAGGAGACGGATGTAGACACGGGAAACAAGGTAAATCCAGGTAGCAGCGTGGACCTCACAGTTGTGTCTGCGTACGTCAAATCGAGCCTCCCACAGACTCCTCGGCCATTATCGGCCCCACCAGAAGACATCGGACCCCGCCTCTCTCCCGTCACCCAAGAGGGCACCTACAAATCGGCCACTCTGGGCCGGACTCCGAACAGCTTCTCCATCAAAAGCTCTCGGTCATGTCTCCAAAGCACCAGTGCAAACACACTGTCCTCAGCTTCAGTGAACGAGTCAGACAGCTGCAGCATAATTAGTGCGCCAGTTGAAGAGAAAGACTTGACAGAAGAGGAAGAACAAGAATTCTACATCTGATCTTTTGCTAAAGGCTCATAGGACTTAACTCTGGTCAGTAATATCAAACCTTAGTGCTGCGGCTATCATGTAAGCTCTACTCTGCCCCCTGGTGTTTGATAGTAAAACAACAACAGCAAACTGAAGCAAAGCACAAAGTTTGTTCTGAAATATTTGTGAATGCTGCATTTTTTTTATTTTTTTTTGCATGTGTGTATATAAACTCTGTAAATGCTACTTCATATGTACTTTCACGCATTTAATGGAGAAGTTGCATATCTGTGTACAGAAACATTTAATAAAATTGCAAATTGTTTGTCCCCTTTCAAATGTGTTGTTTAACACTCCATTAAACGTAGGGTAGGTGTCACGTTTTCTACATCACTGATCATAACCAATTAGATTTGTTGTGCAGGCCTAACCAAACATTAAAAACTAACATGATATAAGGGAAAAGAAGATTTCTGCCACTAATGCTTTCACCAGACATTTAGCATTTCAGTCCTGTGTGAAGTCAGACCATTTTGGCCTGGATGCCTCGTCTGATGGGTTTAAAATTGGAAGACTGTGCATCTTCAAATATTAAGCTGCCAAATGCTTAGAAAAAGCTCTTTAAGCTAAACAACCGTGCAGGTAGTAGGTTGGTCACCAGTGCTCTTCAAAAAGAAGTTTTCTTAAATTAGCGGCCTGCCACTGTCCAAAATAAGACTGACACACTAACAGTACTGAAAAGTACATGAATCTGCAAACTTGTTGGTGGATAAAATATGTAAAGCTATCACAGAGAAAGCAGCAGAAGCTACTAAAAGTTAGAGTACAGTCATATGGTCTTAAATGGTCAAAGAAATGTAGCCATAAATTAATTTGAGAAGCATGAAAAAGGGAGGGAAAGCAATCCTTCCAGTTAAGAGACATGCTTTAAATTCCTTCCACATTTTAAGATACACAGACTGGAGATGTGTTTATTTTGATTTGTACTTAAGATCCCATTCATTCTTTTTTTCATATAGCCTGTAATTTAGTGGTTAAGAACCTTAAATTAACCTTAATTCAAACATGAAGAGTAATAGTAAATATGTTTGTGAAGGTTCTCAGTCATCCAGGTCATCGTAGTCTAAGGAGCTTGCAAAGAAAAGCGTCTGGACTTCTTTAAGTTACTTGAAGACGTTTCACCTCTCATCCGAGAAGCTTCTTCAGTTCTAAGGTCAAATGGTGGAGAGTCCCAGATTTAAACCTAGTGGGAGTTTCCCCCCAAAGAGGGACAAAAGGACCCCCTGATGATCCTCTAATCGCCTGAGCCAAGGTGTGAAAATGGGCACACCCATTCGACAGACAGTTGGTGTCGTAAACCACCGCCTCTGTTCAAAGAACACGCCACTGTGAGCGACCATCTTTGAACAGAGGCGGTGGTTTACGACACCAACTGTCTGCCATCTATAATCCAGTTTTGAGTTCCCTCCCCAGACGCCTTAACGCCCACTCACATCCTGACCCACACCCATTTTCACACCTTGGCTCAGGCGATTAGAGGATCATCAGGGGGTCCTTTTGTCCCTCTGTGGGGGGAAACTCCCACTGGGTTTAAATCTGGGACTCTCCACCATTTGACCTTAGAACTGAAGAAGCTTCTCGGATGAGAGGTGAAACGTCTTCAAGTAACTTAAAGAAGTCCAGACGCTTTTCTTTGCAAGCTCCTTTGACAAATGTAAATGTGGTCAGATGTGTGGTAAGTATATTTAAAAAAATATGCACAAGCTCATTTGCATGTGAAAAAGAAGCCAGATGGTGAAAATAAAGACATTTTGTGTAAATATAAAAAGTGCAAGAGGTACAGAAAGCTGCACCACAGAGTAGGATATATGATTCAGGAACAATAACACACATATGATTCTCCTGCAAGTTTCTTTCTGTTCAAAGGCAGCGTTTTATCTAAACTTGGCACTAAAAGTAAGGAAATTATTTCTTGTAGTGATGCTTCTTGGCAATAAATCTTACACTGTTGGGAAGCCTGTTTATTTCCCCTTAAATGGTGCCACATTGGTAAGGAAAATGCATTTGTAGGTTGCGCCCATGAAAAGGCCAAACAGCAGATTCTGTTACTGGCTCTTGTTTGGTGTTGTTTACTGGACTGGATAACTGAAATTTGAAGACGAAAGACAAATTGGCAATTTAATAATTTATTCTTTTAACAAAGAGGGGCCTCAGTAGTATTGCTGTGTCACAAGTAGGCAAATGTGATTGTGTTGGTCACTCTGGCACGAACATCATGTCCAAGCTGATCCCATAAGCAGGGTTGAGGTCAGGACTGCAGGCAGGTAATTCCATCCTCTCCATTTTTAAATTCTGGAGGTAGTCTCCAATAAACCTGCTCTATGAGGTGGGTGTGATCTTGGAAGATTTCAGTCCCAGACTGTGGAGATATGGGACTGTCACTGGTTGCAGAATCTCTGCACTGAGATTTCCTTCAATGATGACAAGGCTCGTTTTCGTAGTGAGGCAGATCCCTCCCCACACCATCACGTCTCCACCAAAAGGTGTTACTGTGTCGGTGCAGCAATCAGCAGGATGTTCTAAGTGTACTGCCGTAGACAGAATCAGCACAAATTATAACGTAACGTTCCTCACATGTTCAGGTTCCAGTGCACATGTTGCAGACACCAGCACCTGACACTGAAGGGCAGTCACAGGAGGCCTCCTGCAGCCCAATGAGACTGCAGATCAGCTGTGTGCAGTCTGTTCTGGCTTGTCTGGGTAAAGAGCCCTCAGCCATATTATCCTGCAAATCTGTAGAAGACAGTTTACAGTTCCTGAGTGATGACACGATGAGGAAATGGTCTTCCTGTGGTGTCTTCTTTTTCTTCTTGAGATGCCAATTTCATGGCCTGTCTCTGACATCCACCATTAGAGATGGTACCAGGTTTCACACCAAACAATGCTGCAACTTTTGTAGGAAGGGCCATATCCAGAGCACTTCGCTCTCGCTCTGCAGGCCTACTTGTTGTTCCTAGAGTATTTAAAAGTAGAATGGGAGGCAGAGTGTTACGGATTCAAATATTGAGGATGGATACAGGAGGAAAACCCAAATAACCACACTGGTCCGGCCGGGTCAAGTCAAACGATGATTTAATGAACACACGCGTGGGAGATGGACACCATACAACAGACAGCATCAGATCTCAAAATGGTGGAGCCTTGATCAAACTCTTATAGCCTCTAGTGGCCCCCACCTAATCATAAAAGCCTAAACATTCACATCCTTTCTCTCACACAGCGCCTAAGCTACGACCTTGGCTCCCTGTTTATCTGCTCCTGCTGATGGGGCAGAATGCTCTGTTCTCTTCTAATCAGACAAATGAGACGATGACTTTCTGTGAACAGTATTTTCTTATAACTCAGCAGTATAATGCATCACAAAACAATATCATTCATTCACAATAAATCAACAGTCTAATATAATGCAAATCAGTTTACCAAATGTAATAGTTATCACCTTCTTCTAATTCAGGAGCATAATGCAAACTAAAACTACATAATAATTCACAATCTTTAATTAGGGGTCTAACATGGCATAAAATAATATCATAATCCCACAATTCCCCCTGATGAGCTCTTTAGACATAAAGAGCTCACTTACACCCTGCAATCCAGTGTTGCCGGGTTCATTTCTCCTTACTCCTGAGGCCTTTTGTCCCCCTGTTGGGTGAACCATATGTGAGATGACCTCTGTGTTTGCGCAGTTCAGATGCAAGAAAAACTTTTATTACAACAACAACAGTAGGTACAGATGATACTCCCATCACTCCCCAGTTCTCCCACAGCTTTATTTCGGTGCTACCTTATACCCTCCAAACGTACTCAGACTAGAACCTCTGTCCGAGGAGCTTTTAACCTTTATTTTATTGCTGTAGGCACCAATGTCTTCCAGTCGGGTGATCCTCTGCTCTTGTTTCCTTCAACCTCAGGGGTTAGACAACCCTTCAGTCGTTGCACAGATCAGGGGATTATTCTGCCCCGATTTCAAACAATGATCTGTGTATTCTGGGGTCACAGCTGTGTTCCCCAGGAAAAGGAACAGAAAGGTGTTCTCCTTATGACCAACAGCCTCTCGAACGTCGTTGGTGTGGTGTTCCTGGATTTCCGTCAACCCCTTCATGGTTATTGCTGTGTTTATGGGATCCATCCTTTTGAGGTGACCAGCTGGAGCCCAAAATGCCATGACACTTGAACCCAGTTGATGTTTCCGCAGTCACCGTGTCTGTCTCTGCTGCCAAGGATCCTCGTATATCTGTGACCTCGTCTGGTGTCTGTTCCTTTCTCTGTAAGAGACAGAAAACCAAAACACCTCTCTTCCTAGCTCTAACAATCTAATGTTGCTGTCTACTGATCTTTTGGTGATTCAGAATTTGTTTAGAATATTCAGAATGTCTCAAGGACTTATCCTAATTTAGTGTATGTGTGTGTAAGCGTGTTTGCATTTAGCCTGCTGCACTCAAGGCATTTCTTACACTTTATCAGTCCGGACTATCGCCGAACGAAGCTTATGACCTTCAAAAGACCGAGTGCCAACTCATTATAAGCACATTTGCAAGATATGTATGAAAATGATTAAAACCACTCATTCTAATAAAAGACATCAAAGACAAAGCAGCCATTTCTAATTCTAACATGTGTCCATTCAATTAAGCTAGAAAATTGAAAGAAAAGGTTAGTGACCTCATATCTTAGAAAGTATCAGACTTTCTCCTATCCAGTGTCGTTGGTCCAGTCTTGTTATTCTGTGTTAGGGAATGAAATCAATTTAATTGTCATGTTAGATCTGTTCAACTCCTGGCTCCGCCCAGAGCCTGCGTCTTCACAATCGTCTACAAACAAAACCTGTATTATTATGAACTTCACTTCAACATGAACTTGTTGACTACGTTTGACACCTGTAGATAGAAGATTAACATGAGGTTATAACAATCACTGTAATACAAATGTTAATATGTCAATAGCTTCAATAAATGTTCAATGCAATGCTTGTTATATGATTCTGATGTAACAATAATGCTGATGCTAAAATAACAGTAAAACACACCCTTTTTATCCCTTACTGACCACCGCAGGGGCCTCTATGTTTTAATTCAGCCATGAAGCTCACCTGATTCATCACTGAGCCCCACCGGCACTGGCATTTGACAGGGTGGCGCTGCATATTCTTCCTTTAATGTCACTATTTTCAATCTGTTAATTAGAGTGCTTAAACATGAAGTAGACTACGTCCACTACAAGTCAATACAACTGTGAATGTGGCCAATTATCAATCTATTACCAATCAATAACAAAAAATAGCTTTTATTTTATGCATGCTTTTAGTCAACCACTCACCCACAGGATCTCCAATCCCAGAAAATTCCTTCTCCTCATTTAATGAGTCTGTCCTCCTTCCATGCCCTGGTAACTGGTCCATCCAGAGCTGTATCATTATGAAATATACATACAACAAGCCAAACCACACCTTGGTCACACCAACCCTTTTCCGCCCTGAAGATGTCCAACGCCATCTTAGTCTGGACTGTCAAAGGTGACTTTAACGCTGACTGTTCCGACAATCCATTTATAACATTTCCTGGTCAGATTAGCCAATCTCTGCACACTGGAATAAACATAATCAACATGATCAACATTTTTCCTGCGTGTTATTTCACCATTTTATGAATTCCAATGGTCCATCCTTATGTGGTTTGCTGCATTATGTTTATCTAGAACTCCACTCTGTCTCTAAATGTTTGAAGAATTTTTCATGTTTGGGGTCAAGTTTTAAGAATTTGACCATACGTGAAATTAATGGTGTTATTGTAACATGGTAGACTAGTGTGCCTGTGTTAATTCAGCTCCATATTATTGTGTGAAGTTGCACTGGGTTGAGAGTGGTTTTTTGTACGTGTGTCACATTTTTGGTGAGCCAATGGCTGGAATGGGGTTGGACTAATTAGAGCCAGGTGTACTTGATTGCACTGATACACTGGTCTACTTATAGCCACACTACAAACACTGCTGTGTCATTTTGTCTCTCTGTGCAGGCCAGGGCCTATTATATGCCACAGCCTAAAGGCAGCAGAGTTGCACAGGTTGGAGTGATCACTGGCTATATGCTTGCAGGGTAGTGGGTCTCCAAGGACAACTTCTACCCCTGTTAAAGGCAACATTTGGAGTGCAACTGGCCGTGTGGCATAGCTGGCTCTGGCCTTGGGACTGTGTGTTTTTATTTGATTCATGAATGGGACACTGGACTGTTTTATCTTTTATCTCTTGATATTTTTTGTCACTAAATTATCTTTTAGAATTTTATTGACTGTCATCGTTTTGCCCACGACTGAGACGGTTGGTCAGACCTAAAATCTTTCTTTGGGTGTGTTACATTATCACCCCCATCGGGGCTTACCTTTCCCACTTCTGATGATATTCCTCCCTATTCTTTGCAAGTACCCGCTTTTGGTGGCGAGAAACTGTTGGTGTGGTCAAGTGGGCGCTGTAAACACAAAAGCTCAGGACAGAACAGTTATCAGTCACGTACTTCATACAAAATTAGCATATATTGAATTTCATATTGATCCTCTGAGTGTAATGGTACATTTTAATTTTAATTTATCAAAGCTAAACAATAATTTTTCTTTATTTTGCTCTTGTTCTTGTGCAGCACCACATGCCCCTGTCGGTTCGATCTTACTTTTCTAAATTATTGACTATTTCAATGGAGAACCTAAATGACGTGGACCAAGGTTTGTCATTACATATCTCTATTTTGAATGTGACAAGTCTATCATTCCCCTGTTATTCATAGACATCAGTAGAGCTTTTGACTTTTTCTATCTAAATTAATTGGCTTTTTTACAGTGGCCTGCTATGGTTAATAATAACATGTTCAGTCATGAGTGAAATCAAAGCTTCTCTTCACTTTAGCATTTAACATTCCCAACAATATAATGTGCTGCATTAATCGAAACACAGCTAATAAAACCCAATTTTCTTAATGGAAACATCAGTAGCTCAAAATTAGCAACCAAAGGGCTAAGTCTGCAGTTCACACTCATGTGAAGCTACAGCCTCCCCCCCCTAGTCTCTGTCCTCCTACTCCTGCAAAAACAAAACAAAGCGAGACAAAACATCCACCCTTCTTTTACAGGCTGGGTGAATTGTTTGTAGAAATGTACTAATCCTAAAGTCGGTATCGTTTTTGTCTCAGTATCAAGTCAGTTAAAACTTTTAGTCGTCAGTCCATCACAGTCCAGTCACATGCATACATTCACACACATTCATACCAGATATTGCTGATAATGGAGTCTCACGCGCAACCTAATCAAGCCTCCATCACCAGCAAGATGACGTCATCATTTTAAAGGAAAACAGTTCCTTGTTTTTTTGGACTGGATTGACTCGCTGCAATCCTTTTAGGCTCAGGACTTCTCATGTGATCAATGTCCCATATAAGTGAATTTCTCCAGAGCCCATTATAATCATGGAGAAAAATACTTTGCGACTGTTTCTAGTAATCATGTTTTATAGCGCTTTAAAGTTCAATCTCTCAGGCCTGGATTAAAGAGCTGATTTGTTAAATCAGGAACTCACAAAATACCAAAATATCACCACCGGTGGATCACTCCTCTCAGATGTTCTTATTTCAGTGCACTGTAACAAAGCAAAGACAAACGTAACCAATAAAATACTCATATAATAACAAATACTGGGGCCCGTTGGAAACATGTCCAAACATAAAACCACCTTTCTCTCTCTTAGAGAAAGAAAACAATTCAAACCTCACTGATAAAATCAACCTAGTGTTAAGCAAAACCCAAAATCAACCAAAACTTCACCAGAAAGTTTTTCTCCGTCCCGGGACAATATTGTGTAAGCATACAGGTACCGTAACTTCTTTTGCACTGACAAAAACGTGTTGGACTTATTTGTTTCAATAGTGGACACTAGTTGCACACAAAGGTTTTGCTTTGGTAGAAACTTAAACAACTGAGTTAAATCAACACAACCTTTTCATATTCAGTAAACCTGTGCATTTTGTGTTCATAAAACACGATTAAAACATGTTCATATGGAGTAAGTTGAGCTCCTGGAATATTTTAATCCTTCACAATTCTGTCATTTTATTTCAACACTATTCAATAACTTTTATCCAAATTCTACTTGGTCCCTTAAATACTACATGTTGTCTTCATATTGCCTACGGTTCAACAAAGTCTAAATTCTGGTTACCATAAAAATTGAATGGGTCTACAACAACTACCATCCTCCTATCTTTATCCTGATTGCACAAGGGCTGGGAAATAACTCTAAAGTGATAGGTTACGAGGCAGGGTGCACCCCGAACCGGTCACCAGTCTATCACCTAGAAACAAACAACCATTTACACTTATATTCACGGATAATTTAGAATCATCAATTAACCTAGCTCTAACAGCTGCATGACTTTTCACTGTGGCAGGAAACCAGAATACCAAGAGAGAAACCACTGCAAACTAACCAGACTGTGGACTTGCACCCAGGACCTTCTTACTGTGGAGCAACAGCACTCACCAGCATGCCAACAATGTAGGAAATACAGGGAAGCTATGATTTCCTGTTGAATTTTGTACAGATCTTTAAAGCCTGAGGCAATTGTGTTAAATACACGTGGGATGCTTACATAAATCCAAGGGCTGGCCCCCTTTTCTTTTTTCTTTTCTTTTATTTATTTATTTTTTTCAGTGTGTTCCTCCTTCAATTAAATCTCAATCACAAAAATGTGGCGCTCCGAAATAAGGCTCACACCGTTAATTCATCATTTTCACTCTGTACCACTGCTCCTTATCAGGCTGTGTGAAGCACAGTAAACAATTCAGTCGAGGCCTTGAGCCATAAACAGACATCACTCACAGACATTGTTTTCATAACCAAACTGCTTTAGACCCTGTCCCCTAAATCTACACAAATGCCCTCTGGGTGACATGAAATGCATTTAACCAATTAAACAATCAATGGCTTCTAGTTGTTGTAACAAATTCTGTATTTGGACGTTTGTGTGCAGCATTTTGCGTATCAGCATAGCATTTGTTAGTAAAGCATTCTTCATTGCATCAGCGTGTGTGTATCACTCTTCATTGCACAAACATGTATATGTATGTGTGTATGTGTGTGTGTGTGGATCACTTCTCAGTGAATTGAATCAGCATTTCGATTTGTGTGCGTGTGTGTGTGTCATTTCTCAGTCAATCAACGAGTGCATATGTGTTCATATGTGTGTTTCTCTTGCTTCTGAGTCAGTGTATGTAAATGTGTGTGTTTGTGTGTGTGTTTGTGTTCATCACTTTCCTGTTCTGGTGTTCTGGGTAAACCAGGGCCTGAAGCGTGCTCTGGGGTCCTGCCCTCCCCCTTTTCAGTCCGTTTGGGTCCATTGGTGCTGCTGCCCAAAGTTCTCTCCATACTGGTTCTGGCCCCAATTGAGGCAGTCCTTTTCTCCAGTGTCCTGCATCTTCTCCTTGTCCAACTCCTCCTTAACTTGACCCTTTTTGCTTCTGTAGGTCCTTCAGGGTTTGCTCCTGGTGTTGGAGCTTCTCGTCAGGTTTGACAACCTCCTGCTCCAGCAAGCTCCGGCCTGATTTTAAGTCCTGTATCTGGGACTCCAAGCCTGACTGATAGGTTCGATTAGCAGCCAGCTCCTCCTCAGGCATGCTCAGTTTCTGCTCTGATGTCTTGAGCTCTTACTGAGGGCAGAAACCTCAGAGTCTTTTCCGTACACGTCAGATTGAAGTTTATTGATGTTTTCCTTGCTTTGCTCCACGGCCTTCTGCAGCTCTGCTGTTCGGCTCTTCTCAGAGGTCAGCTCCTGGCCGAGCCCCGACACCTGTGCCTTCAGCTTATGTTCTTCTGCTGCTTTTGTCCAATCTGAGGTGCCTTCTGACCTCAGTTACTCCTCGTGTCTCTGGCACGCCCTTTTTGCTGCCCGATCCTCCGTGTTGGTCCATCACTGTCCTGCACAGTTTTAATGCAGAGTTGTTAAGGTCAGCATTCTTTTGCTCGGCCTCACTTTTCATCCGGGCTTAATAGGCGTCTCGTCACAGCTCTGTCAGCTGAAGCTGTCTGGAAATCTCCCCCGTGTCGTGAAACGGGCCTTGGATTTAACGTTCTCCGTCTCCGCTGCATGAGATCTCTTTCCTGCAGCACTGTTGACATTCTCAGGCTGTTGTTGTGAGTCCAGCTGCTGTAGCATTTGGTCAGGGTCACATCAAAGATGGTAGAAAGGAGAGCAAAGATGGTAGAGGGGAGAGCAGGAGTCCAGGTCAGCCTCGGCTTTCCGGGCTGACAAAGCAGCCTGTAATTAAGCATAAAGAGAAAAAACAAAAACAAAACAAAAACAGACGAACAGGAAAATGATGTTGTTTGAAAATAATGTTGTTTTGGCTATGTTATTCAGAGAGGGGCCAGGCCCTGTGTCAGCCTTCTCCCCCCCTTTTTTTTGTTTTTTCTCACTATATAATCAACTCCTAACCCACCAAGTTGACAGGACAACACAGGTACACGTTAAAATTCTTAAGATCATGTTTAATAATTCAAAAAAGGAATTTTTATTTCATTCAATAATCACTTGTATTAATCAATCAGAGGAAAACATGTCACAATTTGACTCTTTCAACCACTAAATTTGTTGTTTCATCACTGGTTTATGATTTACCAGTGTCTGTCTTTTTGAAGTCAAGTTGTTGTCCTGCAACCCAGAGAGTTTAATTGTTAGTAGTGGATAGACTTTATCATTTAACATCAGGTGTATGTTAAGTTTCGCTGCTTTAACCTTGCTTGAAAATCTTCACGTGTTCATGAATGTAAGCTGTTTCTTCATTGCGTGTGTGTGCGTTTGTAGGTGGGTTATTTTAACTTTTTTTTTTTTTTTTTTTTTTTTTTCTTCTCAAGCAAGGCATTTCTCCAATTGTATGTGTTTTTAATTTTGTTTCCCAAATTTTGATTTCCCACCTTAAATAACAGCATTCCATGTCTTCAGCCAGGAATTAGAGCTTGCTTGTGAGATTCAGGGACACATGGTGCCAAAAACAATTCAGTGAAAAACTTGCCTGAAAATTTCCAGTGATGGTAACCGATAACTGGAGGAGAAGATGTCCTTTAAGCTTCTTTTTCGGGTGGGGACAAAGTGAGAGGTCAACCTGTAAAATTTTGAGCCAGAGCTTGGCATGTGTGTCGTCCCAATTTTGTTAATCTATCCTTTTGCTGCTGTACTCAGGTCTCCTGGTTGAGAGAAATCCACCTGTATTAAGAGACTAAAACATTCATTTACTATTTTTCTTACAACATCCATTTAATTCATCTACCTAGATTTTACTCTCTCTCTTGGTGCATAGTTCACACAGTCAGGCAGTTGCCTTTTATGGGCATGCAAGTTTCCGGTCACTTACCCCCAGCAGCTGCGAAGCCGTCTCTCCCATATCAAAACCCAGCCAAACATTAAACATTCACCGTAGTGATTTAAAACTTTATTTGTAATATTGTAATCAGCAAAATCAGCGTTTTAATTACAGGCATGTATCATTGTTTGCAAATCATATTTATAAAACTCAATAACACGCTAAACAGGAAGTCCTCTGTGGGCTTCACAGCAGCCACCTCATTTGCATGTTCACACACTATCTAAAAATAGCTTGCAGCGCTGCAGCGCACTGTCGTCACACACAGCCTCGTTTCACACTCAACTCTCTATTATTTTACAAAGACGTCTTATATTTACAATCACTCTCAGGCCTGAAAGTTTTAGCGCCTACACAATTTTGACAAATTTAAGATAACGGGTCCAACCGAAGAAAGTCCAACTTTTTTGTAATCAATTAACCAGTATCAGACTCTAACTGTATCTGGCCTCATCTCTAAAGTCCCTAACTCAATTTACAGTGCCCAAAAAAGCGCAGATACCGTTCAACACGGTAAGGAGACTCTAACTCCTAGTTATTCTGGAGTGCCCCAAGCTCCACAGTGACCAACTGACTATCCCTCAAAGAGGACAAGGCCTAGGCGTCCCTGGCCTTGGCAAGCGTTACCTCTGAGCACTGCGCCTCCTAGTGGACTCTAACCACCGTTCTAACAAAATTTATAATACTTTTAAACCGCCGTCAACCCTCTAAAACAAGAGTATGACCGACGCAGATGCAACGTTATGGACAATGGAGCCTCTAACTCTCAACATGGCCAACACAGATGCAATCCTTTAAACCAATGGAGACTCTAACTCACAAAATGACCAATTCCCTATCCAACTACCTGAGACTCTAACTCAGTATTATTTTCCTTTACCTTGGGACTCTAACCCAGTATTATTACCTTTACCTGAGACTCTAACTCAGTATTATTACTTTATCTTGGGACTCTAACCCAGTATTATTACTTGTAACCTTACTTCAAGTTTCAAAACTCATGAGATTTTTCATCAAAATCAAAACAGACACTCACCGGCAACTTTTACTGAATAGACATTTAATTTTATCGTCCAATTCAGCACACTTCGGATAAAATCAACAGGCCTGTGCCTACCTCTTTTATAAAGGCGCCTGTCCACTCAGTTCGATTGCCGGATAATGTCTGCCCGTCTGACCACCTCGGACCGTCCAAGCCTCCAAAACTTCCACCCCAATACCACAGGACGAGCCCCCAAAACTGTTACGGATTCAAATATTGAGGATGGATACAGGAGGAAAACCCAAATAACCACACTGGTCCGGCCGGGTCAAGTCAAACGATGATTTAATGAACACACGCGTGGGAGATGGACACCATACAGCAGACAGCATCAGATCTCAAAATGGTGGAGCCTTGATCAAACTCTTATAGCCTCTAGTGGCCCCCACCTAATCATAAAAGCCTAAACATTCACATTCTTTCTCTCACACAGCGCCTAAGCTACGACCTTGGCTCCCTGTTTATCTGCTCCTGCTGATGGGGCAGAATGCTCTGTTCTCTTCTAATCAGACAAATAAGGCAATGACTTTCTGTGAACAATATTTTCTTATAACTCAGCAGTATAATGCATCATAAAACAATATCATTCATTCACAATAAATCAACAGTCTAATATAATGCAAATCAGTTTACCAAATGTAATAGTTATCACCTTCTTCTAATTCAGGAGCATAATGCAAACTAAAACTACATAATAATTCACAATCTTTAATTAGGGGTCTAACATGGCATAAAATAATATCATAATCCCACAAGAGCCTTCAGTTTTCAGGCCCCTCTTCTGTGGAACCAGCTTCCAGTTTGGATTCGGGAGACAGACACTATCTCTACTTTCAAGATTAGGCTTCAAACTTTCCTTTTTGCTAAAGCATATAGTTAGGGCTGGACCAGGTGACCCTGAATCCTCCCTTAGTTATGCTGCAATAGACGTAGGCTGCCGGGGATTCCCATGATGCATTGAGTTTTTCCTTTCCAGTCACCTTTCTCACTCACTATGTATTAACTGACCTCTCTGCATTGAATCATATCTGTTATTAATCTCTGTCTCTCTTCCACAGCATGTCTTTATCCTGTCTTCCTTCTCTCACCCCAACCAATCACAGCAGATGGCCCCGCCCCTCCCTGAGCCTGGTTCTGCCGGAGGTTTCTTCCTGTTAAAAGGGAGTTTTTCCTTCCCACTGTTGCCAAAGTGCTGCTCATAGGGGGTCATATGATTGTTGGGTTTTTCTCTGTATCTATGAAGCGCCTTGAGGCGACTTTTGTTGTGATTTGGCGCTATATAAATAAAATTGAATTGAATTGAATTGAATCCAGATCAGTCAAACACGGTGTGCTTGGCGCAGACACCAACTGATCGCTGTAGTAGGGTCCATGCTCACAGGTGCTGCTCGTAAGGGATACGATTGTAAGCACCTGGGGTACCAGAACCTCAAAATAAGAGTCAACAGCAGAATAAGTTGTTTGGCAGAAGAGATTTGGCAAATACTCAATCTGCTGTTCAACCTTCAAATGCATTTTTCCTTGCAGATGTGGCGCAGTTTATGCAGAAAGGCTTTCAAGCAGTGTAAGAAGCATTGTTATAATAAAAAAAAAAATACTTGCAAAAAAATGAAAACGATATCTTCTTAAGAGAATTTTCTTGGAATGTGGAGACCACAATAAAGTATTTCAATACAACGCAGTGCTGCCCCCTTGTGCTGAACTTTGAGGTTAAAGAAGTAACTTGAGCACAAGAGTTTCACTTCTAGTGATTTTCTTTTTATTACTACTTAAGAGTCGGATCTCGCCTTTGAAGTAATCTCCACATGAATAAATGCAGGTAATCTCTCCACAGGTTTTCCAGGACTCACTGAAACAGTATCTGCACGTGTCAGACCTGCCTTCACTGAGGTCTGCAGCTCTCTTCTGCGTCTCGGGAAAATCTTTAACGACTTCTCGTTTCAGCTCGAACTGTGAAAAAGTCTCTCTGCACTGCTTGAGCACTTACGCAGGTGCGAGGCTGCCTGTGTGGTCCACAGTCTGAAGAAGAAAAATCCAACATTAGTGCACATTGGTTGTCATGGTGAAACCTTGCAACCCTGAGGAGGTGATGTAATCATCCACCAATCAACACAGAGATTTGTGTAATATATTACCTCTTCAGGCCAAGTCTGGAAAATAGATCAGTCTGCAAGCTGAGATCCTGAGATCCCAGACAGTTTTGGAAAATTTGTTCAACAACTTGGATTAAATGTATAAAATGTAAAAAATCTGAGCAAGGAAACTGTTGGACATATTGGGATAAAATGAAATTAATAATAGTTGGACTACAGGGCTCTGCAACATGTAAAAAAACAAACAAACAAAAAAACGAAGATCTGAAAATTACTTAAATATAGAGAAGACACAATGTAGAGGCAGGGAAGACAGAAAAAGGAGGATAGTGGATTTTCAAATTGGGTTAGAAATATATATATATATATATATATATATATATATATATATATATATATATATATATATATATATATATATATATATATATATAAAATAAAACCTGATTATTAGTCTGACCAGGGGCGATCCTAGGATTAGAGTTTTGGGGGTGCTGAGCACCCAGAGAGCTGCCCAGCCAGGCAAGATAAACTTTACGCGTCATGATGAGACTTCTTCCCTGTCTCTGTCAGTCCCTGCATCCTTAAATGTCTCCAGTTGTCCCGAGTTCTCTATAACTGTCTCCTTGGTGCATTTAAACCCCTGTTCCTCCCTGTCCTCGTCGTCTGTTGTCTTCTTCTCCGTTATGAGTCATCATAATTTTACCATCTCTGTGCAAGTCTGCAAATTTCTTTATTAAATTCAATATATTTGTACATTTTAACACAATTTAATCCCCACATTTGTGAAAGAAAAACAAAACACTTTTTTGAAAAGTCTGTAACAAAACCATCAAATCTGATAAAGGTTATTTAAATGCTGCAAAAGAAGAATGGATTGGAATAAAAAATATACATATCCTAACCTTAATTACTGGGGAAGAATAATGAATGATGCTCATAGTGAGTAAAAAGTAAACATTTTTTTTTTTTGCATGATTCACTTTTAATGTGTATGTATAATATAATACAGATACATAAAAAACCACTCCCAAAACAGAATAAATTATTACAAATAAATTATTACAAAATATTAATAAAAAAACTATAAAAATGGAGGCAACTTTGCCTGTGGTAGAATGTATAAAATGTATGAACAAATCTTTATTGCAGATACTAATTTTACTAATTTAATAATACTAATTTTGTGTTGTAAGATTTATGACTTTCATGCTTTCATAGTGGTACTTGGGAGAGGTGGGGGAGGGGGGTTATCTATACTTTTATTGTTAAAATGTTACGTCTCAACCAAGTACTGTATGCTTTTTATATTTTTAGTAGTGTCTCACACAAACAGCAAATATTGTCCAAAAAAAAGTCAGAAAAGTAAGAAATCTTTGGGGGTGCTTTGATTCATTTTGGGTGGTGCTGAAGCACCCCCAAAAATGGGCTAAAATCGCCCCTGGGTCTGACTGATTATTGATTACCAGATTCAAATGCTATCACTTGATTGGATGGATGTTATCACTGGTAATCAGCCCTATAGATATGAGTCAGAAGTGCCCAGTTATTATGTATCCATAAGTATACCACTTAACAGTATGTTTAATAAAGCTATTAGCATAAAGGGGAACGGTATAGTTTTCCTTACAGTGATTTGTATAATAACTACTATTTTAATTATACGCTCACTGGCCACTCATTCACACAAATATCTAATTAGCCCATGCTGAAATTAATCATCAGAAAGGGGAAGAAGTTATTAAGGTGACATTGACCGTTGCATGGTTGTTGGTGGCAGATGGGTGATCTACTGGCAGTTTCCCCACACAACTGTCTGTAGAGTTTACAGTGAACGGTCCAAAACAGAGAAAATATCCAGTGAGTGGAAGTTTGGTGAAAATACCTGGTTGTTACTGGAGGTCACTGGAGAATAGCCAGACCGCTTTGAGCTCACAGGAAGGCAACAGTAACTCAAATATCCGCTCATTAGAACCAACGTGTGCAGGTGCCACGCCTGTCTCAATTTCTGCTGTGACATTTGGATGGTGGCGTCAGAATTAGGCATAAACAACACGAAAGCATGGATTCATCCTTCTTTATATCAACAGTTTGGGCTGCTTATTTTGTTTGCACTCTTTGTACCAACTAGGTGTTGTTTAAACAACAACCTGTGACCTTAGGCGGGTGTGCAAACCCTGGCAAACCGATATAAACATACCAAACTATCTGTGCCTTCCCTAACGAATTCGTTTTAATTATGTCCCACTATGACTTTTTAATGTTAACAGATGTCTGACTAGGCTGTGAAGAGATTATATTAACTGGCAGCAGATGGCGCTATAGTGAAACAGAAATAGGATTTTAAAAGTTACAACTACAGCTGCTTTACAGTTACTTTGTCTGATTCTTAAAAGCTTCAAAAATGATGCTTTTTTTGTCATTGATGTTTTATTTCTTTGTTGCAGCATGGGATACTTTCTCAAACATTTAGGGTATTTCCAGTTTTCCACATAGTACCTGCTGTTTCCACACCCACTTCCAATTTCTTGTGCTTCAAAGAAAATTAAAAAGTAAAACCGAGATTTTTCCCATAACTCTCCAGAGCCACGCTCATGTCCCCGTGAGGTGATGCTTGCACGGGACACGTCCCCTCACGTCGCCCCTCTCCCAGTGCCAGCACTACTGGCTCTAATCCGCCGTGGCGTACCTGGCAGATCGCTCTGGCGACACCGGCGTTGTTGCAGCCTGGCCCGGCCCCACACACCCGCATCCCCTTTAATCCTAATGAACTGCCCCGAGGCCCCGGGGCCCGAAGGGAAGTAGGCCACTGGAGGTGAAGCAGAGTGAGTGAGTCTGTCACATCATTTCTACAACTACATATAAGCTGCTTCCTCTCAATCCTTTGTCACCTTCATTTTATTGTCTTCTTTTGTTGATTTTCGTTGTAATAGTTCCTCTTCCTTTGCTTTCTACACTGTGACCTCAGATGACCTTTATTTTCCCTGCAAGGGTAAAAGTCACTGGGTGGAGAGAAGACTGCGGTGAAGGATATGAATGGAGAGCCTGGGGATAGCCTCCACTAGTTAGGGATTAAGTTGCTGCTATGTGGAGAAAGGCAGAGATATCACAGAGTTGCACAAATACTCATCAACTAACGGTGCTGCTTTCGTAAGGAAAAAAACTTTATTGAATATTTCTAAGCTCTTGGAAACAAAAAGCTGAATGCATGTGCACATGAAAGGTGTTGGCATGGATCGTTACCTGAACAAACCAACCAGATATGTGCCCAGGAACCTAAGGGAGCGCCTCTTGCATCATTAATTTTATCATATAACATAATATGTGTGCAAAGGAGTGTCAGGTAGATCTGCAGGAATCAACAGCTTCTCTTCATCTCGAGTATTAACTACATTTTCAGTTAGCATAGCACTACATTTGAGTTCTGCATAAATAGGTGAAAAACAACCACAAAGAGATCTAAAGTGACCAAGGAGAAACTGAACATGATTGCAAAGTGTGTGTTCGTGTGTGTCAGTGAATGAATGATGTGTCTGAATGCTCAGTTTGCAATTTTTTTCCCACTCTTTGATCTGTATGATGTCAAAGAGAGCAGATATCTTTAAGTGCTTGGTGACTCCGGGGTAGCTCACTGGGTGTCTTGGCGCGGCTGCTGGCCTGCTCCCTTGGGGATTGTGGTCCAGGGTAGATTGGGCATCTTTGTCGCGCAGTTGGACACCCAGGGCTCAAAGTATAGAAACTTGTTCCCACCACTCAAAAATATAGAAATAAATAAACCTAGGCAGAGCTACATAACATTTTTGAGTTGTTATCTCACAACTGTGACATAGTAATAATAATAATGGATTGGATTTATATAGCGCTTTTCAAGGCACCCAAAGCGCTTTACAATGCCATTATTCATTCACTCTCACATTCACACACTGGTGGAGGCAGCTACAGTTGTAGCCACAGCTGCCCTGGGGCAGAAGCGAGGCTGCCATATCGCACCATCTGCCCCTCTGGCCAACAACAGCAGGCGGTAGGTGAAGTGTCTTGCCCAAGGACACAATGACCAGGACAGAGAGCCCGGGGATCAAACCAGCGACCTTCCGGTTACAGATATGCGTCCCAACCCCCTGAGCCACGGTCACCCCGTAGTAAGCCAAATCTTTTTCTTATGGATGGCAAAAGCAAAAAAAACAACCCAAAAATATTTTCAGTGGAGGAAACAACCTTCCATACAAGATCACCACTTCATTAAAAGCCAAGCAAGCAACAGCCAATCAAAAGAAAGTTGGCTTAAACAGAGAGCTAACATGGCTAGTTTCAGACAGAGCATGAACTTAGGATTTGCACTAATATAAGAACTGCAAGACTTAAAGTGCAGATGGCCGCCCCTCCCTGAGCCTGGTTCTGCCGGAGGTTTCTTCCTGTTAAAAGGGAATTTTTCCTTCCCACTGTCGCCAAAGTGCTTGCTCATAGGGGGTCATATGATTGTTGGGCTTTTCTCTGTATCTATGAAGCGCCTTGAGGCGACTTTTGTTGTGATTTGGCGCTATATAAATAAAATTGAATTGAATTGAATTGAATTGTAGTGTCGTCTTCACTGTAGCCTGGTACAAGCCAGCTGTCATGCAAGGGCGCTGCTTCAATGACCAAGTAGCTGCTCACTCAAAGAGCAGTAATGATGACTGTGTTATCAGTGTTTGTTTGCCCATCAGTCTCTTTATTAGCCTCCACAGTTTCCAAGATATCATTTTCAAACTCTGTGTGATGCTAGATGCTAATAAGAGCTCGAGCAGATTTAATTTTGGTGAAACTTGGGTCAAGGTCAAGATCACACCAAGTGGCAAAATGAATAAAAACTTTGAGAGAGCTGAATAACACTCTTACAAAAAAAGCTTATAGAATCCAATTCTGCTCCAATCTTACTGTAAAGCTGCAACAAACACCATTTTAGTAATGCTTCAAGGTCAAATGACAGGGAAAAAGCTTTAGTTTTCACTGTTTTCCCCAAACTTTAAAGCAATATGTTAATCATTGTACATCAGTACAAATGAGCCATGAAAACAATCCAGATGTCATTATTGAGGATTTGCTGACATCAGCATAAAACATCAAAGTTTGAATATAACCCTCCGGGGGTTACTCTACAGCGACTGTAGAGTAAGTTGACCTGCATCTTGAACTCTGAGTGCAGCTGAAGCTCGATTTTTAGCATGTCCAGGGATCAGAAGTAGAGAGTACAAACCAGTATTTCTACTTCACCAATGTGAACTTCTAACATAGTGTTGCACCAAAGGCCCCTTGTCCACCAAGATGAAAGCTGCTGTCAATGGTGGCATCTTTACAAAGAATTGTCTTTGGTCAGTCACTGTGATGTCTCATGTTCTCCAACAAAGTCCTTAAAATTCCAAATTCCTGCCTTTAGAGTCGGAGAGTTGGGTTTTAAAGAATGCGTTGACTCTGGTTAATGAAGCCAAGCCACGGCTTCACTAATTAGTCAAGTCCAGTAATGGCTGGAATCCGCTGTTAGTCAAAGCTGCCAAATACCTGATGGCTACCAATCATGCTCTGTCTTCATGGGAAAAATACCCACAATTTATTTTGCTGACTCTCATTTCCCCAATTAAGAGGGACAGTTGAGGGGCAGATCACTCCAGGGCAGACTGATTTTAGGTGAAAAAAAGGGCATACTGTGATCAAATATTTGCAATTCTTCATGTTTTTGGGTTGTTGTTGTTTTTTTTTTTTTAAATCAAAATGCAATAATAATGTCATGGTGAATGTTAGTAATGGAACACATACTGTAAGCATATGTGAACACTACATAGGTAACGTGTAGGTATAAGGATGAGGAAGAAGAACTACTAAGACTTCTCTCAACAACAGTTGTCTTAAGGTGCTTACATTGTAACCCTACAATATTATGTCTAAACACTTTTTAAAACCTCATTCAAAGTCTGTACAAAAACATATAATGTTGTTTCTTGAAGGCTGAGATGCTGTTATGCATCACATGTTGGAGCAACGCTTCCACATCTCACAGAGCGATGCCAATTAAAAAATGCTGACACAGTAGTGTGACACTCAAAGCAAAAATGTCTTTTGATCATCACAACAAAAGGCCAAAGCACTTGTATAACAGAATGGATGTCTTAGTGAGTGTGTCTGTGTGACCTTCGAAAAAACAAGCAGGTGTTTGCAGTAGTTAGCCCCTTACACAAACATTATAACCTCAAGATCGATGTGATATGATCAAATCATAGTACTGTGCAAGCTGAGATATTTTTCTAGGAAAATGGGGAAAAGGTGCAGTGATTCTTTTGAAACATGCGCAAACATACATAGAAATACGGTATATAATATTGGTATACAGTATATACCAATATTTGGTATGACCACCTTTATTTTCTGTGGAACCAGCTTCCAGTTTGGATTCAGGAGACAGACACTATCTCTACTTTTAAGATTAGGCTTCAAACTTTCCTTTTTGCTAAAGCATATAGTTAGGGCTGGACCAGGTGACCCTGAATCCTCCCTTAGTTATGCTGCAATAGACGTAGGCTGCCGGGGGATTCCCATGATGCATTGAGTTTTTCCTTTCCAGTCACCTTTCTCACTCACTATGTATTAACAGACCTCTCTGCATTGAATCATATCTGTTATTAATCTCTGTCTCTCTTCCACAGCATGTCTTTGTCCTGTCTTCTTTCTCTCACCCCAACCGGTCGCAGCAGATGGCCCCGCCCCTCCCTGAGCCTGGTTCTGCCGGAGGTTTCTTCCTGTTAAAAGGGAGTTTTTCCTTCCCACTGTTGCCAAAGTGCTTGCTCATAGGGGGTCATATGATTGTTGGGTTTTTCTCTGTATCTATGAAGTGCCTTGAGGCGACTTTTGTTGTGATTTGGCGCTATATAAATAAAATTGAATTGAATTGAATTTTCAACACAGCCTTACGTTTCTTTGGCAAGCTTTCATGAAATTTACTTAATTAGTGCTCAGGAATTGTTCTCCAGACTTCTTGAAGGACAATCAAAGCTCTTCTTTGGATGTTGGCTGTCTTTTGCTCTGTTCTCTGTCAAGTCAATCCCACAGTGCTTTATTAATGTTGACGTCCAGGCTCTGGGGAGGCCAATCCACGACTGTTTCAACCATGTTTTATACTTTCTATGCTTATTAGCGTACACCACTTTATTGATGTAGAAGGTATATTTGCTTAAAAACAGAATAATAAAGTAACAGACCTCGAGCACAATCTTCTTTATTGGCCTGTACTGCACAGAAAACCAACTCTGCCATGTCCATGTAGTACAGATAACAACCATAGTGAGCTGCCTTTGTAGAAACACCTGCCAATGAAAAAGCTTTCACCCCACTGTGACAATCATAATGTACTGTCCTAAAACAGGTATATAAAAACGCTAAACACACAAAAAGTCCTAAACTAATGACTCAGGAAGCTAGGGTGAATCAGAAAGAAACTTACTGCTAACATAAAAGTTTTTGTGTGGTATAAAAAGTAACACTGGTGGTCTTAAAGAGTTACTGCCATGCAGTTTTTGATACTTTTAGACAGAGGACGGCTAGCTGCTTGTTGCTTATTGCTAGCTGTTTATTGTACCAGTTATGCTAAGCTAAGCTAAAGGGCAAATATGAAAGCTATCAATGTTAATTACTAATATAAGAACTAATAACTCAAAGAAATACTTTAATTTCCCAAAGTGCTTAACTATTCGTAAGCCACATGCTTTAAACAGCCTGTTGTTTCGCCTCTAGCTTATTTATAATACATTTTTAACGGTTTATCCCTCAATGTGTTTGACTTTTATTAGTAGTAACCAATTAGGAGTCTCCACAGTAGCATTTTCAGATGCATGCCTGCCCCTCTGTGCACTCGTGTGTGGGTGTTTTTTCCCCTCTCTGCCTGGTTTGGGATTTGCTGGTCGGTGACATGCCTCCCTCCGCCTGGCTCCTTATAGCCCCGCGGAGGTAGGAATCCCGGACGAGTGGTACGGACATCGCCGACGGAGACCGCAAACACGGAGCGGAGCGTTCCCCTTTAAACACGGTCTTATGACTACAGACCGCTTCAGACTGAACCAGAGGCTGACAGCCGAGAGCAGAAGACGGGTTACTCTACTGACAGGAAGCCGGGGGACAGTGACTGACGGCAGGGGACAGACAGGACACAGGTCCGCTGCAGAGGCTGAATGGTCTGTGTCCAGTCAGAGAACAGTTGAACGGAAACTACCTCACCTGTCCGCAGGTACGACACACAGCTGCACCGATAGTTATCATCACAACAGAAAATGATCATGTTAAATGCATTGAGCCATCCAAAAGTGTACCTTAAAAATGCAGCACTGACATATTTTACCTTTACCTCTTAGAGAAAGATGCATTTCAACACCTTGATCTCCAAATAAAAGGAATGTCCTAAATTTAAAATCTTACTTTTTATTTGAGAGAAATCTGCAGTATTAATCCTACATTAACTAAACAGGGTTTCGTTATTATTTGTAGTCATGTATTGACATGTGAAAATCATTTTATTGTGGCAGCTTGCCAGAAACAGCTTTTCACTCAGGATAGGCCAAATCTGCTTACCCTTATATGGAGAAAGTACTACACTGAGCATCATGAAAAGGTAATATGGTCATTAAAGCTTCCCTTTTTGAGTGGTGCAGGTCTGCTTTGCTGTATGCCAGCTCGTTGTAGGCTCCCACATTTGATAACTGAGTGATCCACAAGCAGGATGCAGGAATCCCAGCGGATCCACCTGTCTGGGACGGATAGAGTGGTTAAAATGTGTCCCACTCATTCCTATAAAACATAAAACCCTTAAATAGTTGCTTGATTTCATTGCTGCATTGGAGTTTTTTTTATTCTTTTTTTTTTCATCTTCCAGAATTTTGTGTTTTTGTCCGCGTGTCGCACCCTGTGGACACATCCTCTCGTGCAGCACTGAGGAGATGTGTCGGCTGCCAGTGGCCTCACTCATCATTTGCTTCTGGTTGGTGGAGAGAAGCTACTGCAACAACAGCCTTCAGGACAGCATGAGGGAGCTGCACACCAGGTTCGCCATCAGCCTCTACCAGACTCTCACAGAGACGGAGGACAACTCCAACTTGATCGTGTCGCCAGTTAGCGTCTCCTTGTCTCTCGCGCTCCTGCAGCTTGGCGCCAGGGGCAACACACTTGCTCAGCTGGAGGGAACACTGGGCTACAATGTGAATGGTAGGTTTCTGATATTTCCTCTTTTAACATCTTTAAATATAGGAATGGAAATGTAAGTTTTTATCCAGGTGGCATTAGAGGCTCCTTATGCTGTGTGAAAGAGGCTGAGAGAGGGTGGCCCTCAGTGCTGTTGGTACCAGGTGGTGTGGAGCAGTGCTCCTGCTGCTGTTCGCCCTGCAGAGCATAGTGGTGTCTGGAGCCATAATACCTGCCTCTACACCAACTCTAATCTCATTAACGACTTCTTCAGCCCGGCCTTTGGGTCAAGAGGTTAGGTGTTTAATTTACAAACAAAATGAAAATTACACCTGGGGATTTATCTCCACCTCTTCCTAGTGATGACTTTAGGCTCTAATTTAGCTTCCATCATGAAATAAAAAGGATTTCCACGACACCGAAAGACATGGTCATCAAAGAATCCTGAATTGAATTGAATCCTGAATTATAATCCCCAGAGGTGTGATTCTATACATGCATATCTTTATGCCAGTGTGACCACTGCAGTGAAAGTTCATTAAAAGCTAATAGGTGCACAAATAAGGTGCTCGAATTGCAAGACGTGTTTCCAGAAGGGTTTCTTTTCAGAGCAAGCGCTGAAAAGCGGTGTTTGACTTGTGTGTAGATCATTTTAACTAACCAACTAACTCATCTGGCTGTAGTTGACAACAGCTGGGTAGAAAAAAACATCTGTCTTCTTTTTCTGCAGATGCCCACGTACAAGACTTCCTGTCGCACTCCCAGGCCAACATGAACAACAACAGCCAGGGGATGTGGCTGCAGCAGACCTGCACATTATTCATCCAGAGTGGTGTTCAGCTCCTGCCTGGGTTCACACAGCTTGCATCAGAGTGGGCCAACACCAGCGTGGTCCGAGCCAACTTCAGCCAGCCCAATCAAACCCACAGCCAACCGGAGCGAGCGGGACACCAGCAAGGTAACCCAGACAGAGCTCCCGCTAACTTTTACTCTTATGCTGACACAGATCAGGGTGGCATGGATCCTGCAGTAAAATAAACATTGATGTGGAGATTTTCAGAGCGCTTTGGTTTAATGCACATCCTGTTTGTGAAAGCACACTTAGATCAAGTCCTCTCACACTGACCACACAACAGCAAACTAAAACTCGACATCACTGAGATGATGACAATCCTTTTCTGCTGGGCAACGGCTTCCTAATATGTTGGCAATAAAAACATAAGAGAGATATTATTTTAGCTTGTGGCGTTCCTCTGCCCCCTGGTGTTAGAAAATATATTAAAGCAGTTTTAATTCCAATTTTCAAAGCAGAGGTTTCTTTGAGAAAAAACATGAATTTCTAACCCATTTTCAAACATTTCTACAGATTGTATTATCTGCAACATGGCCTGTAGGTCAGGTGGTCTGTACATTGACCTTCGGTTGTGCGTTTCAGATGAGTCATGGCATCTCCTGGCAGGAAGCGTCAGCGGTGAGCTGTCAGGCTCGGGCGAGGCCCAAGCAGAGGCTCTGTGGTGGGGACACCGGCCGCAGGTGGCCCTGGTCAACACAGTGGCCTTCAAGGGCGTCTGGCAGAAGCAGTTCATGTTCACCAACACCCAGAATCTGCCATTTGTGCTCTCAGATGGGAATGTGATCAAGGTGCCCATGATGTATCAGGCCGCAGAGGTTAGCTTTGGTAAGAGGCGATGTTTCACTGACACTTACAGGCTTCAGATCCCAGCCCACTCTCTTATCTACCCAAAATGTTTCCAGGTGCAGATGCATTTAAAAGCTAAACCTTAATGAGGTGCTAATATATCAGTGTTTTGTTTACAGCTGGTTCCCATGTGGTCTGCTGATAGAAATTTGAAAAAGTGCTGTTGCTGCTATAATTATAATCGCATCTAAGACAAAACACCACTGCAGTTTGGTGAAACTCATCTTAAAAGTCCCCTCAGGAGTTTACTGATGACCAAACTTCTTTTAACATTTGGAACATTTGCAGTCCCGATCATCACTTGGATTGCTTGTTTCATGCTTTGCCCCGTATCTGTTTTCATGAGAACCTTTTCCATCGTGTACTTTAAAGGAAGTGAAGAACTTCATCATCAATCATTTGCTATCATTGCACTCAACCCGTCAGATTTGATATTATTAATAAAAGCTTTAGTTAAAAAATAAAAGGGTTTATTTCTGTGTATGTTTACAATATTATAAGCTTTGTAGACCCAGCACAGCAGCCACAAGAAGGAGCTAAACAAAGCATGTAATGACCTCTCTGGCAGGTCAATTCAGGACAGCGTCAGAACAGCGCTACACCGTGTTGCAGCTGCCGTACCTGGGCCGCTCCCTGAGTCTGCAGGTGGTCCTTCCCAGTGAGAGGAAGACTCCGCTGTCCTCCCTCGAGGCCCAGCTCACCGCACGCCAGCTGGCATCCTGGGACGGCGGCCTGCGGAGAACCAAAATGGACATCTTCCTGCCGAGGTGCAGCAGATCACAGACTTTTGTGCTTGAAAACCATCTTCAGGTTTCGTTTAGAAAAAACGAGAAATAAAACAGCAGATTACATAGTCTCCGTCTGGTATTTGCAGATTTAAAATGCAGAACAAATTCAACCTGAGGTCGGTGCTTCCTGCTCTGGGCGTCAGTGACGCTTTTAACCCGACAGCAGCTGACTTCACTGGAATATCAGGTCAGCTTGTACGTTCAAAATACCTGTTTCAACAGCTTTTTTGTATGTTTCATGCAAACGGCTGCTCAATATTTTTTACTCCCTGCAGCAGAGGAGGGTCTTTATGTGTCTGATGCCTTCCATGAAGTAAGAATAGAAGTCACAGAGGATGGAACAAAGGCAGCTGCTGCTACCGGTGAGTAACGTCTGCTACAATAGTGGAACAGAAACGAGTGCTTATCATATAAGGTTGTTAAAATGCACTCTTTACTCACACAGCTATGGTGCTACTCAAAAGATCCCGCGCTCCCGTTTTCAAGGCGGACCGACCCTTCTTATTTCTGCTTCGACACATTAAAACAGGTATTTATCCCTTTTTTTTTTTTTGCACATTTGAGCAAAACACAAAAAACTGGCACAGTGTTGCAAATCAGATTTGTACAGTCTGACGTAATCTCCAACAAAAGCACTATTTACTTATGCTTGAGTGACGTTTTCTTATACACAAGTATGGTCGACGAAACAAAAGCCTTCCACTGGGGCCAGAACCTGGAGACTGTGGTTGGCTTTGCAGTGGGAAAATTGCAGATAATTTATTAATCATAAAGAAGTAAAATACTTCTGTGTATATGTAGATGCAGCTGAAATCACCCTGTTTTTTAATTCAATTCAATTCAATTTTATTTATATAGCGCCAAATCACAACAAAAGTCGCCTCAAGGTGCTTCATAGATACAGAGAAAAACCCAACAATCATATGACCCCCTATGAGCAGCACTTTGGCGACAGTGGGAAGGAAAAACTCCCTTTTAACAGGAAGAAACCTCCGGCAGAACCAGGCTCAGGGAGGGGCGGGGCCATCTGCTGTGATTGGTTGGGGTGAGAGAAGGAAGACAGGATAAAGACATGCTGTGGAAGAGAGACAGAGATTAATAACAGATATGATTCAATGCAGAGAGGTCTGTTAATACATAGTGAGTGAGAAAGGTGACTGGAAAGGAAAAACTCAATGCATCATGGGAATCCCCCGGCAGCCTACGTCTATTGCAGCATAACTAAGGGAGGATTCAGGGTCACCTGGTCCAGCCCTAACTGTATGCTTTAGCAAAAAGGAAAGTTTGAAGCCTAATCTTAAAAGTAGAGATAGTGTCTGTCTCCCGAATCCAAACTGGAAGCTGGTTCCACAGAAGAGGAACCAGGAACCCGTTCAGGATGCAGTGGCGTTACTGGTCCAGCCCCCTTGAGATCAGACTGGAACATGTAGCCAAAGGGAATTCAAGAGTTTGACATGAAGCGTCAAGGGACGAAAAGACCAATCACTGGGTTGGTGGCAGCAGTCATGAATATGGATAAAGATATGAAATTACAGCAATAGTTTTTGCAAGGTGCCTCTGTTTATCTGAGGCCAGTCTTGCTCTCTGCAGGATTTTCCAAACAATCGTGAAGGTTTGAATATTTGATATGGCCACCTCTAGTGGTGATATCAAAAAACACACTAAGTTGATCTACAAAGACTGCATCAGTGCAATTTCTCCCTATATCTCTTTAATTATAGTTATTATTGCTTAACTAGCATTCCACATGATCCTTTAATGCAAAATATTTATTTGCTTTCCAATTCAGGATCCATCCTCTTCATGGGCCGAGTAATGAACCCAGCAGACCAAGCATCCTGAAAGCGTCCAACCTGAACGCCACTCACATTCACCTCCACAGCAGGCCATTTCACTACTGGTATTTATTTGTGGACCGAATGGAGGCTCCACAGACACGTCAGGAAGAGGGACATTATTTTTGTACATATTTGTAAATAAAATTTTAATATGTTTTTACACTTTTGGTGTTTCGATCCTCTTTCCATTTGATGCGACGTTCAATTCAATTCAATTCAATTCAATTCAATTCAATTCAATTCAATGTTATTTATATAGCGCCAAATCACAACAAAAGTCGCCTCAAGGCGCTTCATAGATACAGAGAAAAACCCAACAATCATATGACCCCCTATGAGCAGCACTTTGGCGACAGTGGGAAGGAAAAACTCCATTTTAACAGGAAGAAACCTCCAGCAGAACCAGGCTCAGGGAGGGGCGGGGCCATCTGCTGTGATTGGTTGGGGTGAGAGAAGGAAGACAGGATAAAAGACATGCTGTGGAAGAGAGACAGAGATTAATAACAGATATGATTCAATGCAGAGAGGTCTGTTAATACATAGTGAGCGAGAAAGGTGACTGGAAAGGAAAAACTCAATGCATCATGGGAATCCCCTGGCAGCCTACGTCTATTGCACCTCAATTCACCTCAAACAAGGAAAATCCCTGGCTCTCACAGACCTGTAACGTCTTCTGTAAGAAGCTTTTCTGTCCCCCACTCGTTACCTGTATTAATGGCACCTGTTTGACCTCATCATCTGTATAAAAGACACCTGTCCACAGCCTCAACCAGTCAGACTCCAAACTCCGCCATGGCCAAGACCAAAGAGCTTTCGAAGGACACCAGGAAAAGAATTGTAGACCTGCACCAGACTGGGAAGAGTGAATCTACAATAGGCAAGCAGCTTGGTGTGAAAAAATCAACTGTGGGAGCAATCATCAGAAAATGGAAGACATACAAGACCACTGATAATCTCCCTCGATCTGGGGCTCCACGCAAGATCTCATCCCGTGGGGTCAAAATGATCATGAGAACGGTGAGCAAAGATCCCAGAACCACACGGGGGGACCTGGTGAATGACCTGCAGAGAGCTGGGACCAAAGTAACAAAGGTCACCATCAGTAACACACTACAACGGCAGGGAATCAAATCCCGCAGTGCCAGACGTGTTCCGCTGCTGAAGCCAGTGCATGTCCAGGCCCGTCTGAAGTTTGCCAGAGAGCACATGGATGATACAGCAGAGGATTGGGAGAATGTCATGTGGTCAGATGAAACCAAAGTAGAACTTTTTGGTATAAACTCAACTCGTCGTGTTTGGAGGAAGAAGAATACTGAGTTGCATCCCAAGAACACCATACCTACTGTGAAGCATGGGGGTGGAAACATCATGCTATGGGGCTGTTTTTCTGCCAAGGGGACAGGACGACTGATCCGTGTTAAGGACAGAATGAATGGGGCCAAGTATCGTGAGATTTTGAGCCAAAACCTCCTTCCATCAGTGAGAACTTTGAAGATGAAACGAGGCTGGGTCTTCCAACATGACAATGATCCAAAACACACCGCCCGGGCAACAAAGGAGTGGCTCCGTAAGAAGCATTTGAAAGTCCTGGAGTGGCCTAGCCAGTCTCCAGACCTCAACCCCATAGAAAATCTGTGGCGGGAGTTGAAAGTCCGTGTTGCTCGGCGACAGCCCCAAAACATCACTGCTCTTGAGAAGATCTGCATGGAGGAATGGGCCAAAATACCAGCTACTGTGTGTGCAAACCTGGTAAAGACCTATAGTAAACGTTTGACCTCTGTTATTGCCAACAAAGGTTATGTTACAAAGTATTGAGTTGTATTTTTGTTATTGACCAAATACTTATTTTCCACCCTGATTTACGAATAAATTCTTTACAAATCCTACCATGTGAATTCATGGATTTTTTTTTTCACATTCTGTCTCTCACAGTTGAAGTGTACCTCTGGTGCAAATTACTGACCTCTGTCATCATTTTAAGTGGGGGAACTTGCACAATCGGTGGCTGACTAAATACTTTTTTGCCCCACTGTATATGCTTTAGCAAAAAGGAAAGTTTGAAGCCTAATCTTAAAAGTAGAGATAGTGTCTGTCTCCTGAATCCAAACTGGAAGCTGGTTCCACAGAAGAGGGACGTTACCGAAACGGCCGACGTGCGTAAATAAGAGCAGGCAGACTCGCATGTTTACAGAACACTTTATTTACATGGCCCTTCACAGTGTAAAATAGAAGCTTTATTCATGGAAATACTTACAAAAAGGCCATTTTTTTTCCACTGAACATTCTCTTTAAATAGTACTCTAGGGTTATTTACATCTTTACAGTGTATTCAAAATACTCTTTTGGTAGCGGCCTCTTCACAAAGACAAGTATGGCAGATTTTGGTCCCTGTCCAAGGAGGGAGGGAGCGGAAGAGGGCTGCCCTCTGAGTCTGAAACCAACTCCTGACCTCTAGACGTTATTTGTGTAAATTGGAGAACATTAAACAAGCCTGACCTAAAAAAAAAAAGAAGTTTAAAGGCTGTTTTTTTTTTCATTTTAAATTACATAAATAAAGATTCTCAAATGTACACAAGTGCATTTGCTTTTAAGTGGTAAGAAGTTGCTTTGAGATTCATGGCGGGAAAAGGAGTTTAGGGGCTGGGTTAAGTTATTTGGCAGCAGCCAGCACGCTGGGACAGGCTGGCATCCGACACCTCGGTTCATCTACACTCCGCCAGACGAGACGTTTGTGTTGCATATCGGCTGTTTCGGGCTAAAACAAAGTGAAAGGGCAGGGAGGAGGGCTCCGATGTTATTGCTGATTGTGATGCATTAATGTGTCAGTTCCTGAGCTTTTTGTTTTTCCCGCGTTGATGACTTTACTTTGCAAAAGACAGTTTTGTGTTTTTAAAGTTGACTGTCTCCAGATGCAACGATCGCTGTGGATCTGTTTTCTTCCCCTCCCCCCCGCCCCGCAAAGGGAACAGGAACTGGTGGTTTAGTCTAAAAGTTAAGCTACTACTGATATAGCATCAGTCTGCCAGGAAGACGACATGTTATCAGATTCAATGTTTCAAGCCCAATTGTTCTGATTCGAGAGCTCAGCGGTCCATTTGGTGGAAAGCAGAAGGTCATTTTTAACAATTGAGAAGTGAACAGCCGGACTCTTATCCTGCACAAATCAGAAATAACACCACAGGGGGAAAATAAAAAGTTGAATCGTGACTTTGAGCAAAGTCTCTCATGAGCATCTCCGCTGGATCCCATTTGACCCTGAGTTGTCTGAAAATACAACCACACGTGCCGATATACCCTTCCTATATATTATCAGTCCAGTCACACTGTCACATGACATTACATCCACACACAGGCTGTCATCTGACCCTCTGCAGAGATGCCCTTGTTTATTTCAGCACCCCTGTCTGAGAGATAACCACTCACATTTGTTAAAAAGAAAAATCTGATGAGGGCAGCTGAATAATTAAAGGGCAACATCTGAGGACGGGTTCAGAGAACCTTCCTGTACAAACTGTCCACAGGACAAACACGTCATTGCATAGGCCTTCACCTTCACACTTCACCTGCAGCGATATGTGCTTCCTCGCTCATCTTTTTTTTTTTTTGCAAGTCTGAAAAATGCATCTGCATTACTCAGGGTCAGTACTGTCTTTGAGGATTACTGTGCAAACAACACAAGCATAATGCTCATTAAATGAATGAAGGAGTCCAGTGAAGAAGCGATGCTTTGGGAGCTGGATGTCGCCTCGTCTCATCTCTGCAGGGGCCCCTGGTACAGTAGGAGTGGTGGTTTGAGGGGGACGTGGAGGGTTGCCCGGTTTGGTTACCAGTAAGTTCAGTTTGGGAATGAGTTTGCGTTAGAACGTGTCCACGTGGTTCATGTTAGTGGCTCTGTTGTGGATCTCTTCGAGGAAGTTTTCCAGCTGTTCGATGAGAACGCGCTTCTTGAACCTTTGCAGAAGAAGCAACGACACGTGTTAACATTTGCCTTTTAAAAACAACTCTGTAGCAAAGGAGATCATGAACAGAAAATTTTTGTTTCTTTGCATTTTGTTCGGTTCGTGAAACTGCAGATGTTTTAAATGCAGACTTTACTTTAAGAGAGCTTATAAAGAAAGACAGTCCCCCTTTTTCTGTTTGCAGCTCATTTTAAGTAAAAAAAAAAAATTAGGGGAGAGGTAATATCGCTCTGACATCAGAGGAGGAGGGCTGAACTTTGTACCTGGCTGCCTCTTTGATTATGTTTTGGAGGAAGATGAGCCGGGTGTCGAGAGTGCCCTGGATCTGTTTCAAGAGGAGGAAAATCTTCTCGTAGTCTGAAACAGAAAAAGCAAAGCGAACGAGGTTCAGTCGATTCAAGGAGAGCACATCCACTGAATCAAACCTTTGTATGTGTACAGCTGAATGTTAATAATAAACAAGATAAAAGGCGTTCTCACTCATATCTGAATGACTTCTTTGACAATCATTTAATCAATAAAGGAAACTAGAAAAAAGAAAAACATTCCACAGCACGTTTTCAAAGTCCAGAGTGACGTCCAATGTTAGTTTGACGTGTACGGTCAAATCAACAGAAGAGATAAAGAAAGAAAAACAAAAAGTTTGCTTCTTTAAATTTACACACAGATATGCAAACCTGCTGTTTTTCCTAGCTTTGTTTTTAAGAAAAACAGCTTTGTTTCTGGACAAACCAAAGCTTAAGTGCCATGAAAAACCACGTTTATGTGGTTTCTTCTAGAACAAAAACAAGACGAAGATGTAACGAGGAAGCATAAAATAGAAAGCAGCATCTTCAATTTAGCAGCCCTGCAATAAAAGCTGAAGCTTCGAATCTGTTTAGGTGATGATTCAATCACACTAGGGATACAACGATACCAATTTTTTCAAACCGATACGATACTTGGATCTGAGTACTTGCCGATACGGAGTACAAAAACCGATACTTCTACCACACACACACACACAAATGCAATGAATTGGAAGACAGGTTTTATTTTATTCTCTGCCGATAAAAAATAAAATCTTAATAAAAATGACCACAAAAAAATTTCAAGTGAAAAATAAGCACTTCTGTTAAATTATTGCAGAGTCTCCACATTGTAATTTAACAAAATATCACTGAACTATTGGCACTGTCTCGAGCTTTCAGAATAATAAATAAACACTTCTGTTTATTTATTATACTTCATATCTCAGCTCGAGTATGCTGAGAAGACGGTGCAATCCTATTTTTTCCACGTTGGCTGGTCATCCAGAGCGATAAAATGAGTCGAGCCTCTGTTATTTTAACTGCCCGTGGATTTTCTCTTGACATTTTTCTTTGCTTTTCCAAAACCTGAGTTAAAGTTGGCTGTTCCACACTGCTGACATTTTGTTTAGCCTAGCTACAGCAGCCTCCAGTTTCTCTTTTTTATCTGGAGCTGCCAGTCTCACTCGCCTAACCCTGTGCCTGTTTAGCGCGGGATGTCCCCCTAGTGGCCAATCTAAAAAACTACAACAGAAATGACAAGCCACCCTCTGATTAATGAAATAAGTTGGTATCGGTTCATGGTATCGGTTAACTTTTATGAGTACGAGTACACACACATTTTACAATATCGGCCCCGATACCCGATACCAGTATCGGTATCGGTGCATCCCTAAATCACACTTGTGACTTTTAGATGCTACCATGGTTACATATGAGGAAAAAAAAGCTCTTTAAAGTTAGTGGTAGCTGCTCTCCGTTTCTATTATTTTGTCCTCCCTGCCTATAGACCAGGTTTGGATACATACGTCTGCCAGGTTTTCTGATCTCCTTGGTGATGAGCGACCTGAGCTCATTGTTGACCTTCGTCGTCTCGGTGTGAATGTGCTTCTTCAGAGCCGAAGGCGTAATGTAGTGCTGCACCTGGTCGTCCATCAGCACCATCTCCGCTTCTCCCTCGCTGCCCAGCGGCAGCTCGCTTGGATGGGTCTGCCCGTTCTCGTCCTCATCCCCATGCCGCGTCACCTGAGGATCCGCAGCAGTGTGGTTCTCCTGAAGGTCGGCGGGACTCGAGGGACGGTCCGCCTCCGAGTCAGAGTTCCGGTCTGAGCCGTAGTGGTTCTGATCCACGTGGTTGATGATCAGGTCTGCCTCTGGCGCACCGTCGTTAACGTCCATGTCTACAGAAAGGTGGAAAAAACCAAAAACATTCACTGTAATCCAGATCGGCTGTGTAGGACGGGTCGTGCCTTAACCCCTGCAGACGATATCCCAAAGCTCTTTGAACACGGGGCCAATTTTACACATTGGCACATGTTTAAGAGCCAGAGGGATCAAATTTGTAAGTGAGCCTGGAGTGAATCTGTCGAGCTTGAGGCTGTAACATAAGCTGAAGTGCTCAAATGTATAAGAAAGACTGGACTGCCCAGCACTGCACATCAACAATGGTTGAATTATCAACATAATGTGGACATTAACCCTTTAAGACCTACCACAGAACCAAGTCTGCCAGAGCTTATATTATATTTTTACATGCTGTGGAGCCATTTTTGGGAGCATTTCAAGTTGCTATACATCAATACAACCATTATAACCCAGATTTTAATAATATGTCTGCATTAAGTGCATAGAAATTACATAAATTGTAAAAAAAAAAGTGCAATAAACTACAAAATAATTGAAAATCGTTTTTGTTTTTTTAACATATATTTCTAGTTAGAGAAATTTAAGAGGCTTATCCCTCAAAACTGTAAATACAAAAAAGTTGCACAAAATAGTTTCCCACCACAGGAAATTTATTTTGAGTGTCTTCATAGTTTTATTTTTGAAATACACCAATTTTTATACACTGCAGGAAAAACGAAAATAAATATTATAATGCAAATTTGCAAAAAAAAAAAAAAAACAGCATATGCATCAAAATAAACTATTTCCAGCAGTGCAATATGAGTCCTAAGCATCCCAGAAACCACACAGAAAGTCATAAAGTCAAACATAACTTTTAAAAACACCAGTATAGGCTCATGAGGCCCTGATGGTAAAAAACTACATTTCAGCGAAAATGACGTCACTTCCGGTTTCAGGCAGGTCATGGCAGACATGCGATAGTTCACGCTGATGGACGTAGGAAGTGTTATGAACAGCTGATCGGATCGGCAAAGCGTGTTTCTGGAATATTATGTTTTTGTTGCTGCAAGTGCTTTTTATGCAGTTTTTGCAAAGCTATATGTGGAAGGAAACTGTGACCGAGGACAAGCTGATGGCATAAGATGTAAGTACAACTCCTCCGGTTTCATATGCAAAAAAATTTATTGCGCTAGCTTACGTGGTTGCAGAGCTACAGGGATTTAAAAATAGTTACACAAAACAGAGCGTGCCCGCTCTGACCGGCTTTAAAGGGTTAAAGGTTTCTACTAACTGGAAACGGGGATTTATTGTGAAGCTCCCAGTTTAATACAACATTTTTCCTGCCTTGAGTTTTATATTCTGTGTGTTAAATCTACCCTGTTGACCAATTTCCCTAAATTTATCAAAAAAATGTGCTTTTTTTCTTAAGATACCATAATTACTGAATCATTATTAGGCCAGTACACTTGGTTGTACACTCGGCACTAGAAGCACGCCATCAGTCATTATTAAGAATTACAATATTAGTAGAAAAGATGCGCGACTGTCTCTTAGATCGTACCTGCTGAGTGTCGAGGGCTCGCAGACGGGGACACTGGAGGGGTGTAGGCTCTACCCAATCGCAGCAGAGGTGACATGCACCGGCGTCTCTTTGGACCTCCGCCCGGCACGTTGTTGCTGTCGCCAGGTCTCTTGCCCTTGTTCTGAGGGCCGGTCACAAACTCGTCTGCCTCGTCGATCATCATGCCCTGTAAAGGAAGTGAGGAAAATGGTACATTTGTCATTGTAACCAATAAGAAAACGAGAAGAGTAAAAAGGAGACTTGCCTTCTTGTCTAGTTTGAAGGGGTTGCCGAATGTGTGCAACCGTTTGGGCTGTTCGGGGTCCGCGTCTCGAAGGGGCTGGGGAGCAGCTTTAAGGAAGTCTTGGTAGTTTCCCATCTGGGCGATTGGCACGCTGTGGAGCTGGTCTGCAAGGGAAACAGATGCTTTGTCAAAAATGGAAAGAACAGCAATACATCTAACCTGCTTCTTACGCTGAAATTATTTTCACAACGTAGCATAATCACAGCCAAATAAGTGGGGGAAATGATTTGCACAGCGGGTTACCGGAGTCGTGGCCTCTGACAGTGCAGACGCTGGTGTTGAGAAGGTTTCTCCTCATTCGGCTTAGCTGGTCGAGCAGGTGGCTGCGGGGGATGTCGTACGGATTCCTAAAACTCTGAGGCTTCAGGCTCTGAGGACGACAGCAGACAGAAACACCGGAGAGTGGATATACAGATGCATTCTGAGAGCGTGGACCATTTTTCAAAAGCCCTCAAGTGCTCAAACCAACTACATAAAAACACAGCAATGCTATAAGCCTCAGGAGGGCAGCTGGGGGAGAAGCCTGAAGAATCTGGGCACAGAGTGAGATTTCAAAAAGGAACTCCTCGCCAACTGAATCTAAACAGGCGCTCGACAGTAAAAACCAATGCTCATGTGTATAATCATGTCAGAACAGCTCCCGATGATGAATGGGATTATGCTGAAGAAATGCAGATAATAATCCAACACTACCTTGTTGAGCAGTGCCAGGTGAAAGCCTTGAAACTCTTTGGGGTTAAGCTCCATGGGCAGAGCTGGGGCCTCTCCTGTGAGATTCTGTAGCTGCTGGATGAAGTCCCGACGCTGGGCTAGAGATATACTTCCGCCTCGCCATCGCACCTTGAGGCCAGGCTCCGGCGGCTGCTTTTTCCCAATCAAAGCGATCAGACGGTCATACTCGATTTTTGTCTGAAAATATGAGGAAATTAGGTTTTCTGGTCAGAAATGCCTTCCTATTTGGTGTCTTGATTATTGTAGTAGGAAAAAGGGAAATGCAGAAACTTAATGATTTATAAGCAACACGTAAAACTGAAGAGAAGATTTAAAATGCATTACAATGCAGCTGTGCAAAGCTATAAGCTGCTTTATAAGTGTTTATCCTGCGGGTACAAAGAATGACTGACACAAGGAAAGACAGCTGTAATAGCATTAGGGCTGCCACGATTAGTCGACTAGTCGACTATCAAAATAGTCGACAACTAATTTAATAGTCGACGCGTCGTTTGAAGCTTTGTAAGATCCCAAAAGACGCAGGAATAAGTAGTAGGATTTAAGAGTGTAATAACGGACTGAAACAGAAGATGGCAGCACTGCATGTACAAGGATGCCAGCTGCCGTTAAACCCCGAAGAAGAAGAAGCTGTGTCCCAGAATTCATAGCGCAGCCCAGCTCAGTTTCCAACAATGGCGGCAGCTAGTTAGTTTTAATATTACTCTTATTATTCTTTCTGGGTCACAAAATAAACGTTTAACATATTTTCAGGCGAGAATGTAGCTGTGTAAACCTCAAATATCTGCTCAGTTTATCAAGACACCACATATCTTCAAAAGCGCTCCGACGTTTTCGGAGACGTCTGTTACCCACTAGCTCGATAGTTAGCCGGGGGCTAGGCTCACTAGAGCCGTGAGAACACCGGACTCCCGGCAAATCGTTTTCAAACCCACCGCCGTCTTTCGCTACTCAGGTTAAATATATATAAGTCACTTAGATAACTTGAAAATGTTGTTTGGCTTTTTATTTTATTTGTTCCTGAGTAAATCGGTTTTGCTGAGATTAAAGTTATAGTTTTTATACAGCTGAATAAACGTCAAACAGACAACTGATTATCAGAAGTGTGAGATGCTCGAGAATATACTCCGGCGTCCTGTTATATTTTAGATACTTCACCGAAACAATCTGCAAATTTCATTAAAATTTAACAAACTATCATCTTGTCTTTATTTTTAGTTAGCACATACCTTAAACACTTAAAGCTGTAAGCTAATGATAGTTATATAAGAGCAGATGCTGCTGGTGCAATAAGCTGTACTTTTACGTCCAATGGATGATGATCTGATTAGTCGACTAATCGCAAAAATAATCGGTGACTAGTCGACTATCAAAATAATCGTTTGTGGCAGCCCTAAATAGCACAAAACATATTTGTATTAAAAACAACAACAACAAAAATAGCTGGTGCCTAATACCAAATAACCATTAAAATAACAGTAAGTTGGAAATTAAGGATGTGATGTATCGCTGTGACACGTTCCAACACAATAAACATTTTTGTTCTTTCGTCATAAAATGTAGCCGCTGACAGAGAATTGAACACAGAGAGAAAAGCAGCACAAAGCACAAAATGATTTATCAGCCCGTGGACTCGTACACAAGCTGCCCCCCACTCAGCCAAGAGACTTTGTTTCAGTTGACAGTGTATTGATGCAAAGTCCAAATCTAGTGGAGCATTTTCAGTTCAATTTATCAAGTATAACTGTGCTAACAGACGCTCTCTGCATATGCCTGTGATGTCTTTTGAGTGCAATTTAAAGCACTGAATGAATAAGTGAATGAATGAAAGAAATGATTTGATTGACGTGGATATCGATTTTCTATTTAAAGCCATTTGTTCTTTTTTTCTTTAACTTTTTAATCAATGCTAAAGAAAATTAGGACAATGCAAATAGGCCATTACAGTGAACTCATGCTCAAGATCCCAGTTTGAGATGTTTTGAGCTTGTGTGTTGTCAGAAGGAGGGATGGACATGGTCAGCAACAACACTCCTGCAGGCTGTGGTGTTTAAACGATGCTCAGTTGGTACTACGGCCTCAAAGTGAGCCAAGAAAATATCTCCTACACCATTACAGAGGATTTATGATCTAGAGCGTAACCTCATGAAAAACACAACAACATGCCCGGTCGACGTGACCCACAACTATTATGACTGGGCTGCTTGGTGCAGTCGACTCCTCCTGTGCAGTTTTTAGCAACAATCGTCATCTCAATGTAAGGATTAATAATCAAAGCATTAATATAAGGACTATAATCTCAGCAAATCCCTGGAGGGAGACTGCTGGGACACACGAGCATAAATGTCGGCAATGACATCAGCCACTTATGTAAGTTCTGTTGTAGGCTCTACAAAGACTCCCTGAAGAAGTCCAAATCAGGCATCACTCCACAACCAGAAGCCTGAACCACTGACACAAGGCAGGATGGATCCATGCTTTCACGCTGATTATGTCAAACTCTGACCATCAGTGACTGTCGCAACAGAAATAGAGACTCATTAGACCAGGAAACCTTTTCCTAATCTTCTATTGTCCAGTTTTGGTGAGTGCATGTGAACTGCAGCTTCAGTTTCCTGTTCTTAGCCACAGGAGAGACATCAAGTGCAGACGTCTGCTGCTGTAGCCCATCTGATTCAAAGTATGACGTGCTGTGCGTTCAGAGATGCTCTTCTGCATACCCTGATAATAATGAGTGGTTGCCTTGACTACGTCTACAACCCTAAATGCACTGAGGTACTCCCATGTGATTGGCTGATTAGTAGGGGTGCAACGATACACAAAATTCACGGTTCGGTTTGATGCTTTGGTGTCACGGTTTGATATTTTTTCGATACAAAAAAATGTTCATGCCTTTTTAATTTGTCATTTATTAAAATTATAAATATATATTTTAACTCAAAAGTACAGTTTTTAAATTTAATGTTGCTGAAACAACAAAGTAATAAAAAAATAAATCTATCTGATTGAGGAATCACTCATCTTTGGAAAAGAGAGTTTATTACAGAGAAATGTCTCTTTCCAAAATAAAAGCTATACTATACGCTTCTTCTGGGCTATATTCTCAGCAGCATATTAAACATATCAGGTCCCCATAAGGACAATCATGTGCTAACGGCTGACTAAATGACTCGGGTAAAGTTTGTAGCATGCGTGCTTGTTGTTTTTGTCTGCTTCCACTTGTCTTTGCACGAGGATGATGTCGGAGTAAATGTGCAGTCATATTCGTTGTGTTCCCACTAGTGCTGTCAGCTTTAATCTGAAATGACGTTAACGCCACAACACGGCAAATCTCCGTTAACGAGCTACCGCGGATCGCCCCGTGCGTGGGGCTGGCCGGCGTCAACACGTTAACGAGCTAACTGCGCTAACACACTAGTTCCCACCAATGTAATTGAGCATTGCTGGCACATCCAACATACTGTTTTACTTTAGTCCATGACAAGCTTACCTTCAGGGTCATACTTCACATGAAAACCAAAATAGTTCCAAACGCCAGATCTGAATGAGGGTGGGGGAGGTTCAATTTGCCATGTTGCAACAGAGCTTAACTTCTGTCTCGCTAGCTTGTCCTGCGCTCAGTGAATCTGCGTTCGACTACTCCGCCTAAGCTGCACTGTCAAGCGCAGATCCACTGAGCGCTCAACACAGACAGCATCGTCAGAAGTAAAGTTGATAAAATAAATTTAAAATTTTGTATTGTTCGATACATATGCGTACCGAACCGAAAGCACTGAACGGTTCGATATCGATACGAGTATTGTTGCACCCCTACTGATTAGATATATCCCTTACTGAACAGATATCCCTAACAAAGTGACCAGTGAGTATAAAAATGTCATGATAAAACCAGGTTTCTTTGCAAGTTACTTTTGTAAACCAAAATTAAGATATTAAAATACTAATCAAACTGAGATAAAACATTTGAACTAGACTGGTGTTTATCTTTTTTTTTTTTTTAAATTAAGAAAACTAGAAAAAAAACCTAAATAATCCAAAACTACAAATTACACTATAAAAATCCATCAATGTGGACTTGAGTGAAAACAGAAAGGCTTGACAACTGACAGACACTGCAACAAGCACAGCTTTGTGGAGTAGATTTAATATTAACAACTAACCTGCTGACTGAGCTTTTTCAGGTAGGAAACCACGCTGTAGCTCAGACCGTACTCCAGGTTGTCAGCTAGCAGGTTCGGTGCTCCCATGATCCTTAAAGCCTTTCTTAGCGACTGTGAGAATAACACAGCAGTAAGAACAGTGCAGGCACGGCTTTGTACATTAACAACAACAACCACAAAAAAAGCCATTATAATAAGGCCACTGACCCCAATATAATACGGAGGCATCGTCTTCAGGTAGTTCTCAAAGGACTGTCGCCATTTAATGGTAGGCTTGAACTTGTGCACTTTAATCAAGTCATCTGTGGGAAACGATCAAAAACAGATCACACAAAGAAAGTTCAATAATTAGGAACATGTTTTATTAAGAAAACTGAATTAAAAAAATAGTCATTTGTTTTGCTATTGCAGCAGATCATTTAAATTTTCTAAAGCCCAAAACAAAGACTCCCCATCAACACCTACAGCGAGAGTAAAAACGAGGTGGATGCACAGGTCTTACCCAGAAGCGGAAGAAGTACGGGGTAGTTGTAGGGCATTACAAACAAGTTGACGCAATTTAGAGCGGTGCTGGCCTTCAGGTAACCGAACGGCTGCCCCAGATCGCTGTACTTGGCACTGTTACATACAAACACCTGAAAACACAGAAAGAGACAAATCAGGAAGTGAGTTGTGACATTTGAACTTTTCAATCAGCAAACAAAAACAGAACCAGCTGATGCTGTCTGGATTGTTTTTAGGAGTCGGTTTCATTTTATTTTAGTCTAAAGCCACTTTGGTTTTAAATATCCTGCAGAAGTAAATCTCACTTCCTTGCTTACCACTTACTATTAGCCCTTCAATATCATAACGCTGCATCTGGTCAGTGTCAGGAAAATATTTTCACTGCGTGATTCTTGTAATTGCTGATATAAAAGTCATTCTGAAAGTCTGCCACCTCATCTCTGATGATGACGACTCATGCCAAACATGGGGAAAAAACACCAAAATCAATATACGAGTGATGAATACAGAGACAACCTTTACTTTCAGGTTCCTGCTACAAACCAGGTAAAGTTTAGTGTGCGGGTACCAGCAGAGACAAGATGTTTCGATCTAATCACATGTGCTAAAGCTCAGTCTGTGCATGCCGACGTGCAATCGAATCATCGCTTCATTTGCTGCCACCCTTATTTATTTTTTTGGTACACTGAAAACCTGAAACCACACATCAATGTCTCAATATGTCTGAACAGCTAATCAAGTACTTATCACATGTGTGAGAGATTAAAATCCTCTTTGTCTACCTGGCTGTAAAGATTAAAAACACAGATTTCTGCTTTAATGTCAAACTTTCTTCTCAACAGCTGTTATTTTCTGTGGTTTCTGTGCTGTACCTGCCAGCAGGTGTGCGGTGATTTCCTCTCCAAAATGTACTGTGTGAGGGGCGACGGCTCCAGCTCATACTTATCAAAGGGCACCTTGTCTATCACCATGGGTTCAGCATCCACACAGGAGAAACGGACGTGGGGGTGGGCTGAGCGGGGAGGCTGGGAAGGTACACAGAAAGAGATTCACGATGTTATGGTAAATATTAAAGAAGATCAACAACACCTGCTGGCGCCTAATAACACCAGTAGGTGTTGTTAATCTGAGCTAAGTTTAAGCAATGCGCAAAGTTGACCGTCTGAATACAGTTCGGGAAAAAAGAATCACGTCTGGCTGCTGATGCGTCTATTTCTACTGAAAGTGTAGAGTATGTGTGTGCAGAGGAAAAGCTTATGATTGATAGCTAACATGCAATGCATGATCTATCATAACGAGTACTTCTTTGTTTGTTTAATTTTGATTACAGCTCATCTGTGCTTGGGCGTTTGCACAGTCGTGTAGCTGTGACATCACTGCAGCCGGTTTGACGTCATCCCTTTGTTACCACGAGTTAGTCATTGTTTGCTATGGAATAAATGGTTAAAGTTAATAAGAGTTACTGTTACATTAGTGTGACTGATTATTCTTGTTAAACAAACAGGAAGAAGAAAAGCTGTTTAATGAAAGTGACAACGTGTGGGGCTGAATCCTGTAACTCCTGTAGAGGAGTTATCATCTAATGGCCACTGAAGGCACATTACAGCTATAATGGATTTGTTTTGCCTTTTAATAAACATGAAAAAAATAAACTTAGTAAGTGCTTTTCTTTTTATTGTTCTCACATTTTTTCTATTTTAAGATTCATAATCGAGCATACGGCTACTTTGTATCGCTGCAGGCTGCTTCTAAAAGAGTCAGTCCCCACTGACTCCCACTAAAATAACCAGTGTTAGCAATTAAATTATCACATCTACAAAAGCCTGATACAAAATTAAAACAACAAAAAAACAAACAGAACAAACCCTGTACCCATTTATCCCCTTCATAACAAAATTACAGAGTACTTGCTTGTTTGCTAGGCCTCACCTCAGCTAATATAAGTCAATGAACTGAACCTATGGGTGATGTTTTCTGCTGTTGGAGACCTTAAGAACATTTTTAAATTCAATTCAATTCAATTTTATTTATATAGCGCCAAATCACAACAAAAGTTGCCTCAAGGCGCTTCATAGATACAGAGAAAAACCCAACAATCATATGACCCCCTATGAGCAGCACTTTGGCGACAGTGGGAAGGAAAAACTCCCTTTTAACAGGAAGAAACCTCCGGCAGAACCAGGCTAAAGGAAGTATTTTATTTATCAGGAAGTTTGTACTTCAGTTTTAGAGAGTGAAATGTTGAAAACTTATTAGTCTGTTACTTAGCACCAATTAGCCATAAAACTAGCCAGACACTGGTTAGTGCACCACTAAGGCTAACATGCTAAGCAAGCATGCTAGCCGTAGCTAATAACACTATACCAGTCTTGTAAATATGGTCACTTTTTGGCTATTAAGACTTATATTATTAAAAATTAATTAGGAATAAAGTACATCTTTGTTAAGTTTTATAGAATTATAAGTGTATTCTGCTGTCAAGAGTAAAACTGTCCAAAATATAAATACAAGAAAGGAACTATAGGGCTTTAAAGTCGCTTCTTTAATATTATTTTTACACAAATAAATAAAAACAAATAAATAAATAAACAATAATCAAGTTTTTTCCAAAAAGATATATATATATTTTTTTTTTACCTTTTTGGGCTCTTTTGTTCTGTGACATTGTATTTATTTTACTAAGCTAGGTTGTCATTTCATTAATCTGCTGCAGTAAAAAAAGATTATGTGTTCCAAAAATTGACAAAAATGTTTCTTATCTCATATTTCTGTCGGTTCTTCTACAACTTTCTTACCAATGTGGGGGAGTTCTGGTCTGGCCAGAAGGCTTCGGGGATGGGCCAGTGCCCGATGGGAACACCAGTTTTAGGGTTAGGTCGTACATAGATCAGCTTGTGACAGCAGTGCCAAGGCTGCGGACCAGACTTCACCACTTCAGCTGGAGTGTCTGTGCAGGAATATAAGCAAAGCAAAACAAAAAACAAGGGGTTTATGAAATGCAGCATGAAACAAAACGCATCAGACAAGTGTGTCAGCAGTTAAATATGAAAGCAGGAGTTTAAACAGTGACACCCACCAGATGTTTATGAAAAACAGGAAAGAAAAGCTCAGAATGGATTCAAACAAACACCAAGTGGGAGAGAGCAAAGAGTTCCTCTACTAATCAAACGCACGCACATGTCAAAAAGCTCCTTTTATAATAAAAGACGATTCAACTTGAGAAAACCCAAAAACAAACAAACAGAGGTGTCTCTTACCTTCTAGCGGAGGAGGGTCAGGTCCCGTCTTCTCGAAGTTTATCACTACTCCACTCTGGATTTTCTGCACCAAAGACTCCAGACACTGATTCAACATACGCTGGGAGAACACGCTGTAAGAACGACCTGCAACAAAGACACACGTCTGTAAGTATAAAGATCCCAAAACACGAGCGAGTCAATGGTGTTGCTAAAATTAAACGCTTTTCCTTGGTTGACTGTGGATCATTTCAAATGTTTTTTGGTTTAGCCGTTTAAAAGCTTAATTAATAGAATTTGTGGGCCGACTGGGAGCAGCAGAAACTGACAGAAACAACACGGGATGCATTTTCCCCATGCTTTCACATTTTGTCCATTTCCTAGAAAAAAGGTCTATTTAGACCCTTCCACTTAGATCCTGACATAATGTGTTTTTTAACTCCTAATTAATAATAATTTGTTGTACTTTTTAGAGCAGATACTAGAAACAAAATTAAAAAATAACATCTGGCTTTAAATGTTCCACGTTTTTCGTAAGCTAGTTTCTAATTGTGTCTTCTTTGCTTTGTTTGGTGCAGGTCAGACAGTGTACGGTGGGTCTATTAGAGCTTGTTTGCTAAAAGTTGCATGCTGCTGCTGGAACAGGGTTAAGACTGAATCGCAGAGTAAATGAGCCATAAAAAAATAGTGAGTCAGAAGAGGGAAAATACAGAAGTCTGATAATTCTAGGGATGCAACGATACCAATTTTTTCAAACCGATACGATACCGATACTTGGATCTGAGTACTTGCCGATACTGAGCACAAAAACCGATACTTCTACCACACACACACACACACACACACACACACACACACACACACACACACACACACACACACACACACACACACACACACACACACACACACACACACACACACACACTGCCCGTGGATTTTCTCTTGACATTTTTCATCGCTTTTCCAAAACCTGAGTTAAAGTTGGCTGTTCCACACTGCTGACATTTTGTTTAGCCTAGCTACAGCAGCCTCCAGTTTCTCTTTTTTATCTGGAGCTGCCAGTCTCACTCGCCTAACCCTGTGCCTGTTTAGCGCGGGATGTCCCCCTAGTGGCCAATCTAAAAAACTACAACAGAAATGACAAGCCACCCTCTGATTAATGAAATAAGTTAGTATCGGTTCATGGTATCGGTTAACTTTTACGAGTATGAGTACACACACATTTTACAGTATCGGCATACCCGATACCCGATACCAGTATCGGTGCATCCCTAGATAATTCTGTTGATTGGTGCCTGGGTAAAAATAGGAAAACAATCTAACCGAAACTAGGGGGGAAAAAAGAAATTACTACTTGCTGGGTCATCTCATTGAAATGTTTGCATTTGGCGACCAACTCGTCCAGAGGTCGAACGTGCACCACACTCAGTCTCTGGGTGATGACTTTCAAACACATGGTGATCGCACAGGTTACCTAGTGGGATGCAACTTGTCTCCAAACAATTGCGCTCCGACTCGGGCTGACTGCAATTAATCTCAGAGAGATTGACAAAGGTTTGGAAATAATATCGATGCAGACAGACTGCATCGATCCGAGTCAGTCTGCAACATCAAACGCAACTTGTCTGCAGTGTCTTTTTTTTTTTTTTAACTTCAACCCATTGAATCACAAACTCATAGCAGACCGACTCCATCTTATTACATTTTTATCTCTACGTTGACACACCAAAGTCTCTTTGAAGTGTTCGTACACCTCGTCCTCGTCTTTTCAGACACAATCTCAAGTTCATTGCATGCAATAAATTTAGTCATGCCGGAGTCTCCAGTAACCGATTTCTCTGGTGTGACTGTAGCACAATTAACCAAAAATTATAAATAACTTGAGCTGAGATTTCTCAGCTCTTTTTCCAATGAAGAGCTTCATCGAATTCTTCACTCATTCTAGGACTAGATTTAATCTTACAGATAGAGACACAGAGGATTAAAAGTTCCCACTAAAACTTGTGTTTAAAGACCAAAAACTGCAGCAGCAGCAGTTTGGTGTTTATGTAATGCACCTAAATGTCAGAGAAATCAAATGAACGAGAATAAAAGAGGTTAAGAAGGATCACTACATTACACTGTTTATGAAGCGCTTTGCTACTGGTGCAGTGCAACTTCAAGAGCTCTCTTCTTTACACATTGCTCATCTTTGTGCAGCCATGTCAGCCCTTTACACTACATGCAAATAGTGCATTTGCATGCAATGTGACTCTCTCTCTCTTTGCTGTTTTTGTCACGCCATCAATCGCATGTGTAAAATTTAAAAAGTCAGGAAAACCATCTTTCAAAGCTACAACTGACTGGTCTAACTTAGCCTTCCTGTCACTCAACTTCACCTCGAGTGACCTTGTTGTGCACCCATTCACTCGCTCATTTCAATAGGCTGTGGCTTTGTGTCAGGTCTGCCATCAGCAGTAATGGACAGGCAGCATGTACTGTAGACTGCCGCTGACAATGGACCTGTGTCATGTTCTGCATTCAGCGCCACCGGCTGCGACGCGCAGCTTTGGAGTCCTCTGTTCTCTATACGTGTGCATGGGTTAATCTTAACCTGCCATCAGCATCATTCTAGTTCGTTCCTCCTGCCAGCTGCTTCCAAAACAAAGCTACGTGAGGAATGGAGACAGAGGGGATAAAAGTCTGCTTCTATAAGTGAATGTTCTGGCAGCCGGACTTTGGCTTATTCTGGAGATGGGGGGATTACAGATCAAAATCGCTGGCTAGGAAGTCTCTTGACAGGACAAAGGCAGTCCGATTATGGACCAGGTGGGAAAATCTAGTCATTCTAACCTTAATCAGCAATTACTACCCAAGTACACTTAAACAAAGCACTTAACCCTTCCACAATAGCTCCAGCAGGGGTTAAAATAAGAGCACAGTGTAGTTGCATTGGGCTGTTAAAGGTGCCTCTCTGGCAATCCATAAGCACAACTCTGAATATTGAGCAAGACAGTGCCTCGACACCGCTCAGGGCTGTCCCCTGTTGAAGTGGGCTCTGCTTTAAAATTTAGGCTTCTGACACTTCCAAGAGGAAAACATCTGATCTGTTTATTTTTCACTCAAAATAAGGAGCTTTTGCTTCTGTAGACTAAACTGAAGCAGTAAAATGGTGTTCTTAATCTTAGGCTGTTCATGCGATCATTTAAAATATGTCTACAGCTTACTCTACCTGGCTTATGTTATTTTGTTTAATTGCGTAATTCCTTGTATTCAATTCAATTTTATTTATATAGCGCCAAATCACAACAAAAGTCGCCTCAAGGCGCTTCATAGATACAGAGAAAAACCCAACAATCATATGACCCCCTATGAGCAAACACTTTGGCGACAGTGGGAAGGAAAAACTCCCTTTTAACAGGAAGAAACCTCCGGCAGAACCAGGCTCAGGGAGGGGCGGGGCCATCTGCTGCGACCGGTTGGGGTGAGAGAAGGAAGACAGTGCTGTATGCTGGTCGTGTTTCCATGCGTGATACAATAATAATAATTCAATCAACAACTCCTTAACATCACCAACTTAAAGTGAAAATATTGCTCTTCATTTAAAGACACTAAGCAATACACATAAAGCAAGTGAGCCTCCATAAACCACTGAGCTATGCAAGAGATATGCTGAAGCAGAGGCAGAAGGGAGGCTGCCGACGAGCACTTCAGACTGCATTACCCATGGTGCAGCTCTTCCATAAAACTTGTCCTGTCTTTAAATGCTCTTCGGCATATAAAGCATATAAATCAGTACATAAACTCCAGAGCTACAAAAGGCAAACCGAGTGCACTTAAAAGCTGAGAAATGCCCATCAGAGCTGATCTGTAAGTACACAACAACCAGCAGCTCGTATCAGTCCGCCTACCTCCAGTGACCTCGCACATGGGGGTGATTGGAGAATCGTCCGACGGGACGCCGCCGAGGGGCTCGGGCTCCACCGAAGCGTTGCCGGAGATACGTAGCACCAAAGCAAACAGACGCTGGTCCCAGCGAAACGGCTCCTTCGTCAGCTCGCTGCCCGGCAGCGGCGTGGTCAGAGGTAGATGTAGCTGGACAAGGAAACAGATCACAGGATGAGATGACAGACCTGCGTTAGAACAGGTTTACTGCGTTGCTGTTCTCTCTAATATCGCCGTTTGTTTTAGGCTACTGTGGGGAATAAATGAACAATTTTACGGCGGTATTGATAAAGTGTCTTCATTTACAGGGTATTAAAGTGGCACGGAGGGCTCAGCTCGCACTTCTAACCTTGCAGTTATACCCTTTGTCATAATTTGGGCTAAAGGAATTTAAAAGCAATTGCCTCTATAATTTTTGTTTGCATAGGTTGAAAACATGACTGTTTACTGCATTTGTAAAGAAAAAAAAATAGTGCATTTTCATACTGAGCAATGATTTTTCTTTATTTTCTACATTTTCAAGATCAAGTGTTTAATCGGTCAAAACAGGAAGTGCAATCAATGATTAAAAAGTAGCTGTTTTAATAAAAATGCCTAAAATATTACTGGTGTTGGACTCAAATCATTGGTATTTTTAGATTTTGATGAGAATAAATTAAGGTTTTTGTTTTTTTTTCTGCTGAATGTGTCAGCTGGGGAAGTTGTCTTCCTTGATGTTTTAGGACCAAATGATTAATCAATAAGTAAGTACATCAAACTTCTGTTTCTAAGACAATAACAAAGCTACTGATAACACTTCTAAGCATGAAAAGTAGCTTTGTTATTATGTGAGTGGACAATATGATAAAGCACTTCACAGTGTGGTTTAAACTTTAGCCATCTTAATCACAGTCAAAGGACGAGGGTTTGGTAAAGTTTGACGTGGTGCGGTTAGACTCCTAAAGTATCACCCAACCAATCAGAACGCTCTACTGATCGGAGATGCAGGCTGACCTCATCTTGGACACCGCCGCTGCTGGTCAACTTGTTGCCGTCTGTAATTGCGATGATGATGGCAGGTTCAAGGAAAAAAGGATTCCTTCCCTAAAAAAAGAAAGAAACAAAAGAAAAAAAATAGGACATATTGAAGACTAAATGAAAAACGAAACCATGCCGAATTAATTCAGCATTTACACTCTCAGAGGCAACTTAGGGTCACGCTGCACAAAGAAATGAGGAAGACACAAACAAGCTATAAAAAACAAGACAAAAAATAGCGGGGCTGCTCTCACATCTGTGAAAACTGTGCTTACAAAAGACGTGATCACCATTAATACCTGCATTTAGCAAGTGTGGCTTTATGGCCTTCTGCGATCCGACGCATAAATAAGCACCGTGAATGCATCGTTACAAACAGCAGATAAATGACACGGGACATATTTAAGGAGCGTGTGTGAAATAGAAAACCTCGACTCAAAGGGAAAACAGAGTAAGAGTTCAGTCTTTAGTGTCTGCAGTATATGTTCACTCTATACTCCACAACAGCAGAGCTCATTATCCGAGGAGCTACACGAAAACCTCTTTCCTGCTGGACCCCGTGATATTTCATGACATCAGCGCTCCGCTCTGATGAAATTAAACTGGAGCAGCGCTGCATTTATCACTGTGCATCAGCCTTGTGGGATCTCCACAGAGCCACTAGGTGAGGTAACAGCGTAAAAGAAAACAAAAAAAAACCCCTCAAAGACTGACAAGTGCTGCCAGCAAACCGGACTTCGCTGCAGAGTCACAGTGACTCCATAAGGGCCTCCAGAGCCGTTATTAATGGACGTGGAGCCACACTGTTTGGGCTCTACCTGTAGGCTGCGCTTTCTGCTGAATGATGGATCTGTCCAGTCACATAAACGGCCCAAAGTAAACAGAGCAGGATACTACCAAGACCCCACTGTGCTGCAGGTATCCATGACAACCTGGCAACCCCCCCACCTCAAAAATTCCTCCATGATATCGAGCTCTTAGCTGGCATGCTGACTTGACATGAATTTATCCCTGTCATATCAGCTGCCTGAGCTTAAATAAAACCAAATGTGACTATTAAAAATAGATGACGCATGACGACAGCCTATCAGGAGAGCCGGTGTAAGAATAAAGCCTTTTGACAACTTCTCAAAATGTGCCCAGCTGCTTTTCGTGTAAAAGACAAGACAGCATCTATATATTTTGGGTGATTTGAAAGATAAAAACAAGTCATCTGAAGACATCTTTGTGCTTTCAAAGAGAAGAACACACAGTGGGCTTTTCTTATAACTGGTTAATGATGATAATGAGATATTACATTAGCAAATGGAGAAATAATCGGTAATTCATCATGTTTAAGACCCGTCTATGCAGTCAGCTACCGCTACTCTGATGTGCTTGCCACAATGCCATGATAATGGAGATCCATTAAAGCGCCGGCCATCACTCCAGCTGACACCCTAACTTACCACCAAACAACACCGGCCATATCATTTCTTCACGTTCATCCTTTCTTCTGCTCTTAATGAAACTGATCAGTGTCAGGATTACCCGCCGGCCGTCTCCCCCCTCTACCTCCATACCCTTCTTCATCTCCCAGGGGAGAGTCATTTCAGATGCCTGGCAACCTGGAGCACTCTTTGTTACTGTAGACTGAAGCACTCCAGGGCAATATTAACTCCCCCATCTCCCCCCGTTAACCCCCCGGGGCTCCACCCGCTGGACGACGTGGAGCACTGACTTATGATACAAAGGGCCCTTTAAATAAGAAAACAGAAGAAAAGCGCACACACAGTCATTTTAGATGTGTTTTCATGCGGAAGCGCCCTCTTCCTAGTTCCCTTGAAATGCTTCTCTGGTTAAATGGTAAACGCTCACTTAAAAGGAAACGGTAACTAAACAGAAGACAGCAGAAACAGCTTACGGGAGTTATTAAGCACCACTACACTTGTGTAATCACTTAGATGACGTACTGAAAGGTTTTTAGATTTTGACTCAAGTTCATTCACTCCTCTAGCTTTCAGTGTTACCAGCATTTCCTGCCCACACACATTTGTTACGTTAAAATATCCTCTAGGAGCACCAAACACTTGTGTTGGGCTACAGGGACACCAGCTCACATTTTAAATGTTCACAATAACTCCACTTTTGTAATAAGCATATATAAACTACATACTAGTAATTGCCAAGCCTCCTGCTGGAAATAGGCAGAAGAAGGAGAACTAGTCATTAAATTATAGCCGCTGTCAAATCAACCTGTAATTAGAGGTCAGCAGTGACAGCGCGGGACGCAGTAACCTCGACCTTGGCTTGTTTGTTTAAAATCGGACAGTCCGACCGTGTCGCTGGTATTTTTTTTTTTCAAACGACCAAAGAGTGTCTGACATGCATTATGCATGCTGCATGTATGCATTACCTGGGCTGGTAGGGATCTTCTGTTTATTACTCAGGAAATGCCTAATTAAACATTCATTGCTGCTCCCATACTCCCCCACTTACCTCCGCACAGGAAAACAGATGTCCAGATTCTGGATCAACCACAAGCGTGCAGATTCACCTACCACTCTAACTGGGTATGGGCTAGACTTCACAGCTTACATTAATAACGACCACTTTGTTTCATATGCAAAAAAAATTGCATTTCAGTTTCAACGCTGGCCAGGAGATGAGAAAATCTCAAGAAGGGGAGACGCTGAATCGCAAGCAATATGCTTTCTGTTGGCTTCAGCTTTGGTTTAGTCTCATTAGAAAAAGAAAAGTCAAGTTTCTCTGGTCACTTTGTGCAACCCTGCACAGCTAAAGGCAGATCTGAACATCTGTTACACATGAGTCAGTGGGCTTTATCGTGCAAATATACGTTTAGCTACTAATACTGGGTTTAAATTGAAGAGGAAACTTGGCCAGCGTCACGCTGCACTAGCTCCAGACTTTGTGGGCTTGGAGATTTCTTAGCAATACTGAGTCTGAATGAGTTTTATGTGAATAGCTTACAGCTGTAAATCAGGCCCACTGTGTCGTAAAGCTGCAGTATGGAAATCTTTCTAAGCTGGAACTGGAATAACATCGATCATTTTAAAGTAAACCACATTTTTCCGTCAGCGTGTATCCAGGAGCTTTTTTCAATATCCTCACATTTGCGGTCTTGTTAGATGGATCCCCATTTTTGAAGCAGACTTGAGCGAAACAAAGAAAAGGGTGACAGTCTTCAACCTCAGCATCAGTGAGCTTTCACATTAACCAAAAGATAAAAACAAAAGAGTGTGTTCATCATGGTACAGATGACAGCGCCTGTCGCCTCACTTTTGAACACTCAAAGTACTTTTCACTACATCTGTCAATCACCCAATCAGAAACATGCATTCATACAGTGCTTTTATCTACAGCTAAGCACTTCCACCAAACATTCACGCACACCCACTCTGACGGATGCATCGGGGGCAACAGGGTTCAAGATCTTGCCGAAGGATACTTTGACACATAGACGGGAGGATTGATCCGTCGACCTTTCGATCGGTAGATGACCCGCTCTACCGCCTCGCCCGGTGATTCATCATGAAAGCACAAAAGTCCTCTGACAGGCTTGAAGCTACATAATTTAGACTGACCTGGTTAAAACTGCAAAAGTCTTATTCCAAAGCTCTAAAATAAATCCCAGCTTGATTAAAATTATGTTTAGCTTTGTGTTTACGTACACACACACCACAGAGTGGCCAGACCATTTATGGACTAAATAATGGATATAAATATTAGCACCACCTCTCATAATAATCCAGTGCATTTTAACTGGCCATAAAGCTGAAGTGACACAAGCCTACACTAGTTTAAATACAACTAAACTATATATTTTTAAAAAGCATCTAGCTTTCAGTGCATATTTGTGCAGACAGAGCCTGCAATAGATCCTTAGAGTTTCAAAACATAATGCATTTTCTTGCTTAAAAGCTCATTTGCAGGTGTAATAATTCCATGTCTTTGATGAGAGCAGTGACATATGTAACACAAACTAAAGTTACTAATCAATGATGGGGGGGGAGAAAGAAAATAAGAAAGCTACGTTGCTCCTGCTGCTTGGACTTGCTGTCATGATTGTGTCGTATGGCTGAGGATGTGTGGGTCCACAGTATGAAAGTGGTTGATGCTTGTAAGACTGGGAGATAGCAGAAAGGGGTGAGGGGGGGTGGGTGAAGTGGGTCTGTTTGGGCATTTAGCACTTTATGAGCCTGATTTCTTCTCCACCTGTTTCATTGCTACATACCTGTCCATAGTTGTCTATCCCAGTCACTAATCTATTGAGATTGAGTAAATCAAAAGCGTTCCTCAAGGATTGGCCAATAGTTGTGAGTCCAGTTGCTTGGAGGTTCCTCAACTCTGTCATGAATGTGGCATGGCTCTCTTTCCATCCAGCCTTTATATAAAAAAAACAAAAACAAACCCAAACAAACACAACATAGCAGCTGGTTAATAACATGCACAAAGCTAAATAACTACCCCACTGTTGTGACCAGCAGGCAACTTCTAAGGAAACTAGTGGTTAACTTTAGTGGTTTTATTGAGAGTCTGAGCTAATAAATATCTAAATAGGTCGCTTCCTCTCTATCTGCACAGACTAATAATTTGACAGCACTGCAGCCACAGGACGTTGATCCGTTTCTACCAGGCTGCTGCGCTCGGCTCCAGATCAGAAAATCGCAAAGTAGCAAAGTCGCAATGTGTGCAGTGACTAAAGTGGCAATTTGGTCTAAAGAAGTAAAGTAGGCTAGTCTGTCATCCCCGCTTCTCCTCCTCCTCCTCTACTCTCCCTCCCTCCTAGATAGCACCTCGCTGTATAAATAACACCCAGAGTTCCTTGCTGCTCACATTGAAACAAAATGTCGGCCATGTTTTAAAAGGGGTATGAAAGCTCCTCCTGAAGATTTTTCTCTACACAGTTGATGTAGTGATCACAACGTGGTGCAGCGATGGAAGGACAGTCAATCTGCGCAATGTAAAGCCGGACATGACCCGAAAACAAACTCTACCTTTATCCCGAACGGAACATCTTCAAAATTTACCAACATATACCGGTCCCCTCGGCTCGCCGGATCTCTCCCTCTGAGCTGTGGAAATAGTAGAGAATTATTTACGGTTATCGAGAGATCAGCTTTGACAGGCGAGCTTGCAACAGCAAAACGATGAACTGAACTGCATTCCCGCTCGGGATCTCTCAATATTAATGTGTCCCGTGGTTACAGTACCTTCATAAAAGTCTCAACAGCGCCTTTTGCTATGTCCAGATAGGTAGTGCCCAGATGGGTGCGCTGGTTCATTGAAGCGGACGTGTCTATCAGAAAAAGTAAAACGGGCATTGTGATGGTAATGACACGTTCTGCATGGACTTGGTGTCAGTACAACCGGCCAAAACGGAAAAAAATCTTTTGTTCTCCTGCCGCCTGTATCACCTCTCAGCTAGCTAGCTAGCTGGCTAACTGTCTGTCTCACACATTCTTTCAAAAAAGTGTAAGAATAGTGAGTGTAGAAGCCCTTTCCGGGCGAACTAAACTAAAAACCTCAAACCCTAGGGGCAGGTTATGGATTCACGAGGGATTTTGATAATTTTTACAATATTTTGTAAATATTCCTAAGTTTCATAGTAACAAAGTTCCCCCTCACAGTGAGTCCCTGCTTCTCCCTACACTGAATGCGCTGTCTTGTCCACTGGTTTTAACCTAAGCTCCGCGCCTGACCCCGCCTCCCAAGCGGTCTTGCAGTGTCACGTGTATATACACTCTCTTCTTATTGGCGGTTTCAGGCTCCTCATTACCATATCCAAATAAGGCCAAAGCAGACCGTCTCATGCGCATGCTTGCTTGCCCGAGAGGCAGGAATGCAAGGAAAATATTCTGTACATACATTGTGTGATAAAGAATACAGCATATGTGGCGATGCACTCTTTTATCGGAGCCTTACCGCAGTTTATTGAGGTGATGTTATTCAGGAACGGGCATGTGTCTGCTCTTAGATCTGATTACATAATCAACATTTACTTCATCCTATGCGCGGGCGTGGGCTAGTGTGAAAGACAACCCTTCAAGACTATAGAGAGAGAACTGGAGGCACTATCATATAAAAACAACTGTAAAATATCAACCAAGGAATGCACCTAGGGCAAACAGAAACTACTCGCGGGTGTTATGGCACTCAGTTTTTATGTGATGACCAAATAAAGACTCCCCTTTTCTCTGAAGGAAAACAGGTTTAGCTGAATAGTCGCTGGGATTGACATGCGCGCACACGCACTCACACACCCTGCAGCTCTGAAATGTCTGTACTTTGTCTTTATTTTCCATAGCCAAAGAGCGACATACTTGCAGGTAAAAGGAAGGAAAAAGACACAGAAACAATCAAACAAACACAAAGAGAGATGTCGCTAATAAGAATCACACTTCTATTGTTGCTATTGTTGATCTGTAGTTATGTGAGATAATGCCTCAACTGTTACTGCACAGAGAATATCATCAAACGGGCTACACATAAGCCTTTTGACAGATTAGAGTTCACTCTTAATGCTACATGACACCCAGCCACACGCGCACGATTGTGCAATACAATTTACATAATGTAGTTGACTGGAAAATATCATCACTTCCGCAAAAACAAGACGAAACCATCCGGTGGCTTGCGATAGCAAAGCGGAGGAACGTCTGTGTGCTTCTTATTTGATGTGAAGCAACACGCGCGCGCCCGCGCGCACACACAATTTAACTTCCGGTGTGTCACTGACGTTTTTCACAATAAAATCTTTCATGTGGCTTGGCGATCTTAACGACGAAACTGTGCAAGGTGTGATAAACTGTAGTTGCAGCTGCAATAACATTTATTGCCATTATAAACCAGCTCTTTATTGTAGCTTGCACAGCAGCACAGTAACCGGTTAAGCACCAATCTGAGACACTCCTGTTCTGTTTGGGCCTCTCTGACTTTGTTATTTGACGGATTAATTAACTTTCCACAGATTCATTCATTCATTCTTCCTCTTTCGCAATTCGGTGTCTCTTAACTTTCAAGTTTAAAATTTAACAAGCAAAACACTCAACTATCTTGTGACTGATGCAGGTTTAACTGATGCAACTTTCTTTTTGTCATCTCACTATTGCAGTGTTTTTTCATTTGCTCAAAGATTATGTAACTAAAAATGTATTAAGTGTACACTTAAAACACACATTCTTGTGCAACTGTTATATTACAGGTTTTACTGCTTCTCCGAAACAGTTTCCCAGACTTATATATTATATGTAACACATTCTTGTGTTGGTTGATTTTAGCACAAAGCGTCATTTCCAAACATAATGGATATTGATTATTAGGGTAGTGGTAATTCTCCACTTATGAAAGTCTCCCCCCCCCTCCATAGTTTGTGGTTTTACTATGAAAGTCAGAACCGGAAATGCTACATTTTACTATGAAGGAATCTTGATCACAATCTATGGTGAGTCAAGAACATATGTGAAGTTACTTGGACAAGCCAAACACAAATTTCCGGTCCATGTCTGAGCTGCTTCATACAGGAAGTTGTTGTTCTATTAGTATTAGTGCTGCATGTTAAAATCCAAAAACATCACCTTAGATAGATATACGATTATTATTATTATTATCATTGACATTATTATTAAATGCAATGGAAATGCGGTATAGCCTTCCACTCAATAGATTTTAGAAAGTTGTAGATTTATTGTTATGAGTATTTTCTGAGGTTCAAATAAACGACCTATAATTGCATTTTTGATCTAGGCAGTCCTGCAGCTCTATCCTGGAAAGTAAGTGGTTCGTGAAAAAAGTAATGTTGGTAGAGTTTTTCTTCTCTGAAGTTATCAGTGACCCAACTATTAATCTGGTTTTATTTCTAAAGTCCAGTTCAGTCATCAAGATTAGCTCTACTCATGTCCAAACTGGCTATTTATAGTAATCTATAACATTATACATATACTACCATATCTATGGCGTATAAAAAATACGAAACTAGTTTGAAGAAAGTCGCATTATGGAAAATAATGCGACTAATAATAAAGTATAGCTCACCCTGAGCCAATACCGGTGTCTAAAAGTCGGGATTTTTGTCGACCTCACTGTGGCACCCCTTTAATAAAGACATTTGTCACATTTTATAAACCTTTGGTAAAGGGAAATTGACATGTCATAATTTGCACTTTTTAACATAACAGTATTTGCTCTATATATTTCATCACGGCCAATTAAAACTGATTTATTTGCTCTTTTTGCTTCAAAATGATTAACTCTTTCTTGTATGGCAGACGTTGTAGTAGTGTAGCCACACTTTGCAGAGGGCCTCATTAGAAAACGTTTTGTTGATATTATTTCATTATTTTTGCTTACAAGACTTGAGATATTGTCATCGTATCGTTTTATATTTTAATAAAAGCATATCTATCTAATGTCTATGATATTTTGTTGTGAAAATCCAAAAGCGGAACTCAACTGAGGACTTTTATTTTGTTCAAAGGAAGTGCTGTATGTGTGCGAGTGTAGGTGGCGTATCTGTTGTCAGCTGACTGGCACCGCCTCTGCCCGCCGTCACAACAGAGAGCTGCCTGCCTGACAGCTAGCTAGCAGCCGAGGTTCTGCTGTCGGACCGCCGTGTGTTATGTTTCTCGGAGCCAGGACCGTAGTCGGAGGTTTGTGCACCACCAGCTCATGGCGGCTGAAATTCAGCCTCAACCTCAGGCTCGGAAGCCTTGCCTCCTGAGCAAAATCGATGCTTTCCAGGAGGTGGTGAGCACAGCGGTGATAATTCCCAAAGAAGACGGCGTTATCAGCGTGTCTGAAGACAGGTAAGCTGCGCTCTGCACGCTGGCTAAAGCACAAATTAACCTCCAGAACATAATATTCGACACAATAATGCCCCTTAATCTGCTGCTATTGATTGGACTCATTGAGTGGACCCCCACCCCCGTGTCATGTAACGTTTCCAAACATGTTGAAACAGTCCAAGGGTTCAATAACATTTTTACAAAAGTGTCAGCTGACACAGTCACACCATTACATGCTAGTTAACGGCTGTAAATTATACTCTTTTTGTGTTAGCTCCAAGCCAGTGACACGTAGTTTAGTTGTGCTAACGTTAGCTAGACATAACTAAAAAAAAGACCCAGCGTAAACACTGGTGTTATTAGAGTGTTTCTCGCATATTATGGCACCAGGAGTTGCTATATATAACAGAATGTCTCAGCTTTGAGGCATTAAAGCTGCTGTAGTCTGTTTTGGGGTACCAAGAGTGTGCGTCTATCCCACTTAGATCTATGTGAGGGTGATGGTGAGCCTGTGTATGCTGAGGCGGCATGTTCTGAAATGTCCTTGTAACTTATTGCACCAATTGCAAATTTAGTCCTATATGCCACCTAAGCTATATGATGCATATCCCTGATCCATGGCGACTTACCTATTGTAGTCCTAGATGGCTATTTACTGGGGTGTTTAAGCAGGGGATATGCTTAAAATAAGATATATGGAATTTGCTAGAACAAACCGCGTTTAAGTACCCACCGAAATGGAAAAGGAGGTGGTGAAATAGAAGTGTCTTAAGTCTTTGTGCCAGTGGCCATGTGGATTTGCGAGGGAAATGAGCCTTTCAGTGGATTCTGTGATTGGGTTTAAAGCACAGATGATTTTATTCCCATTACATTTCACCCCTAAAGAGAACATTGAAGAATAATTGCTGTAAATTGAAGTGTTGAGTGGTGTAGTAAAAATTCAAAGTACATCAGTGAGTTGATTGTCAGTCATCTCAGAACTCGGGCTGTTGTTCAGCGTCACAGGGGAAAGTTTTTACCTGCATTCACAGCAGAGACAAAACATTAGAACCATTGTTTGTCTCATATCTGGGCTGTGCAGACTGTCAGCTGTAAAGACCCAAGCAAGTCTGATAAGATCCAGATTTTTGTGGTCAGATAACTAAGTTGGCACCTCTTCCTTGTGAGAGGCCTACTAACACTGGGCTGACAAGAGTCAAACCACAAACCAGTGACAGGATGAAGTCTAATATGCAGCAGGTGCAACTTACCGGAGTTAACGGATCTGGTGAGGTTTAAGCAGCATTTTAAGGATGGTTGGTCATGATATTTTGGGGATAATGAATGCATGTATCCTTTTGGGGGAAATGTCAGTACTTCCTCTGATGGAAGTGGCAGTTGGATCTGCTGGAGAACAGGCTGATTTCCTTATCAGTGGTAGTGAAACCTACAAATACGTCACATATATTTCCGTTTTCTCAGAAATTCTGGCAAACTAGAGTTGATTACCTGCAGTGTAACAAAGTTGACACCAAGAACGTAACTCACTTCAAATGCATTGAGGACTAATCTCTGTTGGTTTCATCCCACAGGACTATTCGGGTATGGTTGAAGAGAGACAGTGGTCAGTACTGGCCCAGCATCTACCACACAATGCCATGTAGGTATTCCTTCCTTTTTTTATGTCTACTGGTACATTTCTTTTGAATAACAGTACTTATCAGTAAATTGTCAGTATGCTGTACGCTTAAAAAAGGCAATATTTATTTATGAATAAGCTGGTTGACTGGCTTGTTTAGTATAATCAAAGAAATCATAAATAGCACAAGAATGGCACTTTTGTCAGCAGTTATTCAGCTGACACATTCTTCTGTGAAAGGCCCGTGTTCACTCCCGTTTCTGTACATGCTTCCCCTGTGAGTGTACTGACTCAACATGATGGACACAATGAATCACACACTCCTCCTTTCAGAGACCGATGCAAATGTGGAGGTCACTCTGCTCTTGGGATCAACCAGACTTGATGCTCAACATTTTTCAGATTATCGGAACATTCTTGTTTCCACAGAGTCTCGATAAAACAGATTAGTTGTAAAATGCGTTACTGTAAAAAGCTACCTCTCTCTGGCAGCTGTCGTCACCCTGAGGTGTCGGGCACTATTATATTTGTTACGCTTCACGAGTAACAGCCTATCAACACTTAACACACAAATGCACACATGTGCTGACTGGAGCGGCCTCGATGAGTGGGTGGAGCTGTGTTTCAAAGGTAAAGGCAGCAGGAAGTGGCAAGCTCTGACGCTGAAAAGTGAAGCCAACATGGAAGTGCTAAAAAAAAAAGAAGAGAGAGACAGTTCCAATATTGGCCACTTGAGGCGCTGTCCAAAACAGAATCAATCCCATTAGACTTCCATGTAAAAATGTTCAATACCAGCAGTGAAATTAATATTTTGACAGGCTGGTACAACAGATTGTTGTTGTTGCTGTTTTTTTTTAAACAAATCTCTTTATCTAATTTATTTTTTCATAACACTAGTCCTTAGAGCAGGGCAATATGACCAAAAATATTTATCACGATATACATTTGAAAATTTGCGATAACGATATAACTGACGATATAATTGACACTAGACAAAATACTTTACAACTCCACAACTTTATTAGTGCAAAAACCCCCATCAATGTATTTTCACTTAAACAAGCAGCTGTTTTTAATGTGCATTAAAATTATATAAAAATGTAACAGTGCAAATTCTTTGCTGACAGTTTAACCAAAAGGCATTTCCAGTGGAAATGTCCTCAGCATAACCATGTATAATATCCACAAAACTTAAAAAGAGGTTATACACACACAATACGGTAATATTATGTTGAAGCACAGTACGTATCACTCCGCGAGGCGCCGCCTACGATAGTTGTAATGCTCCGACAATCCATCAAGCGGTGCGGCTTCGTAGCTTAGCAAAGTCGTACTAAAACATTTGACAGATTGCTGAGCGCCGTGTACATAAAATCGTTTCGAGGTCAGTAAACACAACCAGAATTCATACATAAGGCACACGGGATTATAAGGGGCTCTGTCGACTTTCACAAAAATCAAAGGATTGATTTTAAGTGTGCCGTATTTTCCAAAAAACACGGTAATAATGACGGCCCGCTAGCATGCGCTACCAAAAATAGTGTTTTGTTGTGTATCTGACAGAAGCTAAACCAGTTCCACACCACTGAAGTTGCAGTGGTTTTTACAAACCAGTTCTGGTTCATCTGTTTCATTCAACGATCCGCTTTCGCCCTTCTTATTCTCCGTCGCCGGCACGCTTTTTTTCGGCACTGCGCATGCGTGTTTTACCCATATTCTATCGTGATATTTCATTTTCTTATCGTTGCCCAACATTATACCGGTATTACCATGAATGGTATGATATGGCCCAGCTCTACTAGTCCTTTTCCAAAAATGTTGGGACACTGTAAAAAATATTAACAAAAACACAACGCACTGATTTTCAAATGTCATATTTCATATAATAATAAAACATGGAAAACATACCAAATGTTTAAGCTGAGAAAAATGTACCATTTTAAGAAAAATCCTCTGTTATTTTGAATTTGATGGCAGCAGCACGTCTCAGAAAAGTTGAGACAGGACCACTGTGTAGCATCCCTTCTTCTTTAAACAACAGTCTGCCGTGGAGAGTAACTGCTGGATCGTGGGCAGAGGAATCTTGGCAAATTCTTGTCTATTACAGGATTCTAGCTGTTAAGAAGTCTTTGGGTTTTTCCAGTCTGCCCTAAAGGTTTTCATTTGGTGAAATGGCAGGTTGGCCAGTTCAGTACCCACACTCTTCTACTATGAAGCCATGTTGTTGTAATAGTTGCAGTATGCTGGGTTGGATTGTCTTGCTAAGTGTTTTCCAAAAAGAATTTCAAATTTTCAACTCATCTGATCACAAAACAGTTTTTAACTTTGCCTCACTTCATCCATTTTAAATGTATTTTGGCTGCAGTGTTTCGTCTTTGCATGATTGAGCTTTAACCTGCGTTAGTGGATGGATCGGTGAGCTGTGTTCTCAAGAGTGATTTGTGGAAGTGTTCCTGACCTCATGCAGTGATTTCCATGACAGAATTATGTCTGTATTTAATGCAGTGCCGCCTGAGGGTCTGAAGATCAGAGGCACCCAGTATTGATTCCTTTCTAGATTTCTCCACATTCACTAAATCGTTTAATGATTTTATGTACTATTGACAAACATTCTGAAATTGGTTCAAAATGTGCAAATTTGCAATTTTTTTAAAGACTGGTGAACCTCTGCTTATCTTTACTTCAGAGAAACTCTTTTTCTCAGTGACCTGTTGCCACTTTACCTAATTATTTGCAAAATGTTCCTTCACCAAAACGTTCCCTTTTACACTTCCGGCCTTTTGTTTCCCCTGTTCCGACTTTTCTTGTCACATTTTGCTGCCGTCAATTCAAAATGAGCTAATACGTTTCATGAAATTCTAAAAATGTATCGATTTAAACATTTGATGTTTAGTAATGTTCTATTGTGAATAAAATATGTGTTTATGAGATTTGCAGCTCGTTGTATTATTTTTTATTTGCACTTTAAACAGCATCTCAGCATTATTGGAGATGGGTTTGCAGTTGTGTAGGTGTTGAGTCTTTTTCTTCTTCTTCTAACTCCCCCCTTTTGTTGTGGCTTACAGTTAGTGAGTGGCTGCTTTGATTAATGGGGCTGCCAACATTGCCAGCTGTAGCCTCCAGCTGTTAGCTCAGCCTCACTGAAGTGCACGTCTGTGGTGCATTTGGAGCATTTTTAGTAGAATTATTGATAAATAACATCATGACAAAAAATGTTACAAGAGGTTTTGCTTTTACCAGTTTTGGTGATTTTATTCATCTCTTACTTGGCACGAATTAACAGGGTATCTGTTCCTATGTGTTGCGCCCACAGACTGTATATAACACATGGATATGATTATGGCGTATTTTACAAAACAGTTTTTATTTTGTATGACCCAAAATGAGTGACTGTGCCCATAAACTCATAATGAAAGTGTTTACAGAGATCAAGTCAGAAAGCAGTTTTCCCATAAACTTCTACAGGACTGAAGTCTTTTTGCAACCACAACTATCTCCATCTGGTGGCCTCCAGACAGAATGCAGGTTTTTAGGTGCTTCTTTATTGGCTTAATTTTTCTGACTCGAATGCTACATCCAATTCAATTCAATTTTATTTATATAGCGCCAAATCACAACAAAAGTCGCCTCAAGGCGCTTCATAGATACAGAGAAAAACCCAACAATCATATGACCCCCAATGAGCAGCACTTTGGCGACAGTGGGAAGGAAAAACTCCCTTTTAACAGGAAGAAACCTCCGGCAGAACCAGGCTCAGGGAGGGGCGGGGCCATCTGCTGCGACCGGTTGGGGTGAGAGAAGGAAGACAGGATAAAGACATGCTGTGGAAGAGAGACAGAGATTAATAACAGATATGATTCAATGCAGAGAGGTCTGTTAATACATAGTGAGTGAGAAAGGTGACTGGAAAGGAAAATCCTTGTTTTATACTATCTGTTGTTGTTGAATGCGGTTTATGAACACAGCACGCTAACCATACTAGCTTTAGCTGATAATTTAGTAGTTTACCCTTCTGTCCAAACTTAATCATTTATGGCAAAATACAACATGGCAGTAGCCAAACCACTAATGTTTAGGCTTCAAAATTCAGGGTACACAAATCAATGAGTGATGGTGCAATGGCTATGACCATCTTTTATATACAGTCTGTGGTTAGTGGCTTCTGCCTAATTTCAAAAATCACTTATCACCTTATGATACATTGATTTGATAAAGCTATAAAGCATACAATAACAGCATTCTTTTCATTTTTATTACAAACAGTATTGCTTATTGATTGCCAATATTCGGTTTCTGTTCTGTGCATGACTGTGACGGTTGGTCCCTTTTTTTTTTCTTTAGTTGTGCAACTGAAGGAACTCTCATGCTGTGATCAGCAAGATGTGTCACTAACAATAGCAGTGCCAGAGGCTGCACTAGTTAAATATTTGTGGTTACCAACCCTGACATGAGTTTTTTCAAACTGCTCAGTAATCACTGCAAAGGAAAGCGACTATTGGCTAAAGTGCAGAAAGGTAGAATAAACTGATTGCATCTATGCATCCCTATGTTGTTTTCCAACATTTTGATATTTCCAGTGCTTTCTGGAAACCTAAATCGGGTAGTTTTGCAGGGACTTTGGTTGCACTTTCTTTCTTTCTTCTTTTTTTGGCTTTTAAAGCTTTCAGCCAACTCTTCCGGGAAATTGCAACAAACAGTTTTCCAAAGTAGTTAGACAGTCATTATAAAGTATCTACAATGCATAAATTCTGGATTCATTTTCCCTGGGTTAAATAACACACTGGTGGTTTTAAATATTTAGATTTAAAATGGTAATTTCTCAGAAATTAAGCAAATAAAACTGCGTGTACCCTCCTGCAGGAAAGGCTCCAGCCCTTTCCAAACCCTGGGTTAGACAAGCAGTTAAGAATATGGATGGGTGGATAGACAGAACATAAAATAAACATTGTTTCACTTGTGCAAGACTCAAACTCGCAATGTTCTGCTTTTTATAATAAATAAACTGCGGCTTGATGTCTTGACAGTAGTATTGTCGTTCTTGACAATACAAAGATCCAGTTTTTCTTTTTTCTTTTTAATCTGATGCAGCTGGCATCTTGCATTTTATTCTGCTCTGTCATATTTAAATGTAAAAATCGCTGTTTTTGAAAGCCATATAAACGAGAATACAATTGTTTATTTCATTTTAATTGTTATGCCGACGATGAGACGAGAAAAGAACACGGGAGATGAAAAACCTCTGAAACTGGTGATTTGTATTTTGTGCAGCAACCATTGTTCAGCTCTGAATGTCGACGTGTTGTTCATTTCAGAGAGAAGCCTATGGTAGTTTGAAAGCCTTTGAACACAATGAAAATAATTCAGTACAGCACCAGAGTCTAGCTGAATAGCTTGAGGACACGATTTAACAATGTTTCCTGGTGTAGATTGGATCAGACATGAGATGCATATTAACAATTGATGAGGCCGAAATCAGACCTTATGAACCTCATGCTGTATTAAAATAAAAAATAAGAAAAACCATGGCACAATAAGCTAAGTGTCCATTATTTGTGTTAGGTTCGATTCCCTACAGAGAGACTTCTGTTCAGTGAAGTTTGCCAGCTCAGCTTTATAGACTGGAATGGTTTGGATTTTTAAAATGAGGTGGCAGCCGCTGAGGTTCACCGACACACTACACGCAGGACTCTGACGCGAGCGAATAGAGGTGATGACAGTCTGTAATCTCAGTGTTAGATGGCACAAGTTTCTCTCACGTGTATCGATAGCTGCTGTAACCATTGTCGGGATTTTTCCAGTGTATTTGAGGGTTTGTTGGCTAACAGTGCCGAAGAAAGTCATCAGTTTTCTGTACCTTTAAGTTGCCTCTCGTCACATGACCCAGTCAGCCGAGAAAGGACTGTGAGATGCAGTTGATAGGCTAAAAAAAGCTTGTGGTTTAACCTTGACACTTGCTACAATGTCAAACAAATGTCATCAATGTTAAGAAAGAAGGCACGAGTATCCTTATGATTTTACTGATGTCTTACAGATTGCCTCACAGAAATCTGTTAGGTCAGTAATAATTGTAACCTTTGTTGTTGTGTGTCTTTGTGTCTCCAGCATCAAGCTCCTGTATGTCCTTTAACCCGGAGACCAGGAGACTATCTGTGGGGATGGACACTGGGAGTATCTGTGTAAGTCCAGCCAACATCCTGCTTCCCTTTTAAATGCAGACCTCAGGTTTTTTCACTCCTTCCTCTGTGACAAACGATTTCCCTTTTTTTGCCGGTGATGTTATAATCAAATGAATGGAGTAGTTGTATTTCTTTTGTTTTAGTGGAAATGTCAGCGCCCTAGTTCACAAACCTGACCTGCTTTGATTGTGTTTTGAAGTCATTTCATCTCACCTGAAGCACACTATCTAGCCACTCAGCCGAGATGTTTTTCTTTTTAAATGTGAATTCATCTCTTCCAGTAAATCATCATCATTATAGTAATTTTGTCCCCTCTGATCTTTCTTACAGTGGCAACGAATAGCTTTCATTTGTGACAAACTGTGGCAAAGCTCTCCAGAGAATAAATCTCATTTTTATTTGCTTTTCTCACACAGCACCATATCTACTTATTTTATTCATGCTCATCAGAGGAAGAATCCTTGCGATCTTGGTCACTTAATAATCCTTCCTATAGTGCGTCACGCAGCTCATAATGCAATTTATTAATCCGATTCTTTGTTTCCAGAGGGCAACACCTCTTTACCAGACTTTCCTTTTGGTCCACTCCGTACAGTTAAAGCTCTAAAAAAGTGACCATTATTTTTTTTATAAACAGCAACACAGCAGTTTCATTTCTGACCGGACGCAGTGCAGGTCACTCTATTTTTAGATGTAGCATTATTTGCTGCGCACTTCTTGTTTTGTTGCTGTCCTAAAATAAAGCCAGCACGTGATGTGAACGTTTCTTGGAGATTCATCTCAGAACAACCTCATAACTTACCATAAGTTCCCATAAGTGTTTTATTAAGGGTGTTGACCTCAGCTGAAACTTCAGAACAAGAACCTTTCTTGTATTTATTGATCTATGAGTCATTTGTCTTTACGTTTTTGAGGAAGTAGTACTTATTTCTCACCTATACATGCTATGCAGAGCAGATTTTGCATGCATCCTCTGATGTGCAGAGAACTGAGCCAAATGTAATTTAAACACAGCAACATAGTTTTTTTCTATGTTTACCAAGTTGCTGGAAACTTTCGTCAGTGACCAATTATCTCCACTTCCTCTCTTTCAGGAGTTTGTTCTGTCAGAAGACTACAACAAGATGACCCCAGCACGCACGTACCAGGGTGAGACAGAAAGAGCAAGAACGCTGTTATATTCAGGGGTGCACATAAGTGGTCCGCAGGTGCGCATTCTGCACCACATCTTTGTGCGTTCATCATTTGTTTGCAGCCAGCTCACCTCCTGCAACCACTTTTCTGAAAATACGCACTTCTTTGGAGGTGGAGGAACACCAAAGAAATTACTTAACCCTTTAAAGCCGGTCTGAGCGGACACGCTCCATTTTGCATAACTATTTTTAAATCCCGGTAGCTCTGCAACCGCATAAGCTAGCGCAATCATTTTTTTTGCATATGAAACCGGAGGAGTTGTACTTACATCTTATGCCATCAGCTTGTCCTCGGTCACGGTTTCCTTCCACATATAACTTTGCAAAAACTGCATAAAAAGCGCTTGCAGCAACAAAAACATAATATTCCAGAAACACGCTTTGCCGATCCGATCAGCTGTTCATAACACTTCCTACGTCCATCAGCGTGAACTATCGCATGTCCACCATGACCTGCCCGAAACCGGAAGTGACGTCATTTTGCGGAAATGTAGTTTTTTACCATCAGGGCCTCATGAGCCTATACTGGTGTTTTTAAAAGTTATCTTTGACTTTATGACTTTCTGTGTCGTTTCTGGGATGCTTAGGACTCATATTGCACTGCTGGAAATAGTTTATTTTGATGCATATGCTGCTTTTTTGCAAATTTGCATTATAATATTTATTTTTGTTTTTCCTGCAGTATATAAAAATTGGTGTATTTCAAAAGTAAAACTATGAAGACACTCAGAATAAATTTCCTGTGGTGGGAAACTATTTTGTGCAACTTTTTTGTATTTACAGTTTTGAGGGATAAGCCTCTTAAATTTCTCTAACTAGAAATATATGTTAAAAAAACAAAAACGATTTTCAATTTTTTTGAAGTTTATTGCACTTTTTTGCAATTTATGTAATTACTATGCACTTAATGCAGACATATTATTAACATTTGGGCTATAATGGTTGTATTGATGTATAGCAACTTGAAATGCTCCCAAAAATGGCTCCACAACATGTAAAAATATAATATAAGCTCTGGCGGACTTGGTTCTATGGTAGGTCTTAAAGGGTTAAAGGAGCTTCCTTCTTTCGACATCTCTAAACAGATGTCTGTCCTCCTCCAGAAAATCTTATGTACCCAAACGTGCGTTGCAACTTCTTATCTGGTGCGCGTCTTTTATTTTGACAGCGAATGGGGTTTAGCTGAAACTTGCATTCAGAAGGCAAAATTCTTAATGCCTTGTACCCAGACTTATACCCCGACTAAAGCTTCCCCACTGCCCCAGAAAAGACTGACAAGGGGCTTTTCTTTCTCTATAAATAAATTATGATTTGCCCCATTTAAAAAGAAAAAGAAAAAAAGTTATTATTATTATTACAGTCGGTGTTAGAATGCCTTAAAAATATAAGTCTAACACTTTCAAAGTGAATTTTTTAAGCTTTGTTTCTGCTATCGTTTATTGTTACTTGTTATTTATTGTTACTTTCGCCAATTCTGGGCAGTTCAAAGTTAATAAAGTCCACTCACATCCTTGTACTTTAGGCTTTGTAGCCTGAGGAGTATTTGCTCTCTGGCTGTGTTCATAATTCATGCCTCTCTGTGGAGCATAACTCACTAAGTGTGGATCAGAGCACCAGTGATAAATGTCTTTATGTATCCTCCACAGATTCCACTACACTGCATGTTTTTTATTGCGTGGGTGTCCAAAACAACCCTTAGAAGATTTATTTATTTATTTTATGGATATAGAGAAATATTTATAGTTGACCTTTATGATATGTTTCTCTGATCATATGTGAAGATGTATCTTTGTGTCACATAAGGCTAAGTGTATTGTGCAACAGTGCAAATGTATAAAAATACGTCTTCATCAGTGTCGAGCACAAACTTCCTCTTCATTTGTCTGCTTTCTTTGAAGGAGGCAGTAGTGCTTGATCGTCTTCTTTCATGATGACCACGATTTCTTGTAGACTATTCGTTCTAATTAATTTGTTTCTTTTTTTATGTGTGTAGCTCATCAGGGCAGGGTGACGGTGGTGCTGTTTGTGCTGGAGATGGAGTGGCTGCTGAGCACGGGGCAGGATAAAAACTTCACCTGGCACTGCTCAGAGAGCGGCCAGCAGCTGGGGACATATCGCACCGCAGCCTGGGTCTCAGGACTACAGTATCCTTCTACACCCAGCTTTGTCTTTAGAGTGGATCGAGCGGGAAGTGACGAGCCAACTTTGATTCTTTAGCCTTTGTCTTTTTATTTTGATGACACCGTCTATTTTTAGGTCAGTGCAACATAAGATAGGGCAATTGAAATTAGCCTCCAGTTAGTTTCTACTAATGGGAAGGGCTAACAATAGGCATCAGTCATGCTGTTGTCAAGGAAACGGTCTGAGTAGGTTTCTGTAATGGCCACATGAAAGGCTGTGTGAGTGCTCAGCAGCGGCACTGATCCATACCAATGAGCCTGCTATTAGGTCACACTGCTGGTATCCTCTTAGCATCAACATGCTAACCTGTCTACATGACATGGCAAGAGGAGATTCAGAGCAGCGGCAGCAGCGGCGTTTATTTGTTCAGGGATTTTAGACATAATGAAAAAGGAACAGTGTGGAAAATGAAAAGTCTAAATTTAAAAGTTTTGCTGGTTTTTTTGAAAAATTGTTCAAAAAATTGTTGTTCAAATGGCCGTCATAGTGCATGAAGCCTTTTAACCAAATCTGCGCTTATTTGAACTAAAGCAAGCCTTTTGATACTGTGCAGGTGGCTGAAAGCTTTTTATTTGGAAACAACAAATAAAAAATCTGAGGCCATGGTTCTCAGCCGGAAAAGGGTGGAGTGCCCACTCCGGGTCGGGGATGAGTTCCTGCCCCAAGTGGAGGAGTTCAAGTATCTCGGGGTCTTGTTCGCGAGTGATGGGAGAAGGGAGCCGGAGATCGACAGACGGATTGGGGCTGCAGCTGCAGTAATGCAGACGCTGCACCGGTCCGTCGTGGTGAAGAGGGAGCTGAGTGTAAAAGCGAAGCTCTCAATTTACCGGTCGATCTACGTCCCTACCCTCACCTATAGCCACGAGCTGTGGGTAGTGACCGAAAGAACGAGATCGCGGATACAAGCGGCGGAAATGAGCTTCCTCCGAAGGGTGGCTGGCCTCTCCCTTAGAGATAGGGTGAGAAGTTCGGCCATCCGGGAGGGGCTCAGAGTAGAGCCGCTGCTGCTCCACATCGAAAGGAGCCAGCTGAGGTGGTTTGGGCATCTGGTAAGGATGCCCCCTGGGCGCCTCCTGGGTGAGGTGTTCCAGGCATGTCCCACCGGGAGGAGGCCCCGGGGCAGACCCAGGACACGCTGGAGAGATTATATCTCTCAGCTGGCCTGGGAACGCCTTGGTGTTCCCCCGGATAAGCTGGAGGAGGTGGCTGGGGAGAGGGAGGTCTGGGCCTCTCTGCTTAGGCTGCTACCCCCGCGACCCGGCCTCGGATAAAGCGGATGAAGATGGATGGATGGAACAAATAAAAAGTGCCTCATGCTGTTTACCATTAGTTACACGTGTTTTTGCTGTATCTTGCTCCCAGTTTTATTTTCAGCGAAGCCTAAAAAAGGAGGTGTGAAGAAAAGTGGGCCAATACGTCTCCACAACCACACGAGAGAGAGACTGATAAAGTCAAACAGTTAGTGCTGCTAAAAGTGTTTCTACAAGCTGCTGAATCAGTTTTTCATACGCTGCTTCTACATGTTGTTCTTAGTAGATATTAAATAAATAATGACGATGTAATATGACATGTATTGTTCACCTGAGCTTGTGTTTGCCTAATTTTAAGACTTGCTGAGGAGCAGATTTTTTTATGCTAAACTCTGGAGCTGGCAATGTGTTTTCTTTTTATCATTTAAGTACAAAAGCCATTATTAAACAAAAACGGTGCTACGCTGAAAACAGACCTAAGAGCAGCAAAAGAAATTATAATGTTTCATGTAGAGGATCTACTTTACTCCACAAACTTTGAAAATATGGTTAATAGTCAATAGAGGTGGGAATCACCATACATCCCTCAATATGATATTATCACAATACTTAACGCACGATACGATATTATTGCAATTTTTTAAAAATATTTTGTGATATTCAGATTCTGTACATAAAGGTAAACTTTATCAATATTCATTTTCTCTAATATCAAAGTCTCACACTCAGTCTTTCTCTCATTTCAGTTTTATTGTTGACAAACTGAACGGTTTGTATTACAGTCTAGTCCAACTTAACTGAATCAACCATCTGGTACAATTATAGCTATTCTGAACTATGCAGTTTATGAAAACTATGCAGCCCCTTCAGCAACTGAAGAATTTGAAAGTAAATTAAAACAAAATATAATTTTACATTAAATAAAAAAGTTTTAAACTTAATTAAAATAAAACGTGTCTTAAATTAAAATAAGTAAACTGTCATGTTTATTGCTGCCAAAAACAAGGTTAAACACATTTGGACAGTGAAGGAATGTCAGGATTCTTGCTCAGAAAAAGGATCAACATGCTCTGAAGTCAGAGCACAAAAACCTTTTTGTAACAAAATATCGATTTCTGCTGTCCCTGTATCCATTCATTATTAGCAAACAAAATATCACCATACTACACAGTATCAATTTTTTACCCCACCCCTAATAGTCAAGTGTGCAGTGATTCTTGAGATGCACAGTTTGTACTTTAGTTTTTCCTTTTCGGGTAATTAAGAAGAATATGACTCCATCACTTAAGTTTCCTAGAATCAGATTATTTTGACGTGTTTCCTGTTCACTTTTTAACAGCGTGTAACTGTTTCATTTCTCACCAGCTCAGCATACTTTAAACAGGCATTAACCACCGCAGCTCAATGTGGCTAACTGGCTGTAGCAACATTAAGGCTGAAAATGGTTAAACAGACAGTCAGGGGAGTTTTAAAAACTGCTACAGCCCTTTTAATGTTTAATAAAGATTTCATCGGTTTTCTGTGGTGTTGGGAAGGACAGACGAACCAGCGGTGTAGATCTGTTGTAATATCCTTTCACTTTAAAATCATCTTTTCTGTGCTTACTGGGAGTTATGCACAACATGAAATCTCAGATTTCCAGAAAGAAAAGGACAAATCAGTGGAAGTGGAATTGGATTGGATCTTTAGGTTATTGTTTCCACTGTTGGGTTTCCTCGTCGTCTTTGTATCCCGACATAATGATTTGGTTCAGTCGTGACTTAATCGGGTCAGACGAGGGCTTTGAAGGAAGCCGGTGAAACAGCTGAGAGTCCTCCGCTGACAGTCGCTGTGGTGCTGCCTCTGCACGAATTCATTCAAAGCTTTCATGTAGTAGTTTACACAGAGTTGGCTCTGGATTTTGGTGAGCAGTGAAATTTACAGCTCTGTTGTGAATCCGATTGGTCTGTGTGACAGGATCTGAATGAGCGCACATTTAGCAGGAAAGCATGACCTTAATTTTGACCCAGGTTCGACGTGGAGACCAGACACGCCTTCGTAGGGGATCAGTCTGGTCAGGTGACCATCCTGAAGCTGGAGCAGGACGTCTGCAGCCTGGTCACCACCTTCAAAGGACACACTGGTACCCACACACAAGCACCTACTGTTCTAATTAAGGCACAAATGATTAATTAATCGGTCAGCTGATCAGGTCTCTGATAGTGTCACTGTTAGTTTGAGTGATTTTTAACAGATGACATGGAGCTTAGAGGGATTTTTGTTAACATTTACAAGTATTAAATAAATAATTCAATAATTTATTGATAAAATGTTCAACTGATTGATCAAGACTGAAAATAATTTTTGTTGGCAGTCCTAGCGTAGTGATGAAGCTCTGAACTCTTGCCGGCTCTGCCTGCGCCACAACATTGTTAAATATTTATTCCAATTTTGTCTGTACAAATTGTCTCCCAGTTATGTTTCGGATCATTTTCGCTCAGTTTTCTGCTTTCAGTTCGCTCCCGCCTCTGAATATTAGCTTATGAGAAAAAGCCAGCATCTTTTGCTTGTGTGCTTTTCTTATTTCTTCACTGATCTGAGAGAGAGGAGCCTCTACAGTGGATCACAGCAGCAGATATTTTCAATATTTGGTGATTACTTTCTGATCTGTAAACTTTAAACAAAACCCACTTTAAAACAATTATGTAGCAGTTGAGTCACAGCTTTTCTTTGTATGATGATTAAATCTTTATTTTAGAATTCAGTTGTATTTGGGGGAGCGTTATCATAAATGTGTGTTCACCAGAGATGGGCAGTAACGTGTTACTTCAAGTAACGAGTAAAGTAAGGGATTACTATTGCAAAAACGGTAATTAGATTACCGTTACTTTCCCGTAGGAACGCTGCGTTACTGCGTTACTAAAACCGTGATTTTTTTTGCGAGAATGTCTCATGACAGTGACGTAAGCGAGTGCGACGTTCGTGACAACAGCTGTGTGCAGATCAACAATGGATCATATATCGAGTGCAGAGAGAGTATGAGCGTGCAGCGTTTAAAGCGTGGAAGTACTGACCTTACTTTGAGTTTGATTCCATAAAAAGTGACAAAAACATTAGTGTCCGTTGTTCGTGGGAAGAAAACTTCTTTTTACAGCGAAAAAACCTCTAAACTTCCAAACAAGCACCGAGTAGCTACGACGTAATGGGAAACTCACAGAGAAACTCGCGGATTCTTCCACTGACCGCTGCGGCACACCTGCACCAGGGTAAACCTCCGCCTACCCCACTCCTGCTTTACAGGTGAAAATAGAGCAACAGGACCGCTAGTCTTTGACTTTATTTATTTTCTGCTGTGTTTTACTTGCATCTATTTGAAAGACTGAGTGTAAACACAAAAAATATATATTTTATGTGCTGGAATGTGCAGAAAATAGGTTTAAATGTTAAACAAATTTCTTCCAGTCAGAGAATGTTGCATATAATAAAATTTTTGCTTGATGCATAAAGTTAAAAGATTAAAACTAATAAAACAAGTTTTAAAAAGAGACTTTTCCATTTGATTACATTTTGTATGATGATTATGTAGAAAAAGTAGAATTGGGCTGAAAGATCTATCACTTTATCACCTATTCAGGTTGTAAATCGTGTTTTTAAAAAGTAACTAAGTATTTAATTACTTTTGAAAATAAGTAATCAGTAAAGTAACGGGATTACTTTTGAGGGGAAGTAATCAGTAATTAGTTACTGATTACTTTTTTCAAGTAACTTGACCAACACTGGTGTTCACACAGTATCCTCGTTTGTCTTCGCCTGTTGTCCTCCAGCAGGTTGCAGATTTATTGACGCAGCTCAGCATCGATTTTTACAGAGTTGTGCGTCCCCGGTGGTTTTAAATGTTTGAGAAAATCTTTGGAACTTGTCATGATGCAGTCTGCTTCAACAGAGAAGGCAAAAGAAAAATGTGTTTTTACCATTCAACAATAAAGAGACATCCAAATGAGTTTAAAGATGAGAGAGGGCCAACAACAGTGACTTCAAGCCAGTGAAAATTGGTTTGAATTAAATTTCAGTGAACCCTGCAGGATAATGTGGCGTAGCTGACGGAGGCACTTTTGTCTCCGTTGTAATTTTGTCAGGTAATGTGACGGCGCTGTGTTGGGACCCGGTCACAAGGGTGTTGTTCTCCGGAAGCTCGGACCACTCAATCATCATGTGGGACATCGGCGGACGCAAAGGCACCGCTATCGAACTGCAAGGACACAAGTAAGGATCTCCGTTAGCCAATAAGTTATACATATGCTCAGCTGTTTCGTATCGATGGAATTGTAATTGTGTTTTTTGTCATGTTTACTCAGTTTCATTCATGTCATCGCACTCACTTCAAGCTTGAACAACTAGTTCAAATGTTATGAAGTTAACATAAAGGCTGCAGGAGAGCAGACCTCAGTAAAAGAAAAACAGTGTTCTGACTTCATAAGAGGACGATAAACAGACTCTGGAATCTCACACTTTTTTTGAGCAAAGACTTTTATTGACTCTCAAAAGTTAAAAGCTTACCAAAATACTTTATCTCAAAACTTCCTCTATCCAACGTAGCGCCATAACAAGTTATAGTCTCTTTACATCAAAGTAAATATGTGTCACTAGGCCAGAGGCTGAGCTCTGATTTGTCTACCTTATGCCGTCCTTTTTAAGATCCAAATTTTTCTTGTGCGTAGCGGCGTGCTTCGTTAGGATCCGTAAACACCAGCTCCGGTCCATTGTATGTCACCCTGAGTTTAGCGGGGTATAGAAGTCCATATTGGTCTTGAAGCAGGTTTCTTACTGGAGTAAACGCAGCACGTCGTTTTACCACTGCCTGAGGTAGATCGCGGAAAATCTGAACGCGAATATCTCCAAGCTTCAGATTCTTTCTGGTAGAGACTTTTCGTAGTATTTCTTCCATGGTGTGGTAGTAATGTATCCTCGCAATCAAGTGTCGTGGCGGGGCTTCATCTTCTGGGGTCGCTCGCAGGGCTCTGTGTGCTCGGTCCAACAGCGGAGTTTCATCCAGGTCCAATAGATCTCGTAACAGCTTTGCCACAAAATCTCTAACACGCTGACCATTTTCTCTGCCTTCAGGTACCCCGGCTATCCTTATATTGTTCCTCTTTGAGCGCCCTTCCAAGTCAATGCATTTTTCAGACAATTGTTCCACTTTGTTAGAAAGTTGTTTGACTTTGAAACAAGCTTTTCAACCACTGAAAGCTTGGAGGACCCACTCAGTGTAGCTGCTACCTTGTATTTTAACTTGTTGTTTCTTGAATTTTAATGCAAAGCACTTCTGGTTATGTCAGCATACCGGGACAGCCACTTCACTGCTGCGCTCTCCCCACAGTGACAAAGTTCAGGGCCTGTGTTACGCCTCACACACCCGGCAGCTCATCTCCTGCAGCTCAGATGGAAGCATCGTCATCTGGAACATGGATGTAACACGGCAAGAGGTGAGAGAGAGCAGACCGAAGCAGCGTGACGTCGGCACACAAACACAAGCTTGTGTTTGATGTGTGAACTGCAACAGCTTGTGAACAAAATAAGGAAATGTCATGTGTGCTGTGTAATGGCGTGCTTTTTTCCCTTAGTGCTTCCCTGCATGTTTTACAGGGAAGCACATTCTGTGATGCAGATCGGCTGAGAGGATAAACTGCTGATGTTTGCTCTCTCAGATCCTTCGGGGGCAAAAAGTTCTCTTTAGAGCTCCATTAAAGGTCGCCTGATTAGCAGAGTTTTCTTTGATTTTCTGTCGTTCAGATGCTCACGCAGTCTAGATTCGGCATCTCCCTCTTTGCTCAGGCTTTAATTGCTTCTATATTCAATCAGAGCCACTTTCATTCTGCCTCGCTGCTCTGTTGTGCCACAGTCTCTGTAATTTGCTCCAAATTTTCGTCTTTAAAATAACAGCTCGACTAAGTCGTTCACCGGAGTCTTGGCAGTTGTGCTGGAGTCTTTAGTTTTCTTTGGAGAGTCTTTGAAATCTCTGACTGCCTCCCTCTGCCAGGCTTGTTCTGACTGTGTGGCTCTCCTTACATTTCGTGATAATACTTCTCACTCCAGTTATTGACACACTGTCATAACTTTGTATATGCATGGGGGGGGGGGCTGTGTTTATGTTACGTTCAGTTAAAGCACATCGTTGTACAGCAGCGGTTCATGCAGTGGCTCAGTAAAAAGCTCAGTTTTCATATTACATATATATACAGGGGCTTGCAAAAGTATTCGGCCCCCTTGAACTTTTCCACATTTTGTCTCATTACAGCCACAAACATGAATCAATTTTATTGGAATTCCACGTGAAAGACCAACACAAAGTGGTGCACACTGAGAAGTGGAACCAAAATCATACATGACATTTTTGACAAATAAATAACTGGTTCTTCAAGGTTCTTCATTTGTCACATGCATAGTTATACAAGTATAACACACAGTGAAATGTAGCCTGACACGCTCCTCGACATGTGCAAAATGGGGGGGGGGGGGGGGGGGGTAGAGGAAGAACATTATATATATATATATATATAGTATATACATTGGGTGAATGTGCAATACGTTGTAGTTTTTGGGTCATAAGCCGCTACTTTTTCCCCACACTGTGAACATTGCGGTTTATACTGACGTGCAGCTAATGCATATTTTTATTCATGCGGCCAAAAACATTTTGCCTGGTAACAGTAGACCAATCAAAATGATAAGTGGGTATATATTTTTATCGGTTGTTAAGAGACGTTGTAATGTTGTTTGTGCACTGTTCCGTAAAACAACCATAAGCAACGTAATTTGTGTGTTACCAATACGTACGTATACTTACAGGTAGCCGTGTTATAGGCGCTGAGGAACAAAAGCATTTGCAGTATTTATTTTTGTATGTTACCATAACGTTTATGTTACCTTACCTTAGTATTTCTGTGTAAAAATCCGGTGCGGCCTGTACAAGTACAAAATGAATTTCCTTTCTGCAATTAGAGCATGCGGCTTTTAATCAGGTGTGCTCTGTAGTCCGGGATTTACGGTACATGTTTTACACAGACTAAGGTTCATGGGAAGTATTTTTGTTCTGGAAAAATAACAGTATCCTGATTCCTGATGTCATGTTGTCAGAGTGAATTTCTGCTGTACAGCAAAACATATAAACAGCTCCATCCCTCCTGACTATAATTGATCCTTTTACACTTTTATTTACGTAGGAACGGAAGTAACTGAGATCTATTGAATAAACACAACATTTAAACTGGGCTAAACCATCTTCTGACCCTCAATTTGTAGAAAAAGCTTCAGTCTCTCTTCGGTCAGCAACATAAGAAAAAATTATTCATTTGGCAGGTTTAAATATTTCTCCAGTGTTTATGTTGAGTTTTGAAATGTGCGTTTCCACAGACCCCAGAATGGCTGGACAGCGACTCCTGTCAGAAGTGTGAGCAGCCTTTCTTCTGGAACTTCAAACAGATGTGGGACAGTAAGAAGATCGGCCTACGGCAGGTACTGAGCGCACGCCTGTTAGCCGAGCACCTTGTTTTATTTCCACTCTTCTTTAAAAATACAAGTTATTATATATCAAATATATCATAACTAGGGATGGGTACCGGTGGGTTCTGACATAAACGGTAGTAACCAGACCGAAAAGCAGCGCACATTTCGGTGCTTTTTTTTCCTGAGCTGTGATACACTTTAGATTCTAGCCAATCATTTTACGTTTCCGAGGATAGTAGGCGGGTCCAGGTACGTACGTTCTTTTAGAGCAGAGCTACAGATTAAAAATGCCCAAGGTGAAGCGGTCAAAAGTCTGGCTGTACTTCACAGCAAAAGATGCAAACTCAGCAGCTGCAACAAGTGCTTTAAGCTGATACTGTGATACTGTCAAAGGAGGTAACACCTCAAATCTGATGAAACAGCTGGCGATGCATAGCAGGGTTTTTTAAAAGCCGAGAAATGCGCCGTATTTGATAGCTTGCTGCGAGACCTCACACCGAGCACATCTACTGCGGGTGTGGTGCCTGTTATCAGACCCGGAGCCCTGCTAGTGTAGCAGAAATGATGAGGATGATGATGCAGCAGCAGCCGTTCTTCTCTGCGTGAGTAGCTTAATGTTGTTCGTGTGTAATTTACGTTGAGTAGGCTAACCACGTCATTACATTAATGCACGTAAGGTGAACTAGCAAACACCGTCGTAGTTACATGCGGCTGTCTTCGTGTTTGATGGCAGATACTCCCTTCACCCTGGACAAAAAGGCTAAAATGACCAAAGAAAAAGTGGAAAACAGTTAAACATGAGAGGTTTTTGGATAAAGTTTGTGTTTTTTCCATTGATTAAGCTGCTTCCAGCCAAGAGTGATACCATATATGCCCCATAGCTGCAGAAAAGGCTAACATTGTTATCTTTTTACAAAAAAACAGCTGAACATGAGAGGTTTTTGGACAAAGTTTGTGTTCTCCATTCTTTGAGCACCGTTTAAGCACTGGCACCGTTTCAAAAGTACCGGTTTGGCACCAGTATCGGATAAAACCTAAACGATACCCATCCCTAATCATAACTCAGCTTCTCTGCTGCAGCAGATTCAGTGATGTGTAGCTCAGCTGCACTCCAAACGTATTCCAAACAGCTTTCTAACAAACAAGTCTCTATAACTCTTCACTTCTGCCACGCTAATAGCAAGCAAACATCCTGTGGCTGTTTTATTGCCTCAATTTCAGAAACTGCTTTATGTTGTGGTTACTCATTCCAAGTGTGTGTGCGAATCACAGTTCAAAGATACAGTAATGGGCGTTTTTTTGACTGCACAGCAGTCTTTTGCAACATTGTGTAGCGAGAACCAAACACAAAGCGCTGTAATGTTGGTGTTTCTATTTCACTGCACTGGAGGGGGGAAAAACACAAAGACTTTTGACTGTACACAAAAATGTTTCAGCATCACTGAGGAATGTGTAGAGAGTGCTTCAAGCTGTATGCAGCTGATGAAATAAAACTTCTGTGTCAAAACAAGAAAATTTAGCAGGTTGGTGGTCTCGCATTTTAATGCTGAATGCAGATACAGATGTTATCATAAAAAGAGAAGTCGAGAACATTTTACCTGAAGTTTCAACGCGTGTGTGGACTCTTGGAAATGACTTGAAGTGGTCTGATTTAAGCCGGTTTCAGACGTTGGATGGTTAACATTAGGGATGCACCGATACTGATACTGTAAAATGTGTGTGTACTCATACTCGTAAAAGTTCACCGATACCATGAACCGATACCAACTTATTTCATTAATCAGAGGGTGGTTTGTCATTTCTGTTGTAGTTTTTTAGATTGGCCACTAGGGGGCCAATTATTATTTTATTTATTATTTATTTTATAATAATTATTTTTTTGTTTGTTTACAATATGGACACTCTGAAACAATTTAAAAGTTTATTTTATTCTCAAACCTAATTTGTATTCATTTTATTCCAAACAGAAGTGTTTATTTATTATTCTGAAAGCTCGAGACAGTGCCAATAGTTCAGTGATATTTTGTTAAATTACAATGTGGAGACTCCGCAATAATTTAACAGAAGTGCTTATTTTTCACTTGAAGTTTTTTTGTGGTCATTTTTATTAAGATTTTATTTTTTATCGACAGAGAATAAACTAAAACCTGTCTTCCAATTAATTGCATTTGTGTGTGTGTGTGTGGTAGAAGTATCGGTTTTTGTACTCTGTATCGGCAAGTACTCAGATCCAAGTATCGGTATCGTATCGGTTTGAAAAAATTGGTATGGTTGCATCCCTAGTTAACATTGCTAGTTTGATTCTGTTATTTGGACACGGCTCAGTGTTATGTTAACGTTCCTCAAAGTCTCATTCAGACTTACAGCTGTGATGAAGTGTGTGTGCTGCAGCTGTCTGCAGACTCACACAGTCTCCTAGAGAGAGAGAGATTGTCTGCTGGATAGGAATTATCAAAATGCATCACAACCAGTATCTTCATGTAGCTTTCGAAACACAAAGTTCAAAACTTGGCCTTGACTCGGCGTATAAATTTGCTAAACATTTCATCGTAAGACAAAACAAAACAAAACAAAACACCACCTCCATTTCTTTGATGAGAAATAAGATGTTAAATGAAAGCTGATGTGTTCATACCCTACTGTGTGCTCAGCACCACTGCAGGAAGTGCGGCCAGGCAGTGTGCGGCAAATGTTCGTCCAAACGCTCCACCATCCCCCTCATGGGATTCGAGTTCGAGGTGCGCGTGTGTGACAGCTGCCACGAGTCCATCAGTGACGAGGAGTGAGTAACAATCAGCTTCTGTTGTTGTCATATACTGAGCCTTTGTAGCTTTTCCCAGTGATTCGCACACTTTAACCGCTGGCGCTGCCTTTGTGTCTTGCAGTCGAGCACCCACAGCCACCTTCCATGACAGCAAGCACAGCATTGTTTACATGCACTACGAGCCCACCACTGGGAATCTGCTCACCTCTGGCACTGACAAGATTGTCAAGGTCTGGAAAAGTACAACGAGTGTCTGTTGTGTTTGAGAGTCTTGGATAAGGCGTGCGGCACAGACAGTAACCCTTAGCTGGGGGTTCGGATCATTCAGACATGAGGGTTATGTTTTCAGCCCGTTTAGACGTGCTTGTTTATGCTACAATCCCTGCTCTTAAAATAACTGCTCTTTTAGGGGCGACTGCCTCAGTGTCCGAGGTGGTAGTCAAGTATTTATTTATTTTAAGGAAATCCAGAGCATGTGAAAGCCTATAAAACACTGCAGGTAGCTCCTTCTCTCACCCCAACCGGTCGCAGCAGATGGCCCCGCCCCTCCCTGAGCCTGGTTCTGCTGGAGGTTTCTTCCTGTTAAAAGGGAGTTTTTCCTTCCCACTGTCGCCAAAGTGCTTGCTCATAGGAGGTCATATGATTGTTGGGTTTTTCTCTGTATCTATGAAGCGCCTTGAGGCGACTTTTGTTGTGATTTGGCGCTATATAAATAAAATTGAATTGAATTGAATTGGAAACGGTGTGCTACACTGTGACTGTCAGTCTAACACCCATTAATAAACCTTACATCAGGATGTGTTGCGTATTTAGATTAAATGCTTGGAGAATCGAAGTCACTCAGAGGGAACACATTTGTTTTGGGCGTCTCGGGCAGCAAAAGCTGGAGACTGGCTGGTGAAGAGTGAGCTGGAGAATATTTGCTACTTAAGAGTCAGACGCCTCTTACAGGGAGCTACTAAAGTGGTGACTACTGAGCTTTCACACTGTGTTTGGCTGGTATGTGAACAGGTAGTTCTTTGCGCTGTGCACTAATGTAATTTTCCCTTTAGTAAAATAATACACAGTGAAAAAGATTTAATTAAAAGAATTAAACTGTCTATTTTTATATATGACTAGCAGAGTAACTGTAATCACAACCGAGTTATTCTGCAGTACTCGATACATTGCACGAATATAATCTAAAATAGCAAAAATCAGGTTTTCTCCGTTCTGGTCTCGGTTTTAATAACGTGTCAGTTCAGTTAGCTTATTTGCTTTCTGCCCTCTATCATTTATTTGTTGAGCTCCACCATAGAGAGTCATTAAGTAGCCACTCTGGAAAGTCAAATATGTGGAGGAGTCGATTTAGAGCCCGCATGTTCCTTCATTCCTTCCCCGGAGATCGACAGACGGATTGGGGCTGCAGCTGCAGTAATGCAGATGCTGCACCGGTCCGTCGTGGTGAAGAGGGAGCTGAGTGTAAAAGCGAAGCTCTCAATTTACCGGTCGATCTACGTCCCTACCCTCACCTATGGCCACGAGCTGTGGGTAGTGACCGAAAGGACGAGATCGCGGATACAAGCAGCAGAAATGAGCTTCCTCCGAAGGGTGGCTGGCCTCTCCCTTAGAGATAGGGTGAGAAGTTCGGCCATCCGGGAGGGGCTCAGAGTAGAGCCGCTGCTGCTCCACATCGAAAGGAGCCAGCTGAGGTGGTTCAGGCATCTGACAAGGATGCCTCCTGGGCGCCTCCTGGGTGAGGTGTTCCGGGCATGTCCCACCAGGAGGAGGCCCCGGGGCAGACCCAGGACACGCTGGAGAGATTAGATCTCTCGGCTGGCATGGGAACGCCTTGGTGTTCCCCCGGATAAGCTGGAGGAGGTGGCTGGGGAGAGGGAGGTCTGGGCCTCTTTGCTTAGGCTGCTGCCCCCGCGACCCGGCCTCGGATAAAGCGGATGAAGATGGATGGATGTTCCTTCATAAAAACATTTATATTTGACCCCAGAGTGTCAGTAATCATATTCTAAAACAAAGTAATAATGTACGTCACAGTATTTCTTCTTTGACCCACCCTGTTGACTGTATAACTGCCTCTCTGCTGATTACCAGTTCTAGCTACTGGGTCAAATATTGTTCTCCTATTTTTAATGTTAATTTAGTCAAAAATGCGCTTAAATTACTGTCTTTTAAAAATTGCATTAGTTAAAGTCGACAAATTACATAGAGTATCTGATTCAAACAGATGATGATAGTGTTGCACATGTCTGAGCTATAGAAACACAGCTTTAACTGTTTCTGCTTAAACGGACTGATGGTTACTTGTGTTTTGTCTGCAGCTCTGGGACATGACTCCTGTGGTGTCCTGAGATCTGTGGATAACAAGCAGTCAGCAGAAATCTCTGTTTGACAAACTGTCGAGGTGCCAGTGCCACCGGGAAGAGAAACGTGGTGAGAGCTCCAGCAGGATCGATGTCATCTGGATAATATTTAGCAGTTTTTTAACGTGCAGCGGTGGCTGTTGAACATTTACAGCGAGGACACTGCAGGCCAGTGAAGCCTGAGAACCATACAGCCTTTGTTTGCCGGTGGATTGCGGGTCTCTCTCTGTGCATGTGTGTCTGTACAGTGTGCGAAAGGTTGAGGCATTTCCCTTTGTAAGTTATCGACACACCTCATTTACTTAATTTCCACGCATTCCTTTCCAGTTTCAAACTGGAAATTCATGAAACAGTCTTATGAAACCTGCTTGCACTGCGGGAACTTGTCAAACCCAGACTTTACTTTCTGTAGATGTGAAGCACCTTGTTAAACAGACCGGCGAAATCAAACGTGCATTCCTACTGAACTGGCTGCATGATTTTCATTTGCACCAGCAGCTGTTCAGACCTGCACGTGTTGTTTTTCACCTTCTGCAGACAGAGAATTTAAACGTGACGCTCCTTTTATTATATTCCATTCAACATTAGGTACCTGCCACCTGTTATAGTGACAACCTAAACTGACCTGTTTAACACCAAATGTCGTCTTTTTGGCATAACATACTGACATAACCCTCAGACACTAGGCTTTGTTGTCTGTATATACAGGCTGATAATACAAAAAATGTTTGTAGTTGAAATAGCAGCAAAGCGTGAGCCTCCAAACTGCCCAGTTCTCTCACAAACTTACTTTCTTTTAGGTTTTCCCAACTATTTCATTTATTTTATTGTTTTCGTATAATCATCAACGCAGCATGGCACTCACATGTGTCCTAAGAGCAGAAAATACAACATGTTCATAGTAAGCACTGAACATTTGGGTGTTTTACAGGTTTAAATGTCAAAAATAGAACCTAAAATAAAAATAGCCTCGAGCAGTAAAATTAAATAAAACAGGTGTCACTCGTGTAGAAGATGTTCTAGTTCTTGCCTGTAAATGCTGCTCGTGAGCATTAATGTCTGCAGGTGTGCTGTTTCTCAGGTGCTTCACATCACTCACACTGTGTGCGCTTATTATACAAATCATGTTTTGTTTTTCGTCTGACCTGACCTGACAGTATCATCCGAGGGAGACTTTTTCTTAGGCTGCAACGCCTGATATCAAACACTAGAGGGAAGAAGTAGCATAAAACGCAGCTTTAGTTCAGATTTATGCTAAAACGCTTAAAAAAACCCTGCATAAACTACATTACCTACATTAGGAGCTTTATGTCGTCTGTACTCACTGTAATGCTGGTGTGCAAACACACAGAGGCCTCAGATGTAGATGCACCCAGTCCACTGAGTGTTAAAAGACTGGATATCATGCAGACCTCGTGGCGTTTTCATACTGGTGATGCTCTTTGGTTTGCAACCTCACCGTGCTTCTGTATCATGTCAGAACAAGCAAATTTGTAACAAATTGACAGTATGAGCAAGAAATCCAAAGTTTACAAGGTTGGGAAGTTTTCAAGGATACTGATGATACTGCAGACTCTTGTTGTTGTGTAAGCACACACAGTGTTTATCTCAACCCACTGATGTGCAGAGCGCACCTTTCAGATTGTGTAATCTAGCATGAAGCCAGCTGACATTTTGTACTTCCTGTCCTTTACAGCAGAACTGTTTTCTGAGATTATTTATTATTGTAAGTGTGGTTTAAACATTTTTGACATTCAAAAGCACATATCATCAAGCTCATCAGTGGCAGCATGCACATGTACCAGAATAGAAAGTAAGCTAACGAACACGGCATTGATTTGTCCCCATTGTTACTGTTTTTGAACGTCTCGATACTGACTGACTTTACTGTCGATGCACTGGAATCAACAAGCAAAAACATCTCAAGTTCATGCTGTGAAGACTAAGTATGTCTTTAGTTATCATTAGACTTGTGCTTTAATGATCTGCTCAGCCGATAACTATTAATGTTCGTACAGTTCAAGCCCAAAGATGAGATTTTCTACAACTATAGAACGATGGAAAACTGTACATCACTTTACAGCCACGAATAAAAGTATAGCAGCTGTTTACTTGTGAATGTGAAACTTTGGGTACTAAGACTTTAAAGGTCCTTACCAGTGTTTCAGCTCCGTTATAGAAATGGTGTCATTTCGAATGCACAGCAAGCGCATTTATTGTCACTCTGTATTGAATCTAATGTAATGTGGTGCCTGCGTGGAACAGGAGTACAAAAACATCCAAAGAACTGCAACAAAGCAGCTTTTTTCTTTGCTGGCATCATGTGAAGTGCACGTGGAAGTGATAATTGGTGCAGTCTGGGTTTTCACAATGATGTGAGAACCCAGACTGCACAGGAGATGCACGTCTTTCTAGATACTAATACAGGATTTCTGCATTCAAAATGAATGGATGCAATAAATCCGTCTTTGGCCAGTGGTCTGTTTCTGTCCCAGGAAAGAAAACAATTGTTGTTGTGTCCTTCAATGTAATTATGTGTATAAATTACATATTAAAAGAGGAGGTATTCACCTGCTCAACTATATTAGAGTTCAGTGTTTGTTTATTGGACCGCAGCTGTGATTTTGGGGCTCTTGCTGCAGTGTTGAGTTCTTTGACTGCAAACTGAAACCGGCAGATATTCGACTACTTTAACTGGAGTCTTCGTTTCAGCAGCTTCATCGGACTTTGCTCAGCAACACAGACTTTCTCCTTTTTCCCAGGTATTGCAACACATGACACATGCAAAAGGAGACGATCCACCCAGGAAGAAACGTCTTTGAAAATTACATTTGAAAGTAGCCAAAATACACCAGAAACACAGGTGCACACAACCCCTTATGAATAAACTGCAAGTAAACAGGTAAAATTCTTATTTAATGAAATTGGATAAGAAATTCAACATAAATTAAAATGCATAATTGTTAGTGTGTACATATGTGTATAAATGTTCATAAGCTTTACAAATAGGAAGTATATTCTTTTTTTTTTTTGATTAACCAAGGAGCAAAAATAAAGTACAAGTCATCTTTCCATAAACAACCATATTTACTTCACTAGGGCTACGTTCACACGTACACGGGTATTTTTGAAAACTGAGATTTTCCGTTTTCGTTTTAAAAAATAATCCCGTCCACATGTAAAGGCCGAAATGAAGGAAAACGCTGCTAGGAACATGCCAAAGCAGCAGGTGGCGCTATATTCCTAACCGTGTAGAAATGTTGGCCAATCAGAAGTCTAGAAGCCTCGGTGGGAAAAAGTAAACAAAGCTGGGGCATAGAAGCAGAACCGAGTCGTATGTGTGGAGGGACAGTAACTGTGTGCGTATATGTAAGCATTTAAACACTGCAGAGACAATTAACAGTAACAGTATTGTAGAAATTCATTTCACCGAAACAATAACGTGGCGCACACTGTGACGTCAAAAAAAGGCGCACACCTTTGACGCTGCGTTTTCTCCGTTTTTCTCGTCCACACGTAAAAGCAGAGTTTTAGAAAATATCCACCCTGGCCGGAGTTTTTAGAAATCTCCGTTTTCAGTGACCGAAAACGCCGTTTACGTGTGGACGAAAGGTGCAAACGCATAGAAAAATCTGCGTTTTCAAAAATACCCGGGTACATGTGGAAATGTTTGTTTTTTTTGTTTATTTTAACTAAAGGTTGTTCTTGGAGGTTGAAGCTTTTCTGTATATTACAAAAAGATTGTGTAAACATTAGTAATCTGTGAGGAGTGCTTGTTTTTTTTCCTTTTACAAAAACTGTTTTTTGAGGTATTAAGGTTTGAACTTTTGGGCAAACTCCTCCAGCGCTGCCAGAAGCTTCTCCTCCTCTTGCGGTGTTGACCGGGAGGCGGCGAGGGGCAAGTGTGTCGCCACTCCTTTACGATCTGAAAGACATTTTATGCGAATACATGAGACATAACGCAAAACTGTGTGACATTTAAGTGATCGATTATAAAAACGAGTTTTGCAGCATCACAAAAACATGAACATCTTTGATCAATACTATTAAGCTACAATTACGCTCATGAATCACTTTATTGAAGATTAAACTTTTGCAACAAACTGAATAACCTGTGATTACAAATTTCATTTATGACTGTAAAAATGACAGAGTTGATTTCGCTTGCAATCTGTGCAAAAAGTGAAATTGCTACTGGTCCAGGTGTTCAAATCTATCGGTGGTTTTTCTGCATGTTACAATCTTGGCAACAGACAGTCTCTACCTGCTGATAGAGCGCAGACAGTTATACTGCCTGCAGTAACGTCCGCTATCGTGGAGGAGCTAGAGAGGAAACAACTGAATTTCAATGGTGGAGCTTTTTCCAGCAATCATCTTGATCATCACGGGAAACGTGAGGTGTTTGGACAACAGTATGGATGAGTCTGGTGAGCTGTAAGGCGCCAGTCTCGTTACAGCGAGATTATGACAGACTCATAATTCCCAGACTACTGTGTGACTGTAGCTGGAATTTTTTGGGTGGACAGGGACCCAAAAAAGTCCATTAATCTGAGTGGGTTTTTTTTTTTTTAAACTTTCTTTTTATTGTTTTTCTTTAAACACTATACAACAAAACAACAACAACAAAAAGATAAATACAACAAGTAGGATAACAAAAAACAAACAACACAAACAAAAAAATCAAACGAAAAAAAACATGTTGGATCTCTTTGTTTCTACAGTTTGATCATTTCTCATTATCAATGTGTTGGTCTTTATCCTGTTGGGTTTATGTACCCAGTCCATTTCTCCCACTTTTTATGGTATTGATCTTCCTGAGTCCTTATTCTGTAGGTCAGTTGTTCCATGGTTTGTATTTCATCTATTTTTGATCCATTCGTCCTGTGATGGTGGGTCTATCTTGTTCCATTTTCTTGTAATTGCCTTTTTACAGGCAGCAAGCATAATTTTCATTATGTATCTATGTTCTTTCATCACATTTCCCGTAATGACACCAAAGTATAATAATGTACAAGTCTTAGATACAGCATAACCCAGAATTTTACCTATAACTAAATGAATATCTTCCCCAAATTTTGTAATCTTGGGACAGAACCAGAACACGTGGGAATGATTCACATTTACCTCTCCACAGCCCCTCCAACACGGTTGTGGTAATGAGGTATGTTTGTTCTTAATTTTGGGTGTTATAAAAAAATCTAATTACATTTTTCCAGCAGTGCAGTCTCCAGGCACGTGATGATGATGTTGTTGACTGCTGTATTTTCCAGGTTTGTGACCATTCCTCATCAGATATGTTCACTCCCAACTCTCTCTGCCACTTCAGTTTTACATATTTTGTTGTACACCCTCTTGCCTCCATTATATGCTCGTAAATTGTAGAGATTACTCTAATTTTTTTTGCTTTGTAAACTTCAGTTATGGTTTTAATTATCGAATTTTTATCCAGATCTACACTATGTTTTACTTCTTTATTTAAAAAGTCCCTAATCTGTAAATATCTGTAGCAATCTTGATTACTTAGGTCATATTTTTGTTTACTCTCCTGGAAACTCATAAAATCTTTAATTAGTGTACACATCGTTGTTAATCCAGTAGGAATCCACTGTTTAAATCTTTGGTCCATAGAACCGGGTGTAAAACCCTCATCATAGGCTATCCATCGAATTTAATCTGAGAGTTAAGAAGAAATATGGAGGAATTTCCCTATTTGTGATTGAAAGCGTAGTTTAATTCTAGACATGTTACTGCGAAACAACGTTTCTGTGGCCTCGATATTGAAGTCCCAGCTGTGGGAACAGTCATTGCTGCTGCTGGTTGAATCCAGTTGAAACTGACACAGATGTCATTCAAATGAAGCATTAGTAAAGTATTAGCAAGTGCTTAATACATAATTCATATCTTTTGCTACCCTTCAAGTTCCTTAGTTTCTCTCTGTGATTACAGAGAAAACCATGTTAGATATTTGCAAGTTTTTTTCTGACCTTGAAAGAAGCGCCCGCTCGGTTGCTTGGCGGCTGCTGCGGATACGGCGAGCCACACCACGGTGTCAGCTCCCATGGCCTCCGTCCTCAGCTTGGACTTCATCCTAGCGTGGAATGAAGGCATGGAGGTCTGGACCGCTACAGAGAGACAATTCAAAACTTGAGTCGCAGAGACAACATTCTCTTGTTAAAGGTTGTTCTGTTATCACTAAAAGTTGTAAAATGTTGTATCACTAAAATATCATTCTCAGTCAGTTGTTATTTATTATGTGTTTACAGCGCCCTCTGTGGTTACTCCAAGTAATGCGCTTTAGAAACGGCTTTATTTTGAAACAACTTTATTGAACAGGAAGTCGGCGCAAGAAAGGCAAAAAGAAGAGAAACATATCGGCACACAGTTTATGGTGTCCTGTTGGAAAAAATACTGTTCTCATCTTCGGTTTATGGTTGTATCGCCGGTATGTACTTAAAGTATAAATTGCAACTTTGTTTTTTTTGTACAATATGTTTCCCGCTAATGCAGTATTTGGCTGTGAAGCTACTCCTTTTGTTAAGCTAGCTACCCGCGATTTTGGAGGTCGTCTGGGATAGCATCAGTAGTAGTTTAAAAAGTTTACATAATTAGACATATGCTATGTAGTAGCATTGTGGTATATAAATGTATATTATGCTGCACATATGTATGTCATGACTGTATTTTTTGTCTTGTTTTTAGTTTTACCCTTTTGAATGTCAGTAAACCTGTTGACAACGCTCATCGGTCTTCAGAGTGGTGATATAAGAAAGGTGTTAACGCCCCTGCATCAGACATGCACCCATAACGGCACAAAGGTTGTGTTATTCCATGAAAAACCTTTGTCTTCCAGTTAAATTCTTAAGTTTTAAGTATCTTTCTTTTCTTTACCTGGTGTGTCTGCCCAGCCAGGGTGCATGCTGGAGAAGTGGATCTCTTTGTGCTGAGCAGCCCATCTTTCTGTCAGGATCACCTGCTGCCTCTGTCAGACAAAGAAAGAAATGCATATCAATATAAATACCACAACAATTCCTCTGTAGACCGCTACGTCTTTCAGTCACTCTACTTTATTCTGAGCATAGGCCATGGTCCCGTCAAATGTCCCCTTCTCAAATTGGAGGTCGTCCACGTCCAATTTCTGTGTGAGCATGCCCCCTGAAGACACAGTAATCTGGAGTGGAAACAGAAGAAATCGTTCATTTTCAGTCGTGCATTTGTACATCCTGGTTATTTTTTTGTGCTGTTGTAATTCAACCCACCACTCTGGGGTCTTCGACCTTCTTCAGTGCAGGTATCAGTGCAGTGGTGAGGATGTATGTACCTGAAAAACAAAGTTACGCACAAAAGAGTTTTTATTTATAGCCAATATTAGTCTTTCACATACTTTTTTTTGTTGCAAATTTGCAGAAACGACATTAAATAACAACATAATTTGTCAAATAAGGCCAAAACCAGTGATCGTTACAGTCACCTCCCCTAAATTTAAATACAAAATGCTTATTTTAATGTTAATATTTTACATTTTGCCTGTTTTGGAAGTTTTTTTAAGACCATCTTAATTACAGTCAGTCCTGAGAATTAATTTTTGCAGGAAAGAAAATGTCAAACTATAATTTTACACAAAGTTACGATTTAAAAACCCCGGCTTCCTTTTTGTTGTTAAAACATCCATCAGAAATATGTGTTCTCGTCTTACCCAACGTATTTGTGGCAAAGTTCTTCTCCAAATCCTCCTCAGTTAGTTCTCTCTGGTTGACCATACAGCCCGCATTGTTGATCTGAGAACCACCATAAACAGATTGAGATTAACGTTAACGTTGAAATATGTTTACTGCAGAGGAGCCACAACATATCTGCAGTTACCCACCAGCACATGCAGTGTGTTGTTCTGCGAGAAGCTCTGCGCAAACTCCCACACTTGCCTGGCGCTCGACATGTCAACAATGTGGACGTGAACATTCTGGGAACAGACAGGAAAATTAAAGGTGTGGGTTAGTTTTAAGTCTAATCTAATTGGGTGGAAAAGCAGGTATGAATATTCTCATCTATTTTGTTTTGTTTGATTGCTTTATTTTCATTCACGTTTCTTGACAGAACGTTTTAAAAATCTGATGGAAAAAAAACAAGCATGTGAGCATATTTTTATTAAAGAAAAAGCAAAGCTTCACTTTATTTCAGGGACCTCAATTTGCACAAGGTGAAAGCGACTACAAGAAAACTCCTGTATAAAAAAGCAATAACTCAGACAGACGAACAGTTAAAATCTCACCTCATTTTTACTGCTTTCAACAATTTCACCTTTGGCTGCTTCTGCTCGCCCCTTGTTTCGACACACCATGTGAACCGTTCCCCCTACAGACACAAACGAAAACATGATCAACAATTGACACACACAAATACCAGCAGGAAGGAGGAAAACTGCCTTCTGTCAGCTGTGAAACTCTCACCTCTCTTAGCGATTTCCTGCGCTGCAGCTTTCCCTATCCCGCTGTTGGCACCTGTCACCATGAAGGACCTTCCATTCAGGTTTACATCCAGGTCAGCTGGAACAAAATGCTTTGCTGCTGCTTCATAGCCACTCCTGGTACGAGCAAAGAGGAATCCAGTGAGCACATTACACTGTCACCCATATTTCTACATGCACTGATGTAACAGTGTCATCACTATTGGGTGTGGTTACTAGGATACAATAAGCATACCATAAGCAAATCACAAAATATAACGGACTAATAATTTGGGTAATTTATCAAGGAAAACAGTTTTCCTCCATATGACACTCTCCTGCTTGTCTTTATCCACTGTGTTAATTTGGTAAACATATGTAAGAAGCACTTTCACTGTTTCAAACATCTTTTAAAGAGGTTGTAGTCTTGATTATACGGTAAGCTTGCAGCATTGTGTAATCGTTCACCTGTAGCATGCTGTCGGACACAAACGCGCAGTAGCCGAGTGCTATCACTAGCAAAGCAAACATGTGGTTAAACTTTGGGCGGCGTGTCGGAAGGTTATGTAGCCTATATGTACCGCAAACAATCAAGACTACAAGTCATTTGACTACATAATAGAAAAGGAAACTGTCCACTTACTTTGTATACTCCTGGAGTCCTTTGACGAGCCACACAGTATTCCTGTAAAAGGACATTTTAATACGCGCAGCTTCTCTTACACAATTGGCTCTTTAGTCGCCCTAACAGTGGACACAGTCCAGTATTTGCGTTTCATAAGGATGACTGCAGCTTGTTATGTAGTAAGCAAAGGTCTGTAGTGAGAGATGGGCGGAGAATCACGTGTATAAGCACCGGAAGTATATTTCATAACGTATGTATACTGCCCCTGGCGGGAATGTTCGCTTACTGCTGTTCCGTAAACAGCTGCGAAACAAACCATCCTTTCATTTAAACAAACTAATTTAAGCTCAGTTTGAACTGATGCTAAAGAACCTAAAGGAGAAATGGCTGTTCGATGCATCTCTGGCAGGCGCAATCGTGGCACAGTGAGTTGTAATTATATGACTGTTTGTTTCGGCTCGTTCGACAGAGTTGTCAGGATGGCCGAGTGGTCTAAGGCGCCAGACTCAAGGTTAAACCTTCCTGTGAAACGGGACTTCTGGTCTCCGACTGGAGGCGTGGGTTCGAATCCCACTTCTGACAATACTTTTTTCTTTCTTTCTGTGGGCTATGCTGCTTTCTTTCGTCGTTCTTCGCCTACTACGTTTACATAACATGTCACCTTACAGGATACATTATCGTCCCTTCTCCACAAATGAAAAAACACTACAGTCTTAAAACGCTGACATGTTTTAAGACTACTATGCATTTTTACTACTACTATTAAACCGTGTTTACGTTTAAAAATAAAATACAGAAACAGAATCGTAGTTTATAATCCGCACATTTCTCCTTCAGGGTAATTTATTCATAATCACATGTCAGTTTAACTACATGTAAAGTGCTACCAGAGACAATAAATAAATAAATAAATAAAAAGTCGAGTCTGTGCTTAAAACACTGTTATGTATTTTACTTACTTAGATCTCCGTCTCGGTCTTGAACTGATAATTTATAATATATGCTTAAAAACTTGAGTTTACCGTCTTCTGGCCTCAGATATCCAGGAGTACATATTACCAGCTCATTTAATCATTGCTAACCTATGTAAGGCTGGCTTTTCAAAGGTCAGCAAACCTTCCTGTATAACTTCTTGGTAGGATTAATATTATAAAAATGAATATTCTACCCATATTCATTTCTTCAGATTTCTTTTTCAGTCTATCCCACTGTTATTTCCCACTGATTTCATCATTTATATGGGCAAACAAGACCCCCAGGATTAGTATGACCTCACTACAACAGGTGGTGGTCTAGCTCTACCCAACTTGATGTTTTATTACTGGGCAGCCAACATTCAAAAGCATTTGAATGTACTTATTCGCTGAATGATCCTCAGGCTACTTGTTGTTGCCTCGAGGCTCAATCATGTCTCTCTATCTCACTTTCAGCACTATTATTTTCATCCCTTCCTGTTTCCCTGTTACAGTTTACAGATAACAATGTTGTAATTGCATCTCTAAAATATGGTAACAATTCCAGCGTCACTTCACTTCAGTTCAGTCTCTGCCTCTGCTCTGGCCCCAATCTGTAACAACCACCTCTTCCCCCCATCCATGGTGGACTCCTCCTTCTGTATATGGGCAAGAAAGGGTATTAAAGTTTCTCAGCTTTAGTGCCCTGAATTCTTTGTACGATTTGCCCTGCTATCATTTGTTGCGCTATTTCCAAATAGGACACTGTGCATCTTCTATCCCCAATCATTGGTGGAAAGACTTATTTGAGCTGAGGCCTCACAGGAAGGCTCTTATATCACAAATATATACTTTAATTACGGCATCGGGTAATTACTCAACCAAAAAAATTGTTTCCACCTGGGAGCAGGAACTTCTTAGGTCTGGCGAAGATTACTGGGACAAAGTAATGAACAGAATTCATACCTCATTTTCATGTGCATATTCAGTTTAAGACAGTATACAGATTTACACATCTAAAATATACGCCGGCATTCCTGACCTGTGCAACAGATGCAAAACCTCCTACCTGTTAATTAACTCATAAGTTTGTTTGTTTTTTTACCTGCCCAACACTTCAGTTATATTGGACCTTTTATTTTGAAGTGCTCTCTCATGTTTTGAGTGTTACACAATCCTTGTCCACTAGTTGCCTTTTTTGTGTTTCTGACGATTCCACCCTAAACCTTAGCCGTTATAGCTTTCACTTCAATGCTGGCACAACGTAGAATTTTGCGGTCTTGAAAAACTTCTCACCCTGAAAGATTTTATGTTCTTTTTAAAAATGGAGAAAATAAAATTCAGGCTCAGAGGAAATGCTAATAGGTTTTCACAGCTGTGGCAGCAATTTATCATTTATATCATTTTGAGTACCTTGGTTTTTTGTTGTTGTTGTTGTTTTTTTAATTGAGGGGCGGTCTCTCTCTGTGTGTTTCATTTACTTATTTATTTCTGTTATTGGATTGGACATTGGGATGGGTATTAGTTATATGCTGTTTAGTAGTTCTCAAAAATCACTTGGTACTTGTTTTATTAGGCCTGATATATCAAACTACATGTAAAAATTCTATAAATAAACAGGAACCCCCCACCCAAAAAGACTTCAGTTTACCAATTTTCACCTATTAATCAATATATTGATTTTGCATGGGTCACAACCCATTTTATACGAAATTTTTCTCGTTCAAATCTTTATTCGTCAATCGAGATTTTCTTTATTTTTTTCTACTATTTATTTAATGATGAATAAATGAATTTCCTTCTTTCAGACGTCTTGCCAAATGTTTTGTCAAAGTCGTCTACAATGGTGTAGCAGCAGCTCCCCCTGGTGTACAAAAGGAAGTGCTCTCGTGATATCCTGTGACAGAAAAAAAGGATAAAAACGAACATTGTCAAGTACTGTTATTGCTTTGAAAGCTTTGTTGTAACGAAGCAACAGCGCCGCCTGGTGTATAAATGAAAAAAAAGCTTACAGCACCTGGTATTCCCAGGCGGTCTCCCATCCAAGTACTGACCAGGCCCGGCCCTGCTTAGCTTCCGAGATCAGACGAGATCGGGCGTGTTCAGGGTGGTATGGCCGTAAGCGACTGTCATAGTAACAGGAAGCATATTTATATGTGACAACAAAGGCTGGACGCTAAAACAAATGTAATGCAACGTGTTCAGGGTGGTATGGTCGTAAGCGAGTGTGGCGCTAACATGAAGCATATTTATAGCTATTTAGTCCAATTCTCAACACAGGTCGGCTAGTTGAGTATTGTTTTTTCTCTTCCTGGTGGTGCCTTTATGTTTTTCTTATTAACGGAAAGACGAAATAAAAACAGAAAATAAAAGTGAGCCGTAACCCAAACAAACTTAAGGTTTTTAATGAAATCTACGCTAAACTCTTTAAAAAAAATGCCGCTTGTCTTTTCAAAGTGATACAAAGTCTCAGCTGCAAACTTTGGTTAGCAGCAGTGAAACAGCTTTCTGACGGCCGGGGATCGCAGTTGTCAGGATGGCCGAGCGGTCTAAGGCGCCAGACTCAAGGTGACAAACCTTCCTCAGCACGGGACTTCTGGTCTCCGATTGGAGGCGTGGGTTCGAATCCCACTTCTGACAATACTTTTTTTTTGTTCGTTTTAAAAATTATTAATAAAAACTATTATTCAGTTTAGCTTTAGTTAAGTACCTTGATAACGACCACTACAAATCCTGCTTTGTATACGAATCAAAACCTTTTTAAAGCTGAAAAATAGTATAGGACAAATAGGATAGGATAGGACAAGAAATGTGTAAATGTGACATGAAAAATTCTTTCAACAAGGACTTCCTCAAATAGGCACACGTTAACATTTTTACAATTCAGTGTTCTTGTAGCGGAAATACTGATTATTTTACGTATCTGTCTCCTCCCATCTCCTTAGGCCTACCCCCTCAATAAAACCATCTTCCCACTCTTCTAATCACTCTTTTTTCACCTCCACATTGCTGATAGTTGAGTTTTTCATCCACTCTTCTGTCATCATCTATGACAGGGGTGGGGAACTCCAGGCCTCAAGGGCCAGTGTCCTGCAGGTTTTAGATCTCACCCTGGGCCAACACACCTGAGTCAAATGATTAGTTCATCACCAGGCCTCTAGCGAACTTCAAGACATGCCGAGGAGGCTTTTTTTTAGCCATTTAAATCATCTGTGTTGGATCAAGGACACATCTAAAACCTGCAGGTCACTGGCCCTTGATGTAATTTGTAATTTGATTGCTGTATATTTTCAGCAATGATACCAGATCATTACTTCTGAGCATGATAACTTACACTGAGGCAGGTTCTAGCTATGTGCAGCCCAACACGTCCACCCAAAAAAGAAAAACTCTCCCACCTCTCATGATCTTAATGTGATCAGAGGTACAATGAAATGTTGAACTTAGTGCAAGTAAAACCCACACAAACAGCCATTTTGGATAAATATATACAATTTTACCTCTCAGTCTTTTCCCCCATAGCTGTGTCCCCCGATGAGGAGCAACAGCGCCCCCTGGTGTATGAAAGCAAAAGCTTACAGCACCTGGTATTCCCAGGCGGTCTCCCATCCAAGTACTGACCAGGCCCGACCCTGCTTAGCTTCCGAGATCAGACGAGATCGGGCGTGTTCAGGGTGGTATGGCCGTAAGCGACTATCAAGCCAACAGGAAACATATTTATATGTAACAACAAAGGCTATGAACTGGAAACTAAAACAAATTTAATGTACATTTGTAGCTTATTATTTTGTTCTTTCCGCCATATTCTTATTTTGGGAAACCCGAGAAGTATATTGACTGCTACATTTCATTGTTAAAAAGGCCTCAACCTGTATATCTTTTTTTTCCAATCAGTTTTGCACGTTTTTAATTCACAATTCGATTACTGTGACAATCTAAAACTAAACGCAATGAACACTGAGATGCATAAATAGACTTCACGTGGGTGAAACTGTTGCTTACGGCCATACCACCCTGAACACGTCTGATCTCGGAAGCTAAGCAGGGTCGGGCCTGGTCAGTACTTGGATGGGAGACCGCCTGGGAATACCAGGTGCTGTAAGCTTTTTCTTTATGCACCAGGGGGCGCTGCTGTAATATATTGGTACTTTCCGAATTTTTGTGCTTCGTATTTGCTGCTTTACTAAATAATATGGTGAAATAATAAAAAGAAATAAAGTTAACGTGTGATAATGGAGACATTTAATTCAGTTCAATTCAAATCAACTGTAAATCACAACAGTAGACTCGAGGTGCTTATCCATCTATTAAAAGACAACAATATTGACAACGATAATATTTGTCAAAGATGGTTTTCTAAAATCATTGCTGTTTTTTTTAAATACTATTCATAACTGAAATTAAGTGAATAAGTGAATTTCGATCCTTGGTGATTTTTGACATCCCTGCTTTTCAAAATTGTCTCCAGTAAAAGATGCAGCAACACCCACTGGAGCTTGTCACGCAAGTACTACGCAGGGCCTAATTCCAATTACCTTCCAAGATCAGAAGGGACTGGGTCCTTCGATGGTTGTCTTACTGTATAACAGAACTCATGAAAAGGCTGTTTATGTATCAAAGTATAATGCTTGCTAACTTCTGTCTTTAGATTAAGACTTTGTTTATTCAATGAAATTAATTCAATTCAATTAAAGACAGTGATGACAGGATTATAACAGTGTTATAATGCTATAAATTAAAAGTGTTCAAATCCAACAGAAGACTATAGAGTGTCATGAGTTTCAAAACATAGAAGACCTTTAGGTTGGATCCATTTTTTTTTAATCAACAACAACAACAACAACGACAACAACAAAAATACAAATCAGCATGACATAAAAATATCCTGGGGTTATGGCCATACCACCGTGAACATGCATCAATATTAATATTAGTAACAGTAATGCATGTGCAGGGGGGGAGGGGGCATGAGCACCTGCCCCTGTCTTCTTAGGTATCCAAAGTGCCCGTTTCTTCAGGCATTTTTTGTTAATTTTTTAAAAATGTGTGTGTATGGTCTTGCCGTGCCCCTTAACAAAACGTTTAACGTTTAATCACAATTTTGCTAAGTGAAAGAAGCTGGCATGCATTGGTCACATGATGACCATTAACCAATGCTCACTCTTGATGGCAGAGAGATGAGAACGAGCTCATTAAGAGCACACACGTTTTTGGCAGCCTGGGCGATGTGGATCTGCAGAACAAACACACAAATTAATTGGGTGGCACACTGATGTAACAAAAACCAGTAAGTAGGGTGTATAGTCTTTAGCACACAGGAGGGTTAAGAGTATTATAATGCACACGTTGTTAAGTTGTCTTGTGGCAGCTGATGAACTGAAACAACTGAGCATGCTGTGTGTGTGCAGTATGTGTCTATGTGAAGAGGTTGGAGGCAGTATTACTTGACGTGTATTTTGTTTGAACATATAAAACCCCCAGAACTGATATAGTAATAATAAATATTACCTGCTAAATTAAAAAACAATAGAGAAAAGATGAAAATTTATTAAGTCTCACTTTAAAAAAAACGCTCTGTACTGTCATGAAGAGCAACAGCGGCCCCTGGTGTATGAATGAAAAAGCTTACAGCACCTGGTATTCCCAGGCGGTCTCCCATCCAAGTACTGACCAGGCCCGACCCTGCTTAGCTTCCGAGATCAGACGAGATCGGGCGTGTTCAGGGTGGTGTGGCCGTAAGCGGTTGTTGGCATCACAAGATGGCCTTTTATATGGTATATATATATATATATATATATATATATATATATATATATATATATATATATATATATATATATATGCTAACTATGTTGGCGTATTTTGATTTATTTCTTCGAAATGAATCAGATTTTAACAACTTGGGATTCGTAGAGAAGCTAAAACACATATTCCGTGCTATATGTTTTTAGTTTTTTGAAACCTGGATGAGTATTGTCCTTTGTTTTAATTTGGTTTTCTGGTCCAAAAGTTTAGGTTATTTAACCTCCTAAGACCCGAACTCTTCCACAGCATGCATTTTTAATTTCTCTTTGATATTTGGGCACATTGGGGCCCGATGAATGTAAAAACAAAGAATTACCAGATTTTTATTATTTTTGTTACCTGATTTTTGTTTCTAAGAAAAATGAGAGCCACATATGAGGATATTCCTTTAAAATTTTGATAGAACAGAGTCAGTATAATGTCCTTGTAAGTGGATATCAGGCCCTTGTAGAGCAAAATTTAGTATTTTGGTCTAAATAACCCAAAATGTGATGTCCACATATGTGGATGCCAGTGCTAGGAGGTTAAGATAAATATATTTCAGCTGGGCTCAAACTGAAAATATATTTATTATTAGAAGTTTTCTACTGGATTGAAATGTTTTTAATTTACCGGACTGGGAGTTCTAACCAAACATGATAAGAATATATGAAGAATTAGTACTGCCACGCCATTACCATCTTTGTGTGGGCAAAGATAAATCAAAGATAAAGCTATAGCACCCCTTGACGTTTGCACACACAAATATGGTTCAAGTTACTAAATAATATGGTGACATAACAAAAAGGGCACAGCTTTTGTTTTCAAGGAGTCAGAGTGTAACCGGTGTGGTTCTGCGTTGTGTCTGACGATAAAAGGTAAAAGAAAGAAAGACCTCTAAATAAATAGCTTGCCCACTCCAGCTCCTCTCCCACAGGGGAATTGTAGAAAAGGGGTGGCATTTATTTTTTACATTAAACATAAAGTATGAATTTACACGTAACATATTTGACATAAGATTAAAAAGAAACCCAACAACACGAAATCCGACATACCTGACGATAAAAGGTAAAAGAAAGAAAGACCTCCAAATAAATAGCTTGCCCACTCCAGCTCCTATGACCAAATACAAACAGTGGGGAAGAGGGTTAGCTCAACCCACCACAACTTCCAAGCTAGCAAGAATTATCTATTCATGTTATTCAATTCAATTTAATTCAATTTTATTTATTTAGCGCCAAATCACAACAAAAGTCGCCTCAAGGCGCTTCATAGATACAGAGAAAAACCCAACAATCATATGACCCCCTATGAGCAGCACTTTGGCAACAGTGGGAAGGAAAAACTCCCTTTTAACAGGAAGAAACCTCCAGCAGAACCAGGCTCAGGGAGGGGCGGGGCCATCTGCTGCGACCAGTTGGGGTGAGAGAAGGAAGACAGGATAAAGACATGCTGTGGAAGAGAGACAGAGGTTAATAACAGATATGATTCAATGCAGAGAGGTCTGTTAATACATAGTGAGTGAGAAAGGTGACTGGAAAGGAAAAACTCAATGCATCATGGGAATCCCCCGGCAGCCTACATCTATTGCAGCATAACTAAGGGAGGATTCAGGGTCACCTGGTCCAGCCCTAACTATATGCTTTAGCAAAAAGGAAAGTTTTAAGCCTAATCTTGAAAGTAGAGATAGTGTCTGTCTCCTGAATCCAAACTGGAAGCTGGTTCCACAGAAGAGGGGCCTGAAAACTGAAGGCTCTGCCTCCCATTCTACTTTTAAATACTCTAGGAACAACAAGTAGGCCTGCAGTGTGAGAGCGAAGTGCTCTAATAGGGTGATATGGTACTACAAGGTCATTAAGATAAGATGGGGCCTGATTATTTAAGACCTTGTCTTAGCGTTCACGTTCCCTAGAACACATAAAATTGCAATCAGAAACATCAGGGTGGCTAAATATGAATTATATGTGTGTTTTACAGTGTTGGAAAGAAATGACACCCACCTCTCCCACAGGGGAATTGTAGAAAAGGGGAGAGGCCAGAGGGGTACACTGTATTTATAGGGTTGCACCAAAGAAGAAGAACAATGAGGAGGGGCTCTAACTGATAATAAACATAACTACAGGCTTGGAGGTCCTAAAAGTCAGGTATAAAAGGAACGGTTTGGGGGTTTAGAACACATTTTGGGTAATTATAACAAGATGTGATTTATGACCCTGTGTTTTCCTTTTCTTTTGCTTTTCTTGTCTTTTAAAATATGTCAATGAGAACTTAAATCTATCCTGTGTGTATAAATACACACACATTTGCACACATTCTCCCATCCAAGTGCTAATGAGACCTGACCCTGCTTAGCTCCTGAAAATTGAGCATGTTTGGTGGTAAGCAGCAGCATTTACGCTAGTAGGTACACAATGACTCTGACTTGGCTTGTCTGGCTTCTTCTGTTTTTTCCAACCTTACACTCTTGGGTAGGTGACATAGTTTTAACATGACAATTAAAAGTGATTTACTCTGATTCTTAAAAAAAAAAAAAAAAGATAGGCTCACTTATATTATACAGAAATAAACTTTGGATAACTTGTTTTATAACCCTACAGTGTGCACTAGATGGCAGTCTTCCATAAGCCTTCCAACGACACAAAGCAGTGTAACTGTAAAGTCACTGCAGTGATGGTTTCTCCAATCCACAGCTTCATCTCACACTATCCACAGGAGTATGATGACTGTGCTGCACTTGTTAAATAAAAGATGAAAAGTTTGAAAAACCCGATACACTCGAAGTGCTTCACTGCTGAAAAGTTTTGCACAACTTACCTGAACAGATGGCCAAAAAATATCTGCCTTTTCATTAAAGCTTCTAAATAGTCTGAAAACAGCTGCAGTCTTCATATTGTTTCCTCATGATTCTAAAAAACGTCCATATATTTTGTAGGATTTTTATGTATGTTTATATTCAAATGGAGTAATCTGCAGATTGAACGGTGTGGATCAAAATATGCATGTCAAATATGCATGCTTGATAACACCCTACTTGTATCTATTACTCTGAAAATGTATTTTAACGCTACAAAGACAGCTGTGTTTACTTGGCTTGGGATTGCATATTAAAGTTAGCTAATAGCTACATCAGATATCTTTCCATTTCTGTAAAATGATCATTTTTGTATATGAAAAACCCCCAAAACACTAAGCGCTCGGGCTTCAAATAACAGCTTGGGATAGGCACAATCTGCGGTCATTATTATAACATCAAATTATTCTTGAATTAACATAATTGTAATAATTGAACTTGCTTTTTTATAGATTCTGAAACGTTAAAAACTCATTTGTTTTACCCACGATTCCATGAACACAATTACAAGCAGACCAGATCCCACAAACTTCTTTTGTACCACTTGGAGCCCAATAACGGGTTACTCCAACTGTGTGCTAACACTGCTGAGATAACAACAAGCTGAGAGGCTGTAAAATGTTGCATTAAATTTCTTTCAGCCGCCTGAAAGATTCCTGATATTGGGATGGTACTATAGACTGCATATAAGCGTTTAAGGCACAACCCAATCATCGTATCCCTGGTGGTTAGTTTCTTGATTTTACCATAGAAAGAATTAAAGACTGTTGCCAGGCTCGGTCTGAACATCTTATTTGTTCTGTTCCCATGAGCCAAGCCTGCTGGAGGGGTATCCCCCACTGTCCTCAAGTCCTCTCCAGCAGACCAGCGGAGCTACACAAACAAGACCTGGGGTCCAGTCAATTTGTCCGGACAAATGTGGGGATTTGGGACCACTGCAAGCTACGCAGGGATGAGTGCTTTTTGTTTGTGTGCCAAGTAACTCCCCTCAATCCCTTGGTCTCTTAAGTCACTCTATTCACCCCAGTCTTTGTCTGGGTTATCTTGAACCTGACAGACTGAACTAAGGAAAAGTTCTTTCTTGCCCTTGTTTATGTTTTAATTCTGTCTTTGGAAAGATCTGTGTGCGGTGTCCAGGTACCAAATTAGCATTTTCTAAACATTTGGTTGGACAACTTGTTCTCTTTCACCCAGCTCTCACCTCTGTGGAAGAAGAGATCACAGTAGGGCGATAGATGCTGAGCAGATGGGGTGGGGTGTGTGCCCCCCCTTACACCTCCACCCCTGGTCAACAATGAGCGAAGTTCCCACTGCATCAGCACAAGTGGCTGAAACAATCTGAGAAAGTGGCTGGAGCAACGCAGCAACGCAGCACCTCAGTCCCCTGTTCTCCACTGGCCCAGTCAGCCCGTCTGTGCTCTTCTCAGCATGCTGATCAGAGGATTAGGTTGCAGCGGCAGCATCGAGTCAAGAGCACGTTGAAGAAAGGGAAAGGCATGCAGGGAACACGAGTTTCAAGACAGTTTCACACGCACCCACACAAGAAGGCAAGCAGACGGGTATAAGAAGGACCACACCACACTTCCTGTACTTCTGACAACTTGTCGGTAGAGGGTACCACGATTCTGTTGTGCAATGTTTGTACAGGCATATATGTATATTAGGGATGCAACAATACCAATTTTTTCAAACCGATACGATACCGATACTTGGATCTGAGTACTTGCCGATACAGAGTACAAAAACCGATACTTCTACCACAACACACACACAAATGCAATGAATTGGAAGACAGGTTTTATCATATTCGCTGCTGATAAAAAATAAAATCTTAATAAAAATGACCACAAAAAAATTTCAAGTGAAAAATAAGCACTTCTGTTAAATTATTGCAGAGTCTCCACATTGTAATTTTACAAAATATCACTGAACTATTGGCACTGTCTCGAGCTTTCAGAATAATAAATAAACACTTCTGTTTGGAATAAAATAAATACAAATTAGGTTTGAGAATAAAATAAACTTTTAAATTATTGCAGAGTGTCCATATTGTAAACAAACAAACAAAATAATTATTATAAAATAAATAATAAATAAAATAATAATTGGCCCCCTAGTGGCCAATCTAAAAAACTACAACAGAAATGACCAGCCACCCTCTGATTAATGAAATAAGTTGGTATCGGTTCATGGTATCGGTGAACTTTTATGAGTATGAGTACACACACATTTTAAAGTATCGGCCCCGATACCCGATACCAGTATCGGTATTGGTGCATCCCTAATGTATATATATAAAAAAATCAAATAAAAACCAAATACATAGACACTAAATAAATAGGAGGAGGATGGATAGAGGAAAAAAGGAAAGTGTATTAGGAAGTGCAGATGATTAGAAAGGAGGAAGTTAGGGTGTTATGAAGAGGATGAAGACTGGAAAGGTCCAGATGACATATTTGTTGAGGTATTTCCAGGAGAGGGGGCAGTGGACTTGAACACAATGTCTTAAGAATAGAGAAAATGTGTACTGGTACCAGTTTTCAAGAATAAGGGTGACGTGCAGAGCTGCAGTAACTACAGAGTGATAACGTTGATGAGCCATATCATGACAATATGGATAAGAGCTATTAAGGCGAGGTTAAGAAGTGAGGTGACGATCAGTGAGCAGCAGCATCACTCACTATGTATTAATAGACCTCTCTGCATTGAATCATATCTGTTATTAACCTCTGTCTCTCTTCCACAGCATGTCTTTATCCTGTCTTCCTTCTCTCACCCCAACCAATCACAGCAGATGGCCCTGCCCCTCCCTGAGCCTGGTTCTGCTGGAGGTTTCTTCCTGTTAAAAGGGAGTTTTTCCTTCCCACTGTTGCCAAAGTGCTGCTCATAGGGGGTCATATGATTGTTGGGTTTTTCTCTGTATCTATGAAGCACCTTGAGGCGACTTTTGTTGTGATTTGGCGCTATATAAATAAAATTGAATTGAATTGAATTGAGCAGTATGTCAAGAAAGAGCAGCAAAGATGTGGTGTTTGCTTTGAGAGTGTTGATGGAGAAGGATGGAGAAGTATAAAGAAGGTCAGAAGGAAGTGCACTGTGTCTTTGTGGCTCTGGAGAAAGCAAATGATTGGGAGCCGAGAAAGGAACTGTGGTATTGCACGAGGAAGTCAGGAGTGGCAGAGAAGTATGTGAGGGTGGTGCAGGAGATCTATCAGGACAGCAAGGCAGGGCTGAGGTGTACGGTAGGAGTGAGAGATGGGTTTAGGTTGGAGTGGGACTACAAGTTTTGCAGACAACATGGGAGTATGGAGCAGGTGGACCCTGCAGAGGTGGAGGTATGCTCTGGAGAGAAGAGGAATGAAAGTTAGTACAAGCAAGGCAGAATACATGTGTGTGAATGAGAAGGAGATGTACAGGGTGGGCCATTTATATGGATACACCCATCACCACCACCACCCATCTTGAGGAGTTTGCCCCCTCACATATACTAATGTACCAAAAACAGGAATTTAAAGGTCGAAAGGTTTTTGGCTCACAACATTGTGGTTGTTAAAGGTAAAATTTCTACTGGGAAAAACCTGGAAAGTTTGACTCTTTCCACTTTGTAATAATTTTGAAACAATGTAAAGTAAACAAAATATTTGTTGCACTGAGGTACCTATAATGACTAGTTACAGATTGACAAGGAAAAATCCACAGTGTCTTTAAACTCCTATGGAGGATATGTTCATATTAGAGGCTGAGCGACATAACAGTTAGTCATTGCAACTGATATCAATATTTTGTGATTTAAAAATCTGATATATCAGCCAATATTTTGTTTTTTTTTTCCAGACACACGAGACAGAAACAAATTTCCCTAACATTTGTGATGCTTAGGTATTTACTCATTTATATATTTATATTGCTGGACTCTGCTCAGATCGGCTGGTTGTTGTGTTTGTGGCAATCAAAACGTATGTTGCCAGTAGGGAAGTTGCAGAGTGCCCTCTTGTGGACAAACTATGCAACATCAACACTAATAACATGGTTGAAAGGTGTTTCTTCTGTCTCTTATTTTTCTTCTAAATTTTCTTCTAAATGTTATAAATGCCAATACAACAAACTGGCAAATAGTTAGTGTTGTTCGATAATATCAGGATGTCGATAACGCAGTTGGGCTCTAAATCGTGTAAAGCCTCAAAATTGGAAGACAAACTCCTTTTCAGTTGCTTTCTCAATCACAAGTGGTTTCGTATGGAAGAGGATTATGCGAAAGATACGTAAAAGGATTAGGGCTACCGGAAAAAAAAAGTGGGCAGGTCTTTTTTTTTATTTTCCAAAATTCCGAGATAAAAGTCAGAATTCTAAAAAAAAAAGTTGGAATTCTGAGAGTAATGTCAGAATTCTGACTATTTTCTCAGAATTCTGACTTTAATCTCGGAATTATGAGAAAAAAAGTCACAATTCTGAGAAAAAAGAATTCTGAGACAAAAGTCAGAATTTTGACTTTAATCTCAGAATTCTGAAAAAAAAAACTTTTAGAAAAAAGTCTGAATTCTGAGAAAAAAAAATCAGAATTCTGACATTGATCTCAGAATTCTAAGAAAAAAGTAAGAATTCTGACTTTAACTCTCCGGGGTCGACGGACGTGCTGGCGCGTCAAAATCACATGACCAATTTAAGACGACACAGCAACAAGATGTAGCGAATCTCCATTTAAACTTGGATCGAAAGTGCGGACTTCAAACTATATACCAGTTTTTTAACTGTTTCGATAGGCCACGTAAAACCAGAGTTATGATAAAAATACATGCGATGCTTTTTTCTGAACAAAACAGCGGTGTTTACAGCGGGAAGAACGGTTAAAAACATTTTCTCAGGACAGCGCTAGCAAACACTCTCCGGTTGCAAGTGAAAAAAGAAAAAGACAAAACACCCCTTCCCTATTGGTGTTAAAGTGTATGACAGCCAATCAAAAAAATGAGCATGTTTGGGGGCTATAATTAGTGTGTACTGTAGTCATTGTTTCGTTTTGTGTGTCAGTTCTACTAGTGAATGTCACACTTGCTCCAAAAAAAGCCACCAAAAGCAGATTGCGGTCTAAACGCTGTCTCCACATGGAAAACTGGACTGATACACCTCCTGTAGTCAGACCTTCAGGGTTTAGGCCTGTGGTATTCTCCTGTCTTATAGTGGACAGAAACGATAGTTTTTGAGTGGCACTAATAATTTGTGTGCCTTCTTATTTGATGCGGCACACCTGATTGTTCTGTAAATAGCTTTCAATGGTTCTAGGGGTGGCTGTAGCTCAGGTGGCAGAGCAGGTCAGCCACTAATCAGAAGGTTGGTGGTTTGATCCCAGGCTGCCTCCTGGCTGCATGCCAAATATCCTTGGGCAAGATACTAACCCCATGTTGGCCTACTGGTGGTGGTCAGAGGGCCCGGTGGCACCAGTGTCCAGCAGCCTCGCCTCTGTCAGTGCGCCCCAGGGCAGCTGTGGCTACAATGCAGCTTGCCATCACGTGTGTGAATGGGTGAATGACTGAATGTAGTGTAAAGCGCTATACAAATGCAGGCCATTCTATAAAAAATGCCTGAGGCCTTGGCTGCATTTTTAGGTAAATAGTACCCTATAACTTTCTTGTTTGCAAAATTTGTGTATAATTTTTAGAAATGTACAATTTCTATTTGCATTTCAAGATTCGTTAAGCATGTTTGTGGTTTTTGCAGTAAAAAATACAACTTTATTCTACTCGGATTTTAAATTTTTTCTCTGAATTTAGATCAATTGTGCTAATATAGTATGTCAAAATGAAAAAAAAATCAAATTTCAGATATTTGAGGTTGTGCTGAAAATAATGATACCAATCAAGGCAGGATAAACAGATGTTAAAGGTGAAATATAGAGGTAAAATCAAAAGTAGTCCAAAACGGCCAATTATACCCTGGACCCCAGAGGATTAATGTCAGAATTATTTTTTCTCAGAATTCTGAGAAAAAAGAATTCTGACATTAATCCTCTGAATTTTGACTTTAATCTCAGAATTCTGAAAAAAAACTCAGAATTCTGAGAAAAAAAAAGAATTCTGACATTAATCTCAGAATTCTGGGAAAGGAAAAAAAAAGACGTGCCTACCTTTTTTATTTTGGTGGCCCTAATCCTCTTCTGTACTAATCCTCTTCTGTAGTTTCAACACTTTTTTGCTTCTTAGCTAAATGTTAAAATCATTATACTATGACATCGTTATACTTAAAAATAAAGATAATTATAACAGTTTATACATTTAACAATGTACCCACTATGTTAAATGTGGGTACACTGGGGTACGTTGTCATGAGTTTAAGACATCTGAACATGCTGACATGAGAAGTTACAAAAAAATTAACAGATGAAAGAAATTAGCCAAAAAATAGTTGCTGCAGAATCTACAATCTACCTCTCCCTACAGGGCGGAAAAATGTTCTTATTTCTGGCGCATATCGATAACTTCAACATTCACAAATTTTGCATCTCGTTTAAGCCTAAGAAATCAAATCTAGTCACAAACTCAGCTAAGATTTTTTTTTAAACCTCCACACACTGCCATGTTTCGTTCCAACCATTTGTCCCTGGCTTTTCTACTTGAAATGAAAAGTGTTGGCACAGTGAACTGAGTGGCTGGGTTCCAAAATGTTTTCCTCTCTGTACATCCACCCACCATTTGGACCCCATTATGACATTAACACTATTTGTTAGAGTGGAAGAAACACAGATCAGGAGGTGGATGCAACAGATGGAAGCCAAAGCTTGCCTCTGTGCACATTCATGGAAACAAGTTACTTTTTCACTATGGAGCTCTGAAACCGCTGTACACAAAAAGGAGTAAACGACACAAAAATGCACCGTGTTTATATAACCCCTGAAATCTGTTTAGTCATGTATTTTCTTTTTACTTTTTACTTTCTTTCTTGTGCATAAAGAATGAACAAAATAACACAAACTAACTAATTAAAAACTATACTAATGACTCCCCTGTGAGTTAAACAAAAATGAACAAATCTGACCTAATTACACCCATAAACTATCTTAATAAAATACAAATCCATATATATAAAAAGAAAACCTTAAAATAAAATTTTTACATTTATTTTATTTTTCAGATTAATTAATTAAATTATTATAATTTGCATATTTATATTTTTACATTTAGATAAAATGAATACAATTTTATAGAATATTTTGTATTTATTTTTATTTAAGTGCTTTGGGGGAAGCTCATTAATACAACATTGCAATCTAAAAGCAATTTACCTCACCTTGAAGTTCCAAGTTTTTCAAAATGTTGTCTTTTCCTAACATCTTGAGTTAAAGCTGAATTTCAGTTTTGATTTCATTTTGAAACTGTGAATTATTTTGTGTTGCCTTACAAAGAAATATCACTCTACACACTGGGGCTCAGTTTTCAGGTAAACATTAAAACAGTCCAACAGCACATATAGTGATAAAATAACACACTACATTTTTTCTCACATTACACACTCAGTGTTCCGGAGTACAGAAGTACAGGAACACGCACACACTAACACACACTAACACACACTAACACAAGTTTCTACAGAGTCATAGAAGAAATGCTCCCGACATTCTGACTCTCATTGAAGCTTCTCGTGTTTTGTGTTTTTGGTTCAGCCCATCAATCAGGAAGCAGGTGGTCAGAAGGGCTCAAAATGTTCTGTTAATGCGAAGCAAAGAAAGTGTGGCCTCTTTCTGGGCGGGCCACATCCCATCCCTAACCCCACATCTGACCATCTAGAGCCCTGAAACACACACAGTCTTTGGACAGTTTATTAGACTCTCGAACAAGACTGGTTTTAATACGCTATGTTAGGGTAGGATTGTAGAAAGATAGTGTGGCAACTGGTTGATTATTATGCTGATATGCTTTCTTCTGACCAAACTCTCCTTAGGGGAGACTGTGAAGTCTAACTAATTTACCTTTTTGTATTTTCTGAACTTTTTCTCAGAGACAGCTCTAAATTAATTGACACATGGTCATTTTGTTCAAATGGATGACCAGAAAAGCCCAAGTGTTAACTTTGTAGCAGTCTGCATATCACAGCTCTACAAACAACAACACATATCTAAAAACTGTAAGCGAATTGTAAGCTAAGTTAGCTTGTTTTCTGTGCTTGATGCACTGAATACTAACACACCAGAATGTCGTTTACTGTGTTTTGTGTAATAATCTTTTTACACTCTACAAGCACCTCCAATGAGGGCTTTACCAGCTCACCTTTAAGCAGCTAAGCAGCTTTTATGTCTAAGCTGAAAAATTATACCACGACTGTTTATGTCATGAAGCCTGTTTCACTGATATTGGACCTTGAATATTTATAAGTTTGATATAAAATAATGAGCTGAAATGTCTACTTATTTCAATTAGGCTCCTAAAGCTCGCAGGTAGAGCGACGATAACTTGCATGCACACAAATTCACCCACCCCCACCACACAACCCCCACAACTAAATGATTTGTTGAAGAGGCCCGATTTCAGTAGAGATTTCTTTAGTCAATGACGGTCCTAGTAGGAGCTTTCAAAGCAGGACGTTGGCTGTCCCCCCTAGTCAGAGGTTAAAGCTGGCGCTGATGTTTTCTATGCAATTTTTCTGTTGGCTGAACAGAAAAAAGTTCTTAACTTGATTGGCTGGGCAGGATGCACTTTTGGGTGGGCTGAGCACACCCCGGCCCATAGCTACCACCGACCTTGCTCGGGAAGGGGTCGCTGGCTCTTCTTGTGTTGGCCATGGGGGGCCCTCTGTGTGAATAAAGGGAAAGCAGCAGGACAGTAACACATAAAGCAGAGTCTGTACACTGCATACTTCTGGTGCTCAAAGCAAGTTTGTGTCCGCAGTAATGTGGACACTTATAGAAAGTATAACAATAATTTACATTTGGTGATAAGATAATGTTCTGAACACTCATTCATCTGACCGTTACCAGTAAACTAAATGGACTGGTTCTTATATTGTGCTTTTCTACTCTACCCGATACCTCACAGGGCTTTATACAACTTGCTTCATTCTCCTAAGCACCCATTGCAAGTGCTTTCTGTCTAACATTCACACTCCAATGGATGCATCAGAGAGCAACTTGGGGTTAGTATCTTAGATATGATAAGGATACCTGATATGCAGACTGGAGGAGCCAGGGATCAAACCATCAACCTTCTGATTAGCAGATGACCTGACCAGATGACAAAAGGAAGTAAATACCACCCTCAATGTTAGATTTTATAAAACTGGCGAATTCACTCTGTGATGTTTAAATGATTAAACAGATGCATAATTTCATCTGTGGTATTTCTTGTGTTTAATGTGGTCAGCCTTTAAGGTTAAAGCTCATACATAAGTGTGAAATATGACTTTGTGGTTGTATTCTAAATGGGGTTATTGTACTTGGCCTTAAAAGCCTTAGAAATATGATATCTTACCAGATATGTACTCTGGATGACATTACTTTGGCCTCCAATAACACCTTCAACACAGAACTTAAACAAACACGTTGGACTGCCTTCTTTCACTTGCTCAATATTGTTAAAATTGGATCTCAGACTGATGCTGAAAAACTACTTCATGCATTTATAGACTGAACTATTTTAATTCAATGTTAACAGGATCTTCATTCCCATCGTGTCCAGTTAATCCAGCGAGTGCACTGAAAGGGACTAGAAAGAGATATCATATTTCTCCTATATTAGCATCTCTTCATTGAGTACATGTCAAGTTAAACATTTTATTTAAAATCCTTCTCCTCACATACAAGGTATCATATCTTACAGACCCCATAGTACCATATTATCCAAACTGAGCTCATCACTCTCTGACTGCTGGCTTAATTGTGTTTCCTAGGATATTTAACAGTATAATGGGAGGCATAACCTTCAGCTTTCAGTGGAACCAGCTCCCAGTTTGGAGACATACACTCTCTCTACTTCTTCTGCAGAGGTTTCTTCCTTTTAAAAGGGAGTTTCTCCTTCCCTTTATCACCAAATACTTTCTGATTGATCTGATCATTTTTCTTCTGATTTCTTGTTTAATATTGCAGGGTCTGCAACCTACACTCAAAAAAAAAAGAAGAAATTGGGTGGTGTTGCATGTACAGTATTCAAACATGTAACTTCATGTTTCTACGGTCAACGTAATTAAATCATGTAGCATCTGTATGAAATTCAGCAACTTTATTTGTTCTTGTTGAGATGACATGATACAATGGTAAATGGTCCCTAAGGACCCCAAAGCGCTTTACACAATCAATCATCTACCCATTCACACACACTGGTGATGGCAAGCTACATTGTAGCCACAGCCACCCTGGGGCGCACTGACAGAGGCGAGGCTGCTGGACACTGACGCCACCGGGTCCTCTGACCACCACCAGTAGGCAACGGGTGAAGTGTGTTGCCCAAGGACACAACGACCGAGACTGTCCAAGCCGGGGCTCGAACCGGCAACCTTCGCGATTACAAGACGAACTCCCAACTCTTGAGCCACGATCGCCCCAATCTGTCTTACAATCTAGTAAGAGTGGTTGGAAAATTGCTGGAGTCTGTCATCAACCCTTGTAATCATAGCTTTCCTAGTTTTGTGAAGCCTGGATTGAAAGGTTGGTGGCGTGATGGTTAGTGCTGTTGCCTCACTGCAAGAAGAGCCTGGGTTCAAATCCACTGTCTGGCTGGTTTGCAGTGTGTACTTAGAGTCAGCGATTCTAAATTACCCATGAATGTTGGTTGTTTGTCACTATGAAATCATCACCCCCATATTAGTACAAGTAAGTAAGCAAGACTAGTAGTATTTTCCTTGATTAACAATGTAGTTGTTCAAACAACAAAATTTCTGATTCTGTTTTCCTAAAGTATTTCACTTTAGGAAAACAGAATGAATTAAAACAAATTTCACTCTACATACTTAAATAAATCACTTCAAGTCAATTCAAGTATACTACGTTGATCCAACGTAATCTGATTACATTAAACCACCAAATGCCAAATGTGTTGGTTTGACATGGTCAAAAATGGGTTATTGTACTTGGTTAAATCACGTGGAAATAGGTGCCACGATTAAATTGTGTTCATCCAACAACAGATCTTTTTGAGTGTACAATATAAAGCGACTCAAGGCGACAGCTGTCGTGAATTGGTGCTATATAAATAAAACTGAAATGAACTCATAAATGTGCTGCCATGTCATAATAGAAGAGGACAAACTTACAGCAGTACCTCTTATTTTTCACCAGAACGGATACTTATGGTACCAAAATTCCCAAATATCTTTTCTTTTGACTACCATAGATGCCGAAGGCAGCATATGTACAAAGTAGGGTTGTAAAAAAAATTGTTACTTGGATAATAATAACTACTACTGGATTAGATACTCATTTGCAACAGCATTGATACCAGCAGTGCTGTGTTTGCCTACCTCAGCTAGCACATAACCAGCCCCTCCCCCCACTAGCAGCTAAACAGGTGGACAGCAAGACAACAAACTTGGTGAAGCATCTTAAAGAGATTTCTGTTTTTATGGGGAATTTTGTGAGTTCAGTAAAGCTATTGTTTCAACAATATTGAAGTGTTAAACAGTTATTCTAAATATCAATCTTTCCAGCATACATATTAATTTTAGCCATTTAACAATTAGCAATTACCCACATTAGACATTATAAGGTTATCACTAAGGTACTGGCTACTGCCTATGGCTACTAATAAAACTGAAATGATAATGTTGGAGCTAGGTAGCAAACATTATCAGCCCTTCTGTAATGTTAATAACAGTGTTAATTTAACAAGCTAATGCAGTTATTTGTGTTTCTTAAATTCCCTGAAGCTGAGAAAACAGGACAAATATTTGATCAGAAATGAAAATCTTGCTATCAAGTAGTCATCAGAAGGAAAGAGAAATAACCACGGCTGTAGCAGAATACATTTACACAGACCAGTGTTATTCTAATCTTCATTTAACAGAAAATTAGGCTCCTTAATTTTTGTATTTTCTCATCTTTTATGTAAAAAAGGCAACTGAGTATTTTCCCAATTCTTGACCCTGTTTTTTGCATTTTATACTTCATCCTTTATAAATGATGCAAGCTTTCTCTCATACCAACCTAAGCAGTAAAAACATAAAGCATTGTTTTATTTTATTTTAGAGATTTCAGCAGTAATTTCAGCTTGTCCAATATGCTTTCTGGTGATCTGAAAAATCTTTGTCTATTAATGCGCACATGGCTGAAGACATGTGAAAGGTGGACCAGTTGATTGTCCAGCACTGTGTGTGTCTGTTTGCATGTGCTCCTGCTTTTAGAGTTGCAGGTTGGGCACGCACGGCACAATATGGGCTTTAATTCAGACCAACAGCCTCTCTGTCAAAAAGGAGGGGATGGAGCAATTAGCCCCACGGAGGAGAGAGAAAGAGGGAAAAAAACGAAGGGAGTTGTGAATTTGACACATTAAATAGTGGCCATCATTAGCATGTGGCTCTGTAGAGTTGGGGTGCATTCACTGGCTCCTTGAATGCATATTACTTCAGTACTACGGCCATACCCCCACCTCTATTCCCCTTAGCCTGTCCATCATTCCCATGGCCACCTTTCACTTGTAATCACCCTGTTTGGTCTCCTTTTTCATTCAGTTTCTACAGCTTTTCTGTCGCTTTCTGCCTGCAATAGGCTCCCTGGAATCCTAAATCAAAACAAATTAAGCTGGTTAATTAGATGTAGGAACAAATGAAATGTCACATACTAGTTGGTAGGCTCAACACTGCTAACACTCTAAGCTTATCTTTCCAGTGTCACAATATAAATTTGATACTGTATCGAGAATAACTGACCAGAAACTGCGGATGTAACTCAGCAGTTCCTACACGGTCTGTAAGGCCATATTTGAAACTCGTTTTAACTTGAATTATTCTTTCGTTTTGTTGAAGACTACCACAGCTTCTGTTCGGGCTGACTTTCACTCAGCTTGTTGTCTCTGCTATATGAGCCTGGAAAAGAGCAAAGTAGCAGGCCCAGTGTGGTGCCTTTTCCGCCATTGTGCCGAGATCGCCTCATGCCAGCTTTCCCCTGTCACATTAGCGCTCATCAACACAGTGAGCTGCACACAACCTGCACGGTTCTTTGGGTTTGTCCTTATTTGACGCAGTCTTTGAAGTTGTATATTTTGTGCTGTAGAAAGTATGTTTTGCATGTAAATCCCATTTAACATTGGTCATTGATTACATTTAAGTGACTGAAGTCATGAGCACTGAATTAGTGAGCATTTCAAGTTCCAACAAGCTGCAGTGAAAATTTGTAGCTCATTTTGTGTTTTATATTAGGTAACCCTGGATCTAATTCAATACCTTATTTTTTTTTATGAAGCGGAAACTTACAGAGTAACCTTTTGCAGGTAAGAAACGATCTAACTTTACTTGCATTAAAAAATCTTTTTATATCCTCCAGGGACACTCTGGGTAGTATTTCACTGAATGTCCTGGAAGGCTTATTAGCAAAGGTTGTATTTTGATATTTACGAAGGTTACTCACAGAATTACCATGGGGGTTGTGGTGGGTGGGGGGAATATTCACCAATAAGAAAAGCTGTAAAACTTTAAACGTTCAAAATCTATGCACTCCTTCATATTTTCTGAAATTGTCCACTGGGCCCAGACTGAAGTCTCTGCCAGGAGGACTCTGGTTCCTGGACCTTATGGTTGACACCCCTGATCTAAGTGATAACATTAGCAATATTAGACCACAGAATGTATACAAATGATATGGATTGCTTATATGGCAGTAGTGTGTCAACTGCAACATGTGCTTGCCCCAGAACATACCCTGATCCCATCTCCTTCTTGACTGTAACTTAAAATCTGAACCTTGTTTTCCATTCAATAAATCTTGAAAGTAATGATCAATATCATGAATTCATTATAAAAGTGGTTGCCCCATGCCGATCTTTTATATACGCTCTGTGTATAGTTTTAGCACCCCGATGCCAGCTGTTTAGGGGATACCACAGACGACCACTGAGGCTATTTTTATGGGTAATTTTCTTTTTTCTTTTGAACTAATGATGTTACAGTGAAGTTGTCGGGATATAAACAAAACCAGAAAAACTTCCATGTTAATCATACTTAATAGCTGGAATAACTGCTGATAAGTGCTGGGAAAAACTAGATTGAGCATTGAAACTTTTTCTTGTTATATTGATTAAAACAAACCTGGGCTTAGTGTTTAGTGTGGGTTTAAAAGTTTTTAGCTTTAACTAGGAGGAAACATTTATCAGGATTAAACCAAATTTATTACACAGGCAATATTTGCTTGAAAGAACAATTAATTTTTGGTTTTTTTATATTGTTTCCTTTATAGTGTTCAAAACCAGTTTAGGTTCCCCTCTTTTTTAAATCTCGTGGTCTGGTAATCCCTCTCTTCCAGTGTGGCCCTCAGTCCCCCTTTTCCTACTTGGCCTCCCTCTCTCTGTCCCCTCCCTCTCCTCAGCTTCTGTTAGGGCCATGCAGCCCGAGCTGTCAGAGCAGCAACAATCCCAGTCCATTAGTATGGTAATGAGGCTGCGGGCCGACAGGTGGCCTGGTAGACAGCTCAATTAAACTGCTCATTAAAGAGGGAAGTTAACGAAGCTGCAGCCCGGTGCCAGTACGGCTTTAACACACAATGTGATGTCACAGGCAACAAATTGCTGGTGAGTAGGGAAGTGTGTCAGTCTGCCCGCGTACAGGGGCATGCGTGTGCGTATGCATTTCTTCGTACGTGTCTGTGTGTGTGCGCATGTGTTCGAGTGCAGCCCGACATGACGGTGTCTGTGTGTGGCCAGAGCTTGAAATAGCGAGTCAGAGAAAGTTAGATGGACGTTACTAATAAGGCAGCGATGCAGCTTAGAGATCAGATAAGATGAGAGGCGGGGAGAAAATGTGATGGAGGAAAAATAAGTCACTCAAACTTGGCCTTTTACTGCCACATCAGGCTGCAAGCAGCGAAGTTCTCTACATCATTAACTGGCCCAGAACACAGTGATGCTCCAATTATTGTGGGAAAAACAATCAAAATTCCAAAAAGGCTCAATTGAAAGCTCTGTATTCAGATATTCTGAGTTATTTGGATGTATTTTGTGTGTACAAAGAAAAAAAAAACACAAAGAAACAGCCAACTCAAGCATATTACCAACATTTTGTAGTTTATAAGAACAAAAATGAAATAAATGAAGTTAAATTAAATAACAATAAGCATCTCATTCCCCATGCTGGGACACAGTGACCTCGATCACTACCACGTAACCCTACGTTGTTATGGCAACAGGTGACTACTGTCCCATAAAAATAACCTTTTGTGTTTGCAAGCAGGTTTTGGAGACACTTTTGCATTTCACTGTTGAGCACCACAAATTCTCCAAAACCTGCCATGTGACAAAGTGACAGTGACTGCAGGGGTGGCATTTATTGTAGCAAAGGGAAAGGAGATTTTGTAACATTGTTACAACATCCGAGACGTGTAAAGAGCGGCTGAGTTAGACGACAAATAAGGGCTGTAGCTATGGTCATGTTTGTTCCTGTAACCACGAGGTTTAAGGTCCTGCAAACATATTTGATCTAAAACCCAGATTTCTGTATAGCTAAATTATTTACCACAGCATTGTCACACCATATAAAGCAATCATAAGACCCGGGGACCAGAATTGGCTCCAAAGACTCCAATCCAGCTTTGGAAATTTTAAGGAGGGCACAAATTGTAGGACTTTTAACCATATTTTCATGTTTTACAGTTTGTGTTTCTTTATATTATTTTAAAATATCTCAGAGATTAAATGTGTTGTTAAACATCTTTACACTGACAGAAGGTAGAGCTTCACTCATCAAGTAAGGTCAAAGTGGGCTGTGTGTGTCCCTGGATGTAAAATGAGTTTATATAATAAATTATTATATACGTTTTATATATTTATAAATCTGTGGTCACTGCAACACCTTTGCGGACCATATACAGGGACATCGTATGTGGTAGTTTATGGTGGAGGACTTGGCTAGCCATCATGATTTAATTATAAATAATAGCACTATTATTTTTAAACAAATTGGATTGTGAAAAAAATTTGTATTGTGAAAATTATGTAGTTTTTTCCCCCATTCATTTCCAAAACTTTGACTGTCGGTATATATTTCTTGTGCACTTGCATTAATGGGATTTCATTAGCTCAATTTTGAGTGTTAGATGCAATTAGACATCCTAAATTAATAAATAGATACATAAATAAATAAGCATAAAAAAGACAAAATAATGTATTAAATACAAAGATGATACTGACACAAATAGAGGGCAATTCTGTGACTACAAAGATTTTATTGATATAAAACGTCAGTTTAAGGAAAAAGTAAAACGTTAGACCTATCGCTGTATTTGGCAACTAGGATTTTAGATTACGTGGCTACAGTATGTGATTAATTTTTTTTAATCGGTTTTTCCTTTGATTTCATTAGTCTAGTGGGGATGGAGGTAAGAGGGCATTGAGTGCAACATGTTTTAATAGTCTCTCATTGTTTATTATGTATGAGAATAAAGATGTAACACGACATGGTAATCAGTTTGTAACCCGGACCAATTTAGTCTGTAATCCTGGGAGCGTGCTCTCTCAAGTGTGAAAACAGGGCCGTGTGTCTTGCTTTTTTCTCTCTGGCGCATTTGGATCGCTGCGTCTATGACATCGAGGATCATGGGAGTTAATGGGGTAGGACCGCGGTCAACAAACGGGGTTATGTATGGGCGCAAACAAGAACACAGTGAGAAAACAGACCTGCCAGATTCGCTCAAAGCTGTCTGAAAGATGTCTACCCTTATGAATATGCTAATCCCAGTTTAGCATGAACAAAAAAATGCTCATTAATTAATCGACAACAATGGCCTCCTTTTAATGACACGCTAGCTGCCGTTAGCGGCGGCGAATAGTGTACGTGTGTGATACGGTCTAACGTAAAACAATTATTAATCATAAGGTTTAACAGATTACTGAATATTACGTTGAGTGTTACAAACACTGGTTCGGTTTTAATGAGAAAAAAAAGTTTAGACACATGAATCCCAACGAACTAATTCAAAAGGCCTGCAGCCAGACGTACCGTTTGGACTGTTTTGTCTGAAAAAGCTGTTTTGCAGCGTTGGTTATTAACCTACATTAAACAGATCTCAGCTCAAGGATGATGGGAACCAACCTAGATGCATATGGGACATTTTGACAACAAAAACAGTTAAGAGTAACACGCTCCTACCTACATGTGTCAGCACACAGATCCATATGTTATAGGCTGTTGAGTGCTTAATCTATGTAAACATATACGTATGTGCTTATCTGCAAGCAAAGAGCTGGATTTCTGGTTTCTGCATGAAGGTAAACAGAGTAACAGAGGAGCACACTAGCTAAAATGTAATCTCCAAAACTAAAATATTCACTTGGGCTTTTCTACTTGCAATAATAGTTGGGCTTGAAACAACAGCCAGTGCATGGAAGAGGAAGTCTTAGAGACGGTTGCGCAAAAAAGAAATGTGTTACTCATTACTTGATGCTTTGTTACATTTCCTAAAAAACGTAACAAAATACTACTTCACAGAATGAATGGGTTAAATGCAGAGAGGAATTTCCCCATGGGGGTCAATAAAGTAAACATTACTTATTCAAATGCTTTTGTAATTTACAGTGCTTTTGTTTTGTAATAAAGACCTTAATAAAGGCTTCATGCTCACAATCTGACACACATATCTATCCTAACGACACAAAACCAAAAACAATTGCAAAGATCATTTTTGTGGCCATAAAGCTAGAAATAGAAATTGATGGAAATAAAGGCCACAGTAGAAATAAAGCCTGGCAGCTGGTCACTGATATTGCTACCTGCTGAAATTCAACTCGAACATTTTTCTGGGTTCTTCACTACTGTCTTTGGAAACTCTTTCAAAGAGCTGATGTTGTGTTAGCAGCAGGTAGTTGGTTCTAGGCTGTGTGCATTTAGAACTTTACCGTCATGTCCCTTTGCACAATAAAAATGAAAGTAAAGTTCATATCTTCCCACGATCTACAACAAAGGTTTTAGGCTGAGTTATCCATCCATTCATTCTCTTCCGCTTATCCTTATCAGGGTGGTGGAGGGGCTATCCCAGCTACCAAAGGATTAGTCGCAGATTACACCCTGGACAGGTTTTCAATCTGGGAATGTAAAATGTTTTTGAGCAATGGTTCTCTAAAAGTCTCTCAAAATGTTGCTTTCACTCATTTTAGTCCAGTCCTTGTACCTGACCTGAATGTATAAAACAGTACTTTTGCACCAACAAGATGATTCAGGGGGCCATTAGCAAAAAACTTTGAATATCTTGTCACTGTATGCATTGTGTTCTTAAAATATAATTAAGGAAGCTGGACAAGCGGCAGGCCTACAACAACTTTCTACAGTAGATGAAACGTATCTGAAATTCATGCCCTTAAGAAGTAGAGTCAAATTCAGCAAAGACCTGATGCATAACCTGGTCCTTCAGTTGATCCATCGACTCTTCACTGAAGAATCATCAGAAATGGTCTCAGTGGAAGGGTTGCTGTAAAGAAGCCCTTCTTAATGAAGGGAAACAGGGAGGAAGGCCTCAATTGTGCCAAATCACAAAAGAACTGCACAGAAAATATTTGCTAACAGGTCTTATGAAGGGATAAATCCAATCATCGTAACTTTGTGCTGAACATTGGGGGGTCAAGATCTCTGTCTAAATAAATAAGTAGATCTGGGTAAATTCCCAGATGATTAAACATGCAAAAAGAGAAAATCAACAACCTATTTATGCAAGATAATTCCTAATTTCATTGTGTGTGTGTGTGTGTGTGTGGGAGGGGGGGGATATTATTGGTTGGGTCTGAAATACTATCAGATTTTGATCCAGCATGCAACTCAATTCAATTTTATTTATATCCTGTCAGTCACAGTTGCCAGCTGCGTACTTTATATTGTAAAGTAAAGATCGTACAATATTACAGAGACAACAGAGAAAACCCAACAATCAAACGACACTATGAAGAAGCACTGTCAGGGGTTGCTGAGTGGAGGCGAGGAAGAAGGAACCCAAACGCAGGACTCGCAGGAAGGTAGGTGAAGGTTGGTGTTTTATTATCGATGGAGTGAACAAACAGAACAGAGGTAGGAAATGGCTGGCTGGCTGGACGACTGACTGAATGGCTGGCTGACTGAACGAAGGCGGAAACGACAACATAACATCAATGACACGACCAGGGCTGAAGGGAAGAGAGGGCTTAAATACATGACTAGTAATGATAACGATTGGAGACAGGTGAGTGAACAGCTGAACATAATGAACTAATGATAAATGGGAAGAGGACTGAACATAATGCACACAGACTAAGGCTAACACAATAAAACAGGAAGTGGAACAGGCAGTAGATAAACGGTGAATGTGAACTGAAAATACTGGGTCAACGACCCAGAAACCCTGACAAGCACTTTGGTGAAAGTGGAAAGAAAAAACTTCCTTTGACCAGGAACAAACCTCAGACAGAACCATAGTTCAGACTCTGTTTTGGCATATTTGTTTGCATGTTTCAATTCAATACATTTTCATTTTTCCTAGAAAAGGATAAAGAAATTGTGGCAGCTTAAATTTTTTGCACAGTGCTAAATATTAATATTTAACTATGGCAGTTATGGCCATGTGTTAAAGATAAACAAGGTGCTTATATTAAGATCACAATAAATATATCTGTGTAGGAAAAACACCTCTATGTGGTGCCGTCCTGCATTACAAAGACCAACACTTTTCTATTCAATTCAATTCAATTCAATTTTATCTATATTGCGCCAAATCACAACAAAGGTCGCCTCAAGGCGCTTCATAGATACAGAGAAAAACCCAACAATCATATGACCCCCTATGAGCAAGCACTTTGGCGACAGTGGGAAGGAAAAACTCCCTTTTAACAGGAAGAAACCTCCAGCAGAACCAGGCTCAGGGAGGGGCGGGGCCATCTGCTGTGATTGGTTGGGGTGAGAGAAGGAAGACAGGATAAAGACATGCTGTGGAAGAGAGACAGAGGTTTCTGATACACAATTCTCTGCACCCCCTACATATAGAGCAATAAAATAAAAATTAATAGCACTGTGTGTAATCACATAGTAGTATGGCCCAGATGAATGTATACTGCACACAATATAAAACATTTTACACAAAGGGAGCTCGAGCTTTAGAGCTAAAGAATAATATTTCCAAATTAGTTCTAGTCCTTATTTTTATTTACTGATTTTTTTCAAAGATGGCATTGACTTGTAGAGCAATCAGGGTAGACAACCAACAATAGCCAATGACTATCTGAGCAACACCGAAGCATGTCCCTGTAAAGGTTCTCCATTAGAGTTATGATCATTTTTGTTTAGTTAGCTTGAATTTTCTATTATACCATAGCTTCCTACTACATTTTGGGGTTTTCCTAATTCATTCTGTTTTCCATTGACGTAAAAATGAAGAAAAAAAAATGACTGTGAAGAAGTGAAGTGCATCATGGGGACTTTTTTGATTACACCCATTCTTTTCCTCTGTTCCTGTCTGCCCTGCCAAATGTACAAAACCTCTCTCTTGACTTTACATCTGCCCTGTGGCCCTTCAGCAGCAGTGAATCACTGAGGTCCAAGCAGTCAGCAGCATGCTGGTCTATTATGCTGCTAATTGGTGGCATTAGTACGATGGCTACAATATCAAAAGGCAGGAAGCAAAGACTGGTGGGACCAGAGGGGTGAGGAGATGGAGAGAGTGAAGGAAGGAAAAGGAAGCTGAGCGAGAGCAGAGAAAGGCAGAGATTTGTTCTCATTAGAGGAGGGCGTGTCTATTCTCCATGTTAGAGCCAAATTAAGCTGACAGACGAGAGACAAGTTCTGTGCATTTGTGTGTATTTGAGAGTGTGTGTTTGTGTGTATGGGCATGTCACTCAAAATCGTTTTTGGTAAGAAGCTGTTGTGCATAAGGTGAACAATGGAATTACTTTGGGAATGTGGCTTCCTGATAAGCTACTCTTAATAGTGGCTCTGTTGGTGGGAATCAGACTGAGAACACTGAACTGTGGGAACTAAAAACTAAAGCAGAGAGAACAAGAGCAAGGTTCAAAGAGAAATCGAAACAACCAGGGTGTCGGAGCACTTATCAGAGTAACTCTGAGTCAGAGCCAGTCAACGGGCTTCAGTTGTGGATGTGAGCCTGTGGTTGTAAGGACCTGCCCAGGGTTAACCCTTCGACTGCTGGCTCCACCCCCCCACTACAAGTTAGATAAGAGTCTACAAAAATGAACGGGCGACGCCTTTTCCTCATTTATAGCTAATACTTGTCTGTTGCAATCTGAACCCAGATTATCCATCCATCCATTCCCTTCCGCTTATCCTTTTCAGGGTCGCGGGGGGCGCTGGAGCCTATCCCAGCTGTCATAGGGCGAGAGGCGGGGTACACCCTGGACAGGTCGCCAGTCTGTCGCAGGGCCAACACACAGGGACAGACAACCATTCGCACTCACATTCACTCGCACATTCACACCTCGTGGCAATTTGGATTATCCAATTAACCTATCCCCACAAGCTGCATGTCTTTGGACGGTGGGAGGAAGCCGGAGTACCTGGAGGGAACCCACGCAAACACGGGGAGAACATGCAAACTCCACACAGAAAGGCACTGAACTCAGGACCTTCTTGCTGTGCAGCAACAGTGCTAACCACCGTGCCACCGTGCTGCCCCATGACTTCCAGCTTTTTACGGTCCACCCGAAACCTCTCCTCAGTCCACTCCGGGTCTGGCAGCAAGTGAGGGCCGCTGAGATCCTCCTCTGAGCCCGGCAGAGGAGAGTCTGTGCTGCGCTCGCTGTTGGAGCCCTGGTCCGACTGCTGCAAGTATCCGCTTAAAGCGTCGCACTGGGCAGCCATTGTGCTGCACGGAAACTTCTCCAGCGGCCACTGCGTTTAACTCAAAGTTAGGTCGAGTAGCAGGAAAGCGCCGTTACTTCTGCTACTTTTTATTCCGTCACTTTGAGTCGTTGTGGAAGCTCATCTCAACGCAGTTGTGACCTTCCTCTGCAGTTTTCTTTAAGCCCCTTCGTTTCCCCCCATTAGGCAGGCTTCTAAAAATAGGCAGGCGCACACGGAACCACTCGCTATAGGTTGTCTGGCGAGTTAACGCAGAGATTATAGAAATCAAAATATATTTCTAGAACACAGACACATAAAGTAATATTGTTCCGTAAACAGACCTTTAAAGAAATAAATGGACAGCCTAGTGCCAGAAGATGTGAAATTATTCACACTTGCAATGTCGCAGTTAAAAATGTATCGAGCAAAACATTTCATAATAATCTACATATATGTGCTTTTAGATAGCTAGATTGAATTGCTTCTATGAACTGTAATTAAATTTTTTTTCAACAGCCATGTGAAAACAACAGTGTTCCAGTGGCACACCGTGTTACCTAATGCAAGTTTATCATGTCAAAAGGCTAGTTAATCAGTTTAGCACAGCTGAAAGCTGCACTAAGAACATAGGTGGCAAATTTGGTTAGTTGGAGGACCGGCCTCTGTGAGTTTGATGGACCTCAAATTAAGATTGGTTTGGCAGTTTCCACTGTTCTCCGCGTTTCGTAATCTTTTATATTCACTTATTCCCTTGAGAACACTGTTTGCTAATGTTTCAAAGCAACCAAGTGTAATTATATGATTTCCATTCTTTGTGCTGTGGGTAACATGAAACCAACACCACCGTGTCCCATGCTCCCTCCGGCTTCATTCTCCTTTGCCCCGGGGGCATCTTCTGCAGGCTCATGCGCCCTAATCGTCTCCCTCTCCCCGTCACTTCCACTGACCCCCTGTTGTGGAGGGAGAGAGCAACATTACATCTTAATCTCACTTGCTTGATGGAGAATGCAGGTCCCTGAAAGGCAGCATTTTCTGGTTACATGAACACATTGGGGTTGGATCAACCATATGCCAATTGACATGGCTCGGGCTGAATGGCTAACGTGGATTGTAACAGTGGTCCTCGGACAAAAAGCCCCCCTGCGGGCTCCCACACCTCCACCAGAGCTGAACAGACGTTCAGCCTGCCGCTGACACAAGGCCAGATCCCCCCACCGACACTGAGACGTAGACACACACGCAAACGCACACACACAAAAGTTTTTGGTATGATATTGCAGTGATTTTAATGCAGATTTCATAGATGATGCTGTTGAGCTTTAAATTTGAGTAAACTCAATATTGTACACAACATATATTTACTGTCTTTAGACTTTTTATTTCTTTGCAGTTGTTACAACTTTTCCCAGCATGCCATTAAATTTTCGGGAGAAATGCAAAATTGCAGAGGACTATATTTGTGTAGTTTCAGGCTCTTTCCCCCCAGTTTTGGCAAATTAATTAATAAATATTGATTAGAAATTGTTATTGAATTCATTTTTTTCATGCCAAGAAAAAAAAGATGCACACAGACAATTTCATACATCTGTATTTATCTAAATATACCTATACAAAAAAACTTACTACTATTATTTGTCTTTTCGCCCTTTTTTTAAACCAGGTATATGTATGTGTGTATATATATATATATATATATATATATACATATATGTATATATATATGTATATATATATACATATATATGTATATATATATGTATATATATACATATATATGTATATATACATATATATGTATATATATACATATATATACATATATACATATATATGTATATATATATATACATATATATGTGTATATATATACATATATACATATATATGTATATATATATATACACATATATATACATATATATGTATATATATATATACATATATACATATATATATATATATGTATATATATATATATATATACATATATATACATATATATATGTATATATATGTATATATATATACATATATATACATATATATATGTATATATATATATATACATATATATATATATATATATGTATATATATATATATATATATACATATATATATATGTATATATATATATGTATATACATATATATATATATATATATATATGTATATATATGTGTGTATGTGTGTGTTTTAGCCTCCCTCTGTTCTAGTTATATGTTATCCGATTATTAGCAAGATGGCTAGAAACCATATAAGTAGTAAACTTAAAACTTAAAAGTAGTAAACACTTTTAAATCACGTCTTAAAACCCACCTTTATTCCTTGGCTTTTAACCTCAGTGAGACTTAGTTTCTCTTTTAATTGAAGTAGTTATTTAATTAATGATTTCACTCTTCTTTTATTTGGTTTTTATTTATATCTCATGTAATTTTATTTTACAGTTCCAATGTACAGCACTTTGTGTCAGCTGTGGTTGTTTTAAAGTGCTTTATAAATAAAGTTGATGATGATAAACAGACGCGTATACGTGTAATTAAACTGTGATCAGGCAGCATTAGACTCCCATCGCTGTGACAGACTAACAAAATAAATCCTTGTCTTTTCAGTGATCCTGCATGAGAGCGTGAGATGGTAGGCCTTAGTGAAAATGTGCCCCGACTGGAGAGGCAAGCTGTCCCTGCCACTCCACTGACTGTACCACTGGAGAGGCCAGTGCGTTCACCATATGGGACAGGGATGGTCAATAGGATTATGTCCTGCACCTCTCCTTCTCCCTCTTCTCTTCACCACAAATAATCATCCAGGGGATGAAGTCCTGGCCCACCAAGCCTCTGCTGAAGTATCCCAGATTCCCTTTCCCCTACTTGGGAAGGGAGAGTGGGGTAGTGGGGGTCTCGTGGGCAGAGAGAAAGAGCAGGGGGACCAGCAGATGGATTAACATATTCAACAGAGGCAGAGATCAAGCCTTTATAGAGTGAGGACAGAGGGAGGCTTTCTCTCACACATAGAGTCTGAGAGAAAACAGAAATGAGTGTAAGCTGGATTTGTTTTCATTGTCATGGAAAAACAGTGATGGGCCAAATGATAACGCAGCTACTCAAACGTGGCCTATTTCTCTCTCAGTGGTGGAGGCAGGATGTGTGCAAAAGTTACTAAAGAAGTGCAATCCTCAAATGAATGTAGTGTGAGAAAAAGAGGTTAATTTACTAATTCATAAAATATAATTCTGATATGATTATTGTTCTTAAAACCTTGAGATTTCGTTCAAATTTAAAATTACTTTGACTTTTATTTATATAACCTGAGTGTCTTACTTTGGGAATCTTGTGGGGAGATGCTGCCAGCTGTAGTTAAAAGTGATCCTACACCACCTTCGCCTTCTACTGCAGATACAGATTTACACTTAACAGCTGTTTCTCCACAAAAAGCCAGAATGTAAAATACTTCCTCGTCCTCGTCTCCACTGCTAATTGCTCAAAAACAATTCTCTGGCTTCCACTTCCATGAATGAATATCCCTGACGCAACCCCAACGGGTCTCCTCCCGAGCTTGAACCAGCACGAATCCTTCACTTATTAAGCGAATGTGCAAAACTAATCAGGCTAATTCAATTCAATTCAATTTTATTTATATAGCGCTAAATCACAACAAAAGTCGCCTCAAGGCGCTTCATAGATACAGAGAAAAACCCAACAATCATATGACCCCCTATGAGCAAGCACTTTGGCGACAGTGGGAAGGAAAAACTCCCTTTTAACAGGAAGAAACCTCCGGCAGAACCAGGCTCAGGGAGGGGCGGGGCCATCTGCTGTGATTGGTTGGGGTGAGAGAAGGAAGACAGGATAAAGACATGCTGTGGAAGAGAGACAGAGGTTAATAACAGATATGATTCAATGCAGAGAGGTCTGTTAATACATAGTGAGTGAGAAAGGTGACTGGAAAGGAAAAACTCAATGCATCATGGGAATCCCCCGGCAGCCTACGTCGATTGCAGCATAACTAAGGGAGGATTCAGGGTCACCTGGTCCAGCCCTAACTATATGCTTTAGCAAAAAGGAAAGTTTGAAGCCTAATCTTAAAAGTAGAGATAGTGTCTGTCTTCCGAATCCAAACTGGAAGCTGGTTCCACAGAAGAGGGGCCTGAAAACTGAAGGCTCTGCCTCCCATTCTACTTTTAAATACTCTAGGAACATTGAGTTACAGCTTTTACCCTCCAAATTTCCGCCTTTTTAACAGTCATCTGCTAAAATTTGGGTCTTACAATGCAATTTTTAATGTTACCTTTCATTATGGCAGGTTTCCTTTGGGTGTTTGGGTGCTTCTTGCACTATGAACACCACACACACACACACACACACACACACACACACTGAAACAGACAGAGCGAGACAGAAAGAGCACAAACTGTGGCGTGAGCAAACTTGTGGTTCTGTCCCAGCATGGGCACCAGATTAGAAACCCAGTTATTTTACTGGTTTGCTGTTCTCATGACGTGTGAATGGCCACTGAGATAGTGGACCAACTTTATCCTACGCATTCATCTGCACATCAAAGATGGGCCCAACCGTTAGAGAAATACCACCCTGAAAGTGAGCGAAGGCCCTGCTGCTACTGAATCAGACGTCCAAAAGCAGAAAACAGCAAGTGTTTGTGTTTGTGTGTGTTTATGAGTGAAGGTTGATATCTGATCAGGCTGCTGTTAAGCCGGCTGGCAGTTTTGTCTCCCTCGCTCTCTCACATAATGAAGTATTCAAGCTTATCTTTGTCAGACAAAAGCAGACTGATGTGTGAAAATCACGTTAAATCCACCTCTTTGTGCTCATTAAACCGCTGCGGTGCCTTTGAACTTTTTGTAATCACTTCAGTGTTTTATTTTTCGGTTTAGCTGAACACATAACACAGCCCATTGATAAAGACCATATGGATAAAAGTACGTCAACACCCAAACATTACACCCATAGAGCCTGTCAGTTAAAACCGTGGGCTTTAATCAGCTTCTATAACGGCCACAGCGAGCTAGAGTTGTGGCGGTGAGGTGTTCAAGTTCATTCTCAAAGGGCTGAGCACTGTGTACAGACCACATATGCCGATGTATACTAATTAGGGGTGGGGGAAAAAATCGATACTGTGTAGTATCGTGATATTTTGTTTGCTAATAATGTATCGATACAGCAGAAATCGATATTTTGTTACAAAAAAGGTTTTTGTGCTCTGACTTCAAAGCATGTTGATCCTTTTTCTGAGCAAGAATCCTGACATTCCTTCACTGTCCAAATGTGTTTAACTTGTTTTTGGCAGCAATAAACATGACAGTTTACTTATTTTATTTTAAGACAAGTTTTATTTTAATTAAGTTTAAAACTTTTTTATTTAATGTAAAATTATATTTTGTTTTAATTTACTTTCAAATTCTTCAGTTGCTGAAGGGGCTGCATAGTTTTCATAAACTGCATAGTTCAGAATAGCTATAATTGTACCAGATGGTTGATTCAGTTAAGTTGGACTAGACTGTAATACAAACCGTTCAGTTTGTCAACAATCAAACTGAAATGAGAGAAAGACTGAGTGTGAGACTTTGATATTAGAGAAAATGAATATTGATAAAGTTTACCTTTATGTACAGAATCTGAATATCGCAAAATATTTTAAAAAAATTGCAATAATATCGTATCGTGCGTTAAGTATTGTGATAATATCATATCGTGGGATGTATGGTGATTCCCACCTCTAATAATAATCATAGTAATATTTTCCCTGCTTCAAATATTTTAGTATTGAAAAAAAAAAGTATTGTTTTCACTGAAGGAACTATCAGAGCAACAAATCCAGGCAAGTCATTCATTGAGAAAAGGCTTCAAATCATATGCAAATAATGAGGAGAATCATTTGGTTGTGCAAGGATGCAAAATCTTCACGTTTTACTAACGAAAGCTTTAATCTCTCTTCATCTGTAACCATGCTTTAATGAGCAGGGGTTTAGAAAAGTTATCGTTGTCGGACATCAAACTGGATGAACCAGCCGAGCTGTGGAAACCTGCTATGACATCCCAGAGCCAGTTTATGCTCCTCTGCACTGAGACGCTGTGTTTGGTTTGTTTTATAACCGTGCTGTCGTAAAGCAGAATAGATGCAGCACTTAACAAATTTATTAGACCACCTGTCACAAAACAAGAAAAGACAAATGTTTTAGAAATCTATCAAAAACTTGTTTGTAACAAAAAAAAAATGATTGTTAATTATTAGGAAAATTACAAACTGGACTTCTCTGAGAAGCATAAAACTGTTTCTTATGTTCAGGAATGAAAGCAAATAAATCGCTTCACTACATTTTTCTGATTTTGGTGTAAAAATAGTAACAAATATGTAACAACATAGCAACTATATTATTATATTTTAGTATTTAAAAAAATATCATGTTGATTAATCCTTTAAAGCCGGTCGGAGCGGGCACGCTCTGTTTTGCGTAACTATTTTTAAATCCCGGTAGATCTGCAACCACGTAAGCTAGCGCAATAATTTTTTTTGCATATGAAACCGGAGGAGTTGTACTTACATCTTCTGCCATCAGCTTGTCCTCGGTCACAGTTTCCTTCCACATATAGCTTTGCAAAAACTGCATAAAAAGCGCTTGCAGGAACAAAAACATAATATTCCAGAAACACGCTTTGCCGATCCGATCAGCTGTTCGTAACACTTCCTACGTTGGAATAGACGTCAGCACAAACTTTTGCATGTCCGCCATGACCTGCCTGAAACCGAAAGTGACGTCATTTTTTCAGAAATGTAGTTTTTTTTACCATCAGGGCCTCATGAGCCTATACTGGTGTTTTTAAAAGTTGTGTTTGACTTTATGACTTTCTGTGTGGTTTCTGGGATGCTTAGGACTCATATTGCACTGCTGGAAATAATTTATTTTGATGCATATGCTGCTTTTTTGCAAATTTGCATTATAATATTTATTTTTGTTTTTCCTGCAGTATATAAAAATTGGTGTATTTCAAAAATAAAACTATGAAGACACTCAAAATAAATTTCCTGTGGTGGGAAACTATTTTGTGCAACTTTTTTGTATTTACAGTTTTGAGGGATAAGCCTCTTAAATTTCTCTAACTAGAAATATATGCTAAAAAAACAAAAACGATTTTCAATTTTTTTGTAGTTTATTGCACTTTTTTGCAATTTATGTAATTACTATGCACTTAATGCAGACATATTATTAAAATGTGGGCTATAATGGTTGTATTGATGTATAGCAACTTGAAATGCTCCCATAAATGGCTCCACAGCATGTAAAAATATAATATAAGCTCTGGCGGACTTGGTTCTATGGTAGGTCTTAAAGGGTTAACGAGCTGTTACTGTTAATTTTGGACAGCAGTGGGATAAACCTCACACTGGGTGGCGGTTTAATACTTTTTTTCGGCACAGTATGTGTGTCTCAGTGAGAGCTCGACCTGTTAATCATCCTAACTCAATAGCTTCTGAAACAAGAACAAGCCTTTCCTCAGCTAACTTCCATCCTTTTAAAAATTAAGGGGAAAATGAAGGAGGGAAGAAAATGTTGAGACGATGTGGAAGGAAGTTTTGGTAAACCGAGGGGTTGAGTGCATGACAGCCAGGAATGATATTAATTTGAACGTCTGACAGTTGAACCCTAATCAAAGTCACAGTGAGGTTTGAGGGTGTGATGAGAGAATATGAAGAAAAAGTAGAACAAGAGAAAGAGAATGTTACATCAGCGTAGAGAAGGAGACGGAAAGAAGACAATGCAGCAGCCGCTAGAGAAAGAGGGAGAACCTGGAGCCTGGCTGCTGGTGTTGTGATTGATGAGGTCACTGAGAGGGCTTCCCCAAATCGCCGAGTGTCTCCACAGGGTCAGCCAGAGGTTGGGTAGAGGTCAAAGTGCAACCAAAGGGGAGACACAAAGTATTAAAGTACTACATCAATTTTTACATTGTAATACGCAGCATGAGAATGAAGTCTGAGTAAATCTGCTTCAGGTGCGTTCATACACACTGCTCTGTTTGAACGTGGATGCTTTGGTATTCCCTGAAACTGAAAATCATGCACAAACATATTACAGCGTTTCAACAAACGATACAAAAAAACTCTTTAGATGGTAGTGCGCCAAAAGGCAGGACTTTAGCATACATGCTAATTCCAACACACATGCAGTGCACAAAAAGCTTTGTGCAGCATTGTTCTGTTGTATTCCTGGGTGGGAGGGCCAGCAGTGAAGTAGCTACGAGTGAAGGTAACCATTTTCAACCAGGTTGGAGCCACTTGGTAAACACACACTATAATTACTGCTTATTAAAGGCTATAGGGGCCCATTAGTAGCATTGGCCCTGCCCCTCACTGCCTGCCTCCTCATTAGAGAAGCCAGCACAGCTCGGTCTGCCTCATTACCACCTGCCTGTTAAATTCACACACGTGCATCCATGCAGGGAAACACACTTGCACACACGCATGCAAAAACACTCAAGCACACTGCAGGTGCAGCGAGAACGAAGTCACGCGTTGACTTGCTGACTGTCGTCAGGGTAAAGCAGCTGTATGTTCAATGCATCATGTAATATTAGTCAAGTTCTAATAACTTGAATTGCTTGCAACAAGACAAACATTTTTTTCACGCTTGCATTTCTATAACAGAAGTGATCTCTAGCCCTGTGGATGGGGGCACCACTATCCCCTCCTGCCAGGATAGAAATGTTTCTCTTGAATCGAGTTGCAGCGGCCCCTTCCTCTAAGATGAGCTCTGGATCCAAACCATGTTTTACTTTGCCTGTTAGTGTCTCCTTTTGTGCAACAACAAGATGCGTTCAGTTCAAAATTAAGAAATTGACACTGACTTTACATTCAACATTAAAAAAGCTTATTTTTTAGCTTAAATTTAAAGTAGGAGCGTTTGCTTTATGACTGAACTTGCTATAAATGGCACACATGTATTATAACGACACACAAACAAAATCTGGTTCCCAGTTGCTCCCTGAGTGTGCCCCATTTTGACCCCATCTCTATTAAAAAAACAGTAACGTCGCATTGCCACCCTATGTCGTTCACTGTGTCCCAAACAAAAGCCTCATCTCTGTCAGCAGGAACTGAACTGGGTGCAGCTGCCACTGTCGTTTCTTCACTTTATTGGCAAGGCCAATCTTCTCAACAACACTGATTTACTGGGGAATACATGCACTATTTTTTCCCTCAATAGACCCTCTTCCATCCCTCTCTGCCCTCCCTGTGCCCCCTGTTAGGGTAACAATTTCTTAGTTGTGCCTGTTTGACTCTGGCATGGCAGCAGAGGCAGGGAGAGGCTGCCAGCGCACTCTCCTCCTCTTTGATTCTTTTTTCCCTCTTATTCTTTCACTCTGTCCTCTTTTGAGCTACAGTAGGTCAGTGAACGACTCCATGGCAGCCCTGGCAGTTTCATACTTGTATCTGTCTTTGTCGTCTTTGTTGTTCTTTCTTGTTTTTTTCTTTCCAGGTGGATGCCAGACAGGCAAGGGCGCCAGGGAAGCAGATGGCTGCAAGAAAGAAATAGGAAGCAAAAGTGCCAAAGAAAAAGCAATTAAAACAATTTATTGGAGAAATCCTGTGGAAATTGCTAAACACTATATGGGACAAAGCAACAGGTCCTCATGTTCAAAATATCAAAAGTGATCTAAAATTACATTTATGCCAAAATGATTAGCAAACATTAAACTGGGGCATATTCTTGTAGCTGTCAACACTGTTTGCCTTCATGTTCTCATCTTTAAAATTGCCAATACTGACCTCATCCTCTAGCATGGAATTCAAAGGACACATAACAATATCTTGGCTACCTTGATTTTGATTTTTCCTTTTGTGTTTTTTAGTTTATCAGTGGTGTCTTTTATTTCACGTTATCGCTACAGTCACACTTAGCAAAACGGTGTTGCCTTCAAAATTATTGTTTCAAAGCTGGTGACTGGGACGGTGACCACTCGTATTCAGTTGCTACCTTCAAACTTTGGTGCATCAGGACAGTGATAAAACAGCAATAAGACGGGGTCAGTCTGACCTCGGTTTATGATTGAACGGGGTCGGGTTGGCAACTACACGCAGTTAACTGTGATCAGTTGTTAAAAATTGCAAATCTGTCGCAACAGACAACAACGTAGATAGAAATTCACATTAGCTACTTTCGTTCAGAGTCACTTAGAGACTGAACGACAGAAATTTGAAACTGACGTGAAACTGAAATTTCACAAATAGTGACGTAGTTACTGCAGGATGAGGATTCAACTGAAAAATGCTTGGCAACCCTGCTTTTATAAAGCAATAATACCAGAACACAACCAGCTGAGTCGAATCAATCAAAAGTTGACACTCAGAGATTGAGGGTGTTGCACACGCAGCCTCTGGGCCATCAGTAGTTCAGTAGATTGTAAGTAGTTGGCTGCTGCAACTACTTACAATCACCAAAGGTAAAAAAATCGAATGCAATCAATGGACAAACCACCAATTTTCCCAGTCGCAAGCAGGGTGTCATCCTGTATTTACTACATTATGGTTGAACCACAAAGTGCACGCAGAAGGAGGAAGCGGTAAAGGCGGGTAAAAATGAAAAAAACTGACCTGAAGTTATGCTGAACGTTCAACTCTAGTGTTTTTCCTGCGTTAATGATAGTGAGATTTCTTTTTCTTTAACTTTGATGCTCCGTAGTTTCCACAAATCAGAAATTTCAAATTAGCAAGACGGTGTATGCTGCTAGGAAAAAGCCAGTCAAATGTGCATTCACATGAATGTGTATTGCTGAAACCAGGCTTCAAGCAACTGCAACCGATGCAAAGTCCATTTTAAAAACTGCACTTAACAGTGACCGACTAAGTAGCCTGATCAGGCTTGGTACTCTAGTGCAGTTTAATCAGTGTTGGGACTAACGTGTTATTAAGTAACGCGTTACAGTAACTACGTTATTATTGTGGTAACGAGCACGGTAACTAGTTATTATGCCAAAATCAGGAACGCGTTAGTCGTTACTGGGATTTAGATAGGGTCGTTACTCGTTACTTCGTGTGGTGGCTATCGCGGAGCTTCCACAGATTCAGTAACATTAGCAAGTGGTGGAGGCAGCAGGTGGATGAGGGAAAGGGGACGCAGAAGAAAAAGAGACCCGAGGCGGCCGCCGGTCCAAGTGTGAACTGAACTTCGGGTAAGAAGTTATGACCTGCAGTCTATCTGGGTCAGATATAAACCAAGTTTAGGTGGAGTTTATTTTCGTTATTCTGACTTTTTCCGTACTGCGTACTAGCTAGCATGACGGAGTTTCTATACAGCTGGGTGGGTGCTATGAAGTTAATCATGTTGAAAAATGTCTCGCTTTTAAAAAATAATTATCTGAATCTTACAACAAACGATTGATGCATATATACCATCAAAACAGTGAACATCACTGTCACAACAGCGTTTGTTTTCATTCAAAGGCTTTATGATTTTTCCTATAATGGTGGGCCAGTCTCTAGTCAAAATGCCCGGGCCGATTTTTTTGTCCCCGTCCAGCCCTGTATGCAGCTCATCTGCAGTCTGGTGTTACCTACATCTTCCTATTCAGAAGGCAGAATTTCCGAGTTCTGAGTACAATCAAAGCACCACGACTGCAGTTTTTGTGTTGGATGTAAAAGGCGCACATGACGCTGTGACGTAGGCTAGAATCATGGCAGCAGTCAATGACGGTCCAGGCGTGGGATTTCTCTCGTGGAAATATGCACATTATCTTTTCCTTTCTATTGGTAGGTGGCACAGTGCACTTGTGGCAAGTAAGCAAGCTAGAAGACTGGCAAAGTTATGGAAGCAACACATTAACAAGAGAATTCTGAGTAAAACCAAAGTTACTTTCCCTAGTAACTAGTTACTTTGAAAGTAACGAGTAACTTAAAGTAACTGAGTTACTTTTGATAGAAGTAACTAGTAATGTAACTAAGTTACTATTCTAAAGTAACTTACCCAACACTGAGTTTAACATCTCCTGAATTACTGACTTTTTTTCTTTCTCTTTCTTTTCTGCTTGTTTCTGGGGCTTTTAGGGCATATTTGTAGAAATTTACCAATAGGTGTACACACTGTCCATGTTAAACCTGCATAAAACACCTGCAAGCATCTCTAAGCATGCATGTATAACATACACATTTACATTTTTAGGTTAACAAGTTTTACTAACTTTACTAGTGAAGTCTTTGTAAAGAAAGTGCAGACAGACAACGCAGGTGAATTAAGAGAGAGCAAGTCTGCCTTTCACTCTGACACAGAGTTAAGAATCATCAACCTGAAGCACCTGTTAGCCTCACATTTAATTAGAAAAGAAAAGAGTTAGCTCTCTTCACCTGCATTGAACAAACCTTAAATTCTTGCCACGAGGGTAGCTGTTATAGAGGTGGCTGATAAAAGGAGCATGTGTGGCATTCAACATATAAGCATATGTGTGTTTGTGTGTGTCCACTCCAGAGTGCTCCAAACTTTGAGGACGGCCCCTCCAGAAAACACAGGCCCGGCTCTCCAATCTCAAAGGACGAGCTTCATTCACCGCCTGGCAACGGAGCTGAGAAATGGAGAAGAGATGGGCAGAACGGGATGGGTGGGCAGTAAATTATCAGCTTTTAGTGGGGAAGACACGATATTTATTTATAGCATTCAGCCAGGGCACTTGGTGAGGGGTGAAATGCAATGGGGGGAGGGTGTGCGCCTTTTGCGAGGGGCATCTTAGGTGGTCAGCATTGACCTGCACTAACCCCTTGTATCCTGTCTTATTCTCCCACCCTTCACACTTGTCTTGTACCCAAAGATCCCGAGACCTCCCTGGCAATTAGGGAACGAGTCGCACCTACTCCCTGCCCCCAAAGGCAGTAAATTTTCCTCCTTCTCCTGGCCTTGTGACACACACACTCACACAACCTCAGAATTGAGGCTTTAAGACACAATTCAGCCCAAGCCCTACTTGCTTTATCCCCCACTTTACATTTTATCACCACCCCTTGTTTTGTTTTGCTGTCTCAATCCATCAATCTTCCCATTAGCCCTCCATCTTACGGAAACCGCGGGGAACGCCCCCTTTACACCAGCCCTTCAAATCTGTCATTCTCCCTGCACCTCCCTCAGGCTCCTCCACTCGCTGCTCGCTCCGTCTCTCCCTCCATCCTCTTTAGTCCTACCTGTTGCATTCAAATGATCAGTGCTACACCATTATGTCTTGTTGCCTTCGCCGCCAGCTTGAGGTTGACGCAAGGCTGCGCTGGAGCAAGGGTGGAAAGGATGGAGCGAGATGGAGAGGGCAAAGGACTGGAGATGCTGTGGGTGGATGGTGGTGGTGGGGGGTAGCAGCACTTTGGGTGGTATGTTTCTTGCAAGGGTGGGACACAATGCCCCCAGTGTTCAGGCAAGCCCACAGGAGCTTGTTTTACAACAGGGGAGGGGCAGCCATCAATGGCCAGATGATGTGAACCACCCTGAGCCGATTCACAGTGACAAACAGCCCCCTCCGTGCAACCCCCCGCCCCCCTTTCTGCTTTCTCCCATCGCCTCTCTCCTTCACTCCACACATTATGTTCTGTTGGACCAAAACCAGGACAGCAGAGAGCATGCACCAGCACCGCAGCAGCTCAATGGACTGGAAGTGAGGGGACACACGCCCACACATACACACTCACATGCACAAACGCTCAGAATTTCTCACATACATAATGGGCATCCATGCATAGACTCACGGGCGCGCACAAACACACACAAACACACAGGAACAGACCCTTTCTGTCCGTCTCCTCCTAATGACACCTCAAGCATCTCGCTCGAACATGAATTGGTATTAGTTTAATTAAATCAGCGTGGCCCTTATTTGTGTTGCTCTCTTCATTCTCAAAAAAAGGCAAAATGGCTTGATGACAGCATAATTGCTGAAGAATTGAAGGAGAGCTAGTATGGTAAGCTGCCAAGTGGGTCCAAATCACCCCCACCTCTCTGCTTTTCTACCCCATAGGCCCGGTGCCCCTCTCCTTGAAGACCGGTCCATTCTCTAGGCCCTCCAAGTTTGTTCACGTAGCCTCAGCACACAACACGACTCTTAATGAATAATGAGTGTGGAAAAACTCTTTTAACCTATAAGGGAGAAATGATGTTTAGGCATCTTCTACAGCAGCTCATATGTCTACACCAAAAAACTCGTCTTCCAGATATACAAACTAATTGGGATATTCTGTGATAATGAAGTGACTCCCATTCAGGTCACTTTGATGTTAATACCTAACAAAGAGTCGCAATACATCACTTTACCATGCTTATTAAAGTTTACTTTAAAAAGGGTGCTCTACATGGAGAGATCCATCTTCTGGATTTGGAATAGTGATTCAAAATCCTGCTCCTCACATACAAGGTCTTAAATAATCAGGCCCCATCTTATCTTAATGACCTTGTGGTACCATATCACCCTATTAGAGCACTTCGCTCTCGCTCTGCAGGCCTACTTGTTGTTCCTAGAGTATTTAAAAGTAGAATGGGAGGCAGAGCCTTCAGTTTTCAGGCCCCTCTTCTGTGGAACCAGCTTCCAGTTTGGATTTGGGAGACAGACACTATCTCTACTTTCAAGATTAGGCTTCAAACTTTCCTTTTTGCTAAAGCATATAGTTAGTGCTGGACCAGGTGACCCTGAATCCTCCCTTAGTTATGCTGCAATAGATGTAGGCTGCCGGGGGATTCCCATGATGCACTGAGTTTTTCCTTTCCAGTCACCTTTCTCACTCACTATGTGTTAACAGACCTCTCTGTATTGAATCATATCTGTTATTAACCTCTGTCTCTCTTCCACAGCATGTCTTTATCCTGTCTTCCTTCTCTCACCCCAACCGGTCGCAGCAGATGGCCCCGCCCCTCCCTGAGCCTGGTTCTGCTGGAGGTTTCTTCCTGTTAAAAGGGAGTTTTTCCTTCCCACTGTCGCCAAAGTGCTGCTCATAGGGGGTCATATGATTGTTGGGCTTTTCTCTGTATCTATGAAGCGCCTTGAGGCGACTTTTGTTGTGATTTGGCGCTATATAAATAAAATTGAATTGAATTGAATGTGCTTGTGGGAAATTACCTGATGCAATTAAATGTTAATGTACATGATACTACTATTTGGAGTATTCTCCAAAAAATCAAACGATGTTTTCACAGGCTGCAGAGACAGCTGCAAGATCCCTGGGTAAAGTTCCTGTGGTGGAACCAAGGCTTATGTAGGCGTGCTCATCAAGCTTTAGTCTGTGTTCATACGCAGTGTAGCAAAACATCAGAGAAACAAATTATGTACCCATCGTGAATATGTCTCCATCAATATTCATGTTGGTGAATACATTCTTAACTTCATCATCTGGAAAAGTCCGCAGCTCAACAATTGAGTGCTCTGTCAAATTTTCACCACACATATATATTTTTTGAGTCAGGTATGGCCAACTCTGGTTCAACATAACCACTAGAGAAAGAAACAACAGTGTTGAGTGCATGTCTGTGTGTGTGCTGGGGGTGTGCCAGCTGGTTAGTAGTGAGGTAGCAATAAAGTACTCCACCCCCTTGTTAGGGATGATGAGCTTGTGTGTGATGGGATCAGGAGGCTGGTAGGGAGAATGAAGGAATGCAGCCCAGCCCTCTCAGTCCCTACATATGACGCTAATTGCAACAGAACGGGGATGGCCTGGTCTGCTTGTGTACACTATTGTTATTCCTCAGCCTATTGTCTCCTGCCTTCTGACAATCGCCATCTGAATGAGAGCCTGTTAAGCTTGGCAGATCCCCGTCATTAGACCCCTTTACACCCATTGTGATGCGGCACGGAGGATACTGTAGGGCTATCAGTGGCTTTCAGCGGGACTGAGGACGAATCCACAATAACCACAGATACGTTCTTTGTTTCTTTTTTGTTTCGGTTGGTCCATTCACACCAAACCTTCAAATAACTTGATCTAAAACTGTTTGATCTTGGTCGCTTTTATGGAATTTGAATTTCCTTCTCTTCTCCTAGCAAGCAAGTGAAAGTCCTTTGAGAGCATTCGTGGGCTGTTTCTGTGGTTAAAAATGACAGATTTCAGAAAAATGTGGAAATATTAATAAAATATGGATAAAACCACAGGATTTCCAGAAATGTGCGCATTCATATATTTACATATACGAGTTGTTTTCAGTTAGATACACTTATTCCAGCTGCACACTGTTCGCATTATTGCTCTGTACAATGACCTATTTTTGTTGTTGAGCCTACCTGTAAAAAGTTATAAATATGATGGATAAAAGATTAATATGTTACTTTGTCTTCAGTATCTTTTATCTTGTACTCTTCTTGCTCAGTTGCTTCAAGGGTCCTGAGATGATTTGCATCATTGAGATGCATTTCTGTTTACACTATTATATGGAACACTTGTGCAAATTTAAAATGCTCTAATCGCTTTAAAATATGCTTTAATCAGTCTTAGAATAATCTCACCGGCTTTTCCACCCATAAACAATTGACAGCTTCACTCCAGTGAACGTGACACTTTTTTTTTGTCCTCTCAAGTTTGGCCATAGATGCACGATGGACACAAATAGCCAGCTGGCCTGCTTTGAGCATAGTGCGACACAGTCTAGTCTCTGGCTCCCTAAAACAAGCATCTGGAGGCTCGGGCAGTGAATACAAGTGTGAATATATTCATCCCCATGCTGCTTTGTTAAATCTCTGGGCGTAAAGCTGTTGTACCCCCGTGCCCTCCTGGGTGACCCCGGAGGATCAGAGACCAGGTTGTCGAAACATTTGTAACATTTGGCCAAAGCAAATCTCAGGCTGCCTGTTGAATTGAAGCTCACACCAAAGAGTAGAGAAAAAAAATCCCCCTGGAACCCTCAAAACACTCCCTACGCTGGTCCGGGACCCCCTTCTTGTTACTTATCCCTCACGCACACACACTAACACGCCGAGCATGGAGGCTCAACCCCTCACAACCTCCAGCAAATCCCCTTTATCTTTTCCCAGCCAGATGGGGCCGCTGGAATAATAGCTGAAGCCCAATGAGTTCCATTCAATTTGTCATGCCGTCTAAAGGAGCTTGTAAGCTTCCCATTTGCAGTTATGTTATAGTAACCATGGGAGGCTCTGCAGTGTTAGGACTTAATTACCTCCTAATAGCTGTTGTAGAGATAAAGCCCCCAGCCAGCAAAACCCAGTGCTGTCCAGCCCCTGAGACACACGGGCCCGAAGACTCATTCGGCAGCCAAGGTACACACAATTCAGTATGTTACTGATGTGACCTTTCGCCCTCATGTGTCTCTACACATCTGTACAGAGGTGCAGTAGCACTTTGGTGACTTTCTCGTGTATTTGTTTACGTTTTCAGCACCTACACCACCTAGTGTGAGTCTGGGTTAGCAGTCTAGGATGTCTGCTATCAGATGGATTCACATGACATGCTCGATACACATTCCCGGCCTGAATCAAATAAAACCTACTGACTGAATGAGTAGAGCCACGAGGAAGTTTGCGGTTAAATAGTAAAGACTACTATCAGATTAAAGTTTTGTTCATTTATTTATTTAAGACCAAGAAGACTAAAAACATCAGCACTTAAATAACAATATAATAAAGCCCCTCACAACATGCTAGCATGGCTGCAGACTCTCTTTTTTATGTAAACAAAGTGATCCAGTGAAAAAGATGATTGCAGCATTAATCAAAGGCTGTAGCTAGATTAACATTATGCACTGATAATCATCTGCAAATGTTGTTGCAAATCGTCTTAAACAGGCTAAAGAACATGCTACAGGTTTTCTTCTTTAAGATCGTGGTCTTAAACAACTTGATGAGTTTTTCTGTATCTCTTTTAAACACACTGCACTTATTTTTAGACAATGGGAAGCACACATACAATATTTTTCTTACAGTATTTGATTTAAGAATCGCAATAGTCCTAAATGCATGAATATTATCTATGATAAGGAAAAGATTAGAACTGAAAATAAAGCAGGAGCGTGCTGTCTTCCGGATCATTAGAAATATACAAGATATTCAATTTTATGACATAATGAGAATACGTACTTATAATACATGTAAGCTGTTGGGAAAAAAAACCCTTTTCTAACAGCTGCCTCTGGTTTTCCTACAACATCAGATTTAAACTCTCTAGACTTTGCTCATAATCCCACCACTCCCTTTTCAATATATGATAACTCTTATGTTTTATAATTGCCTCCTAGAATTATTACTGGCACTGCAAAAACAGCAGGGCTTGAACCTCCTCATTGTGAAGTCCTTCTTGTTCATTTCTAGTAACAACCTCCTGAATTAAAGTTGTCTGAAAAGGAGCAGAGCAGGTAGCCCCGTATAGCATATTTAGGGTCAATATTTATGTTAATTTATGCAAATCTCACAAACGAACACCTGCTCGTGAAGAGGTGCCATGCATCAGGCTGAAATAAGCATAATGACGAGTTTGTGGCTTTAAGAGAGTTTGCTGAATCTGACTTGGAACACTCAAACGGACAAGAGTAAGAGGTTCAACGTGATGACTGACATTTTTATTGCCAAACAGTCGTGGACTGGTTAACTCGACACTTCTTTAATCTAAATCACTGCCTGTTTGACATGGTGAATGAAAGTTGACAAAACTGGGGATAACAAAAAAAGACCAGTGACTACCTGCAAACAATTTGTCACCGCATACTAAAAGAGTTAAATACTTTTTGATGGTCTTCAGTAAGAGGAGCTGGGACGCCAGACAGCTAGAAGAGGTAAGAGGTGGAGTTTATATAACAGGCACAATCTCACTGGCACTCGTCTGGTGTGTGGAGACTTTGTATGGGACCTTTATATCTTTTCCAGTTTCGACTTTTCCCGAGTTATCTGTACTTGTGGATTTAGGAAAAAGGCTTTACCCCCCCCCCCCCCCCCCCCCCCACCCATCAATTTTTAAATGATTACGAAAATGTCATGCAGCTAAGTATAACTAAAGTTAAAATTGGGGTTGCTTCACCCTAATTTATTGGCATTAACTAGGCCACTAGATGTACAGTAAAGCGCGAATGCACGAGACATGCATGCAAATCTGAGCGGGAGACAAAGTGCACTTGCAGAAACGCGCTCACAGTAACGGCAGTGGCTGGCGGCATCTCACGTTCTTCACTACAGAATTCAACAAAAGCGAGAATTTTGCTTCATTTCGTTCCAGGATTTCAGAGAGAAAGGGATCGAGGGGGACAGCCAGGACGTTATTCATGTCTTTCAGTTCATTTGGCTCTGCTGGTCAGCTCCCAAGACAGAAAGAGAAACCTTCTCTCATGTTTTTCCACCTCCTCTATTTTCTGCCGTTTTTGTTCCCTTCCTTTTTTTTATTTTGGAGGCAGATTAGCAGGATTAAGTATGGCTCACATATGCTCCTCCTCACTATTGGTATTCACCACTGCACTGGGCCTAACGCCACCCAGACTGATGGACAGAAACAGAGATAGAATTAAAAAGATGGGGACGATGCTGATGAAGAGATGAGTGAACATGTTACCAACACCACTGTTCACATACCTTGTTTTTAGGTTTCAGTTGTGGCTGTTTTCCCTCAATTTGGCTGTCAAATAATTTGAAAACTGACTAGAGCATCCAAGGAGCTCTCTTTACTATTTGAACATGACTGTTTTGCCCCTGTTCAAAAACCTGAGATCATAAATGAAGGGTTTTCCCAGTTTTGGTAAGAAAAAGACTTAACTGCCACTCACAAAGCCCTTTGAGATGAACTGGAGTGCAGACTGCAAAACAGACTTTATCACAGCATCAGCGTTACCAAAGCACTTGTGGCTGAATGAGCGCAAATCCTCAGCCAGGTTTAGAAATCTGGTGCAAAGAATGAAACCAGAAGAGCGGAGGCTGCTAAAGAAACAGATTTATTCCCATGGTCTGGAAATCACATGGGTGCAATGCTGTTGTCTGTTTTTTTTTGTTTAAATAAAATAATAATCTGCCAATAATCTGTCTGCTTGGTCATTATTAATCAGGTTTGGTATATTATGGTACTTCCTGTTGAGTGCTGTTTTCTGGCAATACAGAAAATACTTGTAAATAATTTTGAGGTAAATTAACTGCAAACACGTGGATTGGGGGGGGCAGTTTCCAGCTGCTGCAATATAAAACACACACAGAGAGCTGTATAGGTTTTCTCTGAATCTTAGGAAACTTAGGAATTGGCCCGAAACGTATTTTTTTCCTGTTGAAATATCAGCCTTTCTCACTGACATACCAAAAATCTATTTCTGTTAATGCATTAAGAAAAATATGTTATGCACAAAAAGTTATTTAAAAACAAAAAACAACTCTATATAAATAAGTAAAATAAATAAATACATAATTGAAATTATGACAACCTTCCAGAATGTTTCAAGCTGTCGTTACATTCTTGCTGGGAGGTCAAAGTCGTGGTAGAGAGTGAAATGAGGATGCTAGAGGTAAAAAGAAAACCCTGCGGAAGAGGAGAGCATGTGTCTCATTGTGAATCCACTTGCAACACTGAGACTGTGGGAATGTTTAATGAAGCAGGGGGGTGGCAAGGATACAAACCTCCTTATTTAAAATGCCACTTCATTAGCATAATCTTATTTAACGGGAGCAGGCCTAAACACGCGAACGCAATGGAGGAGCCAAGCTAGCAAATATAGGCTCAGGAAGAGGGAGGAGAAAAACGGGGGCGGTGAGTGGTTTTGTGTGCGTGCGTGTGCGCGTGTGTATGGTAGCTAAAGCACACTCACCCGCTAATGACCTTGATTTTTTGACACCTGAAGGGCTCCTAACTGAAAGATGACGGTTGTTCGGCCAAATTTTCCCGACTGGCCGTCAAATCGAACATGACTCCGCACAAACTTAGTTCCGGTCAACTAGAATTCTAAATCAGTGCGCAAGGCGCGTAAAACGGAGGGTAACTATGGCAACAGTCTTCCGTTTACGAAAACTTAGCTGAAATAAGGAAGCGATCAATTTTAAATAATAATAATAATTAAAACTTTTTTTTTAAATTTTTGTCATTGCCCTATTGAACTTCTGAAGTTGTTTGTACTTTTTCTTTCTAGCTTTGCTAGTTTGCTTGTTGTTTTTTTTCCCTTGGTGTCATTTCTTTTCTAAATGAATAACACACACACACACACACACACACACACACACACACACACATATATATATATATATATATATATATATATATATATATATATATATATATATATATATATATATATATGAGAAAGATTGAAAAATAATGCTAGAAAAACTAATAATTATTTTATGTATGTTTCGCCTGGTGCAAAGTATCTATAGGCCTAAGTTACAAATGTTAACCCCATCAGAGGTGTTCCTCAGCCCGCCTTTTATTTAACCAATAACTCACCCTTATGAAAACAGATAAACTTGTAGAGGCAATTAGGGCTCTTTGCGTCCGACTGCACAACACTTGTCATATTGTGGCACAATGCATGCTGTCAGTTTCAGTTAGGTCCGAGTGCAGACCACCGGTTTAGGCCCTTATGTCACGGCTCAGAAAACCGCCAGCGGCAGGCCACGGAGTTGTGGCTCACTGCAGTCTAATTGAAATATTGCGGATCATAACGGTTAAAGGCAATTTTACACACTTCATTAATTAACGTTAAAGATGCACTTCAACGGCAGCTGCTGGCCGACAGCGGGTACAAACGGAAAACACCGTACTAACTCAAACACTGCAAGCAGGAAACATATTGCACTGCTTATTAGGCTTCGATTGGTAATCTGTGTTCAGCCGAAGGGGCGACACTGACTCTCCTTTTTTATTGTTTATTATTAATATATAAAAAAACGAATTCATGATCAAAACAAACTGAAATCTCATTTAGGCTACTTCATTTAAAAAAAGATACATGGAATTCAAGCACATTTTAAATGAAATTTAATCACAATAATAATAAAAAAAAGGTTTCATATACGTTAGGCCAATTATTTTTTATTTTTTTTTAAAGTTTGATTTACTGTATTGCTTTTCCCTAATTATTTTTCACTTATAAAAGGGAAAGAAATGCGTCTTATTTCATGGCGTATTGTAATAAAAATCCATCCATACAGGCGGGCCAATATTTTCACAAGAAGGGCCCATATGTAGGACGGAGTGTGTCTGATTTCACTTAATAGTGATGCTGGGTGTTGGTAATTACATCAGGCTGGAGGTCCCTCCGTCAGCCTCCTCTCCCTCTCTCCTCCCTCTGCGCGGAGCTGATTGGTCGCCGGGAGGCAGCTTGGACAGAAACTGCGTTGTCCTGGTGACCCGGCCTCTGTGCACCCCAGCCCACTATAAAACCTCGCGGATGCACGCAGGCGTGCCAAATGGGCTGTCAGATGCGACTTGGAGTAACAAGTGGATTTGACGTTTAGGTTTTTCTCTTCATCGCGCCTGCAAACACTCTCGGTAGGTGTTTTATTATTTATTTTCTGTTAGGTTATCCTGATAATTAGTGTCAGTATACACAGATTGTGTTTCTGCTTTAATTATTCTCAGAAAAAAATATCCAGAAATGAAACAGGACGCTGATTACTGGCTGCTGCATATAAAAGATGGGGAACTCAACAAATAACTTTTATATGGTTTTCTTTCTTTTTTCATTCTGTGATTGTGTTATATTAAAGTTAACTCACAAAGTTTCCTCTGTGTTAACATATTTTATGAGGCCTATTGATTTAAAAATATTTTTTAAAAAATGAGCAGATTCTCATTATCAGAATCGAAATGGGTAAGATGAGTTTGGGTTGGTCGATATGTGGATTTGAGCTTTCGGTAAAGTAACTCAGAAGTTTACTTTTTTGTTGTTTTTCTCAGATTAGCGTGTGAGACCCGGATCATGGACTCAGATACAAGCCGCGTGTCAAGCAGACCGTCCTCTCCCGAGGTGGACGACATCTTCATGTCTACTTTGAAGAAGTCTGTGCACGGCTTCTCCGGCGCTGTGTCCTCTACGCAGAGTGACTCTCCGTCAGAGATCCCCGGTCTGCGTGGCCTCTCCGCCCTCGACGAGGACTCTCTGGCGCTCCGGATGGCATCCAAGAAAGACCGTAAACTCCTCTCGGAGAACGAGCTGCAAGCGATCCGCCTCAAGATCAACAGCCGCGAGAGGAAAAGAATGCACGACCTCAACGTGGCCATGGACGGGCTGCGGGAGGTCATGCCCTACGCGCACGGACCGTCGGTGCGTAAACTCTCCAAAATCGCCACGTTGCTGCTGGCGAGAAACTACATCCTGATGCTGAGCAACTCTCTGGAAGAGATGAAGCGGCTTGTAAGTGAAATCTACGGCAGTAGCGGACATCACAGCGGCTTCCACCCGTCAGCATGTGGGACTATGACACACGCGGGGCCCGTGCCGGGACACCCGGCGGCTCCTCACGCATCGCACCCCGCGGTACATCACCCTCTCCTCCCGTCGGCGGCTGTCTCCACTGCCTCTCTTTCCGCGCCCGGTATCTCCGCCGTCACTTCAGTCAGACCCCACCACGGACTTCTCAAAGCGCCCACTGCCAGTGCGGGGCCCTTGGGCAGCAGTTTCCAGCACTGGGGCGTTGGCACCGGCATGCCCTGTCCGTGCAGCATGTGCCAAGTCCCGCCTCCGCATGTGTCCAGCATGAGCACCGTCACCATGCCGAGGCTCACCAGCGACTCTAAGTGACTCCAAGCAAAGCTGAACTTTTCTCCGGGGGGTGTTAAAGACTTATCTCCCAACTTTATCGTGCTTTTATTTATCCTTGTTGCCGAATCCGTTGCGTCAACGGAGGCATTTAAGACCAACGCATTGGTTTTCTTCACTGGGACTTTGGTGTTTTTGAAACTAACTCGGTGTTTCATAGTAATTAACCTCTGTTTTAACCGGTCTTTTCTTCACAGAGCTCCTGCAACACACACAAACGTTTTCTTACGACTGGGAATCGTTCATGGCCCACATACGTGTTTCCATGCAGTTTGTTGAAGATCACATTTATTCCAAAAATACTTTCCCGTTCTGTGGTACCGCAGGAAAAAAAAGTCCCCAAAAGTTGAATCAAACCACAAATATAGGATGTAAATATCTAGATGGGCTGTTCTGTTTAAATAGTCGGAGATATATATTAGAGTCTTGTAAATGTCCAGGAAGACTCCGCCACCCCACCTCCTCACATCTTGCACCTGCTATAATTATTCTGTCCGCCTCATTCAATGCTCCTCTCCCTATTTTCTGCTCGGTAGGCTGTTATTCACTGTCAGACGCACTCAGCGACCACTTCTTTATTTTTTTAATTACAAAAAAATAAAAAATAAAAATAAAAATTTGAAAATGATATTTATTTACTTATTTTGGAGGGGACGTTCAGACGAATCTCTGATTATGTTGGGGTTTGAAATGTAAAATAAAGATGAATATTGAAATGAGAAAAACATTTTGTGGTGGTTTTGTTTTTATTTGTTTTTCTTTTTGTGGATAAATACATTTAAAGGAGACTAAAAGCAGCATTTATGGCTTGTAGCAGGAGGGCAGTACTGAACAGGGTTATTCAGTATTATTACATAATAACCAGCGAAATTACGCATCATAAGCACAACTTGTTTTGTTTTCGTTTTAAATTGTAGTGTTTAGACCTTCAAGGCCAATTAAACGTTTGTCATGTTTCCGCCTCAGCTAAAACACCTTAGCACACTTTAAAAGTTTTTATTTTTAATCAGTTTATTTTCATTATTATTCCATATAAAACCCAATCGGCTTAGATTCAGTTGTCAACAAAAATAAAAAATAAAAAATATCGGCATTTAAATAATAAATCGCAGCTTAATTATTGGTGTTATCTAAAAGCAGTTACGAGCATCTTATGAAAAAGGGCTTCATTAAAAAGAACAAGTTTGACGATAAACGTTTTCTCGGATATATAACAGAGTGCCCAAAGTAATTTTTCGTCATGTTATGAGCCAACAGCAACGTTGCCACATGAAAGAAACTTTTCAGAGCTCGTCTCTTCTGCTGGATGACGCTCACTGTTTTTAATTATTCACAGTTGTGCACAATGTGGCTTCAGCTGGTGGAGAATGAGCTTCATTCAGCAAACAGTGATGACTTTTAGCCCACTGACACCTGTCTGCCTGTCCAACTGATTGTTTCTTCCTGAACAATTCATCTACTCACATGAATACTAATTTCCAACCTGTGCAGCAAGAATGTGAGTAAAATACAGCGTTTGAAATAGCCACCTTCGCAAAGCACGAGTGTAAACAGCCGCTAAAGATGAGCACAAAAAGCTCTTTTGGCAATAAGAAGCCAGCGATGAGTAAACGCCGGTGGACTTTAGGAAAATGAAGCAGCTGCATAGCAGATTGTGCATGCTGTTGCAATATTTTCCAAAAGCTTTTGAAGCTGGAATGATATGACTAAATCTCTGAATATTCATGCATGCATTTGTTTATTCATCTCATTACTGGAATTGAATTATTCAGAGTCCTTCAGTGTTTTGTAGGACGTTCGAGAGTAAGAGGTAATTTGGCGCAATGCAACAAAAACAGTTTATTTACAGATAAGCTATAAGAAGTAATTCCTCCAAAGTTTCAACGTATGCCTGTGGCTTTCCCAAAACTTGCACGCTCAATGCTTTGCTTTCAGCGTTGATACATCAGTTAGTACACTGCTAACTGATGCTAACTGACAAAATCTAATTTTTTTGGTCTTTGAATCAGACCTCTCCACAGACTCTATCACCTTTCACATATTTCACAAGTTCCCTGGATTCTGGGTTTGTGTTTACACATTTCCAAAGTCCCAAGAAAAGAAGCATTTTAAAAAATCACCTGTGTGTGAGGGGCACCTATGATTTTTAGGGAGTTCAGGTGCACTTACCTTTAGGCTGCCATTTTTTTAAAGCATGCATTTTAACTTTTTGTTTCTAATATCATTACTGAAGTGTGCCAAAAAAAAATAAAAAATCATCATCATCATCATAAACAACAGGCCAGTTGAGCACATCTGCACCTTTATTACACCATTATTATTAATTTGTTTATTTTATTTTATTTTATTTTATTTTATTTTATTTTATTTTATTTTATTTTATTTTTTTAAAGCAGTTCTGCCTGAAAGCCTGAAGATCTTTGTCATTCATTTTTGGTTTTTAGTCTTGTGAACTTTCTATTTTTATTTACAGTTTTTTTTACTAGTATTTATAACAGTAGATCCAATTCTTCTTCTCAGTTGACATCATTTTATTTTAGACTTTGGCATAAAGTTTTTTTAGTGGCACATACAGCATTTGGAAACATCTGCTTTTCCTCAGGGGTCCCAACACCAGAGCAGTCCAAGCACCATTTGTCAGAGCAAAATGCAGTTAACATGGATTAAAAAGTGTTACATTTCAAAAATAATTAGAAAGCCCCCCACACATCCACCCACACCCACCACCCCATTACTCTTCTGCCTCTGTCTCAGTTACAGAGCCCGACATATTTCCTGAGTTTTGCTGATTATTTTGTTGCTAGGATATAACAAATGGCACCGTATGAGAACTACAGTTAAATGACAAAATAAAGGAAAAAAGTTTTGTAGTGAACTGTTAAACTTTGCACACACACACACACGATGCTCACAGCATGGTAAAGGAAGATACCATGGACCTGAATAGATATTCGAATAGGCAACAATGATATGTTATGTTCACTATATGAATATTGACCTGTGGTAGCAGCTAAGTTCCTCCCAAAATGTGCTTTTTGAGGAATATTCACTGTATTGGAGATGAGATCGGATCATAACACAAAGAGTATAGTTACTCTTAATCCATCATAACGCTTTAGTCCCAGGTAGATTCACACAAAGATGCTGTGCCGTCCTGTTTAAGAGAAAAAACATCATATTAGAAGGAGGTGTTGTGGCAAATGATATGTTATACAACAATATACAATATACAACAAACCTGTTGTCTCTCTATCAGGTACAGTTCACAAAATTTTCAGGCAGTTCATGGTTCATATCCTTTGTAAGAACTTTAGTTTTGTTTTTAATCACTGTTGTCTTTGTTTTTGTTTCAAATTTTGTTAATTTTTCAAGATCCATCCAGACAAACACGTCCCTAAAGTTAAAAGGGAAGCTCACTGGGTGGAATCTCTTCAGCTCTGCGTGAACATTCTGGCCAATAGCAGCTGGGCTTCATGTCCTAGTGTCTGGATTTGAATAAACAGCTTCTTATCCACTGTTGGTGGCAGGCTGACTTATCCATTGGTGCTGAGAGTGTGAGGTTGATTCTGTGACAGTTTAAATATTCATAACTTTGGACAGAAGGGGAGCCATCAGTCTTACACTGTTGTAACTGGATTTAAACCTTCCTGAAAACACTGCACAGATGTACACCCTTTCAGCACCGCGTATCATGTTGTGTTAGCCGAAAGGATTAAACATTGGTGGGATGCATCAAAGGTGGCGGAAAAACAGAAAGAGAAACAGAGTCTATGTTGGAGAAAAGGAGGAATAAGAGAGAGAAGATAAACAAACAGAGAAGCTGTCAGAGACAAAGGCAGGATTTAACTCTAACAAGAAAATAGATGGAGCTCTAAGGTAAATATGAGACCTCAGAGGTCACCCTTTCCCATGGGACTGGTGTTTATTCCAACAGCTTCATCTGCTCAGTTCTTACCAGCATTAAACCACTGATGGACTCTAACACACCAAGCGACAGTCACTGTATAGATACATAAGCAACAAGTGGTTGCTTAGCTGTAAATGTAGCAGCATATCAGCATTTATGTCATGATGTCACTGTTAACCAGGAACTGGATACCTACCTAGTTTCAAAGTATTTACACATGTTTTCCACTTACACCAGAGCAATGGGAAGTGAGGCTAAGTTTGATAATTTTGTGTTTTATAATTGTACTGATTTACTACTGAGTTTTAGAAAAAAAGTTTTTTTTAAGATTAATATTCATTTTTATTGAATTTTATTTATATAGCCGCAATTGGCAACAATAGTCACCTCAAACCCCCTTTTTTTTTTTACATCGCCGGGTAAAGACCGTGCAATATCAGAAAGAAAACCTCAGCAGTCAGGTGACCCTCCCTATGAGCAACCACTTGGCGACAGTGGGAAGGAAAAACATCCTTTAAACAGGAAGAAACCTCTGGCGGATCGAGGCTCAAGGAGAAGCAGCATCTGCTGCTGAGGGGAGGGAGACAGATCCAGAGACACACTGTGCAAGAGAGGCAGGGATTAGTAATAACTAATTATTAAATGCAGAGTGTGCAAAAAATTAAAAAAAAGGTAAATGAAGAAGAAACACTGCATCATGGGAAGCCTCCAGCAGCATACGCCTATTGCAACTAGGGATGATTCTGGGTCACCTGCTCCAGCCTGAACTATAAACTTTATCAGAAAGGAAAGTTTTAATCTTAAAAGCAGAGCAGGTGTTTGTCACCAAAACCCAAACTGGAATTATGTTGAATCAGTACAGTTACATCAATTAGTAAATGTTTAAACACTATATTCACAGTTACCATTACATTGGTAATTTTACTAAATAAATCAGTAGGTTGTGCTGCACTAATTGTTCATGTCATTTAGTTGAATTGAAATTTTACATTGTTGCAATGGTAAACTGGGATTTTCGGTTTGAAACTGTTTATTTCACTTTACCTAAAATGAAAAATTACTTACGTGGAAAAAATCTATAGAAACAATTTCCTCTTAAGTAACTATGTACTTCAAGTCAAAGGTGATGGTGTCACATGACACCACTCAGCACTGATTCCTGTGTCCACCATTACCACGCTTCAGCAGTGAAGTATGTGCAGTAAGTACAATGCCAGTGTTTGTCATCAAAGGACACTCTGCAGCCACCACATGCAGGTGGAATTGTCACTAATGGTGTGAAATTCCTTAATGAGTTGTGATCAATCGCACGTGCTGTGCTATGCTATTTGTCTTGATCTATACTTGCAACTTGAGTGATCCTAGAAGGCTCAAATACACCTTTGATGCACTGCAGAAACTGTTCATGGAGATAGAAATAAAGAAAGTGACGCGTAGAGTCTGTAGTCTCAGTGTCAATCTCTAAGCACTGGATCAGCCAAAGAGACATGTAGACACAGACACACTCCGGGGAAGTGTAAAGAATTTATTAGATTGTAATGGGAAGGAAATACTTTAATTTGACTGAAATGAGAAAAACAGTATCTGATCCCCCCCCCCTCCCCCCTTCATTGTTCTGTCTGTCATATTCATTCATATTCACAGTGTTAGAAATGTTAATATTAATTGCTGTTACATCACCAATCTTATATCTTAAATATATCTTTAATCTTTAATTCAGCATATTTTTTAAGATCTTTAACAGGTTGAGAAGGGGACAAATTTTGCGTAATTTTGTCTAGTGTATTTGATCTTTGTTTCTTTTGCAGCTGTTGTGTAGATAATGAAGACTTCAGTGCTTTATTTTATAATTTTTAATGTATTTTATGTTCATAAAAGGCAGCCTTTGTTTTGAAAATGCACCATAATACATTTTGTCCTTCAAAAGAGAATGTGTCTTTATTTCTAGTACGTTGATTGTGACGTGAAAATCTTGGTTTAACCTTAAAGAAATCAGCTTTTGATTGTGGTGAATTTTACGTAATAAGAAAGTTTTTTGTGAAGGTTTATTAAGTAATATTTTAAATGAGGACATAAGAAACCAATTTTCAGTTATGTGTAATGTGTAATTGTATTTTATTACACTGGCCAAAATGTATAAGTTGAAAAAACTGTAAAACAATTAGAAAGTTTCAATTAACTGAGCCCAAAGAACAAATGTACTCAAAACTATCAGGTTGTTGTACCAGTAAAAAAAAAGGGTTTAAGATCTTTGGAATTACTTTGTTTGTTTGTTTTCATGTACATTTATGATTCCGGAAAAATAAATATAAATGACTTATTTAAGAAAAATTTACAGTTTCAATCAAATCACAGTTTTAGTCTAAAACTAATAAATTTAGCTGTAACAAATTAGACAGTTTTTTTAAAAAGTCAATTCAAAGTAACAGTTCTTTTCAGCTGTCTGGAGGTGTATACATTTCAGAAGGCTTTTCATTCATAATAAGGAGCCTTGTGATGGAAACCATCATAATGTGGTCAGCATTAATAAAAAAGACTGTGGGTTACTGGATTACTTCTGCGTTACTGGATTACTTCTGGGTAAGATAGACTTTTGCAGTGGTCTGCATGTGCAGCTACTCTGATAAGTTGGTCATTCAAAGATACAAGTGAACATAGTGTGAGAACAAGAAATCAGCTCTTGCATGATGTTTCTGTTTTACCTCATATATTGTCCAAACCAGTAGCAGGTATATTATACAGTCCTGTGTAAAGAGATGTATCATATTTAAAACTGATCGAAGGACAATCAATCTGTACACTGAGGGTGTAACACGTCTTCTGCTTGGAGCATGTCAATCAGAAGATGTACTAGACCCTCAGGTTAGCTTTCATTGCACTAAACAACTAAGGTTAGCAGTAGCGCAGCCGAAACAGAAACTGTAATGTGCCGTGTCAAATGGTGCTCTCCATACTCACCCACTTGCCTGTGCTGACAAGTACGACTACGTTGAGTAAACTATCAGCATCCAGTGGCAAAAAGTTAAGTGTGGAACCCTGCAAATGGCTGCAATGTTGGCTATGTCTCCAAAAGGCTAGCTAGCCAGCGCTAGCTAGCTAAAACTTGGCAGATTTGTGACAGGCATTAGCATTACATGTAGTGTTGTTTGTTGTTTAAGAGAAACAAAGTGTATTAAAAATGTATTGGCTGCCCTAAAAGTTGTACATTTTACAAGGCATGTTCATCAAGTCTACCAACAGAAATGCTGAACTGAGACTGAGGGACTGTTAGCCTTTGAATCAGGGCCCCTTCCTGTTAAGTTAAACATCTATTTGATTTGTTTTGCCATTGTATTTTTATGCTAGACAGCTCTGCATACCGCAAGAAAAACTATGAAGTTGTGGAATTGAGTAGCATTCATACATATACAGTGGGGCAAAAAAGTATTTAGTCAGCCACCGATTGTGCAAGTTCCCCCACTTAAAATGATGACAGAGGTCAGTAATTTGCACCAGAGGTACACTTCAACTGTGAGAGACAGAATGTGAAAAAAAAATCCATGAATTCACATGGTAGGATTTGTAAAGAATTTATTCGTAAATCAGGGTGGAAAATAAGTATTTGGTCACCTCAAACAAGGAAAATCTCTGGCTCTCACAGACCTGTAACGTCTTCTGTAAGAAGCTTTTCTGTCCCCCACTCGTTACCTGTATGAATGGCACCTGTTTGACCTCATCATCTGTATAAAAGACACCTGTCCACAGCCTCAACCAGTCAGACTCCAAACTCCGCCATGGCCAAGACCAAAGAGCTTTCGAAGGACACCAGGAAAAGAATTGTAGACCTGCACCAGACTGGGAAGAGTGAATCTACAATAGGCAAGCAGCTTGGTGTGAAAAAATCAACTGTGGGAGCAATCATCAGAAAATGGAAGACATACAAGACCACTGATAATCTCCCTCGATCTGGGGCTCCACGCAAGATCTCATCCCGTGGGGTCAAAATGATCATGAGAACGGTGAGCAAAGATCCCAGAACCACACGGGGGGACCTGGTGAATGACCTGCAGAGAGCTGGGACCAAAGTAACAAAGGTCACCATCAGTAACACACTACAACGGCAGGGAATCAAATCCCGCAGTGCCAGACGTGTTCCGCTGCTGAAGCCAGTGCATGTCCAGGCCCGTCTGAAGTTTGCCAGAGAGCACATGGATGATACAGCAGAGGATTGGGAGAATGTCATGTGGTCAGATGAAACCAAAGTAGAACTTTTTGGTATAAACTCAACTCGTCGTGTTTGGAGGACGAAGAATACTGAATTGCATCCCAAGAACACCATACCTACTGTGAAGCATGGGGGTGGAAACATCATGCTATGGGGCTGTTTTTCTGCCAAGGGGACAGGACGACTGATCCGTGTTAAGGACAGAATGAATGGGGCCAAGTATCGTGAGATTTTGAGCCAAAACCTCCTTCCATCAGTGAGAACTTTGAAGATGAAACGAGGCTGGGTCTTCCAACATGACAATGATCCAAAACACACCGCCCGGGCAACAAAGGAGTGGCTCCGTAAGAAGCATTTGAAAGTCCTGGAGTGGCCTAGCCAGTCTCCAGACCTCAACCCCATAGAAAATCTGTGGCGGGAGTTGAAAGTCTGTGTTGCTCGGCGACAGCCCCAAAACATCACTGCTCTTGAGAAGATCTGCATGGAGGAATGGGCCAAAATACCAGCTACTGTGTGTGCAAACCTGGTAAAGACCTATAGTAAACGTTTGACCTCTGTTATTGCCAACAAAGGTTATGTTACAAAGTATTGAGTTGTATTTTTGTTGTTGACGAAATACTTATTTTCCACCCTGATTTACGAATAAATTCTTTACAAATCCTATCATGTGAATTCATGGATTTTTTTTTCACATTCTGTCTCTCACAGTTGAAGTGTACCTCTGGTGCAAATTACTGACCTCTGTCATCATTTTAAGTGGGGGAACTTGCACAATCGGTGGCTGACTAAATACTTTTTTGCCCCACTGTATTTATGTGAAATTCTTAAAAACCCCAGAGTGGTGCTTGTCTTTACTTTTGTGTGTACATCCTGATAATCTATGAAGCGCAGCAGATGAACTCTTCGATTGGGTGGATCAATGCATTTAGTAAAAGCCCAGTGGGACAAAGACAGAAGGGAGAGAGAGAATGAGTGAAGGAAAATGAAAGAAACAAAGCGAGAGAGCAGAAGATCCATTGAGTGTGTTTTTTTGTGGCTGAAGAATTGTCCTCAGTGGCTTTGAAAGGGGGGATAATCCTGTCAAGTAAGCAGACCTTTGGATATTCATGACTGGCCGAGCAGCTCCGTGGACTGAAGGAGGACACAGCCAGGATGGGATTAAACATCAAAGTGAATCTGAGGAGGGCCGGACTGGGATATGAATTAGCCATCGCAGAAACACAGAGGTCTCAGAGGGGTGTGATGGGGTCCAGAGGGGACCAGTTGTCTGGTGGTTGGATAGCACTTTGAATGATTCCAAGATGAGGGACTCCTAAATCCATTCAGGAGAATGATATGCTATGGTGTGTGCACCTGTCATCCAATATGATATATCTACATACATACACATGAAGAAATATCAAATATAATGACACATTCATTTTCATTATCCCTGTGTCTTTTGAGCTGTTTATTAGGAAAGTTTAGGTTGATGGATGATCAGGTGTGAGGTTGATGCCCCTTTAGCATATGTTTATAATAATATAGGGGTTTTACCTTTGCAGTATAAACTGCCTTGCGGCAGCGTTTGCTGTGATTTGGCACAAATCAATACAATTAAAATGAACTGAATTTAAGCATGGGACAACTTTTTCTTCCAATCAGACTAAATCTGAAATTACTTACATTAGACTGCAATAGGCCTGCTGTGGGACTTCCCATGATACACTGAGCGTTTCTTCTTAATTGACCTCTTTTCACTTTCTGTGAGTTTATACACCACTTAGCATTTAATCATTAGTTATTATTACTGCTGTCAGCGTTAATCTTGTTAAAATGACGTTAACGCCATAACCGCATTAACGTGGCAAATCTCCGGTAGCGAGTTAACGCGGATTGCCCTGTGCGTGGGGCTGGATGGCGCTAACGTTAACGAGCTAACTGCTCAAACGAATTGACGCCATGCAACCACACGCAAGGGGTGAATGGTAAATGGACTGATTCAGCGTTAATCTTGTTAAAATGACATTAACGCCATAACCGCATTAACGTGGCAAATCTCCGTTAGCGAGTTAACGCGGATTGCCCTGTGCGTGGGGCTGGATGGCGCTAACGCGCTAACGCGTTAACGAGCTAACCGCGCAAACGAATTGATGCCATGCAACCACATGCACGGGGTGAATGGTAAATGGACTGATTCAGCGTTAATCTTGTTAAGATAAGATAAGATAAGATAAGTCTTTATTGTCATTGCACAGTCATACATAGTACAATAGTACAATGAAATTGGAAAACTGTCCTACGTCGGCACTACATATAACACAACACGACACGATATGACACATCACAACGCAACACAAACAACACAACACAGTATAATAACTTAGTAATAAAAAAGAAGAATAAGTGTATTTTTATTGCACACTGTTATTATTGCACATTAATTAATTATTATTGCACCTTGTTATAAATATAAATATTATTATTGTTATTGTTGTTTTAAACATTGTTACCTCCCCCCTAAAAAAGTCCAGGGAGGTAGCCAATCAGGTCAGCTATTTGCATTGATCAGGGCTATTGCCCTGTTGTAAAAGCTGTCCTTAAGTCTATTTGTCCGGGACCTCAGCAGCCTGAACCTCCTGCCGGACGGCAGCAGCTTAAACACCTGGTGTCCTGGGTGTGTACCGTCCCGTAGGATGCTGCGGGCCCTCTTGAGACAGCGAGTGCTGTACAGGTCCTTCAGGGAGGGAAGAGGATGTCCAATGATTTTTTGGGCCATATTGATGACCCTCTGGAGTGCCTTTCTGTGTGCTGTGGTGCAGCTGGAGAACCACACACCGATGCAATACGTCAGCACACTTTCAATGGAGCAGCGGTAGAAGACGGTCAGCAGCTCCTTCTTCAGGTCCATTTTTCTGAGGATTCTCAGAAAGTGGAGACGCTGTTGGGCCTTCTTTAAGACCGCAGAGGTGTTAGAGCTCCATTGGAGGTCTGTGTCTATGTGCACTCCCAGAAACTTGAAACTGGAGACCCTTTCCACGCACTCCCCATTGATGCTGACAGGCTGCAGCTCGGACTTCCTCCTTCTGAAGTCAACTACCAGTTCTTTTGTCTTGGTGGTATTAAGGTCCAGGTTGTTATCTACACACCAATCTGACAGCCTCTGAACTTCAGCTCTGTACGCCGTCTCATCTCCCCCTGAGATGAGCCCCACCACGGTGGTATCATCTGCAAACTTGATGACTGTGTTGTCTGGGTGGGAACTAACACAGTCATGTGTGTACAGAGTGTACAGTAGGGGACTCAGTACACAGCCTTGTGGAGAGCCGGTGTTGAGGCTGAGGGCTGAGGAAAGATGAGGCCCCACTCTAACTCTCTGTACACGGTCTGTGAGGAAGTCTCTGATCCAGCGGCAGGTGGTAGAAGGAAGTCCGATTTCCAGCACTTTATCTATACATAGTGCTTTCTAAGTAAATTCACACACATTCATACTCCAATGGATGCATCGGAGAGCAAGTTGGGGTTAGTATCTTGCCCAAGGATACTTGACATGCAGACTGGAGGAGCCAGGGATCGAACCAACCTTCCGATCAGTAGGTGACCAGCTCTACCTCCTGAGCTACAGCCACCCCACTATGATGGTGATCCGCGTTAACGAGCTAAAGGAGATTTGCAGCGTTAACGTGGTTATTGCATTAACGTCATTTTAACGAGATTAATGCTGAGAGCACTAGTTATTATTAATCTCTGGTTCTCTTCAACAGTGTATCTTTTGTTCTGTCTCTCCTCTCACCCCCAACTGGTGTTGGCAGATGGCTGCTCCTCCTTTAGTCTGGTGCTGCTGGATGTTTCTTCCTGTTAAAACTGATATTTTCCTTCCCACTCTCACCAAGTGCTTGCTCATATGTGGTGGTCTGATTGTTGTGGTTTTCTGTTTGCTGCTGTCTTGACCTTACAACATAAAGTGATTCGAGATGACTGATGCTGTGAACTGGTGCTATGTAAATAAAATTGAAATGAATCGAATTGAAATAAGTTTTATTTCACAGTACCGTATCAATAAAGGAAAGTAATCTAATAAAACAGTTCAAAATATAAATGCAAATTCCTGGAAACACTGTTAAAGGGAATCTGTGTTTTTCCCGATTGTGACTCTAAAGTCGTTCTGCTTACGAAAAGCGCTGCGAGTTTTGTCTGCACACAAGTGAGAATTATCTGAGAAATTTTATCTGCTCCCTGTTTTCTCACATCTTTAAAAAATTCTCACGTTTTATTCTCATATTGTGTGACTTTCACTCTGAGATACCCCGTGAATTATGTTCCATATGGTTTGCTGACCATGTCACGCTCGCGTCTGTTCCCTGGCATTGGTCCTGCCAGCTCTGACTGCTGCTGGCAGCTGGGACGTTTGGACAAAGGGACTCACCCTGACAGGAATCAGGGAAACTAAAGTGATATTGAGACACATACACACCAGGTGTCCTGCAGTTGGCTAGAAAGGGTCAGATCTACACTGAGACCTTTGTCACTGTAAGAAGCAGTGGGCTTGTTTTAAAGTGAGTCTTAGGAAAGTATTCGATTTACATTAAACACCTTTTACATTAAGATTAGATCAATTTAGATTTGCCATGAATTTTATTAGTTTAAGAAGTTTTTTTGTTATCTTAGCAGATTTTTCTCATATTTCACTTCTTGAAGGTACACAGAGTGTTTAAAATTGTCTGATTTGAGCAACTTTGGAATTTGCTTCTAATTTCAAGGTATTCAGGCTTAAGCAGAAAGGCCCTGTAAATTATGTCACATGTGGTAACTCATGAATAATAATTTAAAATAATTTGAATAATTTCAAATTCGAGAAAATTGAGAAAATTGCTTCACAATGATCAAAGCATTAGCCGGATAAACTATGTCTATGAAAGCCAGAGATCAACACAAGATGCAACGTAGTCCCTTGAACTTTGCACCCAAACACACTGTAGTTGTTCTTAATAAATCAATCATAAACAAGCCCATGATTTCTCACAAAATGATCAGTATTGGGCTTTTTACTGGTCTGATGACACACTGTCATGGCAGCTGGGACCTTGGTTTAGTTAATTAGGTGATCAGATATGATTTCAACACAAATGTTTATCTGGTCGTTAAGTCTGACGTCACTAGCCGTGTCTGGGCCTAAACTCCGCTGCAGGTCCATATATCAAACGATCACTATGGCATTACTGAGAGTTGAAAAACTGTCTAAAGTCTTTCATCTTTAATAAAATGATCAGCGTTCTGCTCTACCAGGTGTAACAATTGAGTTTAACATCCAGGCATCCATGAAAACGGAATTTATGCCATTTAACGGAGTTAGAAGTTAGCAGGAAGTTAGCTCGCTAGCTTCTATCTAAATACAATATAGCATGTCCTGACTGCGGGGTTTTGGAAACAAATTAAAACGTACAGCTCTGTTATCACTTCCAACATAAATGAAGACAGAAAACTAAACAGCAGTGACGTTTGTAGGGTTACTGAAGTTTGGCTAGCTGGTATATAATGATGTGCTACATGACCGCTAGCGACACAGCTATGTTAGCATAATATAAACAAGCTAACTTTTTTTCCACTCGATAAAAGTTAACGTGAGTGTTCTCAGTGGTCAGGAACAAATGTAATCGTATGGCAGGATGCTGTAAAAGGACCAAACTTCAGCCAGGAGAACAACTGAGATAATCCATCCACAATATGAGGTTAGTCATTCATATACTGCTGCATGGGCTGGGCTGTAGTTACATCCTAAGGTTTTAAAAACTGAGCTTAAATAAATGATTAGCGGTAATAAAAGCCGAAGGACGTCAACAGTGATCACTGACTGTTTTAGGAGCTTTTTGAGATCAAATAGAAGAAAATATAAAACATTAAACATGTTAACAACACAAAAGCCATATTAAACGCAGACTACTTTAGGCCCGGAAGTAGGATTCGTCACGTCATCACTTAACGACCGGATTGAGATTAGAGATTGTCGCTGCAAGCTGTGTTGGGTAACTCGTTACTTGATGCATTGCAACATTACAGCCATTAAAAAGTAATTGGTCATGGTACTGAATCCGCTCCTGAGAAAACTAACTTGCTGGAGCACCTTTACTTCCGTTTGTAATTAACTGGCAGTGAAGAGCTAAGAAAAGCTAATAGTGTTTTCCCGTAACAAGAATCCCACTTTTTGTTGAATGCTAACATCATTACGTGTTTAGCTTAATCCTCCAGAATAAAAACAACTAGCTTCAAAGCTGCCTTTCTATGGTTTGATGACTTGGCCAATCAGCTTCAGTGCAGTCCTGCCACCATAAGATGTTTTAATAACTACAACCCCTATTTGTCAAGTTGCTGAAGCCTGCTATCATGTTGCGCTGCAACATATGTCAGCTCTCCAAGTTGTTGCTTCCCTGGGGTCGGCGGTTTCATAAATCAAATTAGCAGCACATACAGAATGGCTGTCACTTGATTTGCTAAAAAAAAAACCTGAAGGCGAACACTGTAAGTTTTTGCATTAATTTGACCATTTATTTAACCAAATGGTTAAAAAAAGGAGATGTATCAGTCACTTCTCACTCTCATTATCCCAGTAGTTAATTGTCCTCAGTGGGAGGCCAGACCTAAGTTTGGGAAACATCTGTGACAAACCTGCTGCGGTTTGAAGAGAGTGGAGGCTGAATAGGAAAGGAAAGTGGCTGCTTCAGTCTGATCTCTGCCGTCCTAGTGGGGACTTTAATGCGCTGAGAGTCTGTGAGGAGCAGGAGCACTGTAGGAGGTGAATGAGCTGAGGAGGTTGTAAGGCATAGGAGAGAGGGGGGAGGTAACTCCGTGTGTGTGTGTGTGTGTGTGTGTGTGTGTGTGTGTGTGGATACAGGGTGTAGGCTAACAGATGTGTCCATCAAAGAATCATCTTACATCCACTACATCCATCTGCCACCCCGACATGACAAGATTTGGAAAAATGTAAAATCAGTTGTGTTAAGTTTCTTGTGATCAGCTGGTGGGGAAAACACAGAACTTTCACAATCCTGGATTTGAAACAAGTTTCCCATGATCCAAAGTTTCCCATGATCCAAAGTTTCCCATGATCCAAAGTTTCCCATGATCCAAAGTTTCCCATGATCCAAAGTTTCCCATGATTCAAAGTGTATCAAACCTCCATTTTTTACTCTAAGGTAAGAGTGTGGCAAAGAGGGTTGATCAAAGTGCTGCACACCTTCTTCCCCCACTAGTGTCATTCAGTACTTCCTGTTGAGTTCCTGTGGTGTTAACTGGTCATCTGGAAGATGTGTTCCTTGCACCGTGTCCTACTCCTGCCTTGTGGTGTCCCAGCTGGCCGACCATAACACATTACCAAAAGGGAGGCATCAAGGGACAACGACAATGTGAAAACAGATGAATATAAAGACTCCTGTTTCTTTCTTTGTTCTGTGCTTCCAATGATTGTTACAAAACTGCTCAGTAATGCACGTCAAAGCTACGAATCTACACAGCTAGAAAGAAAACATGACTCAATGAAGGATGTTCACAACAGCCAGTTTGGTGATACACCGTGCATTACTCTTACTGCAGTTACACTTCAGTTAGTTGTGAATAGCATCTGTCTGTTTTTGCATTCATAGTTTTGCTTGTAATTGTAGTAAAGTTACATTTTTTTGTTTTTACTGACAGAACATCATCATCTAACATCCAAAAGTAAAAACATGTGGTCCATTTTAAATTAAACTACATTCAACCACTAAAATACAAAAGAAAAAAGCTTGTTAGAGTTATGAGAGAAGTCATTCCTGTCCCACATCACAAATATGCCGTTCCAGCTGCCAGTCTTTAGTCTGTTGTCTCTTTTCTTTTGAGAGTAGGACACATGTCATCGTCTTCTCTCCTTTTGGCTGTGTCAACTACTTCTTTGCAGGAAGTCTAATTTCTGGGACATGCATCCTCATCCATCATACCGCTATGGCCTTTCACTTTAACAGTGACTTTGGTCGCACTGCACCGCCCTCCATACAGATGGGGATAACCTCTGAAAACCCTCCTTTGGCCTTGCACCACTAATATAACCTAAGAAGAACTATCTCAACCAGCTCCCACACAACATTTAGACATAACGTTGTGCTCCTGCCCTCAGTCACTTGGGACGAAGAAGAAAAAGCTGTGTGTTTGACTCTGGACAAGGATTCCTTAGTATGAGTGAATCCATCATTGTCACGCTTAAATAGGATCGGGGGTTTTAAGGTTACTTTGTGTTGGTGGGTGGGGTGGGTTAACTAACACTGTCCTATTAGCAGACACTCTACAAATCCCCCTTGGCATTGTTTCAGAGAGAAACATCTGCTATAAGAATAGACAATCACTATGTAAGGTTACATATGGGGTCATTGTAAATGACCACAATGAAAGGGTTAAGTACTTTTATTTGACAGCTGAAACAAAACAAGTGTTATCTTTGGGAAAACAACATCAACAACAACAACAGAGTTATTCTAAAAGTCATTTAGATTAACAGCAAAGACCAGGATAATGCAGAAATGGAGCGATACTGTGCAAAAACCCCAAAACGTGAAACAGTTAAAGGTGTCAACGAAGCATTTAGCAGCATGAAATATGAATGTGGTAAATGTCCATCTGTATTTAAACAGCCGTGACCAACTGAGCGTGTGCAGCTATTGAAAGTGAAGCGTTTAGGCTCTCTTTCACAAAGGGCCCAAGGGCTAAAACCTTCCACCCCTTCCACCATCATTATCCCTGCCACACTATGATCAGCACCAAATGCCGACTATCCCAGGCCAGCGCTCACAAAGCATGCTGGGAAGGACAAAAGCAGACCTTCAGCCGATTGGTTCCACCTTATTAACAGCTTGTAATCTTCTCATGTCTTTGGCTAGGCCTCACAGAGCAGGAGTTAGGGCGAATAGATGAGTGTGTCCTCCGTCTCTGCTTTGATGCAGAGCAGCCTTCTCCCTCTGAGAACTCTGCTCTGTTATATTTCCATTGTGGCTGCTGCACCTGTTTGTCCGCGGGGACACACGGAGAAAATCAGTCACTGGCAACTGTTAATTTCTCATTAGGCTCTTTTTTTTTTCACACATTGTCAACAGAAGACAGTTTGGGTTTGAAATGCTTGCAGCAGGTGCGCCTCATCTAATGGTTTAACTGGCTGCAGTTTCAAAAATGCCATAAAACTGATTTTTATTTTTCTTGTAAACCAAAAACATGCAAATATGGCAGGATGAAGGCAACATTTGCTGATCATTTTTAATGCTGTGTATTCGAGGACGTACCAGGTGACCAAGTATATTAGAAGTTAGCATGTGGCTGGGTTAGCTTAGTGCACATTAATAAAATAACGATCAAAATGTTTTAATATACTGATAATGAAGTCAACTCCAGTCTTTTTTTTTGTTGGTTAATGCATATCAACACGTTCTCACTCCCAAAGCGTAACATTTTACGCTAGGTGACAAATCGTCAACATATTACGTTTTCGGCTACCCACCACGTTCCTAAATGACGACCTCGGAAAAATGAGGAAATATGAGAACCGTATGGACTCAATCTATACATGTTCGCTCTTTTTCTTCAAATTGCTTAGAAACACGCTATTTAACATCATTAATGTCATGGTTAAGGTCAGGAAAAAGGTTATGGTTAGGGCTAGGGATAAGGTTAGGTTTAGGGCTGGAATACAGGGCTGGAACGTCTATTACCGCGGGAGCGTCATTGCACTGGATTTCGGCCATAACCCGCCGCGTACCATAACAACGCCGAAAGTCTCCTTTCGCGTTCCTCAGGAACGCCGCGGCAGTGTTGCCAACTCCTCAGTAAGGAAAATCGCTATTGGCTGTCCTAAAAGTCGCTAGAAGTCGCTAAATGACGTCATCACCTAATTTGCATAATGGGTCATGCTAATGTAATTGTAACCTATGTTGTTGGAGAGAGAAATAACATAGTGGAAGAGAAATAAAGTGAGCAAAAAACGTCCTAAATGCATTTAGAGTTTATTTAGAACTACAAATTAAATTTATTTTAGCAATTATTGTTTTTTTTAATGTCACAATTCCAACCCTGCTCCTTTATCCGGGCTTGGACCGGCAAAAGTGACCCGAAATAGGCACTCTGGTGGAGTTACCGTGTGTGTGTGTGTTTATAAGTAGTTTTAAACCTGATCCACAAAACAGCATAAGAGTAAAAGAGTAAAAGAAGAACTGACTGCGTTACAGCACCCGCTGCTTGTTGAGAGTAAAAGCGATATGCGCTTTCACGTCTTTTTTTAGCGACTTTTTTTAGAAAAAAAGTCGCTAGGGGGTCTGAAAACTCGCTAAATATAGCGACAAAGTCGCTAAGTTGGCAACACTGCGCCGCGGGACGTGACAAAACGTCGGCATGTTACGCCTCGGGAGTGAGAAAGGGCTGTGCATATGGTACTTTAACTCCCCGGTCACGGCAAAAATACTAATAATAAAGTGATAATTCACCAGCACCAAGGGGTATTGAGACAAAATGATCGTGAAACATTGTATCATAATTACATTTAACCTCTGGTAAGATAGCTAGCTTGGTAGGAGGATAGATTTAGAAACAATGTCAAGTTACACGTGACAGAACCTGGAAAGCCTGAAAAAACCTCCTTCAGAAACTAAAAACACAATAAGTCCTTAAAAAAAAGGAGAAAAGAAGACCAGTCCTGGCGTGATGCAACAAATACTTCAACTCAGTGCTCAGTTGCTGCTGATCAACACTGTAGCAACAAGCCACCTCAGTTTGGTAATCTTTCTCTTTACGTTAATAGCGGTGGTTTAGTTTAAGTGAATTTATTAAATTTGGTCTTGATTCCTAACACAAGAGCTGTTTACTGTAAACATTGTGAGTTAATAAAATTCTAAAACCTGTAAGTAATTGCTTATGACTATTAAAAAGAAACAAATACACAAAAACAGTGGAGATTCGTGGCAATCAAAACTTAAGACAAAACCTTGTGTTTGTTACAGTCATTTTGCAAACTTGTTTCTTCTCCGTAATCACACATAAGCGACTTTAGATAACGTTGCCCCCCCAAACAACTGAGTTCATAACCTTTTTTTTTTTTAGCGGTATCACATTGGGTGTATTTTTCATCCTGTATAAGGGGATAAATCAACCCAGGAGTTTGGCTGAGGTGTCTTCCTGTCTGTCAGCCGCAGGAAATGGCTCCACACAGACGAGGCATTTAGCTCCCAGGTGCAGACCCCACATTGGACAGCCTTACCCAGATGGATAGTACTCCTTCTACCATAAAGACACTAGTCTTCCCCCTGCCCTGAAGCCACCAGTGCTCCTGCCCTGGTCCAGCCTCATCAAAAGGGAGGCGGATATGCTGTGCTACAGCCCCAAATCAAGCTCACTTTTCTTTCCCTTGTAAGTAGTGGAGAAAAAGTGGGGGAAGTGCACGCTATTCTGGTAGACACCAGCTTCTTTCTTTCTCCTCTTTTCTGACTTCTGTATGCGTGGCTCCTTGCAGGTGTCCCTTTTTTTTCTCCGCTCTTGACACAGAAACGATCCCAAAATTCAGTCAAAACCATCGCGGCTCATTTTCTTTCATTACTCAGTTTATTACCTCTCATTGTTACACGGGCACTAGAAATCAAATTGAACTCAGAGGAACGCTCACACACACACACACACACACACACAGATGCACACACATTCATTCTGGCTGCCTGCACTCTGTTCTCCTGCAGGTGCGAGGGCCATCCGCCTGGCCCTTTTCATGAAGCCCTCTCTTTCCTGTCCGTCTGCAGCCGTCTATTCAGCTTCAATCACAACACCAGCCGGACGCCACCGGACCACTGGTGAGGAAGGGAAGCGCCTCCACACACATCTTTTACTTCTTGAGCGACAAGAGAGGAGAGGCTGGGAAAAAAGAAAGGCTCTTCCTCCTTTGCATCTCCTTCTGCTTTCATCATAAACAACTTGCTTTCTGTTTGTAACGGTGCTGTCCTCCTCCTCCCCCTTTCACCCCACACCCCACCTCAGATGCGGCTTTACAAGGAGCAGTAGGGGGGGGGGGGGGGAGTGCAAAAAGAGGACGGCCAGGCTGACTGTGCAACAAAGTGATGCAGAGGTCTTTTTGTGGCTCATGAATGGTACATTTGAGGTTTCCAGCCTTGCTCGGTGCCCCAAGCCAGCTTCACCTGTGGTTGGAGTCAATTGGCCTGTTGTGTGCCTGCCTGGAACCATGCCCAGTTCTCTGCCAGCCAATTTGGTTAGTGTAGCCACTCCGAACGGAACAACAATAACCTCCACCTCAAAACCATCAATTAACTTCCCTCACACAATAATGTATCCATTCACTGTTTGCCAAAACTGTTTTCTGACACGATTAATGCCCGGGCTAATAGTGCTAATACCTGCTCTCTGTCACTTAACACAGTACTGATGATGTTAATGGCCTCCAAGTTGTTTAATGGCTCTAGAGGTGCATTCCATTAAGCTCATAATGATGTGTCTTTTTGTTTGTGCTCTCAATTAAGTTTCACATAAAGAAAAAGTATAACCAACATTACTTGTGCAATCAGGTAACACGAGTCTGTTTCATTCTAATATTTAACACCCTGGGTTCTTGGTCACGGGTTGGATTTTCTTGGAGCCTTTATTAGGCTTTGCCATCTTCTGTTAACCACATATGTCTGTGTAAATCTGTTTGTTTAACTTCTTATTTTATTTTACTGAAGTTTCAAATGCTGACCACCAGTGTTGGTCAAGTTACTTGAAAAAAGTAATAAGTAACTAATTACTGATTACTTCCCCCAAAAAGTAATCCCGTTACTTTACTGATTATTTATTTTTGAAAGTAATTAATTACTTAGTTACTTAGTTACTTTTTAACAACACGATTTACAACCTGAATAGGTGATAAAGTGATAGATCTTTCAGCCCAATTCTACTTTTTCTGCATAATCCATCATACAAAATGTAATCAAATGGAAAAGTCTCTTTTTAAAACTTGTTTTATTAGTTTTAATCTTTTAACTTTATGCATCAAGCAAAAATTTAATTATATGCAACATTCTCTGACTGGAAGAAATTAGTTTAATATTTAAACCTATTTTCTGCACATTCCAGCACATAAAATAAAATATTTTGTGTGTTTACACTCAGTCTTTCAAATAGATGCAAGTAAAACACAGCAGAAAATAAATAAAATCAAAGACTAGCAGTCCTTTTGCTCTATTTTCACCTGTAAAGCAGGAGTGGGGTAGGTGGAGGTTTACCCTGGTGCAGGTGTGCCGCGGTCAGTGGAAGAATCCACGAGTTTCTCTGAGTTTCCCATTACGTCGTAGCTACTCGGTGCTTGCTTGGAAGTTTAGGGGTTTTTTTCGCTGTAAAAAGAAGTTTTCTTCCCACGCACAACGGACACTAATGTTTTTGTCACTTTTTATGGAATCAAACTCAAAGTAAGGTCAGTACTTCCACGCTTTAAACGCTGCACGCTCATACTCTCTCTGCACTCGATATATGATCCATTGTTGATCTGCACACAGCTGTTGTCACGAACGTCGCACTCGCTTACGTCACTGTCATGAGACATTCTCGCAAAAAAAATCACGGATTTAGTAACGCAGTAACGCAGCGTTCCTACGGGAAAGTAACAGTAATCTAATTACCGTTTTTGCAATAGTAATCCCTTACTTTACTCGTAACCTGAAAAAAGTAATCGGATTACAGTCTGCCCATCTCTGCTGACCACAGAGGTGACAAATAACAGTACCAAATAAAGGTCAAATTTCTGACAATATTCGGTTAATTCACTAGCTTGCATGCAGTGAACCTGTCTGCAGTACTGAGCTTCTTAAACGTCTCAGAGTCCTGATTGCCTTTATTCACTATTGTCTGACACACACTGGAGAAAGGACCATTCATTTGTGTTCTTGTAAAAGTGCTTCTTTGTTTTGACTCACACATGTACATGTGCATAGCCACACCCTCCACACACGTTAAACACATTAAACCTTGAATCAGATGGCTCACAGCAGCACCAGGTGCCACTCCTGTCAGCTAAGAGCAGGACGCTGACAGTGGTTCACCAAAATCGGGCCAAGGAAAACTGAAAAATGTTGCTCAGGGTCTGATGAGACTCAAATTTTGTGACATTCAGGTGACATAAACTACATGAAATCATCGCTCTAACTTGGAAGCTATCAGCAGTTCAGCTTGCTAGTGGTGGTGCATGTAGCATGTGGGATATTTGACCATCATTTAAATACCACAGCATACCTGTGTTTGACACAATAATGGACCATGTCACAAAACTAGTTACCGTCACCAGGTGTGAGTCCAACAGAGCACCTTTGGGATGTGCTGCAACGGCAGATTCTTTGCAGCAACTGTGGGATGCTGTCACGTCAACATGGGCAAAGATGTCTGAGGAATGTTTCTAGCACCTTGCTGAATCAGTGCCTCAGAGAAATAAGCCATTTCTGAAGGCAAAAGGGGGTCTAAGCCATTACAGCAAGACATACCTAAAAAGTGCACAGACAACTTTGTTAAGTGAGGACAGCAGCTCAAAGGTTATATGAAAACAGTAAATGTCAGACCAAGACAGGGTTAGTTTAGTGTTAGCTGTCCTCATGGTTAACCTCTAATATCCTGTCATTGATCCAAATTTTCAGTGAGCTTGTCATGGTGTTCTTTGGATGACAACCTTGACAGTCAACCTCATTTGACTGTCAAAATTCCCAAAGTTGGATGTGCATATGTACATTTGTAAAGAGCACATGGCATGTCGGGGAGGAGGAGAGCTGAGGTGGGGGCATGCGAGGGGATCATTTAGCTCACTTCTCCACCGTGTGAGCCGTCATTCTTGCCTCGCGCAGCTGTGGAAATGAGATAAAACCGGGCTGCCACTTTAGAAAGCTCTCATTTGCTCACTACTCCGGAGCCAGAAACCTCAGAAGTCAAAAGTCACTGTGCTGGATGGCAGCTTGCGGTCTTCTGCAAACAAAGGGGAGCGCAACAGGTGGAGGGAATGACAATTAGATTTTACAGCTTGTGGATTTTTCTTTTTTCTTTTAAAGTTTGAGTAAAGTGGGGTGGTTTTTTTTTTAGCTTTGACTATTAAATTCTTCTTTGGCTTTTCTCTCAAACTTTATCTTTGGCTGAAGTCTTCACCGGACTGCAGCTCTTCTTAGGAGACTATGAATGTGCTGCCAAACCCAGTAATCAGAGCCCGAGAGCAGTCGCTACCTCTCTGCGGCTCTGGGTCTGCCCAGGACTTATCCCACTGCCCTCCAGGTTTCAACCTGAGCTCTCACCTAAACCCTGCACCGATGCTTGGCCTCCCAAATGGCCAGAGATCAAGCAAACCTCAGCGGGAGCTGAGCCCTGAGGAGCAGCAGGAACTCAGAAGAAAGATCAACAGCAGGGAGAGGAAGCGGATGCAGGACTTAAACATTGCTATGGATGCTCTGAGGGAGGTCATGGTGCCTTATGCCTCCTCGCCTTCGTCTGCTTCCTCTCAATCGCACCAACATGGAGCAACTCCGGGCCGCAGACTCTCCAAGATCTCTACCCTGGTTCTAGCCAGGAACTATATCCTCCTGCTGGGTTCATCTTTGCAGGAGATGCGGCGGTTGCTGGGGGAGGTAAGTGTAGGTATGGGGGTGACCACAGGACCAGTCCCCCGGCTGCTGCTTGCAGGAGGGTGGCCCCTCATCTCTAGTCCCGGTCAACTCCTCCTCACCCAGGAATCCCTCCTCTCCTCAGCAGCCTCCTCCTCCTCTTCATCGTCATCATCTCCCTCCAGTTCTTCATCATCTGCAGGAGCCAAATGTCCGTTGCTTTCTCCAGGTCCCATGGAGGCCCCACTGGCCCCCATGCAGTGGAGCTCTGCAGGTGCTCCAGCAGGGTCGCTGTGTCCCTGTGGAGTCTGCAGACTGCCCAGATTCAATCACTCCACTCTAGCTCCCAGATTCCCAAAGTGACATTGAAAGTTGAAGAAGATCGCTGAAGAATGGACTTGAATGCAACATTTTTTATATGAATTGTTATTTTTCTAACATTTTTAACATGTTTATGATATGTTACTACACTACTCACGCTTATCATTTGATTCTTTTAAAAAGCATGATGGAAGTATTTTTCTTTTATTCTTTTTTTTCTCGCTCTCACGATGTTCTGCATATTAGCTATAAACTGTAACGACTGTGAGCATGATACACGAAGCTACAGTGTTGTGCTGCAGCAGAGGTTGAATAACATTGTTGGCATAAGACTATGAAATCTCGGCTTATTAGTTTGCTTTCAGTTTTACTTAAAGCTTGAAAAAAAAACTTGTTTATGTCATAATTTTGTTCATGTTTCTGTTTCAAATTCAACGGGCTCCACACCAATCACTTTGTGAGTCTTGATGTAGCAGATTTGCTGGATTTCTCAGTTTTGAACCCTACGTTTTGATAACTGGAATGTTTACCACAATAAATAAACAACAATAAACTCTTGATGTTTGAAACCAAGTCTTTAGTAACTTTACAATAAACTTTATAATATAAACTTTAAGAAATGTCTGTGTTCCAGTTTGAAGGTTCATATTAGCTGATTGTTGCATTAGAGGCAGAAGGAAGAGGAAAGGAAGTGTGCAGTTGTGTCAGAAAGAAGGAAGTAGCAAATAGTACAGACCTTACTAGCTAGTATGCATATTAAAAAAATAAGTGGATTTTTTTATCCCACAATGCATTGCTCATTGCCCAAAAAAGAAAAAAAATAAACCACTGTTAAACTGAGTACAGATGCACAAGACTGCAAGAAAGCTAAGTACCAATCAAAGTTTATTATGCCGCGTTTTTCACACATGTGCTTCAGTCATCAACTTTTCTACACATTACCTGTGGAAGGAAATATCACAGGCTGTTGGATCAGGTGTGAAACAGCCTACAACCTGCCAGCTCCAAGTACAAAGTACAAAGTAATGTCTGATGGCACCCATGTTTGGAGTTCATGTTTGAAAAGCGATTGATTTCCTATAAATATAGAAGCAAACATGATTCCTTGCAAACTAATAGCAGAAAGATTCTACTGTGACTACTGCAAACATTTGCATATATTTTTTTAAACATATGGTGGGAAATTCTGTCACTGTTGAGAATGAGAAGTGATCCTCCTTTCAGGGTTTCTTCTACCATGCATTTATAATATAAAAACACTTGCTTCTGTCACGCCGGGGTGCAGCAATGGTTTTTTTTTTTAACAGGACTCAGTTGCAGATGCGGAGAGTGGAGTTGCGTTGAACCAAAAACAAGCTTTATTTAGCTGTTGACAGGTGTAAGACATGAAAAGAACAAAACTATGAACCACCATGTAACACTACAAGACACGACAGAAATCTATGACAGGTTTGACCACAACCTGACAATGACACACGGAAAACAGAGGGCTTAACCCTTTAAGACCTACCATAGAACCAAGGCCACCAGAGCTTATATTATATTTTTATATGCTGTAGTGCCATTTATGGGAGCATTTCAAGTTGCTATACATTAATACAACTGTTATAGCCCATATTTTAATAATATGTATGCATTAAGTCCATAGTAACTACATAAATTGCAATAAACTACAAAAAAATTGAAAATCTTTTTTTTTTTTTAACATATATTTCTACTTGGAGAAATTTAAGAGGTTTATCCCTCAAAACTTTAAATACAAAAACGTTGCAAAAAATACTTTACAACAACAGGAAATTTATTTTGAGTGTCTTCATAGTTTTATTTTTGAGATACACTAATTTTTATATACTGCAGGAAAAACGAAAAACAATCCTATGATGCAAATTTGCAAAGAAAACAGCATGTGCATCAAAATAAACTATTTAAAGCAGTGCAATTAGAGTTCTAAGCATCCCAGAAACTATTCAGAAAAGCATAAAGTCAAACATGACTTATAAAAACACTAGTATAGGCTTTTAAGGCCTACAAGTAAAAAAAAACTACATTTTCAGCGAAAATGACATCACTTCCTGTTTCGGGCAGGTAATGGTGGACATGCGATCGTTCGTGCTGATGTCTGTTTCAATGTGGGAAGTTTTACAAACAGCTGATTGGATCGGCAAAGCGTGTTCCTGCAAGCGCTTTTTATGCAATATTTGCAAAGCTATATGTGGAAGGAAACTGTGACCGAGGACAAGCTGATGGCATAAGATGTAAGTACAACTCCTCCGGTTTCATATGCAAAAAAAATTATTGTGCTAGCTTACGTGGTTCCGGTTCTACAGGGATTTAAAAACAGTTACGCAAAACAGAGCTCCGACAGGCTTTAAAGGGTTAAATACACACATGAGGTAATCAAGGGAAGTCGAGACACTTGGGGGAAACAGCTGACACACATGAACCTAATGACGCAACAGGGAAGTGAAACTAACACGCCAGACTCTTTCAAAACAAAACAAGAAACCTGGGCATGCCAATACAAACGTGACAATACACAGCCCTAAAATAAACTCCTGAAAACGATGTTAATAATGTCAAACTAAACTCAACTAACCCACAACCACACATAAGAAACTCAAAAACCCAGAATAACCTCAGAAACACTGAGTCACAGACCCAGCCTGTGACAGTTTTCCTCCAGAGTGACTTGTATCAGACTCATAATGTCCAATCAATGTGCAAATTTAAAGAATAATAAAGTCCACATTAAGATTTTTTACAGCACTTGGAGGCAAAATCTTAACAGAGGGATCAGCCTCTAATCAATAAACAAATATGTAAGACTGCGTTCTTCCATTTGCGCAACATCTCTAAAATTAGAAATATCCTGTCTCAGAGTGACGCTGAAAAACTAGTTCATGCATTTATTACTTCCAGGCTGGACGACTGCAATTCATTATTATCAGGATGTCCAAAAAACTCACTGAAAAGCCTTCAGCTAATCCAAAATGCTGCAGCAAGAGTCCTGACAGGGACTAGAAAGAGAGAGCATATTTCTCCTGTTTTGGCTTCCCTTCATTGGCTTCCTGTTAAATCCAGAATTGAATTCAAACTCCTGCTCCTCACATACAAGGTCTTAAATAATCAGGCCCCATCTTATCTTAATGACCTTGTAGTACCATATCACCCTATTACAGCACTTCGCTCTCGCTCTGCAGGCCTACTTGTTGTTCCTAGAGTATTTAAAAGTAGAATGGGAGGCAGAGCCTTCAGTTTTCAGGCCCCTCTTCTGTGGAACCAGCTTCCAGTTTGGATTCAGGAGACAGACACTATCTCTACTTTCAAGATTAAGCTTCAAACTTTCCTTTTTGCTAAAGCATATAGTTAGGGCTGGACCAGGTGACCCTGAATCCTCCCTTAGTTATGCTGCAATAGACGTAGGCTGTCGGGGGATTCCCATGATGCATTGAGTTTTTCCTTTCCAGTCACCTTTCTCACTCACTATGTATTAACAGACCTCTCTGTATTGAATCATATCTGTTATTAACCTCTGTCTCTCTTCCACAGCATGTCTTTATCCTGTCTTCCTTCTCTCACCCCAACCGGTCGCAGCAGATGGCCCCGCCCCTCCCTGAGCCTGGTTCTGCTGGAGGTTTCTTCCTGTTAAAAGGGAGTTTTTCCTTCCCACTGTCGCCAAAGTGCTGCTCATAGGGGGTCATATGATTGTTGGGTTTTTCTCTGTATCTATGAAGCGCCTTGAGGCGACTTTTGTTGTGATTTGGCGCTATATAAATAAAATTGAATTGAATTGAATTGAAATTAATCATTATGCATGTAGTGCCTATTAAGTGCCTAAACTGAACATCGCCTTTGCAAACCTAGATTCAATTTAATAAACATTAAAGTGTTACAATCAGACTCTGTTTATCATAGTGTCCAAGAATGATTTAGAACGAAAAATCACAGTTCTTAATGTGACATACTGGTTTTAAGGTGGACACTAATGATCAAACCTGAGGCAAAGGCTCAGTCATGTTGACCACAATTTTCCAAAGTACCTAGAAGACTGTCATTTCATGCATCTGGACAAAATGTAATAATAATAATAATACATTTTATTTAAAAATAGCGCCTTTCAAAGCACCCAAGGACACTGTACAACAGATAAAAACACAAAAACTGAAAATATACACAATAATAAAAATAAAAATAACAGATAAAAGTTAAGAGCATACAGAGGTTTAAACATAAGCAATTTTAAACAAACTAGTAAACTAGTAATAGAGCTGCTTTTCCTGGTAACCTGTTTTGTCATAGAAGTTAGGAAAATGTAACATTAGAAGACGGGTGTTAGCATCTAAACTGACCAATGGCTAATATTGACTTTTCTTTACCGCTTACTTGTCTCTGAATTTCCCAGATGTACACCCCCATTTGCTTTAAAAGGCTTGAACTGATTGAACCCTTTGTGTTTCAATCCTACATTACCTGCCATTCACTCACAATTCAGAAATGATTCACTCACTAGAAACAAATAGAAGCAACGTTCTATATGCCAACTTCTTTCCATCTTCTCCACTGTAAGCTCTGATATCCTTCAGAGACTGACAAGCTGTTGAGCTGAAAATCATCCTCTACCCTTCACCCCACCTCAAAAACTGTGAAACAGTCCTCATCCCCTTTCCCCCTCAATTCATTGCTCCAACAAGCAAAAGATCAAAACCCTCCCGTGTAATTACTGCTCCACAAGAAAAGAAGGCCCTTTGATTATTAGCCCCCTCTCGCTCCTCCGTCCTCAAATTCTTGATGTTTCCCTGTGTTAAGGAGCCGGGACGGGGTGATTCGCTGCTACTCATTACACTCACTCCACAATATGTTCAAACGCCCAGAAAATGTGTCACTCTGAATGGGGTTCACTCCTGCAAACTCGCCACCCCTCTGGAAGAAAGCAGGCAGCCTCATTCTGAGAAAGAATAAGAGGCGCTGATAGGGAGGATATTCTCAGCTACAACCTGGCCCTTAGCACGGCCTGCATGAATAATAATAATGAAAATAATCATAATCATAATGCTGATAAAATACTCAAAATAATTGCCACCCCGGAATAAGAGGATTACGGATGGCAGATATGTGAATAGTGCCGAGTGAAAAGAAGGGAATCTGTTAGCATCGGGGAGGACAAAAGAGGAGCTACGTGCTATTAAGTGAGATTAAGCTAAATAAGGCTTGATTTTCTTACAAGAAAAAAAGGGGGAAGGAGAAGAGGGTGAGAGTGAAGGAGGAGAGGAAGGGGAGTGGAGAGAGAGGCTGATTCACAGATCAAAGTGAGACGGCAGAACTTCACGTCTTTCATTTACATATAGCTGCTTTATGTCTCCGGAGGGATTAGCTACCTTTGCTCTCTATTCTGCTACCTTTGCCCACCATCCATTTCCTCCTGCTCTCAGGATAGACCGGCCCTTCTTCTCTCCCCCATTGCACTCTTCTTCTTCTTCTTCTTCTTCTTTTTTTTTTGAAGTCAGGCTCCTTAATTTCTCCCCCTTCCCTCTTTCTCTCCATTTCTCCAAGAGGCTCTCACTTTCTTGTGTTTGGTGGTTTCATTGTTGCGGCCACGCAGGGGTCTGGTCAGTCTTTGTGTTAGCACTTTAACTCATCTCCATTTCATCACTGTTGTTCAATAGGGTGAAAAGAGGGCGTAAGACAATGCGCTCACAGGCACGCACACTTTTTCTTAATTTAAAATTAAAAAAACTATTAAAATTGGTTGCAACTGTCAGTATAAGAACATTGTTACAACAGTAAACGTGAGTCACACATAAATATGCTAAAACACAATGCAAAGCACACATCTACACTCTGCCAGTGGTTAGACTATGTTTACCTGTTACCATGGAAATTGTACTTGCTAACAGCGCCTACATCTTGAGAGTTTACCCACGTGTGGAGCTCGATACAACACTAGATTAGACTTGGAAAGCATATATAGAGTTGTATTGCCTAATTATATTACTACCTGGATTATTCTTCAGGCAGCTTCAGATTGGTCAGATTTAGGCAATAAAAGAACGGTAGATGCACAACATCTTTCTTCCCATGTTTTTCCCACTGTTTACTTTTTCTGTTTAAACCCAAGAACGCAACTGTAATTTTAATAAGGCCCAAACTAAATCCATCTATAAAGAATGTTTCTCTCAGAGGGGAAAGTAATTTTTGAGAGCAGTATGAATGTTTTCTATGACTTGCCAAATATAGAGTGCTATAATCTAGCTTTAAAAATGTTTGGCTTTTAAATACGTAACCCCTTTTTCCTTAAATACACTTCAGAAGGAGCTGAAATTGTCAGGACTGGTTACAATAGGACAGTTTAAAGGAGCGAGAAAATAGTTCTCTTGGTCAACGCGACCGCCTTTGATGTTGCACTCGTAACCAGAGATGGGCAGTAACGCGTTACTGTAATCCGATTACTTTTTTCAAGTAACGAGTAAAGTAAGGGATTACTATTGCAAAAACTGTAATTAGATTACCGTTACTTTCCCGTAGGAACGCTGCGTTACTGCGTTACTAAATCCGTGATTTTTTTTGCGAGAATGTCTCATGACAGTGACGTAAGCGAGTGCGACGTTCGTGACAACAGCTGCGTGCAGATCAACAATGGATCATATATCGAGTGCAGAGAGAGTATGAGCGTGCAGCGTTTAAAGCGTGGAAGTACTGACCTTACTTTGAGTTTGATTCCATAAAAAGTGACAAAAACATTAGTGTCCGTTGTGCGTGGGAAGAAAACTTCTTTTTACAGCGAAAAAACCCCTAAACTTCCAAGCAAGCACCGAGTAGCTACGACGTAATGGGAAACTCACAGAGAAACTCGTGGATTCTTCCACTGACCGCTGCACACCTGCACCAGGATAAACCTCCGCCTACCCCACTCCTGCTTTACAGGTGAAAATAGAGCAACAGGACCGCTAGTCTTTGACTTTATTTATTTTCTGCTGTGTTTTACTTGCATCTATTTGAAAGACTGAGTGTAAACACAAAAAATATTTTATTTTATGTGCTGGAATGTGCAGAAAATAGGTTTAAATGTTAAACTAATTTCTTCCAGTCAGAGAATGTTGCAGATAATTAAATTTTTGCTTGATGCATAAAGTTAAAAGATTAAAACTAATAAAACAAGTTTTAAAAAGAGACTTTTCCATTTGATTACATTTTGTATGATGATTATGTAGAAAAAGTAGAATTGGGCTGAAAGATCTATCACTTTATCACCTATTCAGGTTGTAAATCGTGTTTTTAAAAAGTAACTAAGTAACTACGTAATTAATAACTTTTGAAAATAAGTAATCAGTAAAGTAACAGGATTACTTTTTTTCAGTAATTAGTTACTGATTACTTTTTTCAAGTAACTTGACCAACACTGCTCGTCACCATCTTTCATTGCGTATAATTTGGATGGATTTGTGCTCACTTGCTTGTATCTCACATGTATTTTTCCGTTACTTGTTATGTGTTATATTTGTTGTCATTTCCTTGAGCAGGGCTCACTTGAAAAAGAGATTTTCATCCTCAATGAGACTTCTACCTTGATGAAGAAAGACTCAGAAATCAAATGTATTTGCAGTCATGTGCACGTTGTAGGAGACGAGCCTGCTGCGGCAACAAAAGATGGACTGTAACCTCAAGTCTTAGCTTATCCTTGACCAACTGCTTCTGTTTCTTTAATAAACCAGCATCTATTAGAATGACCCAGCCTCACTGCATGTGGGCATAATAGGACGCTTTGCTCTGATGTCGAAAAGTAATCGACTCCACCTGCTTCTGTGCCATTTGCTTACACCTCCTATGTTTTTCTTTTTTTCCAAGACCTTTTTGTGCTATTTTTATTTAGATCGAGCAAATCAAAAATCACGCAGTTCTCACATAAATACATCATAAAAAGAAACATTTCAGTCAGGAGTCACTTAACCACCACCTGTGCAGGTTTCTGCTAATGCTTCATGCCAGAATCCTTTAGTAAAGTTGCTGTTTTTAGTGTTGCAAGCCCCCCGTAGTGCAAACACAAATTTTAAAGGCCTGCTGGATTTCAGCTACACAAAATGCTGTTTCTGAACCCACCCAGCCACTTTGTTCCCCAACATGTGTCTCTAATGTGTGCAGTCTACATGATGTTCCACTGTCCCCTCTCCTGCAGCCTCTTATCTCAGAGTGTAATTTGCCTCCGGCCTTTGTTGCTCTGTTTCATAGCACTTAACCAGTCAACGTGGGGAGTCCTTGGCTTAGGAAATCCCTAGCCATAAATTTCATTTTCACAATGAGAGGAGCACAGGGGCTGGTCAGGACCCCCATTTACTTTCTAACCCAGCTTTTATTCATTCCCTGCCTAAATAACATCAGGCCCTCCTGTCCTGTCCTGTCCTGTCCCACCCCGAAATTCCCAATCCCCTCTGTCACCCTGTCGTCCTCAGACTGAGCCGATACAACGGGGTTACTGCGGAGTTTGCCGGCCTGCTCTTTAAGCGTCGTGTTCTCTCCCACCCTTTCCAGCCCTCTGTCCTATTCACACCGCAGCCCTCATTACAACTTTACAGGCGGCCATCACACCTCACCTCATTACCCCAGTCGACAATCCAAAAAAACAAAACAGCTCCCCCCAAACGCCCCAAGAAAACAGACTGAGATGATGTAAGGCCAAAGAAAACGTATTGATGAAATCTGAAATTATTTAGTTGTGAAGGCCAAAGCAAAAACTCGAACAGATGATTTCACTGAAATCAAAGTTCAGCTAGTCACCATGAAAAAAAAGAAATGAATAAACAATTTGCTATGATAGATTTTTTAATTTGCTATTAAACTGATTTTTTTCTGAATTTGCGTGCAGCTAAAATATTACATTAAAATAAGAAAATACAATGTGACCCAGAGGAAAAGTGTTCATGTTGTTTAGAACCTGTACACTGTATAGAGCTGGAGCTGAAAAGAGGAATCCCTCATTTTGGTGTCTTTAGAACAGGCCACTCGTCATCATCCCAGTACATTTTACATTTGACTTCACCTAAACTCATGAAGATATAAACGTTTGAGCTATTATGCGTTTGTTACCAGTGTTGGTCAAGTTACTTGAAAAAAGTAATCAGTAACTAATTACTGATTACTTCCCCAAAAAAGTAATCCCGTTACTTTACTGATTACTTATTTTCAAAAGTAATTAATTACTTAGTTACTTAGTTACTTTTTAAAAACACGATTTACAACCTGAATAGGTGATAAAGCGATAGATCTTTCAGCCCAATTCTACTTTTTCTGCATAATCATCATACAAAATGTAATCAAATGGAAAAGTCTCTTTTTAAAACTTGTTTTATTAGTTTTAATCTTTTAACTTTATGCATCAAGCAACATTTAAACCTATTTTCTGCACATTCCAGCAAATAAAATAAAATATTTTTTGTGTGTTTACACTCAGTCTTTCAAATAGATGCAAGTAAAACACAGCAGAAAATAAATAAAGTCAAAGACTAGCGGTCCTGTTGCTCTATTTTCACCTGTAAAGCAGGAGTGGGGTAGGCGGAGGGTTACCCTGGTGCAGGTGTGCAGCGGTCAGTGGAAGAATCCGCGAGTTTCTGTGTGAATTTCCCGTTACGTCGTAGCTACTCGGTGCTTGCTCGGAAGTTTAGGGGTTTTTTTCGGTGTAAAAAGAAGTTTTCTTCCCACGCACAACGGACACTAATGTTTTTGTCACTTTTTATGGAATCAAACTCAAAGTAAGGTCAGTACTTCCACGCTTTAAACGCTGCACGCTCATACTCTCTCTGCACTCGATATATGATCCATTGTTGATCTGCACACAGCTGTTGTCACGAATGTCGCACTTGCTTACGTCACTGTCATGAGACATTCTCGCAAAAAAATCACGGTTTTAGTAACGCAGTAACGCAGCGTTCCTACGGGAAAGTAACGGTAATCTAATTACAGTTTTTGCGATAGTAATCCCTTACTTTACTCGTTACTTGAAAAAAGTAATCGTTACAAGTAACACGTTACTGCCCATCTCTGTTTGTTACTGACTCAAACAAATACAGATGTATGTTTAGCTCTTTATCCCTTGAAAGCCTACAAAGAGCAACGCTTGAAGCATTTTTCTACACTGAGTGGTTTCTGTCATATTTCCGGCTTCAGAACAAAGTGACTGGATGTGCATCAGAATTTAGTGAGGGCGGTCTCTGCCTACGCAGCTATGCTTGGGAAAACTCTTCTAATGGTCCCCAAAACACGTCTTTATTGAGGCGTCAAAACTCATCAGAACGAGTACAAGGAGGTCGTCAAATGCCATCTTTATAGGTGAAAGAGTTGAAAAGTTCATTTTAAGAAGTTGGAGGCTCCCTTATGTCACTATAGGCACTCCGTTTTTTCTCAGATGTTCCCATTATTATTACTAAATAAAAGTGCAGTTTTTGCATGGTGTGAATTTAGCCTCAAATAAAACATTCGCTCTGTGAATTATGTTTCTGATCTCTTTACTCAGACGATCTGAGCCCCTTCCCAGTGAGGGATGGTAGGAAGGCTACATGGCTACTGATTGTTGAGTTCTAAACTTTTCTCTTTCTCTCTGCAACCAAATATCAAGTGAAAAGCATAAAAGAAGGAGATACGATTAAATAAAGTTTTGCATGTAGCGTTAGCTCTTAAACAGGACGTTCTCAAGGCGGTCTGCAGACAGTCTGTGTTTGTAAAGGATGGCTCAGTTTTTGTGTGCTTCAGATTTATTCTGATGGACACGTACTTTGCAATGTTTAGGATAATGTCAAGAAAGAGGTACAGAATTGTGAAATAGAAAAAAAAATCCAGTTTTAAGCTCTAGCTCGCTAAATTTGAGAACTGTGACAGGTCCTCGGCGCTTTGAAATATAATTTCCTCCCAGAACTTAAAAAACATCATGCAACATGTTGCCATAGAACAGTGGTTCCCAAACTTTTTTTGCTGGGCCCCCCTTGTTTTACAAGAAAAACGTTCGCGCCCCCCCTCGTGCGCGCGCGCCAACCACACACACCCATATTTTGCTCCATTGCGGTTTATTTCACACCTCAAACATTTAGTAAACAATTAAGCAAATACAAGTAATCTGCAATAAATTACAGGTAGTAAGAAAATAAACTACAAAGTCTTTTACGCTATGTCCACACCTACACCGGTATTTTTTGAAAACGCAGCTGTTTCGTCCACACGTAAACGGCGTTTCGAATCACCGAGAACGGAGATTTTTTAAAACTCCTTTTTTGCGTTTATGTGTGGAAGAGGAATACAGAGTTCGTCACTCAACGTCAAAGGTATGTGCCTTTTTTCACGTCACGCTGTGTGCACGTTATTGTTTACATGAGATGAATTGCTGAATGGCAGATAGAGATGAAATACTGTTAATCTGACTATCTGCAGGTTTTACAGTTTACATATACACACAGTTACTGTCCCTCCTGAGGGGTCATTACACCATGACCACTCAGGCAGAGGGGTCATGGTGTAATTATTTTACATGTAGTTGTTTTTTTTTCCTGTGTAATAATATTCAACATTGCTATCAATACATTTTTCAAAAAATGCCTCTCTGTGCAAAATGGGTTCAAAAACATAAACAACTGTTGGATGCTGTTTGTCCGTGATTTGAACCGGAGGAACAAATCGTGGCAGGATCAGCCTGATGTTATTTGTATCCCACTGTAACTTTACTGTATAAAGAGCAAACATCTCCAAAATGTCAGGAGTAGTTAGTCATTACAACAAGTGTTTGTGAACTACAAATCAAGAATGTGGGATACTGTTTGTCCGTGATTTAAACAGCCCAGCGCTGCTCCCGACGAAGGGAAAACCAATCCTGCAGGGAGACCTACCTCGGCACTTGTGCAGGTAAAACCAAAGGGAAGATGTGCTTCACCATATTTTCTAGTCTTTGGCTCAGAATGAAGTTGGTTTGGAAACATATTCAGCGATGCTTCATCTCCTGCTTTGCGTTTGTGTGGGCGCCCGTGCTAGCAGTGTCCAAGCGTTTTGTTTTTTTTCCCCTTTTCATGCCGCGCCCCCCCTGCAATGGCTCTGCGCCCCCCCTAGGGGGCGGGCCCCACACTTTGGGAACGTCTGCCATAGAATAACCAAGTACAGCTTATTTAAGGTGACTAAGACATGCAGCTTATTATTGTGAGCATACTGCCCACGCAGTGCAGTATACTTTACTTCTCAGTCAGTCAGGTGATGCCCTGTGAAATGTGTTTTAAGGGTCAGATGATTTATTCATAAAATTATAAGCTATGTGTTTATTTCATAGATATGTGGCAGATTATATGTCTTCACATGCATCCTCAACTGTTGCATGTGCTAAACGTCTCATAGCTCCTCACTACTTAGAATGAAGGGATTACTTCTGGTGCTTTTAATAAACAGAGAGAGAAAAAAGAAAGATTAAAGAATCATTGTGCTGCTTTTAAAGTGCTTTTACTTTATTTTCGAACAGTTGATCTTCATTTTATCCTTTAGAAGAATTGCTTTGATTATTTTCTTAAATAACAAGAAAACAATAGTCATGTAGTTAACATTGCTATCTAATCGCCACTGTTACTAAACATAAAGAAAGTGGGAGAAACATTTTTAAACATTTCAAACGTATTTAGTAGATTTACGCGAAGCCACATTATGTATATGGTTTGGAAATAGGCTCGAACATGTGAACTCTGTGGTGCTCTAACAGTGCGTGTGAGCGTCATTGTGGTAATGAACCCCTGGCCCTCGGTTTGCCCTCTGAACCCTCGGTGGCCTCAGAAGCAGGAATTCCAGTTAACACATCACAGATCAGTTTTCTTTTCTTCTTCGTTTTGTGTTTTTGTCGCTTCTCGCCAAACGTTGGCTGGGCGTCGACGTGGCCTGACAGGCACCGGCCCTCTCCCTCCTCTGTTTTCCTGTCCTCTTTCTTTCCTTCCTTTCTCTCGCTCCTCTGTTTGGGCTTCTCTTTCTTGCCTCCTTTTCTCCTTAATTGAGTTGTTTGGCAGGCGGGCTTGTCAGACAGCGCCGTCTATGTGGGGAGTCTGAGGGGCAGGGGGGGCACCCGCCATTGTGCGCCCAGAGACGGGTTAGTTTTTCAGCGTTACTACTGCATGAGTGAACAAGGCCCAGATTTGGGGGGAATCAAATATCTGAATTATCAAGAATGATCTCCTTGGTTATTTGTTTCCCTCCTGTGATCAGATTATATCAAAGTAACAAAGTAATTTTCTGATTTTTAACTTGTTGGAAATTTTTTAAATTTAATTTAAATGTAATTTTAAAAAAATAAAAACAGTAAAAATATCAGTTCATAAAATCAATTTACTGTCTATGTAGGTATGATTAAAAAATTATGTGTCAAAATATGTATTAAATATTATATACACCACACATTGCCCGAGTGATAGTGTTTGGTGACGTTTTGAAATATTAAAAAATATATTTTTGTCAATTTATTTTAGATTATAAATGTAATTTATATCCTTTTTGGGGATTTAGGCTGTTAATAAACGCACTCAGTTTTAAGTGCTCAGCAAACTTATGAATATCTCCTTCATACGAGACGCCAGAGTGGTGTGAAGAAGGCAAACAGCGACTGTGTGTGGAGTCATCAATCACGAGGATGGAGGATTCTCCTCTCGCTTCTTTACTCTGACGAGCGCGTCGCGCGATCTTGTGACCGGCTTAAGGCGAGCCGAGGAGGACGGAAGAAGGAAAGATGATTTTATTTAAAGTGTTTACAACCAAAGCTTTATGCATAAACAATTTTCATTTTTTTTCTTTTTTTTATATTTTATTTTTTAATAAACAACCTATAAGAACACAAATAAATCAAAATAAACAAAAATAAACAAACGGGTGTACCATCTAGTGTGTATAGACTCACACACACACACACACATACCCATATTACCACACACGCATACATACACATACAGGCCCATATGCTTGGACATACATACACATACCTACATACATATGTATTCGCCTGTACACTCATACATACTGACATGTACATATATACACATAACAATTCAGAAATATGGCATACATAATTACAGAGATTCAAACAAAATCGGGTCTCCTTGACAAAATGTAATGTTTCCATTTATCCCAAATATCACAAAATATGTCATATTGGAGTCTATTAACAAAGGTAATTCTTTCCATTTTAAACATCCCATAAACAGTCTCATAACAGTCATTTAATGATGGAATTAATAGTCTTACGGGCAGCCAGACTCAAAATACCATACAACAGCTTGGACGTTTTATCTACATTCACTGAGTATAAATATCCAAACAAAAGTTCATCCCAATTAAAGGGAAGTTGCATACTAAAAATGATCTGTAACTCAGAATGAACCGATACCCAAAAAGTGTTGATCAATGGACAAGACCAAAACAAGTGGAAGTGTTTTATTCCTTGGGCCCCACAGTTTCTCCAGCAGCTAGAGTGATTAGAATAATGTTTACTTTGTGCAGGAGTAATAAAAAACCTACAGAGACCCTTCCAACCAAAACATCTCCATATATTAGAACTAGAAATTCTCCACTGAAAAGCACACTGCTGATACCAAATGTAATTTGAAATTGCTGTATTTGTTTCCCTTTCCCATTTTTTTTAATGTAGGTAGTATTCCACTTCTTAACCTCTTGTATACCCTTATACAGTCTAGAAATCACCTTGAGGCCAGGATCTGCCTGGTAAGCCTTGACAAATATATTCAAAACAGGAAGAGACAAAAGATCTGTTCTCTTAGGTATAAAGTTATGTAGGTGATGCCTAATTTGAAGAAACCTAAAAAAAATCAGTTTTGCTTAACTGGTATTGATCTTTTACTGATTGGAAGTCCCTAAGAATTCCCTTATCATCAACATACAATATGCCATTAAGCCTTGTCCTGCCCATTTTTTATATCTTACATCTAACTTATTGGGCATAAACAAATCATTTTCATTTCCACTAATGTGTTCAAAGAAGACAATTATTTATGAACTCATTACCAGGACTTCAGCTTTTTAAACGCTGCATGCCTGATAGTGTTTAAGTTCTTTTTCTTCCAAGCATGTGTTTGTTTCACACGGGGGATTTATTTTACTTCTTATTTATTTTTATTCATTTAGACAACTCACTCATTTGCCTCTGTGTCCAAAGACCCAAAGTACTTTCAGAAACTGGCACTTTTACAGATTTTTGTTGGTTTTTCATAATAAACAAGTTTATTATCAGAGCGCTGCATCACTCTCATTAATCTCTTTGTCTGTTAGAAACTTTAAACAAATGTATTGAAAAACCTCAAAGCTTTCATACGTAATGGATCGCTTCTCGTGAGTCCACGAACGCACACTTTTGATTGCGTCGGTATCTTTTAATCGTTGTGTGTATTGTTTGTGTTTTGTGGTGGTAGGAGACACGCATTCGTCTCTTCCCTCAGGGTCCATGAACCTGTCCATCTGCTCACACACGCACACACGAAAACAGACAAGGGCAAAGGGGAGAGTCTTTGTTTTCACGTGTGTGTGTGTGCGTAAGTGAATGTGAGTGTGCATGTTATAAATATGAGATTTTTTTGAGATGCAGGGGGTGTAGTCAGTTTACATGGTACAAGGTCTGGATCAGAGCCACTAGACTTCAGCTCCCTCCCAAAGGCCACCCCACCTCTCCTTACTTTTAAATCACAACCACACGCACACACACACACAGTTTTGGGGAGGCTCTGACAGCTACAACCCCCACCAAAACACTCACACAGACACTTGTGCCATCACACAGCCGTTCTCTTTCTGCTGACCAGCAGAAACCCTGGACACCTCAACCCAAGGACAGCATGCGCACGTGTGTGGATGTGTGTGTCTGCAAGGGTTGCTAGGGGCCACAGCTCGCTCACTCCTCTCCTCCAGCCTGCTGGAATGCCAAAACCAGCCGGCAGGGTCAACTCAGGAGTCAAAACACTTCAGAGAAATGAGGAGAGGCCAAGCGAGGAGCTGCATTTTTATCACCCAGGTACATGATTTTGACCCACTGAACAATAAACCCAAAGGACTTTAGTCTGGAGCCTGGAAAGAGCTCCGCCATAAGTTAAAAGGTGGACAGAGTGTGTTCGCTGTGTTGCTGTAGAGGTCAGTAAGGCGGGAAGAAACTCAAGCGAATGCAGCTTAACGCTTAACAAACGTTACAGAATGCATTTTTTTTTATACTATAAATACAATTGTAGGTATTTTATTTAAATTGAGTGTAACCTAGCGTGGTAATGTGACCTCAGGCTGTTCCACATTGCTTAAGCGCTCATTTTAGATCAGTAGAAGACAAAGTTTTATGTTTCACCAAACAAGAAGAAAGCCTGTTTGATTTAACCCCTGCACACTGTTAAAATTCAATTCAATTAAATTTTATTTATATAGCGCCAAATCACAACAAAAGTCGCCTCAAGGCGCTTCATAGATACAGAGAAAAACCCAACAATCATATGACCCCCTATGAGCAGCACTTTGGCGACAGTGGGAAGGAAAAACTCCCTTTTAACAGGAAGAAACCTCCAGCAGAACCAGGCTCAGGGAGGGGCGGGGCCATCTGCTGCGACCGGTTGGGGTGAGAGAAGGAAGACAGGATAAAGACATGCTGTGGAAGAGAGACAGAGGTTAATAACAGATATGATTCAATACAGAGAGGTCTGTTAACACATAGTGAGTGAGAAAGGTGACTGGAAAGGAAAAACTCAATGCATCATGGGAATCCCCCGGCAGCCTACGTCTATTGCAGCATAACTAAGGGAGGATTCAGGGTCACCTGGTCCAGCCCTAACTATATGCTTTAGCAAAAAGGAAAGTTTGAAGCCTAATCTTAAAAGTAGAGATAGTGTCTGTCTCCCGAATCCAAACTGGAAGCTGGTTCCACAGAAGAGGGGCCTGAAAACTGAAGGCTCTGCCTCCCATTCTACTTTTAAATACTGTAATAGGGTGATATGGTACTACAAGGTCATTAAGATAAGATGGGGCCTGATTATTTAAGACCTTGTATGTGAGGAGCAGGATTTTGAATTCAATTCTGGATTTAACAGGAAGCCAATGAAGGGAAGCCAAAACAGGAGACATATGCTCTCTCTTTCTTGTCCCTGTCAGGACTCTTGCTGCAGCATTTTGGATTAACTGAAGGCTTTTCAGTGAGTTTTTTGGACATCCTGATAATAATGAATTGCAGTAGTCCAGCCTGGAAGTAATAAATGCATGAACTAGTTTTTCAGCGTCACTCTGAGACAGGATATTTCTAATTTTAGAGATGTTGCGCAAATGGAAGAACGCAGTCTTACATATTTGTTTAATATGTGCGTTGAAGGACATATCCTGGTCAAAAATGACTCCAAGAGCAACATAAATAAGAGCAACATAGCATCAGTAACTTTGTTAGAAGCCTCAGTGGTTTGGAGAGGGCGGGGCTTGTTTCTAAGATTGTGAATCCATGAAAAATGATTTTAGTCAAATCAGCACATATAAGTTCCAAATGTTGAAGTACTTGCATGTTTTAACTGCTTAATTCGAGCTTTCTATGGAGCTCTGAAGCAATGCAGCGTGATTGTGTGTCCTTTTGTGTATATCAGTGCGAGTGTGTGTGTGTGTTTATGGGTGTGTGTTGGGCAGTGTACCCGCCATCCTGAGTCCTCTGCTGGAAAGGGCACAGTCCATTCCTCCTGTGTGCAGGTGTCATGGCTGGACCTCTTCATTTGCATATATTTGCATGCTGTCAAACGGAGCTGCTGCTGACAGCTTCCAATGCCGACTGTCTTCCTGGACCCTGGCCCAATCCTGTCGGCATGGTTACGCGGCGCTGCAAAAGGCGGTACGGCAGGCTCGCGGCCAGACGGATCGGCCTCGACGAGAGTGAGCTGTCGCTCAGCGGACGACAACTCCAACGACCTCCAAACGTCAGCGAGTGAAGGCGGGATGGATAAGTTGGCATGCAGAAACGCACCTACCGCCGCAAAAACAAATTCTGATTGTTTTGCACGCACAGTCGTCACATGCTGAGGTGGAATGATGCCGAATGAATAAATGTACTAACCGCAGGAGCTAAAATTGAAGTCTGTTTTGCATGAAAAGCCCAATATCACAGACTTGGGATGCATCATACTACAGCCTAAGAAAGAGCCTTTAAGAAGTAATATGAGTGAGAGTGAAAGGTGATATAGCTTAAGTTCTTCATCAAGAAGTATGTTTGAATGCTCTTCTTCCTCAAGAGCAGTTGCTATGACATCCCAGTATCCCAGTAACTTGCGGGCACTGGCAGCACTTTTCTTTCTAATGTCACAAATGCGTGAGTGTGATGACACAGTTTCTTCTTGTGTTCAATAAAACTTCACCAAAAACACTGAAGGTGAGTCCAATGTCTAACGTACCTCTCTGTCTAAATCAGTCCGCCCTTCACCCACCACCCCTCCCTCCATTACCCACAAACACATTTGGCAGTCGTGCCGGGACCTTTCAGAAAAGACTTGTTTAGTCCCAGATTTCTGGACAGTAGGCACCAAGAGACGCAGGGGCCAAAGAGTCAAAACGGGCTCCATCTCTTCAGTCCCTCCCGCCCTCTCGTCTCTGCCTCCTCGGCGGGTGTTTGTCATCCCCCGCTGAGCCAAACAGACGTGTGTTTACCAGTTTACTGTAGCTGGCCAGGGAGGCTTGTCGGTGCGCAGGCCAGCGCTTTGTCTCTCACACTGTGAAACACAACAGCAGTTAGACTTCTCCCTGACAGCATGCTAATCGTCTGATTTAACTCTCCCATGTTTAATCATGAGGGGAAAGGAAGGGAGTGAGAGATTATGATAATTGGTTCAAAGTTCTTTTGTGTTGGATCCCATCTGCACACTTTTGGAGTGAGGTGTCACTTTCTGCATGTCTGTTTCGTTTCCAGCGAGCAAACATATGTGGCTTGATTTTTTTAGAGGGTTTTTTAAGAGAAAAAAAGCAACACTTTTTTTTCTCTGAACCTTAAATCACATGTTTGTCAGCGTGAGATACGTGTATATAATGTAACAAGATTTTTTTCCCATGCTCCTTAGACTACCAAGGCCTGGATGACTGAGCACAGACACAACTGCAGGTTGGCACTTGTGGTGCAAGAGCAGGTATTTGTATTGGGAATGAAAAGGCTGAATCCTCTTTCTCTGCTCCTCACAAAATCTTCTTAGGACAAATTTAGCCAAAGTGTTTTGTTTCATCATAATTTAGATTTTTTTTTTTTTGCCTGTCCCGTTTGGTTCTTTTGCCATCAGAATTATTGTCTAAAGCCGAGGAAAGATGCCCAACGGATTTACTTTACCAAATTGACCATCACAGCCTTCCCATAATGGTCTATTTGATTCTAGAGATGGCACGATACCACTTTTTTATGTCCGATACCGATACTATAAATTTGGATATCTGCCGATACCGATATGAATCCGATATAGTGTTTTTTAATCAATAAAACGTTTTTTTTAATATCTTGCTGCATTTTGTATAAGTTTATACTCAAGTTTAAATAAACAACAACACTAAAGCTATTCTGTTATACCTGTATGTAAAAAATACACTGCACCCAAAATATTTCATAGTTCAGCAACACTGATCAATCTAATAAACTTAAACCTGCTCCATCCTCCCTATTCTGGTATTTTAAAGAGTACTTAGCAGAAATATTAAGCAACCTAACTAATAGGGTTGCAAACTCCCAGCAAAAAAACAACAAACCACCCTCCAGCTCATGATGCTTAATCGATGTAATCAAATTTAATTTGATGCAGGGGGAAAAATGCACAGAAATAAATTATTTTTCAAGAATAATTAAATAGATTCAACATCTTTCTTCAACAGAATTGCAGACTGCACAGATGTTATCTTCCCAAAGGAAAAAGTACTATAGCTTACTAGGGTATATTAGACTTAACAGTTACTATATACAGTAATGGACTTCTATATATTTGACATCAGATTAAAACTTTGGGTGTAATATTCAGATAATTATTTATTAAAAGCTCGACATTTTAAATGAGAATAAGAAAGAAAAGTATGTCTTTGTGCCCCTTTTCCCTGTTCATGACCTATCGGCCCCCCTGGCTAAACTTTGCTAGATCCGCCCCTGCACAGTTACCAGCGTCAGCTACGTAGAAAAAGATCCTGGTGTAGAAAGTAATATTAAATAAAGTCTAACAACAGCTTATCAAGCTTAAACGTGCTGCTGTCGTTCAGCCGCTGGTTTCCTCTTTTTGGTGCAAATCGGGCCAAAAACTAAGAAGAGAGACGGACTCCCGACAGAAAAGCCGATCAGCTGATCATTGATCAGTTTCATGATTGAAGTAACAGCAGGAGAGAGAGAGAGAGAGAGAGAGAGAGAGGCAGTCGCTCCATATATTGGTTGTTAAGCTTAACGTGGGAATGCTTTACAAACATTCAGAGATGAACTTACACACTTGCTTTACTTCTCTCTGGGAAAACGTCCTTGGAGATGAAATGCTGGTTTGGTAGCGAGGCTATAAATACACACAGCCTCTCTATCACGTGATGCACACTGCTGCGACGTGCTACGGTTATGAGCCGAGTTACGCCTTGTAGCAAGTTTTGTGAGGTGCTTTTTTGATATTTAATGGATCGGATTACATTTTTTATTTCTCTCCGATATCCGATCCAGCAATTTGGGTCAGTATCGGACCGATACCGATACGTAATATCGGATCGGTCCATCTCTATTTGATTCACCTTTTACTGTTTATTTTATTTTATTTATTTTATTTTATTTTATTTTATTTTCACTTGCTAGATACAAGACAGACTTGAATGAGGAAAAGAAAACGGAGAAAGGAAGAGGGGGAAAAAACAGCGGAGAAGTGGGACGGGGATAAAGGGCAAAAAAACCCCAAAAAAACCCCAACTAAATAAGCAGACAAAAATTTTTTTTTTATATAATCTAAACACAGGGTTGCCAAACTTAGCTTATATTGTGGGTCACACACAGCCCACTTAAGTGTACTGGACCAGTGAGACTCTGGTACACATTTAATCTCTGAAATACTTCAATATAAGATGAAGAAGAGCAATCTCAACAGTATGTCTCAGTTTTTCAATTCAATTCAATGTTATTTATATAGCGCCAAATCACAACAAAAGTCGCCTCAAGGCGCTTCATAGATACAGAGAAAAACCCAACAATCATATGACCCCCTATGAGCAAGCACTTTGGCGACAGTGGGAAGGAAAAACTCCCTTTTAACAGGAAGAAACCTCCGGCAGAACCAGGCTCGGGGAGGGGCGTTTTTATAGACGATAAAGAAAGGACGCTATAGCAAGTGGGAAAAATCTGTCAGCATACCTCTGTGGGCTTAAATGTAAGACATAAATGTTTAAATTTACAGAAAAGGTTCTGGTAGCTCATTGCTCACACTGTCAAAACATAAAGTTCATGTTGATTCACAGAAAATGTCCTTTTTTCATGAAATGAACCCATTCAAAAAACATTTATTATACAGATAGTGAAAAACATCAGTCATTTAATTGTTTATCTGTTACTTAAATTAATAGATATTAATTAAGTGATAGATGAATTAGTAGGAACTGTTGTAAGTCTTTTAAAAAATACAGTTAAAAGTACAAAGTTTATGCCCTCCTTCACTTTTCCCAGGTTATTATGTTTATGGGTTGTGTACAGTGTTGGTCAAGTTACTTGAAAAAAGTAATCAGTAACTAATTACTGATTACTTCCCCAAAAAGGTAATCCTGTTACTTTACTGACTACTTATTTTCAAAAGTAATTAATTACTTAGTTACTTAGTTACTTTTTGAAAACACGATTTACAACCTGAATAGGTGATAAAGTGATAGATCTTTCAGCCCAATTCTACTTTTTCTGCATAATCCATCATACAAAATGTAATCAAATGGAAAAGTCTCTTTTTAAAACTTGTTTTATTCGTTTTAATCTTTTAACTTTATGCATCAAGCAAAAATTTAATTATCTGCAACATTCTCTGACTGGAAGAAATTTGTTTAACATTTAACCTATTTTCTGCACATTCCAGCACATAAAATAAAATATTTTTTTTGTGTTTACACTCAGTCTTTCAAATAGATGCAAGTAAAACGCAGCAGAAAATAAATAAAGTCAAAGACTAGCGGTCCTGTTGCTCTATTTTCACCTGTAAAGCAGGAGTGGGGTAGGCGGAGGTTTACCCTGGTGCAGGTGTGCAGCGGTCAGTGGAAGAATCCACGAGTTTCTCTGTGAGTTTCCCATTACGTCGTAGCTACTCGGTGCTTGTTTGGAAGTTTAGGGGTTTTTTCGCTGTAAAAATAAGTTTTCTTCCCACGCACAACGGACACTAATGTTTTTGTCACTTTTTATGGAATCAAACTCAAAGTAAGGTCAGTACTTCCACGCTTTAAACGCTGCACGCTCATACTCTCTCTGCACTCGATATATGATCCATTGTTGATCTGCACACAGCTGTTGTCACGAACGTCGCACTCGCTTACGTCACTGTCATGAGACGTTCTCGCAAAAAAAATCACGGTTTTAGTAACGCAGTAACGCAGCGTTCCTACGGGAAAGTAACGGTAATCTAATTACCGTTTTTGCAATAGTAATCCCTTACTTTACTCTTTACTTGAAAAAGTAATCGGATTACAGTAACGCGTTAATTCCCATCTCTGGTTGTGTATAATTGAAAGTGGATTCAGTGGTCATCAATAGGCAAACATTCCTCACATCCCATCTCACACACACACATGCAATGAATGATTAAATTCTTCCAAGCAGGTTGAAACAAACAGGACACAGTTGAGGCCGACAGTGCATCAGGATGGGATCCAGAGTGAATTTTGGTCTCAGAACATGTAAGATTTACAGACACTACAGTTTGATGGGCCGCCACAACAACCCATGCACTCTGTGACACAGACAATAGTGGGACTGTTCAGCCACAGACAGAAGTGTCCCAGCCATCTGTCTGCATACCCCCACAGAACAAACATTGTGCTACATGCGTACACACACACTGATGCCCAAAACAAGCAGACACCTCACTGTCATACATGTGCTAACTTATGTGCTAACTTATGTGCAAAACATGCACATCCCCACTAAAGTTAATTTTAAGACCTGATTTCTTGCCACATCATCAGACACCTATCATACAGTTTAATCAGTATGTGTTAATAGTGCTAATCACAACCTGTGGACTTGTTAGCATAACTGGCATTTTTAAGTTCCCCGAATCTTGCAACTGCGTTTGAAGTGCTATGGCAGATGGATAGAAAGCAATTTTCATACCTCCATACTTCATATGCTAATTTGGATTGCTTACACATTGTGTTATTTTGCACTTTTTGTAAATATCTAAAGCTTAACAACAATAAATCTGATTAATAATTGATGACTTGATCACATATCCTACTGTGTTTTCTTTAACAGAACAAGCATGTTTGTGCTCTGGTATATAAATACATCAAAACTACTGTCAGAGAGCACCCCTGTGCTCTTCATCTGACGCATGCACACACATGCACATGGGTACACATTCACGCACAAAGAGCTTTACTTCTAAAGAGACTATGTAAGGAATACACACAAAAGGGTGTGTGTTTTTGTACGTGCACATGTGTGTACCAGCAGAATAAGGTCGGGTCACCATACAGTCTTAGTGACAGCTGAGTATTGAAAAGGCTGCTTGCAGAAGAGAGGTGCCTCTGTTTGTGTGTGTGTGTGTGTGTGTGTGTGTGTGTGTTTGCGTGTGTGTGTGTGTGTGTGTGTGTTTGTGTGTGTGTAGGAGAAGAAGAGAGAGACAAGACACAACAAGAAAGAATAGGAGATAGTCTGTTGCCCTCAGACACATCTTTGCACTCTTTGCCCCAAATCACAACAACAGTCACCTCAAGGCGCGTTATATTGTAAGGTAGAAAGAAAAACCCAACAAAGCAAGCACTTTGGCGACAGTGGGAAGGAAAAACTCCTTTTCAACAGGAAGAAACCTCCGGCTCAGGGAGGGGCAGCCATCTGGGGAGAGAGAAGGAAGATAGGTTAAAGCCGAGCTTTAAAGTCAGTGGTTTTGAATTACTCTCAGTGTCACATCACAATCTTTCTGGGTTTTCAGGGAAATATTTTGAGATGCTGATTTATGGGTCGACAGTATGACATTTGGGACATTAACAACATAAAGAGAAGTGTTTGAAGTCATCTTATGATTTCTTATTTCAAACACTCAATTTTACAAATGCTTACAGTTAATAAATTATTAACTAATGCCGGGCTCACACTGTGTGACATATAGAGAACGTGAGAACGTCGTCTTTATCAAATCCAAAGTACCTCCAAATAAGCGAGGTACTATTATTTTTAGCCACGAGTTCATAGTCAGTAGCGTTCTCGTCATGCGTCTCGCTCTCAGCCATTACAACTTTGACTCGTTGTTGCAGCGTTGTTCGCTCCGCACCTGCGTAGGAAGCAGGCCTCTAATCCATTTGATTGGTTAATGCCGTGAAGGGCTCTATTCGACTGGTAAAATGTATAAAGGGGTTTCTTTGATTGGTAAATTCTTTAAAGCACATGTGTAAACATTTTAAGGTACCCAATTATCGCAGTTTACGTCGTCTTTTGCAATGGGCCCATTGCGCAGGCTGATATCGCGATGACAATAAATTTTCGATTTATTGTGCAGGCCTACTGGCAACCCTTTCCAAACAAGTTCATTTGTTTTCTTCTAATTGTACTGCCATGAACTTTAACATTTAACTGCAGCCTGTAGAGTGTAAAAGGTAGTTCTCAGGTTATTTGGAGTTTCTCTGAGCATTGCATGATCTGATGCTGGGATGAACTTGCTGGGTTCTCCACTCCTGGGATGACTGGCAGTGTGTTAACACACCGACATGTTTCAGACAAGCAAAAATGCTGAAACTTGTGACACTTGCTCATGATCAGTTAATCAAATGCAATTGATTAGCAGGACCTGGCTGCTACATTCCCTCTTAAATCTTGTGGAAGCAGTAAGGATGCAGTTGAATTTTCACAGGACTTCAAAGAATCCCATAAAAAACAAATTTCACATCACTGTATGCAACCTTCCCTAGAGGCTAGAAAAGCACATTTTACATTACAATATCAATCCAGTGTAAAGTTTATAGGCACTCATGCAGGTCAGTGAGTGTACACCATCCTTTTGTTGAACAAAAAACTTTATTTTAAACTCATGACCCAGGCTGTCAATCAAGAGTTCACAAATTCTTTTGTGTCCCACAGACATCTAATGAACTCATATTTACATCTAAGTTCCTTTCCTTTAGAATACACAGGAACTGTCTTTATGCAAGTTTTCAGACAAATAAACACAGCCTACTTTTGTATGTGTGCCTGTGCATTTTTATCCTCGCTCATTATATAAATACAAACACAACTCTGGGAGACCAAACACACATCTGCATCCAAACGTACAGAGACGACACTCACGTGAGAGTCTGAATGACACTGCTTCTTTATTTCTATTTGTTTCAGCTTTTCTTTATTTCTTTATTCCTCTCCTCCTTTCTTAGAGCACCAGCAACAGGCTGCCCACTATAACCCGTGTACCATTAGCATAACATATACAGAGTCGTCCCTGTTTGCAGTATGTGAGACAGTTGGCGGTAACAGTGTAATTCACAGTGAGTGCTGTCACAGCGAGAGAAGCAGAGACACATTCACTGTCTAACAGATGGCTCATACATGCTGCTGAGTCTGAAGACCTTCTATTCTCACACTCAGATGTTTTAAGGAGCAGCAACTGTTTCAATGCATGTTTGTTTTACATGGGAATGACAGAAAACACATTTTCAACTGGAAAGTAGTACCAGGTTATATATAAGTCATCCTGTTTTGTGAAAACATAAACAACTGAACTTCAACAATATTCTAAGAGACTAAAATATTTATTTTTGAACAAGGAATTTCTTATTTCTGGCCAAAATTATTAAAAAAAAATTTTTAGCTTGCTATGTAATCTTGTGTCACAGTGGCATTGAATCAGGGCAAGCAAGACAAGCAGTGCTTGCCCAGTAAAATCTGTCAAAATATATTAATTAAAGCTAAAGGCAAAGTATTTGCATAGTTCTGCATCACAAGTTTTCCTCTGTGCCTGTTTGCACCACCCTTTAAATTAGGCTACGTTCACACTGCTCAATTCCGATTTTTTGATCAAATCCGATTTTTTTGTCTGCTCGTTCACACTACAAATAAAATGCGACAGCAAACGCGCTCTAGTGTGAACGCTCAAAGCGGCCGCATGCGCAAAAGAAGACATCACACACAACGCGCTCTGTTTAGACCCAGAGCAACAGTATTGTTTGACTGATGGCCGTTAATATAAAGACTTCGGACTTTATGTTTCCCAATTTTTGCTTTAAGTTATTTTGTTATTTACATAATAATGTAAATAACAAAATAATGATCCTTATTGCTGTTTTAGAGGAGCGCTGCTTCAAAGGATAGTTGCAGATTTCTGTCAGAATCTGCAGATTATACAGTACAAATAAAATCTTCACGTTTCTCCAACATTGTCTTCCCAACAGTTTCACTAACATCTACGCTGGATGGCCAGGAAGCGTTCGCGATGTCTTCTCCGGCGCTGATAATTGGCGTCTGTCTTGTGTCAGTGACGTAAAAGACAGATTTAATGCGACTTGACCGTTCAAACAGCAGTCGCTTTCTAAAACATCGGATATGTATCGGATTCAGTACCACATACGAAAGTGACCCAGATCGGATTTGAAAATATCGGATTTGCGCCGTTCACACTGTCACACCATGATCGGATATGGGTCGCATAGGGTCAAGAAAATCGGATTTGTTGCGCTTTCGCCTGCAGTGTGAACGTAGCCTTAGTGTCAACTTGCAGGTGGAGCTGCAAGTCTTTGCAGAGACTAAAGTCATTGGATGCAGGCCTGACTAAGCTTGCCACCAATTACACAGGGTGTGTCATGAGCATTTACATGTCCCCTTAGCAATGGCTTGAGCTGAGCAAGGTGAAAGGCTAGTGTTTTCTTTTTTGTTTGTTTTTTTGTCTTCTTGTGATTGGTTGTGCACCCACATTACAGTATAAATAGATCAATGGTCTTTAACAGGAGAGTGCTGGGAGACTAGACAGGTTCTCTTACTCACCACCTTGGCTAACATGTGTGATGATGTGTTGTGTATCATCTCTGTTTGCCTTTTTGTAAAAGTAGTTGCATATCACTTTTATCTATGCGTTTTCACTGTCTATCACAAAGGACCCGACAGTCTGTTCTTCTGGTACACGTCAGTGTTGTTACCTGTAATTAAAATATTAACTCTATTTCTATTTCTATAAATATTGTTTATTTACTGTGTTTTGTCTTTAAAGAAAACTTAATTAAAATTTAACCTGGCACTATAATGTAACCAGAAATCAATGACATTTTCATTAATAATGAATTTATAAGCTGCTCTGTGGCATTGTACTATTTTCTTATTCAGATTTTCATCATCCACCACCCCCCACCTACCATTCAGGAAAGGTACTCAGCTGCTCATCACTGCTTCTGCTCCTTCTACGCCTTAAAGAGCAATACAGCTGACTAGAGTTCAAGGAGTGCTGTGAAGAATGGCACTGAGCTCTGTGTGAGCTCTCACAAAGTGATGCTGGTCAAGGAGAAAAGCTACAGATCTAATCAGTATACTGCATTAGGAGGCTGGATGGGTTGTGGTGGAATAACTTGCAAATTTGCCAGCCGGGAGACTGTAGCTCATGTTTGTTTAGTAGCTTTGTGTTTTGCACTTTGCTTGTTAATCGTTTTTATTTTCAATTTACTTTTGGTATTGCTTGCTGTGCACGTTTTGAGACTAAACTTTAATAAATGAACATGGTTGTAGTTTTGGAACTTTACAACACTGGCAAATTACACTTACCCAGTGCATTTAAATGTAACGGCAAGTTCTCATTCAAATAGGGTCCACATGTGATGAGTTAGGACTCAAAAACACATCTGATTATGGCTGTAGCCCAGTGCATCGTGGCCAGTGTTGGGGAGTAACGGAATACATGTACCGCTGTTACGTATTTAAAATACAAAATATGAGTAACTGTATTCCGTTACAGTTACCGTTTAAAAAGGTGGTATTTAGAATACAGTTACTTTGTTGAAATAAATGGATTACACGGCGGTACTTCCCTGTTTCATATTGTCGCGGGTCAGGACTGTTTGGGTTTTGTTTGACAGCTACGTTCTGTTGTTCCAGGCGGCAACGTTACGGTTGCCATGGTTACAGGGTGACGCTCTCGCTCTGCGTGTTTCCTGGGTGAGAGAGCGCCTTTTTGTTGTTGTTGTGCTAAGCTAATAGGCAGAATGCTACCGGCATAGCTCTAAAGAATGTAGCATCATAGGCAGTGTAGTCCGTGCTGCAGGGAGAATGGACTGTCATACACGTTATGTGTCTGTGAGCGAGGGAGGGAGAAAAGGAAAAGTACGAGGAAAAGGAAAAAACAGGAGCTGGAAGCATGTAAATATAATAATAATCACTGCAGCCAAGAAGAGTGCCTGACGAGCCCAGTTGTAAGTAAGCTATTAAGACTCGACTGTACACCGTGTTCGTGTTTTCCTCTGAAACAATAAGTTCCGTTGGAGCAGCCTTTCAACGCCTCTCTCTGTCTCTCGCTAGCAAACTTGACTCAGACAACAAAGTAAAGCTAGTTTTCGGCTACGAGCCGACACAGAACCCACCGTATTAGTCAGAGGTCCCTTTACTACGGTTCGGAGCCGCGGACCTTCAGTAACAGTAATAAATCACAGCAATAGTACATTCATGTAGTTGTAAACAGCATGATAATATATTAAGTAATCCAATGTATTCCGTTACGTTACTCTCATTGAGTAACGTAACGGAATACATTACAGAATACATTTTGGGGCATGTATTCTGTATTCTGTAATGGAATACATTTTAAAAGTAACCTTCCCAACACTGATCATAGCACCACCTACAGAGGACATCTTCTGCATATCTTTGAGATGCCAGCTGACGAAACTGCAGGGCAATTTAAAAAAAACTGCAAAGCATTTTCACAAGCATTCCTCAATGTAGTCGGATGATTTGAGCTAAACTTAGTATAACTTTTTTTTTAAAAATTTTTAATAAATTGGATCTCAAATTGGATTGCAAGTCCTCAGATACGGACGCTTGGTGGAAGTCTTTGGCATCATATATGAAAGTAACATGTTGTGCTGCAAACATACACTAACTCCAAATGTGAAAACAACAAATGAAGATCTAAGCACAAAAACAAAGCTTCAACTGCTTCTAGGTTGACAGTGATTTGCATCACTGCCACGCCTCCCTTTTATATTTGTGGACTCTCGTTTCAAACAGGACAGTTTGAAAGCCTTTAGTGCCAACGCTGCAGATACCAAAGGATGCCTTGGGTGTATCCCACAGATGCCAGCAGCTTTAAAAACATGACAGTATTTCATGCCAAGTAAAAATCCCAGTTAAATCTTTTGATTTATTCAGCAAACAGTAACAAACACAAAAAGTAATGCTGGTGGGATTTTAATTGTAATCTCATTGAAGAGGTCTGTACATGTTCTTAACATTACAATGGGGTCTAAAGGATATTTGCAAGTTATAACTGTCAGATCAGCACTCCTTGTGTAAGAGCCAGTATATATCTATAGTGACCCATGTCTGGATATTGTTTCCCAATTAGCCAGAATGGCAGTCATTTTCTACAGAGACTGCTACCAACATCTGAAACAACAGCCAGTGTATTTAGCAATTAGCCACAGCGTGGCCCGATGGGAGTGGGAGTGTCCTGGCAGAGAGAGAAAACATCAGGGACGAACCTGGAGACAGTGCAGGGTAGAGACGACTAATTTCCCTCAGGAGGACTCAGATGAGCACACAAGCACAAAAGGAGGAATACAAAATGTATACACACATACAGAAATATGCACATGCATTCAGCCACACACACTTGCACACACTGTCTTTGATAAAATCCCAGAGGAGTTCATAGCTGTAGCCAGTAGCTGCAAACTGAGTGCTGACCAGTGTGTTGTGTTCTCTCTGTGTCGTATATCTCTTGTCTAATGAGGAGGTGCCAGTTTCACCAGTTAATTTACCAGAAGACAGTCGCACACCGACTCACACTGACATTTATAGGCAATTAGGACCTGCCTGAGAAAAGTGTTTGTCTGTGTGCATCTGTGTATATTTGTGTGTATGTGATAAGTGCAGCAGTCAGGTCAACATTTTCATCAGCTCAAAACTGACAGTACAGCCCCACAGCTAATTTTGTTTGGATACAGATAATGGGGAGACATTATTTTAATTGTATTATGACTTGTAGACATTTTGTTCTGTGTATCTTACAAGGCTTCTACTTTTCGTGCACGTATGCAAGCATGGTAGGATATTTATACATACAGTTACAGTGGTGTGAAAAAGTGTCTAACCCCTTCCTGATTTCCTATTTTTTTATATGTTTGTCACACTTAAATGTTTGAGATCATCAAAAAAAAACCAATTAAATATTAGATAAAGATAACACAACTGAAAACAAAATGCAGTTTCTAAATGAAGGTGTTTATCACTAAGGAAAAAGAAACATATGGCCCAAACCTAATGGCCCTGACTGAAAAAGTGATTGCCCATGGCACCCTTAGCAGCAACACCTGCAATCAAGTGTTTGCAATTACTAGCAATGAGTGTTTTACAGCACTTTGGAGGAATTTTGGCTCACTCATCTTTGCAGAGTTGCTGTAATTCAGCCACACTGGAGGGTTTTCGAGCATGAACAGTTTTTTTAAGGTTGTGCCACAGCATCTCAATCGGCTCACTCATCTTTGCAGAGTTGCTGTAATTCAGCCACACTGGAGGGTTTTCGAGCATGAACAGTTTTTTAAGGTCGTGCCACAGCATCTCAATCGGCTCACTCATCTTTGCAGAGTTGCTGTAATTCAGCCACACTGGAGGGTTTTCGAGCATGAACAGTTTTTTAAGGTCGTGCCACAGCATCTCAATCAGACTCAGATCAGGACTTTAACTAGTCCACTTCAAAGTCTTCATTTTGTTTTTCTTAAGTTACTCAGACGTGGGCTTTCTGGTTTGTTTTGGATCATTGTTCTACTGCAGAACCCAAGGAACATTCTCCTTCATTGATGTTTTGGTAGACAGCAGAACTCATGGTTCCGTTTACCACAGCAAGTCTTCCAGGTCCTGAGGCACAAAGCAGCCCCTGACCATCACACTACCACCTCCATATTTTAGTGTTGGTACGATGTTACTTGATGCCAGATGTAATGGTACACACACTTTCCCAAAAGTTCGTCTTTTGTCTCATCAGGCCACACAATTTTTTCCCAAAAGCCTTGGGGATCATCAAGATCAGGGGGCAAACGCTTTTTCACACTGCTGTAAACCACAGGGAAATGTGCAAAACTCTAGAGTCAACTTTCACTTCTTTATATTTTGCCAGGAAAATGTTAAATAACTCCAGCAATTTATTGAAACATCTGTAAACATTGGTAGAAATGCAGCATATAAGGCACAAACAGAGTTTGTGCATTTCTAACAAGGATTTCACTAGCTGGGCCCGCATCCTCATTTTAGGTTTGGCAATGTTTTTTAGTAGATAAAGGCGAATGACTTAATCAAGAATTGAGCTGCGGTTTGGGGGATGCCTCAATGGGGATTGCCGGCAGCTCCCGGGCCTGGCGGATCCCCATGTACTAATGAGAAGTGAAGAAGTGAAAGAATTGGAAAAAGTGCAGGGAGGATGGGACATGATTAGAGAACAAACAGCTTTTACAACTGGCAGAGCCATATATAGATAAGACCCTGATGGGGCATGTTTGGAGGCGTGGTCCCGCTCCTGAAATTCAGATAATTTATCTCCAATAAATTCAAAATTTGGTATGACCACCTTAAAACTGGTCTTGAGGTCTTGAGCGATCCATCGGCCAGAGCTGATTGGTTGAACAAACTAATGTGTTCTGTTGTGGAGAGGTGTACAGAATTATTAGCATATATTTGTTAAAGTACTTCATGTTTCTTCCTTAGTTTGATTACTTTGGCATCTTATAATATTTAAAAATGTGCATCAAGTATGAGCAATAGTAGAAAATATACTTTGGATTGTTGGAGCATTGAAAAGTGTGTAGACAAATAATAAACCCAAATCACAAAGACCACCTGGAGTCGAATTCCCTTAAATATGTCTTGAAATTGCAATAAAACTAAAATAACAAAGAAAGACCAACAGAGAATCGGATGTTCTTCACAGTTTGGCTTTTAGGATCCAAATTTAGCTCAGTAGAGCATCTAATCTGAGCATGCAGGTGTTACTTTCACAAATGAACTACAATAACCAAAAAACAAAGTGTGATCCGATTTATCAGTTTCAGTCCTCACATGAGCCCATAGACTCTCTTGCAGCTGGTCAAAGGTCACAAAACAGAGATGAGCGATGCAGCAACGATCACCCGGAGGATCATATGTGATGTAATGCTGCTTGCATCACACTGTATCTCCCCCAGCTGATGACAGTCAGTTCTGTTTCCCCTGCCAGCACATCCCAGCTGCTATGAGGCAATGTAGTCTGCCAGGCACAATACGGCGTGTCAGCCTGCAACAATGGAAGACTTGTGCTCCCTGGATGGCATCATTGTCACAGCTCTGTTTTTTTTTTTTTTTCTTTTAGAAGGGGAAGGCTTTGTGGATTGTCGTTGTTTTTGTTATTGTTGTTTTGGCTATATGTCTAGGTTATCTAGTTATTAACCCTTGCATTGTTGGCAGATAAATAATAGATGCGGTGCGTGGTGAATGACGATGCACAGCTCTTACACAGACTGGATGTGGGTCATGAGTAGGGGTGCAACGATACTCGTATCGATATTGAACCATTCGATACAGTGCTTTCGGTTCGGTACGCATATGTATCGAGCAATACACATTTTTTTATTTATTTTATCAACTTTTCTTCTGAAGATGCTGTCTGTGTTGAGAGCTTAGTGGATCTGCGCTCGACTACTCCGCCTAGGCTGCACTGTCGAGCGCAGATCCACTGAGCGCAGCACAAGCTAGCAAGACAGAAGCTAAGCTCGTTGCAACATGGCAAATTGAACCTCCCCCACCCTCATTCAGATCTGGCCTTTGGAACTATTTTGGTTTTCGTGTGACGTATGACCCTGAAGGTAAGCGCGTCATGGACAAAAGTAAAACAGTATGTCGGATGTGCCACGCAATGCTCAATTGGTGGGAACTAGTGTGTTAGCGCAGTTAGCTCGTTAACGTGTTGGCCGTCCAGCCCCACGCACGGGGCGATCCGCGGGAGCTCGTTAACGGAGATTTGCCGTGTTGTGGCGTTAACGTCATTTCAGATTAACGCTGACAGCACTAGTGGGAACACAACGAATATGACTGCACATTTACTCCGACATCATCCTAGTGCAAAGACAAGTGAAAGCAGACAAAAACAACAAGCATGCATGCTACAAACTTTACCCGAGTCATTTAGACAGCCGTTAGCACATGATTCTCCTTATGGGGACCTGATATGTTTAATATGCTGCTGAGAATATAGCCCAGAAGAAGCGTATAGTATAGCTTTTATTTTGGAAAGAGACATTTCTCTGTAATAAACTCTCTTTTCCAAAGATGAGTGATTTCTCGATCAGATAGATTTATTATTTTATTACTTCTTTGTTTCAGCAACATTACATTTAAAAACTGTACTTTTGAGTTAAAATATATATTTATAATTTTAATAAATGACAAATTAAAAAAGCATGAACTTTTTTTTGTATCGAAAAAATATCGAACCGTGACACCAAAGTATCGAACCGAACCGAACCGTGAATTTTGTGGATCGTTGCACCCCTAGTCATGAGAAGTAGAAAGGGTATTTTAGGATTACAGGGGATCTGAAATTCTTTGGGATGCCAAACCAGGCCGTTGATGGGAGAAAGTGGACCAACCTCAAGCCCACATAAAATATTAATCAGAGTTTTTTTGGTATCGATACAATCGATATTTGGATCGATCCACCCACCACTACGATGTACTATTGCTGTGTGATTTATTACTATTACTGAAGGCTAGCTAGCTAGACAACCTGCTAGCTAAATATAATCATGTGCAGTTCTGAAAGCAGACAAGAAAGAAAACATATTACTAATACAGAAATAGTTTTCTATACAAGATGACTGCAAAACGTGCAGCCTTACCTAATGTCCACCCTACTGTTATCATTTTATATTAAAATTTAAAAATCTAGTTGGTATTGCTTTCAGAACGGCACATGATTATTTGCAGCTAGCAGACTGCTAATGCTATCCATCAAGTCTAACAGTCTGCGGTCTAACCTCAGCTAACACCAGCTAACAATGTTAGCTTGGTGGTGAGTAGCCTTCAGTAATAAGAATAAATCAGACATCAATAGTACATTCATGTAGTTGTAAAAAGCATGAAAACATATCAAGTAATCTAAAGTATTCAGAATACGTTACTCACTTTGAGTAACTTAAAGGAATACGTTACAAACTACATTTTGGGGCATGTATTCTGTAATCTGTAGTGGAATACATTTTAAAAGTAACCTTCCCAACACTGCCGATGGGTGATATTACTGTGGCAAGTAAAGTATTTTAGCTACTCTCATAAACCCCGTCGTACAGGCCAATATGTTGAAAAGATCAGGACAGAAAGATCTCTTACAGTACATCAGCTGTTATACTATTAGCTGGATGTAGGTTTGGATATTGATTTGTTGAGATTAGATATAGATAGGTTTACTGAGCGTTTGTTAAACTTGTCTGATATGGATTTCATTATCTGTGGTGATGATAATTGGGATTCCAGTGTATACTGTATAAGTCTGTATGCGTACGAGTTATGAAACAAGTGAGGTTAGTGAGTGAGGCTGTTCAGCGTGTGAAGTTGTATGTTCTGGCTTGATAAATACGACGTTTCAACATGCATGCATTGAGAACTTCTACGAGGGCTCAGATCTCAGTTTCGCAGACTCTGCGAGCAAGTGTGGAGCACTGTGTCCTTTCTTAGTCTTTCTGCCTCGCATGTTTGTTGTCACAAAGTAACTCCTGCTCTGTCAAGACCCCCCCTGAAATCACACACACACAAGCACACACCTCTCCCGCTCCCCTGATGTAGAGTTAAAGTCATAATCCCACCTCCCCTCCCTCTCTCACCAGGTCCCTTGAGCTTTGCCCGTCCTCATTAGTGGGTATTTTTCCCATGTTTGTTAATTGTGTCCTGCTTTTTGCACCACCTGCCCCTCCCCCCCACCTCTCCCTCTCTTTTCCTCACCTCACCGCCCCTCACCACCACCCTCCTTCCTCCCCTGCTCATCTGTGCTCTCTAACAGCCACTAATTGTCATCATAAGGATGTGTTCGCTGTCACAACTGGAGAACAGACTGTAGACCGACAGTGTGCAGCCTGGCTCCTCTGGCCCCTGGAGGCCTCTGCACTGGTGTCTGGGGTCCAGAGGACCTTAGCGGGCAGGAAACCTCCCTCTGCAAGTGTAGCTAATAAAGACAGGGTGAGAATTTTACCTGGCTGACAGAGAGGGAGAGTGAGGCAGTCAACTCAACAAGGGCAAACTGGGAATTAACTTTAGGATACAGTGATGTCTAATGTTCCTAACAATACAATGTTCCAATAGCAGAATGTGATTGCCATGTCAGAGATCTCATCACTCCCTAGGATCTTTATTTATCCTCTAATTTTCTTATCTTGATTCATCTCTTTTTATAGTTTTTTCTCTTCTCTTACATGAAATGAAATATAATGTGTACATACTTACCACAAAAGCTGCTTGTGATGTCTTTACTACCTGACACATGACTGAATCTCCTTGAATTTAGAAGTTTAGTTTGGTCTTTAGGCCGCTGTGTTCCTGGGTAACAAAAACTGTGAAGGCAAGAATTACGATCAGTTCAAACAGTTTCCTGTTTTCCAAAACAGGGTCAAACTGGGGGATTCCTCCCATTTGTAACTGCAATATATGATGAAAATTAAAACTAAATGCAATAAAATCACCTTTACAAGCCAATAAAGAGTCTACATATGCACACTGCAATCGAGCATCCAAGCCTATTATTGTTTATAAATCCATTGAGGAAAAATGAAACTTTTTACACCCTACTGTATGTAAAAAAAAAACATGACAAATTAAGTGTTGTATTTTTCTGACTGCATAATCACAAAATTTAAGCAAAAACAAACAGAAATGAGGTGACTCAAATATGCACTGTGATTAGGGATGGGTATCGTTTAGGTTTTATCCGATACCGGTGCCAAACCGGTACTTTTGAAATGGTGCCGTTGCTTAAACGGTGCTCAAACCGATGCTTAAAGAATATAGAACACAAACTTTGTCCAAAAACCTCTCATGTTTTTATTTTTAGAAGTCTCTTTTTTTTCTGCAAAATGATAACCAAGTTAGCCTTTTCTGTTGATACAACATACCTCCTTTGGTTGGAACCGGTGCTTAAACAACTGAAAACACAAACTTTGTCCAAAAACCTCTCATGTTTAGCTGGGTTTTTTTTGTAAAAAGATAACAATGTTAGCCTTTTTTGCAGCTATAGGGCATATATGGCATCACTCTATCAAACATTTTTTAATCTGTAGCTCTGCTCTAAAAGAACGTACGTACCTGGGCCTGCCTACTATCCTTGGAAAGGTAAAATGATTGGCTAGAATCCAAAGTGTATGACAAACAAACAAAAAGCACCGAAATAAAGCACCGAAATGTGCGCTGCTTTTCGGTCTGGTTACAACCGTTTATGTCAGAACCGGTGCCATAATGGCACCGGATACCGGTACCCATCCCTAACTGTGATTCATCTGAACTATTACTTGGTTGTAAAAGGCCAAAAAATTGCAGCTTTGAACTTTACATCTGGAATCTGACCTTGTCAGCTTTAAGATATGAAATGCTGGAATAAAGTTATCTGGACAGTTTAATGTGAAATGATATACTTGATTTCTTAAAAATCGAAACACTGAGTCTGAAGTCAGTGTGGAGTTTTTCCGTCTTTTTTCGGACTAAAGCAGAAGTTGTGGCTCCTTAAACAGTCAGTAGGGGGTAGCTGTAAGTTGATATTGTTTTGGGAGGGGCTTGTTATGTGGAGCAAACTGCTACATTATAACCGATGTGCTCAGTTATTATAATGTTTAAAGACTGAAAAATCCAGTAACTAATGATCCCTTTTTATTACTGTGATGGAAAATGTAACCGGGTGCCAGTTTTGTTTCTTTCACAGCACGTCTGCTGTTACAGTTTAGTTGTATAGAAGCGTAATTTCTGAGCGACAGGGTTGTTGTGTCATTGTTCAAGCAAGCATGTGTCTTATACATGCACATGTTAGTGTATGTGTGTGTATGTGTTTGTGTGCAAGTGGGAATTTGTGCTTTGTGGCATGTGTGCCCTCAGCATGGGGCCATGGCGGGCCCCGTGCCGGCCAGCTGGACGCTCAATCTGTTGAGGGGGTCTTCTGCTCAGTGGAGGGAGGTCGGCTGGACCCACAACGACGCCCCGACCATTTGCCCCGGCCTCCCCTCTGACCGGGACGTGCTGCTTGGCAGGCCCAGCCAGGGACTGACAGCTCTGCACAGCCCAATCCACAAGACACTGGGAAGGAAGTGGAAGGGGGGGAGGAAGGTTAGAGATACAGAGAGGAGAGAAGGGATGGGATAGGATGTGGAGGTGGTGGCAATTTTAGGGTGGGAGGGGAAAGAGGGGCAGACGGCAAAAAACAAAGCAAGAAAAACAGCAGCAGACCAGGCACACTGCCAACTGTAGAGAGACAAACAGAGGAAGTCAGTGAATGACGAGTGGAAAGGTGTATTTAGGACGGTGAATTTCAACAAAGAAAAAGATTGAGTGAAGAAGGACGTGCTTTTTTAAATTTAGGTGTTTTCTGGCATTCATCAGGTTTGAATTCTGGATAACCCTGGCTGATAAAAAGACTTGAAGAGTTTATTAATGAACTGCAGTCAGTCTTTCATACAGTATTAATGACACATAGCAAAGTTCAACTCTTCATACTGCTGGAAGGAATCGTAATAGCACTCTCATTCAGGGAAGAGGGCAGAAGTCCAAACAGGAAATGAGGAGTGAGCCTTTACTTTCCAATATTTTCAGTCAAAAATATTTCTAGTCAAAGTATAAGCATTTAGTTTTTACACAACACAAAAATATATAGATTTATTTTTTAGGTCTCAAGGAACAAGAATATACTAGAATTTAAAGGATCAACCTGTTTTTGAAAAAATAAACAAACACACTGCTAAAATGTGAAAAGGAGGTACTTGATTCTTCTAATTTGGTTTATTTTAGAAGTAAATGATTCGTGTTTTACATTTCCATATTCCATATTTATTTGACAGCTTAAGTGATGAGTTACTGCACTCACTAAGACTCACTATGTATCTTTTACATTTGTAAGGTTTCAAGAGGCAGTCTACAGCTGCAACCCGCTGTTAGATGCAAACATCCTTGAGCTAATGTATCCAAGATTTCTAAAAATGAAGAAGAAGAAAGAAACATGAAAAAAGCCCACATTTATTTAGGATAATGTTTTAATCTTTCCTCTCCTATTAGCCCTTCCATTAGTGTTTCCCATAGAAAGGACCGACTAACATCAGCTAAGATATATCAAGTGAAAGTTGAGCATTAGGCTCACTATCTACTGAAAGGGCAAAACAAAAATGGATGTAATCAATATTCCTGGGATCATTGATAAACTGCAACCAGTAAATTTTACATCTGGAGTCATACCTGTCACACAAGACATGGAGTAAAATCGCCAAGGAAGTGCCTGCAGCATGACCCACATCATTTTATTTGAACCTGTGTGTGTATGTGTGTGTTTTGGTCTTCTCTGTGTGCCTTTACCAGACTGGTTTTGCTGCTTTCTCTGACAGTTTGATGCAGGGCACCGGGGTTACATCTGAGGGAGTGTTTTTAGCGGTCACCAGTCTACAGAGGGGACGCTAGCTGGCACCATCTGGTCATGAGCTCCAACGTTTATCTGGCACAGTCTTGGCCACTGTCCATACCTGCTTGTCCTACACACACACACACACACACTCTCACACACACTATGTGGGGGTCAAGCTACCCTAAACGGCAGGCTGAGAGCAGATGTCCATCAACCTCCCAGTCCAGTTAATTAAGCAGCGTCACAAACAGCAAGAAGACGATTCACATGCACGCAGATGCAGAAGCAAAAAGAACATTCCCACAGCCGGACAGTCCAACAGAGGAGAAAAGTATGGAGGGTCATTGGTATGTGCAACCAAATGATGCGTCAAAGTGAAAGTTTGTGATGATTATTACGGCCGGTTTGTGGCATCGCTTGTGACTCTGTCAGGGGTGGCTATAGCACAGGAGGTAGTGCAGGTCACCTACTGGTTGGTTCGATCCTTGGCTCCTCCAGTCTGCATGTCAAGTATTCTTGGGCAAGATACTAACCCCAAGTTGCTCTCCGATGCATCGATCGGAGTATGAATGTGTGTGAATGTACTTAGATAGCACTGAGTATAGATAAAGTGCTCGTGAGAACGGGTGTGATTGGGTGAATGTGGCATGTTGTATAGAGCGCTTTGAGTACTCCGGGAGAGTAGAAAAGAAATAAGATAAGAATCAGTCCATTTACCCTGCAGAACACTGATGAAAAATCTTTACAAAACTGTTGTATCACATCATTTTTATTATTCTATGACATAGCTAACAGTAGGGATGTGTATCGTTTAGGTTTTATCCGATACCAGTACCAAACCGGTACTTTTGAAGCGGTGCCGGTGCTTAAACGGTGCTCAAACCGGTGCTTAAAGAATGGAGAACACAAAATTGGTCCAAAAACCTCTCATGTTTAGCTGTTTTTTTGTAAAAAGATAACAATTTTAGCCTTTTCTGCAGCTATAGGGGATTTATGGCATCACTCTTGGCTGGAAGCAGTGCTTCAACAATGGAAAAAACACGTTTCCCACTTTTTCTTTGGTCATTTTAGCCTTTTTGGCCAGGGTGAAGGGAGTATCTGCCATCAAACAAGAAGACAGCTGCATGTAGCTATGATGATGTTTGCTAGTTCACCTTACATGCATTAATGTAATAACGTGGTTAGCCTACTCAACGTAAATTACACACGAACAACATTAAGCTACTCACGCAGAGAAGAACGCCTGATGCTGCATCATCATCCTCATCATTTCTGCTACACTGGCAGGGCTAGGGGCCAGGACTCTCCTCTTCTGGTTTTTGGGGGATGTTGCTAACTCCGGGTCTGATAACAGGCAACCCACGCGCAGTAGATGTGCTCGGTGTGAGGTCTCACAGCAAGCTATCAAATACGGCGCATTTCTCGCTATGCGTCGCCAGGTGTTTCATAAGATTTGAGGTGTTACCTCCTTTGACAGTATCACAGTATCAGCTTAAAGCACTTGTTGCAGGCTGCTGAGTTTGCATCTTTTGCTGTGAAGTACAGCCAGACTTTTGACCGCTTCGCCTTGGGCATTTTAATCTGTAGCTCTGCTCTAAAAGAACGTACGTACCTGGACCCGCCTACTATCCTCGGAAACGTAAAATGATTGGCTAGAATCTAAAGTGTATCACAGCTCAGGGAAAAAATAAAGCACCGAAATGTGCGCTGCTTTCCGGTCTGGTTACTACAGTTTATGTCAGAACCGGTGCCGTAATGGCACTGGATACCGGTACCCATCCCTAGCTAACAGTAACCTTCCACTACAGAAGGGGCTGCTTTGTTTTACTGGTTGGTCCAGATACCTGTGAGCAGAGGAAGCCTACATCAAAATACTTTTAGTTTTAGTAGAAGATCATTATTTGGGTTAAAATGGGTTATTATGTCCTCATTTTTGTCGAGGACACATTTTGCACAAATGAGAGCGAGCAGAGTGTGTAATTACAAGTATATTTCCCAGTAAGCCCCTCTACCATGAAAACTTTGGACGAATAGTGCCTTTGTAAAATGAGTTGGAAGACAAATGCTTGAAATGCAATTTGTGAGTAGTAAACACAAAGATTCTGCAAAGCTATAGCTAAAGATTTGTGTTGAGCAGGGAAATGACAATGGACTTTGATTCATACAGAAATACATCCTCAAGATGCACATTATTTACGGGAACAGACAGTTTCCTCATATATATGATCAGGTGTTATCCACTTGAGTCCACATGCCGTCACTGCACTATTTCCTGCCCTGTATCTGCATCGCCTGCTTATGATTAGATGCAATACTATGATCTAATTGCAGACTAGTAAATGAAAGCACTGACCTTACAGTTTCCCTGTCAAACAGAGTTCCTCTCATTAGACACATTACACCAGATTTGATGTATGTGTGTTCTTGGGCTGGCTGCCTCTGTAGCCCACTGTGGCATCATATCACAGCCACTGAAGGGCTCCAGTGTTTCTCTCTCCATTGTCATCGCAGCAGCCGGTGGGGTGAAGTAAGGGATTGTGTGATCCGATGAAGCATGCTGTTATCAGAGACTCCAACCCCAGTCATGAACCTGACATCATCCCATTGCCTCAGTTTAGAGGTGTGTGATGCACAGGTCATTAAGGATGGGAGAAGCAACACCAAACTTCCAAGTGTATGTATAAATAATTCCTGGGTCACACTCTAACTTTAGCTCTATGTCCTGTTTAATCAATAAAGTGTTGTTGATGCTATTTTATGTGATTTGCAGAGTAAGAGCAATATTTGCTAGGATGATAGCTTACATGAGTCTTATACATGGGATGTTGCTTGTTGCGGCCTGTCTTTGCTGCCATCTTCAACACTGATGTCATGATGTGTCTGGTGGATTGCTAGGGTAAAGTGGATATGACACTGGTGACAGGCCACCCACTGGCAGACACTCTGCTATACTGAGTAAGAAACTCAGCGTTCAAAATGTGGCCATCACATGTAAAGATATGCCACACTTTTTAATGTGGGGCTGATACATATTATAGCTTTTAAAGAAAAAGCAAACTGAAGACTGATATTAGTAAATTTAGTAAAGTCACTGTGATGCCTTGATGTCTTTTCTGATTCTCATCAGTGACAGATCCACACTAACCTTGAACTCAGATGTTTTGGAGACAAGCAAAAAGTAATTTTTTTGGAAAAAATGTAAATAAAGTTTCTTTTCTTTTTTATAGTGTGTTTTTTGTCACTTGACTATTATGACTATTTTTTCAAATGTGACATATTGTGATGCCCAGTGTTGGTCAAGTTACTTGAAAAACGTAATCAGTAACTAATTACTGATTACTTCCCCCAAAAAGTAATCCAGTTACTTTACTGATTACTTATTTTCAAAAGTAATTAATTACTTAGTTACTTAGTTACTTAGTTACTTTTTAAAAACACGATTTACAACCTGAATAGGTGATAAAGTGATAGATCTTTTAGCCCAATTCTACTTTTTCTACATAATCCATCATACAAAATGTAATCAATACATTGAATAATACAGTATCCACATCTGAACCAAAGAGTAAAACAGTGAAATGTGGATTATTAAATATTAGGTCTCTCTCCTCCAAGTCTCTGTTAGTACATGACTTAATAATTGATCAAGAAATTGATTTACTCTGCCTTACAGAAACCTGGTTGCAGCAGGATGATTATGTTAGTTTAAATGAATCAACACCCCCGAGTCATTCTAACTACCAGAAATCTCGAAGCACAGGTCGAGGGGGCGGTGTGGCAGCAATTTTTCACACCAGTCTATTAATTAATGAAAGACCAAGACAGACTTTTAATTCATTTGAAAGCCTGATGCTTAACATTGTCCACCCCAGCTGTGAAACTCAGAAACCAGTCTTACTTGTTATCATCTATCGTCCACCTGGGCCTTACACAGAGTTTCTGTCTGATTTCTCAGACTTTATATCTAATTTAGTTCTGAGCTCAGATAAAATAATTATTGTGGGTGATTTTAACATCCATGTAGATGCTAAAAATGACAGCCTCAACATGGCATTTAATCTGTTGTTAGACTCAATTGGTTTCTCTCAAAATGTAAAAGAACCCACCCACCACTTTAATCACACTCTAGATCTTGTTTTAACATATGGCATAGAAACTGAACATTTAACAGTGTTTCCTGAAAACCCTCTCCTGTCTGATCATTTCTTGATAACATTTACATTTACAATAATTGATTACGCAGCAGTGGAGAGTGGACTTTATCAAAGTAGATGTCTTTCTGAAAGCGCTGTAACTAAGTTTAAGAATATAATCCAGCCACTGTTATCATCGTCAATGCCCTGTACCAACACAGAGCAGAGCAGCTATCTGAACGCTACCCCAACAGAGGTCGATTATCTTGTTAATAATTTCACCTCCTCACTACGTACGACTCTGGATACTGTAGCTCCAGTGAAAACTAAGGTCTCTAATCAGAAGTACCTGACCCCGTGGTATAATTCTCAAACACGTACCCTAAAGCAGATGACTCGTAATCTGGAGAGGAAATGGCGTGTCACAAATTTAGAGGATCATCATTTAGCCTGGAGAAATAGTTTGTTGCTTTATAAGAAAGCCCTCCGCAAAGCCAGAACAGCTTACTACTCATCACTGATTGAAGAAAATAAGAACAACCCCAGGTTTCTCTTCAGCACTGTAGCCAGGCTGACAAAATCAGAGCTCTGTTGAGCCAACCATCCCTTTAACGTTAACTAGTGATGACTTCATGAACTTCTTCACAAATAAAATTTTTATCATTAGAGAAAAAATTACCAATAATCATCCCACAGATGTAATATTATCTACAGCTACTCTTAGTACCATTGATGTTAAGTTAGACTCTTTTTCTCCAATCGATCTTTCTGAGTTAACTTCAATAATTACTTCCTCCAAACCATCAACGTGTCTTTTAGACCCCATTCCTACAAAACTGCTCAAAGAAGTCCTGCCATTGATTAATTCTTCGATCTTATATATGATCAACCTATCTCTAATAATCGGCTATGTACCACAGGCCTTCAAGGTGGCTGCAGTTAAACCTTTACTCAAAAAGCCATCTCTAGACCCAGCAGTCTTAGCTAATTATAGGCCAATCTCCAACCTTCCTTTCATATCAAAAATCCTTGAAAGAGTAGTTGTCAAACAGCTAACAGATCATCTGCAGAGGAATGGTTTATTTGAAGAGTTTCAGTCAGGTTTCAGAGTTCATCACAGCACAGAAACAGCTTTAGTGAAGGTTACAAATGATCTTCTTATGGCCTCTGACAGTGGACTCATCTCTGTGCTTGTCCTTCTTGACCTTAGTGCAGCATTCGATACTGTTGACCATAATATCCTATTAGAGCGATTAGAACATGCTGTAGGTATTACAGGTATTGCACTGCAGTGGTTTGTATCATATCTATCTAATAGACTCCAATTTGTGTATGTAAATGGAGAGTCCTCTTCACACACTGAGGTTAATTATGGAGTTCCACAGGGTTCGGTGCTAGGACCAATTCTGTTTACATTATACATGCTTCCCCTAGGCAGCATCATTAGAAGACATAGCATACATTTTCACTGCTATGCAGATGACACCCAGCTCTATCTGTCCATGAAGCCAGATAACACACACCAATTAGTTAAACTGCAGGAATGTCTTAAAGACATAAAGACTTGGATGGCCACTAACTTTCTGCTTCTTAACTCAGATAAAACTGAGGTCATTGTACTCGGCGCTGAAAAGCTTAGAAATATGGTATCTAACCAGATTCTTACTCTGGATGGCATTACCTTGGCCTCCAGTAACACTGTGAGGAACCTTGGAGTCATTTTTGACCAGGATATGTCCTTCAACGCACATATTAAACAAATATGTAAGACTGCGTTCTTCCATTTGCGCAACATCTCTAAAATTAGAAATATCCTGTCTCAGAGTGACGCTGAAAAACTAGTTCATGCATTTATTACTTCCAGGCTGGACTACTGCAATTCATTATTATCAGGATGTCCAAAAAACTCACTGAAAAGCCTTCAGTTAATCCAAAATGCTGCAGCAAGAGTACTGACAGGGACTAGAAAGAGAGAGCATATTTCTCCTGTTTTGGCTTCCCTTCATTGGCTTCCTGTTAAATCCAGAATTGAATTCAAAATCCTGCTCCTCACATACAAGGTCTTAAATAATCAGGCCCCATCTTATCTTAATGACCTTGTAGTACCATATTACCCTATTAGAGCACTTCGCTCTCGCTCTGCAGGCCTACTTGTTGTTCCTAGAGTATTTAAAAGTAGAATGGGAGGGAGAGCCTTCAGTTTTCAGGCCCCTCTTCTGTGGAACCAGCTTCCAGTTTGGATTCGGGAGACAGACACTATCTCTACTTTTAAGATTAGGCTTAAAACCTTCCTTTTTGCTAAAGCATATAGTTAGGGCTGGACCAGGTGACCCTGAATCCTCCCTTAGTTATGCTGCAATAGATGTAGGCTGCCGGGGGATTCCCATGATGCATTGAGTTTTTCCTTTCCAGTCACCTTTCTCACTCACTATGTATTAACAGACCTCTCTGCACTGAATCATATCTGTTATTAATCTCTGTCTCTCTTCCACAGCATGTCTTTATCCTGTCTTCCTTCTCTCACCCCACGTCGCAGCAGATGGCCGCCCCTCCCTGAGCCTGGTTCTGCCGGAGGTTTCTTCCTGTTAAAAGGGAGTTTTTCCTTCCCACTGTCGCCAAAGTGCTTGCTCATAGGGGGTCATATGATTGTTGGGCTTTTCTCTGTATCTATGAAGCGCCTTGAGGCGACTTTTGTTGTGATTTGGCGCTATATAAATAAAAATTTTTAAAACTTGTTTTATTAGTTTTAATCTTTTAACTTTATGCATCAAGCAAAAATTTAATTATCTGCAACATTCTCTGACTGGAAGAAATTTATTTAATATTTAAACCTATTTTCTGCACATTCCAGCACATAAAATATATGTTTACACTCAGTCTTTCAAATAGATGCAAGTAAAACACAGCAGAAAATAAATAAAGTCAAAGACTAGCGGTCCTTTTGCTCTATTTTCACCTGTAAAGCAGGAGTGGGGTAGGTGGAGGTTTACCCTGGTGCAGGTGTTCCGCAGCGGTCAGTGGAAGAATTTCTCTGGGAATTTCCCATTACGTCGTAGCGCACTCGGTGCTTGCTCGGAAGTTTAGGACACTAATGTTTTTGTCACTTTTTATGGAATCAAACTTAAAGTAAGGTCAGTACTTCCACGCTTTAAACGCTGCACGCTCATACTCTCTCTGCACTCCAAATGTTATCCATTGTTGATCTGCACACAGCTGTTGTCACGAACGTTGCACTCGCTTACGTTACTGCCCATCTCTGGTGATAGTGACCCTACAATGAGGGTCACTATCAACGGAGACGTACCGTAGACCTTTTTTTGGGGGGGGTTTCGCTGCTGAATGTGCACAGTTACTTAAAATGAATAATTCGGTTTTGCTCTAACATATTATAACATTTTAGTCTTGTGGCCCTGAGCTGTACATGTGAACTGCTGCTACTTCAATAATAATAATATGTGATAATAGTGTGGCCACACAGCTTTGATAGTATATCACAAGACAAATGTACTAAAAGTATATGTGTTTACATTTATTTATATTTTAAATTGAACAGATCTGAACACTGTCTTAAAAAAATGGAACCAGTTGCAGATACTTGAAAGTTAAAGGAATTTAGTTCTTACCATTTCGCAAAGACGTGCACTGAATATTTTTACTGCTCACTGTTTATTCACCAGGTAGAAAACATCAGGTTTCTGTCAACCAAATGTTGTGTTTTTTTTCCAGCTGCAGCTGGTTCGTGGGAGTTCACAAGCACAGGAACACCAAAGCTTCCTGTGGATAATTCACATCTCATCTATGTGCCTCACAGGAATAAGATGATTTAACACCTGCTCTGACTTATCTGTGCTGCTCTGTTTGCAAGAAACAAAAGCAGAGTTACTGAAAAGGCAAAGACAGAAGTATTGTCCTCATTCTATCGTCATAAAGTAGCAGATCAACAAAGTGGAACTCTTCTGCCCTCTGCTGGTAAAAGGTCGGAAAGTCTCCTTGTTTTGCCTCTGGAAAAACTGTTCGCAAAACAGCTTCTCAGATGTATAAAACCACTAATAAATATTATCTTTAGACTTCTTTCCCAGCCCCTTATCACTGAGTCTATGCCACCTGTCTTTAGGGCAGGAGCAGGATGCACTCATGCAATCAATCAGCATAGGTCCACTTGAAAAAAGTCTATTTAAAATGTACTGTAGTAAGTTATAAAAGAAAATGCAGTTACATGTTATAAATAACATGTAATTTCTTTTTAAAAGCTACAGGTATAGTCTACTCATATTCATGGTATATGTGTTGTTTGTTTGTACTGTACAGAAAGTATTTTCTTTCTTGGATATTCAGAAAGTGAACTATGTAGGATAAACTCTCTCTCCTTGCAAGTGTAGTATCAGAGTACGTGGCATCCTGGAAACTTATTAACACATCACAGAAATAAATCATCACTGTTTCACCTTCTTGGTTGTTGCCACTTTGCTTTATTCACAACCGCACTGTACAAAACGAATCACAGAAAAACATCTTCTTGGTAGCACACTTTGTGTGGAGGACCACAGAGCTTTAGCATGAAAAGTAACAACCCTCTAAATGAATTAAAGAAGGCTACTTTGAGGTAAGACATGGAAGGGAAACAATGGGTATGAAATACTGCATCAGCTGTAAGTGCTCTTAGTCAAAAGCTTAGCGACTTGTCGTGTGGCGCCTCCTGTCTGAAGCCGTTGGTGCTTTTGTTTCTCCATATTTCACTGTGTTGTGTGCGATGTTCTGCACACTCAGTCCTAGTGATCACAGCCAAACAGCTCCAGAGACACTTTGTGCTGCTCAGGCAGGGACCTGGCAGTGCAAAGCAGTTTGGTGCTATCAAAGTGGTAGAAGTGATTTCCTATGATCACCTTAACTCCTCCAGGACCGCACATGGCAGTATCGACTCTCTTGAAGGGTCCGATTGGACGCTCGTTGCCTGCCTTACGTGGGGTGACTTTCAGTTCCACATCATACATCTGATTACCTGATGGAAAAAAGGCAGAACGATATGGTAAGATATCTATCTAAAAGTCTTAGTTCTTTGTAAATATCATTGTGACCATTTTCAAGTAAGTGCTAAATGACTCATTGTGTCATCTAAGTGATCAAATAACACTACATGTGTAGTTCAAAGCAGTCCTAGAAGTGATACAAGGATAATCAATACTTGCTTTCTGTATTTCTGCCTGTGTTTATACCTTTGATAATGTGAGCAATGTGATGGTCCTCACAGACGAATGCAGCATCAATGGGACCCTCAATGCCCAGCTCCTCCGTCACAGGTTTGGGGTAACCATCGAGGTGGGTGTGGGGCTCACCGACTCGGTAAACATACAAATCGTTATTCTTGGGAGAAAAGAGAAACAGAAAACAGGGTAAATATGGTGTGCAGAGTTAATGACGGGATCAGAAATGTGCTTCCAGGTGCTTTACCTTGATCATGTAAAGGTGATTTTCATAAGAGAAAGCGGCGTCCACCTCACTGTGCAGCTCCTTGAAATCATTCTCGATGGTGTCAGAGGTCAGTGTGTCATTGTCATCTTTACGGAGGTAATGGTGGCCTGTGACATAAGAGAATAAATCAAGCTCTGATGAACGCTGGGTGTACAGCCAAACCCTGATCAGTACAGCCCTGATCATAATGCCGTCACTTCAGTGCAGTGATTTAGATGTTGGAACAACAAATAAATGTATATGATGTGTTCTGATGTCAGATCTCACCTCTGAAGGCATAAATGTTTCCAGCGTCGTCTGATGTGATGGCATCCAGGTGAACACGGCTGCATCGCTCTCTCTCCACATGGTCGCTGTCAGGACCTGAACAAAACAAAACAACAACAACAACAAAAAAAGTGTATTTTTGTTAAAAATACAAAACATCTGGTAGTGTCTGACTCACTAAAAATTTGGTCTCAAATTAGAAAGCATTTTCATTGGCGTCAATGTTCAATCTTTACACCATTAATTCATAATCAGGCATACACATTGCTCTCAGGATTCAATTCAATTCAATTCAATTTTATTTATATAGCGCCAAATCACAACAAAAGTCACCTCAAGGCGCTTCATAGATACAGAGAAAAACCCGACAATCATATGACCGCCTATGAGCAGCACTTTGGCAACAGTGGGAAGGAAAAACTCCCTTTTAACAGGAAGAAACCTCCGTCAGAACCAGGCTCAGGGAGGGGCGGGGCCATCTGCTGCGACCAGTTGGGGTGAAAATGATCCTTCCGCAGGATCAACATTCCAGCTATGGACTTCCAAAGGGATACACACAATCAAGGATCTGTTTATTGATAATCCTTTTCCTTCGTTTCAACAACTTCAGCAAAAATTTTCCATAGAAAACAGAGAATTTTTCAAGTATTTACAAATACGTCATTTTATTAAAGAGACGTTTCCATCCTTTCCCAATGAACCACAAAAGCTAGTTTCAGATGATCTGTTCCTAATGAACCCGCTAAAGAAAGGAGCTATTTCTAGGATCTACAACCAACTTTTGCAAATAGACAGTACAACTACATTGGACCACTTGAGAAATGCTTGGAGTGAAGAACTGGGTACTAACATCACTGAAGATCAATGGACTAGGGCACAAGAACTGGTTCACTCCACTTCTGTCTGCTGCAGGCACGGACTACTACAATTTAAGGTCCTGCATAGGCTCCATCTGTCTATATTGAAGGTTTCAAGGATGTTTCCAGGGGCTGACTCAAGATGTGATCGATGTGGCCAGAATTCTGCCTCATTGTCACATGTTTTGGACATGTCCTAATATCGCTACCTACTGGTCTAAAATATTTAAAACTTTGTCTGATATTTTTAAAAAAACAGCTCCCCATAGACCCAGTAATGGCACTATTTGGTGTAGCTACAGTTAAACACTTAAATAATAAACAAATTTGTGCTCTGAGTTTTATAACATTGCTTGCAAGACGCCATATACTTAATTGGAAAAATAAAGCCCCCCCCCCCCCCCCCCCCCCCCAACTCATTCTGCTTTGTTAAGAGACACAATGTATCATTTACAGTTGGAGAAAATTAAATTTTCATTGAGAGATAATGTTAAACAGTTTTATACGGAGCCCCGCAGGGGACATGGGAGAAAAAAAATTAAGACGGACTTTTGCGAGATCTCGCAAAACAAACTCGGGATCTCGCAAACGTTTTAGCCGCATTCTTCGGACGCTGGCTCGAAGCAGTGTTGCCAACTTAGCGACTTTGTCGCTATATTTAGCGAGTTTTCAGACCCCCTAGCGACTTTTTTTCTAAAAAAAAAGCGACTTTTTTGTCGCTAAAAAAAGACGTGAAAGCGCATATTGCTTTTACTCTCAACAAGCAGCGGGTGCTGTAACGCAGTCAGTTCTTCTTTTACTCTTATGCTGTTTTGTGGATCAGGTTTAAAACTACTTATAAACACACACACACAAAGTAACTCCACCAGAGTGCCTATTTCGGGTCACTTTTGCCGGTCCAAGCCCGGGTAAAGGAGCAGGGTTGGAATTGTGACATTAAAAAAACAATAATTGCTAAAAGAAATTTAATTTGTAGTTCTAAATAAATTCTAAATGCATTTAGGACGTTTTTACTGACTTTATGTCTCGTCCACGATGTTATTTCTCTCTCCAGCAGCGTAGGTTACAATTACATTAGCATGACCAATTATGCAAATTAGGTGATGACGTCATTTAGCGACTTTTAGGACAACCAATAGCGATTTTCCTTACTGAGGAGTTGGCAACACTGGCTCGAAGCCGACCGGGAGGTCGAGGCGCGATGTGCCGGGAAAGCGGTGTTCCTCCCGGCTGTAGTAGGTCTCGACCTCCCGTTAGCTTCGAGCTAACGGGAAGAATGCGGCTAAAACCTTTTTTTTTTAAACTTTATTTGCACAGAAATGTACAACAATCATGGCAATCTCTACAAAGATTCTATTTTTCCAACATGAAATAGTACCAGAACAGGCTGAATTCCAGCATATAGAAGATAGGTAATGCGGCTAAAACTTTTGCGAGATCCCGAGTCAGTTTTGCGAGATCTCGCAAAAGTCCGTCTTAATTTTTTTTTTCTTCCATGTCCCCTGCGGGGCTCCGTAGTTTTACCTAATTTGGCAACCCTTTATAGATTACTTTAATAAGTAAAACTGGGATGGATGGCCTCCTCCCATATCTGCTCCAAGATTATACACATTGGTCTGGGCAGGTGTATTGTTTTTTTGTTTTTTTTGTTTTTTTTTTTGTGGGGGGGGGGGGGTTGTTTGTTTTGGGGTTTGTTTGTTTTTTCCTCTCCCCCTCCTTTGTATATACTTATTTAGGTATATAAATGTGTATGTATAGACATAGATATATGATTGTTTATATAATGTTAATTATATTTTATGTAAAAAGGAGGGGGAGAGGAAGGAAGGGAAGGGGGGAAAAGGGGGAAAAAACTATGTCACTGTAAATGAGATACATACTTTGTTGCCTGATTTGAAAAAAAAAATGAAAAAAAAAATACAAAACATAACTTTGGTCTAGAAAATTACAGTCCTGGAACATCGACAGCACAGAAACAATATTTAAATCTACAACTGTGTCAAATTTGAAGTCACATCTGATCACATTGCTCACTTTGCTTTTTAACTTACTGAACTTGGAGCATCTCATGAAGTAGTTGCGGGCCTCTTTGGGGTATTTGCCGTGCACGTCGCCAGTCTTTGGATCAAATTTGGAGAACATGTGCCCGTGGAAGCAATAGTAGTGCTCCATGAAGCGGAAAGCCGATGTGCAGTTTGGCATGGACTTGAACTCTTTCTCCTCTACAGCCTTGCTTTTGAGATCGTAGTGGTAGATTTCGTCCCCTTCAGGGGGAAAAAAGACGCGTGGTTTAAAGTTTTTCCTCGGGTAGCTTTTTTTTTTTGGAAATAGTGAAAAATGCTCTTGGTCTCATAGGAATAATAACCACAGTTTTCTCACAGTCAGTGAGAACTTTTATTTACCTTTGAAGAAGATAACGGAGTCGTTGGCGCACTCTGGATGAGGACATTCCACAGCAGCATCCAGATCGTTGGGGATTCCAGGGAAGACTTCAGAGATATCCTTGGGGTAGCCAGCCTCCAGCTTGTGCTTGTAAAAGCTGAACACCTTGTGGTCCTATGTTAAAAAAAAAACACAAGTAAGATTCAACTGACAAGTTGTTAGGCTTTTACAGTCAAATCAGGAGAATCTCACTTTGTATCGCTTTCAGAAAGCAGCAATGCAGACAAAATTTATTTTGCAAAGGTTTCACATTTACAGCAGTTTTCAACCCCAAAGTTTGGGCAGTTGTGGAATGTTGATAAATTTTAATCATCATCACACTTGAACGGCTATAATTACTCATGAGAATGCAAAAAGAAACTGAGAAAGGTATTTGTGGTGCACACCAGTCCAGACATGTCAGATGGCATGATGGAGACTATTTTGCACAGATATGAGTGCAGGTGCACTATTCTGCCAGCTCAACTGCAAGGACAGCTGTTGTCTCCCTCTCTCCACTTTAGTCTTGCTAACCATCTTGCTTTGTGTTGTAATTCCTATTGGGTTATTTAAACGGTTTCCTTCTCTGGATGTTTGCCTGTTGCCAAACTCTGTTATGATCAATAACACAATAAAAAGCCATACCAAGAAGAAGAACATGCGGTCGTGGTCGTCGGGGTTGTCTTCAAAGTGCATGTGGAAAGCAGCGTCCACATGGCCCAGGTGATGATGGTCGTCCAACTCAGCGAAACTCTCATTGGAGAGCTCGGCAAGGCCGTGGAAGCCCTTAAATAAATGGTCACCTGACAGAACATATACGGGACACAGTCATTAAATAGAGCCAATCACACTTTTTATGCATGCTGCAGTTCATACTCCATTAGAGCTCTATGATGATCCAACACATTTTAAAAGTATGACATATTCCCAGGTCATAACTTTCCCTCATGCAGTAAATGGCCTGTATTTGTATAGCGCTTTACTTAGTCCCTAAGGACCCCAAAGCACTTTACACATTCAGTCATCCACCCATTCACACACTGGTGATGGCAGCTACATTGTAGCCACAGCCACCCTGGGGCGCACTGACAGAGGCGAGGCTGCCGGACACTGGCGTCACTGGGCCCTCTGACCACCACCAGTAAGCAACGGGTGAAGTGTCTTGCCCAAGGACATAACGAACCGGCAAACTTGCGATTAAAAGACGAACTGCCAACTCTTGAGCCACGATCGCTCAGTGTCGATATGCCTGCCCATGACTCCTCTATAGATTCTTACCCTTGAAAAAGTATGGGATTCCCTCTTCATTCACTGCAACAGCATCCATCTCAAGACCTTTACAGCGATCAAGGTCATCTGCAGAATATCAGGTGAAAGTGAAAAGAAGGCTCATAATATAGAACATGATAGCAGTTGTGTTGAGAAATGTCTTTGAATTTAAAAGAATAAAATCTTTCAACTCACATCCATGTTCATGTGGTGGACGTCCTGCACCTTCTCCTTGCCTGGTTTTACCAGCAGAAAAAAGGCATGTTATCACTTTAAGCAATTTCGCTCAAAACTTAGGCTCGGACTTTTAGTTTTACAAAATTGTTAAAGGGAAAACGCACATGAGAGCAGTTTTCAATCTTCATCTATTTTTTTACTCAATACTGTATGAAGCCACAATGTGATGTTGTGTGATATCCAGAGAAAACAATGAGATCATGTGGGGTTAAAACAATTCAAATTGGTGTAGCATACTTACAAAAATATCACTAGTAACCAGCTTTTTAAAAGTACATAACAATGCTTTTATTATCATAATTTCTTGTCTTATTTTTTCCTGTATCAACGCTGCTTAACTCAGGAAGTATAAAAAGTGACTTTAGCTCAATTAAAGTGTTGCTTTAGATCTGTAATCATGTCTGCATTTAGCACAAACAAAAAAAAGTTATCTGGAAACATTTTAGATATGCAGCAAAGATGTCCCCTGTAACTCATTACGTTAGTATTGAGTTTTAATGAAAAAAATTAAACAAGTGGCATTAAAAAGCATTCAAACTGTCTGAGTTTTATCTCTTCATTAGAAGTGCAACTCCACTTACGACTGAGCCCATCCCAGGGCTAGGGTAAGCAACAGGATGCAGGAAAGCAGCTTCATGATGAGGATTCCTCTGAGACCAGATAGGCCTGGAGAGATGAGCCAAAGGTACCCCTGCAACTGCCACTGCGTTCTTTTATACTGTAGCCCAGTTTAAAAGGTCACATCACGCTGGGTACCAGAGGAGGAGGGGACAATGTGCACAACCAGTAGCTTTATCAAAAGACGCCCACAATATTTGATGAGCCCCCAGAGCTGTGCCCCCACAGACCTCCACCTCTGACTTGTCTTTGTTCAAACCACCTACCAGGAAAAGTCCTGGTGCAACAGAGATTCATAGAATTTGATGGGTCAAGTCTAATCACGTATATATCTTATGTCATCATGCTACAGCACTGAATAAAAAGCAGACTTGTGCAATCGTCACTTTTGAGAATATGAATGTGGGTGAATATTCCACAGCATTAAAACCTACATGCACACCAGTGCATACCTAATATAATATTTATGCAAGATTACTGTTTTCCAAAGAAAGGCTCGTCGATACCCCTAGATCATTTGATGTGACAAAAAGTGTACAAAAGCATCTCTATTTATTGATGTGCATAATTGAACCACTTTACTCATCACGTGCAACAAATATCTTTTGAGAATATTCCAGAAGTCTGCCTGAGCTGGATCTGCAGGCCAGACCAGGTCCAGCTACCTGAGAGGTTACTAACCCACTACCCCCACTAAATTAAACAAAAACTGCTGACTGCAGTGTTTCACAATCCTTGGACTAAGTGTTGTATAATGTTTGTAAAGTGAACATTAACAGAAGGAGTAGGATGGCCTCAGTGTAAGTAATACTTATCAGTAAAAATTGTTCCCTTTGTGTGGGCTCTGTGTACGTGCTGCCTTCTATTCCATTTTTAATAGCTTGTCCTTGGCTTCCTATTTGTTGCAAATATGCTATTAAATGCACAAACAAAAGATTCACTAAAGCTCATGGGAGATGAAGTCAATAAATGCTGCCAAAGAAGTCACCGTAAGATTTTTAAAAAGGAAGATAATATCAGTCTCATTGTATATGATGTTATACTTTCTCAAATGTGCATTATGGTGTTTAAATGATGTATAAACAAAATGTAATTTAAGTTTATGAAATGTTAATTCAATTCAATTCAATTTTATTTATATAGCGCCAAATCACAACAAAAGTCGCCTCAAGGCGCTTCATAGATACAGAGAAAAAACCAACAATCACATGAGCCCCTATGAACAAACACTTTGGCGACAGTGGGAAGGAAAAACTCCCTTTTAACAGGAAGAAACCTCCGGCAGAACCAGGCTCAGGGAGGGGCGGGGCCATCTGCTGCAACCGGTTGGGGTGAGAGAAGGAAGACAGGATAAAGACATGCTGTGGAAGAGAGACAGAGGTTAATAACAGATATGATTCAATGCAGAGAGGTCTATTAACACATAGTGAGTGAGAAAGGAAAAACTCAATGCATCATGGGAATCCCCCGGCAGCCTACGTCTATTGCAGCATAACTAAGGGAGGATTCAGTGTCACCTGGTCCAGCCCTAACTATATGCTTTAGCAAAAAGGAAAGTTTGAAGCCTAATCTTAAAAGTAGAGATAGTGTCTGTCTCCCGAATCCAAACTGGAAGCTAGTAAAGGGACCTCTGGCTAATACGGTGGGTTCTGTGTCGGGCTCGTAGCTGAAAACTAGCTTTACTTTGTTGTCTGGGTCAACTCTGCCAGCGAGAGACAGAGAGAGGCGTTGAAAGGCTGCTCCAACGGAACTTATTGTTTCGGAGGAAAACACGAACACGGTGTACAGTCGAGTCTTAATAGCTTACTTACAACTGGGCTCGTCAGGCTCTCTTCTTGGCTGCAGTGGTTATTATTATATTTACATGCTTCCAGCTCCCGTTTCTGCTCGATGACAGCTCGTACTTTTCCTTTTTCTCCCTCCCTCGCTCACAGACACATAACGGGTATGGCAGTCCATTCTCCCTGCAGCACGGACTACGCTGCCTATGATGCTACATTCTTTAGAGCTATACCAGTTAGCTTAGCACAACAACAACAACAGGCGCTCTCTCACCCAGGAAACACGCAGAGAGAGAGCGTCACCCTGTAACCATGGCAACCGTAACGCTGCCACCTGGAACAACAGAACGTAGCTGTCAAACAAAACCCAAACAGGCCTGATCCGCGACAATTTGAAACAGGGAAGTACCGCCGTGTAATCCATTTATTTCAACAAAGTAACTGTATTCTAAATACCACCTTTTTAAACGGTAACTGTAACGGAATACAGTTACTCATATTTTGTATTTTAAATACATAACAGCGGTACATGTATTCCGTTACTCCCCAACACTGTCTACAAGTCAAGCCGTGGCAGATTAGCTTATCTCAGGGGCAGCCCTAATCAACTGACTGCTCTGCTGATGTCCTTCTGTACATCCAATTGGCACATTTCTGAGAACTGCCAGCCACTTTACAACCCACTTATGCTTTCGCTCCTCCTTTCCTGCTGTTCTTCAGTGGCACATCTGTCGTCATGCATCCATGCTCTGTTTGCGTTGGTTTCTTGTTGCTGCTTTCTCTTATCATGTATGCAAATGGGAGGAAAGTAGTGCACAAGAAAAGAGCTAAACTGCCAAACACAAACCCAAAAACTGCAAGGATGTGTCAAATGTAAACGGAAAAACAGAATGCAAGGGTTTACAAATCTCATAAAGCCATATTTTATTTATAGAAAATACCTTCAATCTTTAAAATGAATATGACAGAATCTGAAGAACTCGAATGTACCACAAAGTAGCATAACCTCTTCTGTTGTCAGCACTCCAGGGAACATCTGGGAACTAAGGATACCAGCTGCTGGACTTTTGGGAGATGATTGTCCCCTTTTTTGTCCTTACAGGACTCTCAATTCAATTCAATTCAATTTTATTTATATAGCGCCAAATCACAACAAATGTCGCCTCAAGGCGCTTCATAGATACAGAGAAAAGCCCAACAATCATATGACCCCCTATGAGCAAGCACTTTGGCGACAGTGGGAAGGAAAAACTCCCTTTTAACAGGAAGAGACCTCCAGCAGAACCAGGCTCAGGGAGGGGCGGGGCCATCTGCTGCGACCGGTTGGGGTGAGAGAAGGAAGACAGGATAAAGACATGCTGTGGAAGAGAGACAGAGGTTAATAACAGATACGATTCAATACAGAGAGGTCTATTAACACATAGTGAGTGAGAAAGGTGACTGGAAAGGAAAAACTCAATGCATCATGGGAATCCCCCGGCAGCCTACATCTATTGCAGCATAACTAAGGGAGGATTCAGTGTCACCTGGTCCAGCCCTAACTATATTGTAAACATACACGGCAGACCCGGGTGGAAATTCATGCTTTGCAGCATACTTTATTGGCTCACGCGGTTGCTGTTCACAATGCTCCCAGAGCTGCAGCTCTCCCGCTGCCAGCTCAACATAACAACCACCATAACCACAGGACCCAGTACAATATTTAAGTCGGCGGGGCGTGATTGCGGATGCCGTACAGGTGCGCCCGCCTCCTCTGCACGGCACCGCAGGCCACGCCCCGCCCTAACTATATGCTTTAGCAAAAAGGAAAGTTTTAAGCCTAATCTTAAAAGTAGAGATAGTGTCTGTCTCCTGAATCCAAACTGGAAGCTGGTTCCACAGAAGAGGGGCCTGAAAACTGAAGGCTCTCCCTCCCATTCTACTTTTAAATATTCTAGGAACAACAAGTAGGCCTGCAGAGCGAGAGCGAAGTGCTCTAATAGGGTGATATGGTACTACAAGGTCATTAAGATAAGATGGGGCCTGATTATTTAAGACCTTGTATGTGAGGAGCAGGATTTTGGATTCAATTCTGGATTTAACAGGAAGCCAATGAAGGGAAGCCAAAACAGGAGAAATATGCTCTCTCTTTCTAGTCCCTGTCAGTACTCGTGCTGCAGCATTTTGGATTAACTGAAGGCTTTTCAGTGAGTTTTTTGGACATCCTGATAATAATGAATTGCAGTAGTCCAGCCTGGAAGTAATAAATGCATGAACTAGTTTTTCAGCGTCACTCTGAGACAGGATATTTCTAATTTTAGAGATGTTGCGCAAATGGAAGAACGCAGTCTTACATATTTGTTTAATATGTGCGTTGAAGGACATATCCTGGTCAAAAATGACTCCAAGGTTCCTCACAGTGTTACTGGAGGACAAGGTAATGCCATCCAGAGTAAGAATCTGGTTAGATACCATATTTCTAAGCTTTTCAGCGCCGAGTACAATGACCTCAGTTTTGTCTGAGTTAAGAAGCAGAAAGTTAGTGGCCATCCAAGTCTTTATGTCTTTAAGACATTCCTGCAGTTTAACTAATTGGTGTGTGTTATCTGGCTTCATGGACAGATAGAGCTGGGTGTCATCTGCATAGCAGTGAAAATGTATGCTATGTCTTCTAATGATGCTGCCTAGGGGAAGCATGTATAATGTAAACAGAATTGGTCCTAGCACTGAACCCTGTGGAACTCCATAATTAACCTCAGTGTGTGAAGAGGACTCTCCATTTACATGCACAAATTGGAGTCTATTAGATAGATATGATACAAACCACTGCAGTGCAATACCTGTAATACCTACAGCATGTTCTAATCGCTCTAATAGGATATTATGGTCAACAGTATCGAATGCTGCACTAAGGTCAAGAAGGACAAGCACAGAGATGAGTCCACTGTCAGAGGCCATAAGAAGATCATTTGTAACCTTCACTAAAGCTGTTTCTGTGCTGTGATGAACTCTGAAACCTGACTGAAACTCTTCAAATAAACCATTCCTCTGCAGATGATCTGTTAGCTGTTTGACAACTACTCTTTCAAGGATTTTTGATATGAAAGGAAGGTTGGAGATTGGCCTATAATTAGCTAAGACTGCTGGGTCTAGAGATGGCTTTTTGAGTAAAGGTTTAACTGCAGCCACCTTGAAGGCCTGTGGTACATAGCCGATTATTAGAGATAGGTTGGACTTGGATAGGACTCTAGCTGCTTAACATTTTCAGATCCTTCTTTGTCATGTTTTTCATTTCATGATGCTCCAAAATTTGGCCTTGTCCCTCATGCAGAGAGATCGCTAGACTCTCTCAATCTTTGATATTATGTATTGCAGATGAAGACACATTCAAAGTCTTTGCAATTTTAAGGTGAAAGATATTTTTTCTGAAATTGTGCAACAGGTTTGAAATGCAGTGCTTTGCAAGTCTGTGAACCTCTGCCCACCTTTGCTTCTGAGAAACTCTGCCTGTCTAAGATGCTTCTCAAATAGACATACAGACAATACAGACCTCTTGCCTGTTATTAAAAAAATTTGAATGATAGAAAAAAAAAATCACTTGTGCGATATATTGCTTGGGTTTGCATGGATTCAGTATGATGAAGGCATCATTAGAAGACATAGCATACATTTTCACTGCTATGCAGATGACACCCAGCTCTATCTGTCCATGAAGCCAGATAACACACACCAATTAGTTAAACTGCAGGAATGTCTTAAAGACATAAAGACTTGGATGGCCACTAACTTTCTGCTTCTTAACTCAGACAAAACTGAGGTCATTGTACTCGGCGCTGAAAAGCTTAGAAATATGGTATCTAACCAGATTCTTACTCTGGATGGCATTACCTTGGCCTCCAGTAACACTGTGAGGAACCTTGGAGTCATTTTTGACCAGGATATGTCCTTCAACGCACATATTAAACAAATATGTAAGACTGCGTTCTTCCATTTGCGCAACATCTCTAAAATTAGAAATATCCTGTCTCAGAGTGACGCTGAAAAACTAGTTCATGCATTTATTACTTCCAGGCTGGACTACTGCAATTCATTATTATCAGGATGTCCAAAAAACTCACTGAAAAGCCTTCAGTTAATCCAAAATGCTGCAGCAAGAGTACTGACAGGGACTGGAAAGAGAGAGCATATTTCTCCTGTTTTGGCTTCCCTTCATTGGCTTCCTGTTAAATCCAGAATTGAATCCAAAATCCTGCTCCTCACATACAAGGTCTTAAATAATCAGGCCCCATCTTATCTTAATGACCTTGTAGTACCATATCACCCTATTAGAGCACTTCGCTCTCGCTCTGCAGGCCTACTTGTTGTTCCTAGAGTATTTAAAAGTAGAATGGGAGGCAGAGCCTTCAGTTTTCAGGCCCCTCTTCTGTGGAACCAGCTTCCAGTTTGGATTCGGGAGACAGACACTATCTCTACTTTTAAGATTAGGCTTAAAACTTTCCTTTTTGCTAAAGCATATAGTTAGGGCTGGACCAGGTGACCCTGAATCCTCCCATAGTTATGCTGCAATAGATGTAGGCTGCCGGGGGATTCCCATGATGCATTGAGTTTTTCCTTTCCCGTCACCTTTCTCACTCAATATGTGTTAATAGACCTCTCTGTATTGAATCATATCTGTTATTAATCTCTGTCTCTCTTCCACAGCATGTCTTTTATCCTGTCTTCCTTCTCTCACCCCAACCGGTCGCAGCAGATGGCCGCCCCTCCCTGAGCCTGGTTCTGCCGGAGGTTTCTTCCTGTTAAAAGGGAGTTTTTCCTTCCCACTGTCGCCAAAGTGCTTGCTCATAGGGGGTCATATGATTGTTGGGCTTTTCTCTGTATCTATGAAGCGCCTTGAGGCGACTTTTGTTGTGATTTGGCGCTATATAAATAAAATTGAATTGAATTGAATTGATGAGAATTAAAAAGTACCGTAACCTAGATGCACACATTACCTCAGAAAAACTGAACTTGTGGGCCTATGTGTGGCCCTCACACGCAAAGATAAGCCTGGTCATCTCACATCCTTTATTTGTTCAGGGATGTCAATAGGAATAAAGGCCGATGATCCGAGCGCAGTCGAGTTCAGTCATCAACAGAAATGTCACAAATACACCAGATACACAATCCTTACACTTAAGGAGTAAAAAACAAACAAAAAACATCCTCTTAGATTCTGATTGGAGAATCTCCTTTAATCGGATCCTCTTTCAGCCAGAACAATATTTATATCAGTCTAGGGAGACAGCCGGTACATATGTAAAACCCAAACAATATCATAAATATTAATATTATTGGTGTTTTAAAAAATTATTTATGAGATACCAGGGGTTTGAATATGCTGAAATATTCTGTTGATCACTGAAAGCTGTTTGCCTTCATCTTGGCGTTTATTCCTAACTTGCTTTTTTTTTCTTGTTATTTTCCATGTAAATAACTTTCTGCACATTTGCAGGATTTGTAAACTCTAATTCTAACAAAAGTTTTGCCCGTTTAACTTTTCAAAATGTGAATTTAAGACCAACTACCTTTAATCACTTGCTGACAGAATTCATTTTGTTTCCTTGTTATGATCTTTAGTCGATCACTTATCCCGCAAATAGAAACTCTCAATTACTTCAATCAGTCATTTGAATGTCAATTAAATTCTGAAGCCTTATTATTTGAAGGATTCTGTGTTAAACTTTCTTCTAAGTGTTTTTACAATGTAAAATACTCAAATGATTCATTAAAAAACTCAAATGAATCCATCCACTGTTTTGCAAACTGAAAGCGCTGACGCACGGGGGCACACTGCTACTGATTTTGCAGCACAGATTGGTTTGAAGCTGTGCGCCTAAACATCAAATGAATGATCATTTTCAGTTTTCAGTGACCCTGTTTATCTCTTTAATCTGAGGGCGAAAGAACACAAGCCTCAAACATGCCGTGCAACACGTATTCTACAGTGAACTTCCATCATGTCAGCAACACAGAGGAAGACAGCGCTGATTTGTATTGAAAATCAACTTGCAAACATTTGCTTTGTACTACGTGCACAACGTGACAGACTTGGAGCATTGTATGCCTCAGTCAAGGTTAAGGCCTTGTCAATCATTTGTTTAAAGTACTTCGCAATTAGGAACTCATTCTGTTTGTGAGGTTCTTTGTCACTATCACAACGATATCCATTAATAACAGCTAGAGGTAAAAAACAAAAAACAACAAAAACAACTTTAATTTTCTGGGAAGGTAAAAGATTTTTGCAGCTCTTTTCTACACATATATATTACACTGATTTTTTTCTGTGTATTTCTGTATTATAAACACATCTTCTTCTCACGCTAATGGATACCATACCAACATGGGAAACAATAACAGATTTCAATTTAAATGCAATGCAAGGATGCCCATGTTTTAAGTCTCTGAGGGAAAATAACAGGAAAACACTGACATATAAATCTGTAAAGAGAGTGGAAAGATTCAATTTGCTAACGGCAAAGAGATGAGTGGCTGTCATAGAGGCGGAGGAGGGGAATGATTATTAGGGAGGGAATAGTGTGGAGAGATAGAGAGAAAGTTAAGCGAGCAGTTTAAATTTCTGCACAACTGCTGCCACAGACTGGCCAATATACAGTTTTAATATCAAAAGAACTTCCCAGTCTAAGGCATTTCACAGAAACAATACAAAATAAAAGTTAATCTAAATCAAGTGGTTTCCATTCAGTGTTTGTTTGTCTGTTTATATTTGCAGAATAGCCACAAACCCAACTCTAAAAAATAAGCAAACAAGCCGATATTTTATTCACAACAGACCATAAAAACCATATTAGATGTAAAGATTGTAAAGATTGAGACATTGCATTATTTTACTATTACTGCCTTCATCCTGCTGATGGAGATCTTCTCAGACTTGATGTTGGAGACATTGCTGGAGTGGAGTGCGCCTTGCTCATGCAACACATGAAAAGGAGACCTGACACCACTACTAACAAGTCTTATTGTGAGCTGCACCTCCCAGGAGTGAGTAAAACTCCACCTGCTGACGGTCCAGTGCTCAGCAGGGAGATCTACTTGACCTTTGCTCCTGGATCACAGAGAGGGGGGTGGAAACTGTATGCTCCTCCTGTCACATGCCAGCGTGCCCTGAACATTGCACGAGGCAAACTGGCAATATGTGCACCCAGTAGTGTGTTTAGCGTTAGTTGGTTTTAGCTGTTTCTGGTCCCTGCACAACCATAGTGAGAGATTGGTTCATACTGCCAGCAGCTAAGTGAGACAGGGAAACAAATATCAGCACTGGTATCAGCAATACTGGCACTTTTTTTAACTGGTATTAGATCGATACCAAAATTTGCTATCGCACAACACTAGTGGAGATATAAATATCTCAGGGTCTTGTTCATGAGTGACGGGAGAGTGGAGCAGGAAACTGAGAGATCGATGTGGCATCTGCGGTAATGGGGTGACGAGAGCGCTAACCCTGAAGCTGTCAATTTATAGGTTGATCTACGTTCTGCCCCTCATGCTCTCTGGGTGGTGTAAGGAGAAATGAGATTGTGATACAAGGAGAAATGTGCTTCCTCTGAAGCATGTTTGGCCTCTCCTTTAGAGACAGAGTAAGGAGCTTGGTCATTTGGGAGTGCTATATATATATTATAATTACTATGATTAATTGTCACCAGAGATGGGCAGTAACGCGTAACGCGTTACTGTAATCGGATTACTTTTTTAAAGTAACGAGTAAAGTAAGGGATTACTATCGCAAAAACGGTAATTAGATTACCGTTACTTTCATGTAGGAACTCTGCGTTACTGCGTTACTAAAACCGTGATTTTTCTGCGGGAGTGTCTCATGGCAATGACGTAAGCGAGTGTGATGTTCCTGACAACAGCTGTGTGCAGATCAACAATGGATCATATATCGAGTCCATAAAAAGTGACAAAAACATTAGTGTCCGTTGTGCGTGGGAAGAAAACTTCTTTTTACAGCGAAAAAAACCCCTAAACAAGCACCGAGTGCACAACGTAGTAATGGGAAACTCACAGAGAAACTGCCGTATCCTTCCACTGACCTCTGCGGCACACCTGCACCAGGGTAAACCTCCGCCTACCCTACTCCTGCTTTACAGGTGAAAATAGAGCAAAAGGACCGCTAGTCTTTTCTGCTGTGTTTTACTTGCATCTATTTGAAAGACTGAGTGTAAACACAAAAAAATATATTTTATGTGCTGGAATGTGCAGAAAATAGGTTTAAATGTTAAACAAATTTCTTCCAGTCAGAGAATGTTGCATATATTTAATTTTTGCTTGATGCATAAAGTTAAAAGATTAAAACTAATAAAACAAGTTTTAAAAAGAGACTTTTCCATTTGATTACATTTTGTATGATGGATTATGCAGAAAAAGTAGAATTGGGCTGAAAGATCTATCACTTTATCACCTATTCAGGTTGTAAATCGTGTTTTTAAAAAGTAACTAAGTAACTAAGTACTTAATTACTTTTGAAAATAAGTAATCAGTAAAGTAGCGGAATTTCTTTTTAGGGGAAATAATCAGTAATTAGTTACTGATTACTTTTTTCAAGTAACTTGACCAACACTGCTTGTCACAGCAAAATTATTCTTGGCTCAAGTTAGTACCCCATGTACTGTATGTTAAATATGTTGTTAGGGGAGGAATAAGATGGACTCGTACCCTCCTTGTCTTTGTTTGTGTGTGGGGGTAAATTGCTACATTATTATGTTACACTTGGTTTTAAAAAATGTATTTCTGACTCGAAAGGCCGCTCTGGATCAGTGAAGTCTAAAGTGCACGACACAATTCAACAGCAAAATCCAAGCATAGAACAGGCAGGTTGGTCTTAATGTAGTAAGTGAATCATTAAACATGTTCATTACTATTATACTGACTTATGATTTCCATTGGAAATACTCTTAAACAATAAACCAAGGTTTCATGTTTAAATGTAATAATTTAAGTTATTGGACTTTTACAGTGTGTTAAATGGGTAAAACCTTTGTTGCCACTGACACTGACACTAGCTAAATATTGCATTCGCTTCTAAATGAAGACCTCTGACTCATCTGTTACAAAGCAGTGGCACAGTGCTGCGTATTTGCTCATGAGGACATATTGTTGTTGTTCTGTTTGGAGAAAATTCTTTCCACATACAGCAGCCCCGTTGCATCACTAGTCTATCTTTGGCACAAAGATTGTTGTTGTAGTGAAGCTGACAAATACTGGCCCTGAGTGTGTTTTCCGTCTGCAGCGTCATGTTGAGCAATAAATTACGTAGTGTGTAAACTGTTTTGTACATTTAAAATTAAAACAAGGTGTCATGGTCGTGGGTCTGTGTCGTTTATGCATTTAGACGTTTTGGGTTCTGCTTTATGTAACCCTTGTGGTGTCCTCAGATCAAAAATGGTCCCTAGGTGAATGCCAAACGAGCATATGGGAATCCCGAGGAATGGTTTGTTTTGTTTTTCAGGTTTTAGTGTTTTTCGTTGTTGTCAGTTTTGGCCGGCGGTCATAGGTTCTGTCTAATAACATGACGTGAGACTGGAGGAAAATACATCCATGGATTGGCACTTTATTAAAGAAGGCACATGTTAACAGCACAAAAACAAACAAAAAAAAACACTAACTAAACAAAATGACTTCCTTTTATACTCTACCTTTTCAGGTGAGCATCTGGAATAGCCCAAGCATGTTAACTAACCAACATGAAAACATAACCCTCCACACAAACAAACATACAATAACAATAAAGCACATCACAAACATATACATATTTCCAACACATAAACAAACCAATAACATAAGCTTCACCCTGGCACACTAAACTGCTCCAGGAGCTCTTAAGCAGGTGATTGAGCCCCTTTCACTCTTTTGCTCCACATCCTGCAAGAAGCAACCAGGACAGGTGAGTACCTTTACAAGTTACAACGATCCTCAAACACCGCGTACTCAAAGACCGCTAAGGCCGGAAGTGCGAGGCTTGTGAAATGGGACGGTCTAGCCTCCGTCGCGCTGCCCAGGTTGCCTAGCAACCATGATACTAACAGCTGGAAACGTTTCATACAGCTTTGTTTGACAGAAATGAAGGAGAAAATCTTTTGTTCATTTGTTTGTTTGTTTCTACATGAGCTTTGATCATTCTCTGATTAAGCTCAGCTATTGAACGGCGTATATTTTAAAGTAAAGGCTTTAAAACCAAGTTAGTACAAACGTCACTAATGTCACATAACTTTGCCGACATGTGGCCAACAGTAATGTTTTAATGTTCTTCGTTATTAAACATTTGCACATAAATAAGTGACATGATATTTAGTACTTACTTAAAGTTTACTCTTCGGCGCCCCTCATCCGCCGTTTTTTTTCGGCAAAATTATCCACTCCCACCGCCGCGCTGTGCATTCTGGGATATGTTGGGCCATGAAGTCTACACCGCCTGTCACTACCCGATCCGTACCAGAAACCCGATCGGTACTCCGCATGCGCAAATCTTACGTCACTTCCTCTCTTTGCCAACATTGCGACATTCAATATATTTGAATGATACGGTTAGCGCCCAGTTAGCTCCTAGCATTTCTCAACAGCTCTGCCTCCTTTTCGACTGCCCGGGACATTTAAACAATGGATAATCCGTATACAAACAAATTCATGCTTTTCTCCTCAACAGAGAGCGTTCCCCGATTGAACAACAGCGCCGTAAAATAAGAAGAATGGCGCCTAATTACAGACTTAATAATATTGACTTAGCAATGTGTCACGTGAAGATTCAGCAGCCAGATTAAGTGTTTACTGACAATTGACAGTGATAGCGGACATCATCATCACTATACTAATCAATCCTCTCCACACAGACAAGCATAAACACACTCGACTATCACTAAATCAAACTTAACACACGTTTGTAATGACGCCAATTCAGTTTACAATTGACCCTGTGCACGAGAAAATGCTAACTTCCTGGTTTGAGACCGGATGTGGGGTTGTACATTTCCGGTAGCTTTACTTTGCGGTCAATCGCTACTGCGAAGATATACTCCAAAATTGATGTCCAAAACTCGAAAACGGAACGATCGCGTTAAGTTACAAAGAGGAAAAGGTGGGAACACTCACCACTGTTGTGTCATAAAAATCTAATGATCAATTTTGACGTTTAAAGAGTTTAGATCGATCAGTTGTTTACATCACTAAACACAAGCAGAACTGCATCACTGCAGCAGAAGACACATCGTCCACATTCAGAAGCACATCTCTGTATAGTGACTGGTCTTATGATTTAAACAGGCAAATGTTCAGCATTCAAACTACATGTGAAGAATAGTCAAACCAGATGTTTTCCCCGTTATGTCGATATCAGCTCGTCAAGTACACACCTACACAGCATGTTAACAAACCGTGAAAAAAAGCCACACAAAAAATTAATGATTGCTGGTAACGGTTTCTATACATTAGTATTTACGAAGGATATGTTGTGACTTACCTTCAAAATTACAGCGGTCCCTCGCTATAACGCGGTTCACCTTTCACCTCGCTGTTTCGCAGATTTTTTAGTGCAAGTTTGCATGCTTTTTTACGTCCTGCGTCCTGATCGCTGCAGACGATCTCCTCCGTCTCTCCTGTACAGTACAGAATCACTGCATCTATCGCTAGCAGTGTGACTCTGAAGTGCAGTGCTGTATGTCCACGATGTACACGAAACGTTTTGCACCGTCAAAAAATAAAATTGGCTACTTGATTTCACCTATCGCTGGTTATTTTTAGAACATCCCAGATAGCAAGGAAACATTGAACAGATGTTGATTTTCCATCTGAACCATCAGAATCGTCAGGCTTGAAATGTCAACACAAAACCAATGTTGAAACAACATTGAAATACTGATGAAACCTGACACTGACATTGAAATAACATTGATTCACTGTTGTTCTGTCATCGTTGATTGTTGATCTATTTATAGTTGACAAGGTGACAACAATCACGTTGAAAAACCATTGATTTATGGTTGAGCAGGAAATTACAGCTGCTACCACTTGGACTATTCCATAGCCCCCCCTCTCACAGTGGTACATCCCTTCAGGTAACCATTGTCTTGTACAGTAGAGCGGGACATTAGATTTACTCTCAGCGGAATTGACCGGAGAAGGCATCAGTTCATGCACTGCACTGGCCTGCACCACGATTAATATAAGGTAAGAATGAATGACTTTTGTTCTATTCGTTATTTCCACGGTTGCATTTGAATAACAGTAAAAAACAAACAAACTTGTTAATGTAAAGTTTCGGACAAAATGTGGGAGCCCGAAATTGTGTCTACTTTCATCTTACAATCCGGCAACAAATAAATTGCACTGCGAACAAAGTCAACAAAGAAAACATTTTCGTTTCATACTTTTCCGTTATATTCCCTTACAAAGCTAGCTTTAACGCTTCGAGGGTTCCTTTGTTCTTGCCGTCGCCTCGGCGCTTGACCCAGACTTTCGCTCTGTAGTTGCTTTTTAGCATAGTACTACAAAAAATTGTAAATCTGTGATATATGATTGATAAACGTAAAGGTAACTGTATAGATGTGTTCAATGACTTTGTTACTTTTAATGATTGGAGAGCACCAGCTTCGATTCGCACTCAATTCAAACTTTACGTTGCACGCTCACCTAACTTTACGTTGCACGGTCACCTAACTTTACGTTGCACGCTCACCTAACTTTACGTTGCACGCTCACCTAACTTTACGTTGCACGCTCACCTAACTTTACGTTGCACGCTCACCTACCTTGCGTTTGCACCTTTTGTCCACACGTAAACTGCGTTTTATTATTTATTTATTAGTTTTTCGCCTCTCACTGCTTAAGCCATTAATCTTTCTGGAATTGTTTTTTTAAACAGATGCGACCTCACAAAAGATATTAGCTATGCTGTCAGACCTGACGACAGCTGTTAACGAACTCCGTGAGGAGGTCAGAGCCATCCGCCATCCCTGCTGCAATGAATCGGTAGATGCTGGGGTACTGCCTCTGGATTTGCCCTTGCACAACATTGAGGAGCTAAACAATGCAGAGGCAGCTCTTCAATCATAAGAGGCAAATAAGGCAATGGTAAGTATATAAAGGTTATGTACACTTTGTAACTATAAAGTGTAATAGCTGTCAGATGTGATTTACATACATAACAACGGCCTGTTGATTAAACACACAAGCACTTGCATACACATTTAAGACATGAGACACGCTAATTCCATCTCTTAAAATGTGTCTATAGGTGAGACGCTTTGCCTTGATTGGAGGGACCACACTGGAGGTGCGAGTCCGCCGTGTAATGGCTTATGCCATTACAAACGAGCTGGCCTCGGTACTCAACTGGGCAGGGAAAAAAACCAAGGACCAGACAAAGCAAAAAATGGCATTTAAAGATACAGCGCTCTGCAAATGCATATATGGTGGTAAGTTTTACAGTTTTTTTGCTATATTACTTTGTCTTTCTTAATAACAAGACTTTCATGTCCGGTTAATCTGGAGATGGAGTCTTTGGTCTTTGGCTTGTTTAGTCCTCGGGTTGTAGTTGTACAGCCCGAGGACCCCATGTTTATTTTGTTTTAAAGGATACACGGCACACCATGCTAAGACTTATCACTTTTTCCGCTCATAGCTCTTTGGGAATCAAATGCGGCAGTTTGCAGATTTACGCCTGGTGACTTTCATGTTTATCAGCCTAGGAGTTTACATACTTTCTCCCCGCTGAAGACAGTTAAGAAGAGCTTATTCATGTGCTCTAATTCACTTTTTTTGTTTGTGTGTGTGTATTTTTTTCCTAGATGGCCTGACGCAGCAGTTAGGGGCAAACTCTATGTCCGAGTTTGTCTTTGCACAAGCAGTGCAGAAATGGCTCCGATACGCCCCAGATCGTATGGGTATGGGTGGTGCAGGACGCACATCATGCATCCCCATCCCAGAGTAAAAAATTACAAACTTCTGTGAAACATATAAATGTAAATAGGAAACTGTCTTTTAATAAAGTATTTAGCAAACGAAACATGCCTATTGACCTTTTTTTGTTTATTTTTTTTCTCTGTTACATCACATGCAATGCTTTCTTATTTTAGGATATTAATGTTGACATGATACATTGTGAGACATTTGTTGTTTTTTTTATAAAAGGTGTCCAATTTGAGGAATAAGTACAATTATGTGTTTAGGTGGTTTAAGTATTGATGGAAACATGCAGTAGTTTAGTATTGGTTAAAATACCTATAAAGAAAGGTAGATTTCCAGTCATGATTTAACTGTTGTTTTAATAAAAAGCAACTATGCGAAAGAGGTGGAAAATCAACACCATAGCTCAACAGTGTTTCAATATCAGAATCTGACATTGTTTCAATGTCAGGTTTCAACATTGATTCAACATCAAAACCTGACGTTGTTTCAACATTAAAAAAGGGTGCAAGAGTGACGTTAGGTCAACGTCACACTTCAACGTTGATTCAATGACGTCACCTGATATTGACTCAACGTTGTTTCAATGTTTCCTTGCTATCTGGGATAACACCTGCGATAAATGAGGGACAGCTGAGAAATATAACATTTGAATCCATTTTCTCTTTTCCCCTGAGGCGTGGGGGAAAAATATCGACAAGTCGACGAACATCATTTACAGATATATTGGGTAAATGCCCGAGACATCTATAGAAATGTAAATCGCCGCTTTATTTATTTATTTGCTTAACTTGTTTTGGACCGTAAACAGGGCGCGAATAGGACACCGGAAACAAAGCTCCCCACAGGAGTTTCCGCACCGGAAGTAGCATATGCTAACGTGCACATAGTCAATAGGGTTCATTCGCTCGGTCAGCAGGTGGCAGTATCCTCGTACACTGGGGAGTACACTGCCATTAAACGAACAGAAGAAGAAGAAAACCTCTGCACATGCGCGGTACGGATCGGGGAGACCCGATTTGTACGGTCCGACTTTGCGCATGCGCAGTAAGGATCGGGGAGTCCTGATCCGTAACTATCTTTTTATTTTTCGTTTTTGTCTACATTGTACTGAAATGCTTCATTATTGCAAACATTTTAAGAGATACTTATTATTCTTAACATCTTAACAGATACTCTGACCAATAACTATCGTAAAACGCTACGACCGGAAGTAGACACCTTTCGCGCATGCGGGGTACCGATCGGGTTTCCAGTACGGAATGGGTAGTGACACCGCCACGTCCTTAAAATTCAGGGAAATGAAGGACGCATTTGAGGGCCGCATTTCGGGCAGCCTTCGAATTGGGACAGTCTTCGTCGCGTCGCTGTGACGTAATCGGCCTTAAAATGCGGCCTTTAAGGCTGCAGACCCTGAATTGGGATACAGTGAGACCTGAGTCTGGGCTCCGCCCCTGGTGGGCGGAGCTGGTCTTTGCTCCTTTCATAAGCTCAGGTGTGGGCAATTAGGTATTCCTCAGCAAACCTGAAGCAGTGAGTGCTTGGTCCAAGTTGGGCAAGTTGGTGTTTTTAATTTCTTTCAATGAAAGCTTGATGCGGGTCCCCCTAAACTTCGGTTAGAACGGTAGGTTACACAAAATGTACCACTTGAGCTCTGGCTGTTGGCAGAGATTTACAGTTATTTGCGCCCTTGTAGGTGGGAAACATTGCGTTCCTGTGAGAACAGTGTAGTGGACTTCACCGCCACTGACCCACATTTATTAGGGTGTGACGCAAACTTGTCACACTGACTTACGCTGGACAGTAAAACACAGGAATATTCCTGTGTTTTACTGTCCAGCGTAAGTCATCTCCTGCCTTTTATTTACAGAGTGTGTGTGTGTGTGTGTGTGTGTGTGTGTAAACATGAAGACAAATGTCATTACACTTTACAAAGATGAGTTTTTAGCTGCTTTCTAGCAAAGACATCACTAAACCTAATCACATGATCTCTGAGACCTGCTGTGGACATATGGATGCATAGTTCACTGATATATGCTGGACTAAAAGTCAAAACCAGAGCTTTAAAAGTGACCCTGAAGTTAATAGGGAGCCAGTGTGTTCATACACTTCTCTGTATTTAATTATTTGTTATTATTAATCTCTGGCTCTCTTTCACAGTATGTCTTTGTCCTGTCTCCATTCACTTACACCCAAACAGTCATGGAAGATGGCTGCGCCCTCCCTGAGCCTGGTTCTGCTGGAGGTTTCCACCTGTTAAAAGGAAGTTTTTCCTACCTGCTGTCGCCAAAGTGCTTGCTCATAAGGGGTCATATGATTGTGGCTTAAAAGTGATATCTCACTGAATGTCATCTGGGTAGCAGTGATAAGAAACGTAGTTAAAATTTGCTGAAGAAGAACCTATATAACAGAAATTACAAAGGCCCCAAAACAGCACCTTGTGGCACACCATATTCAGAACAGCCACAGAAAAGAAATAATCCAAAGTAGACGCCAGTATGACCTGTGAGTATGTCAGTCTTTTGAGCAGGAGCTCTGTGGTAGGCAGTAAACAAAGTTCCTCCTCAATTCAACTCGTATGTGGTTTATTTCTCATCAAAGTTCTCCATCTTTTTTTTTTTTCATTCTTATGTGATTGAAATTAATGAACAAATGCACTGCTGAGGCGCAACTGTCAATTTCCTACATCACATAAGAAGTCAGACCACTGCAGAATAAAATGTAAAAGGATAGGCAAATATTGTCATATATGAAATTATTTTAGCTTTTTTTTTTTCACCTCTTATGTTAGTTTTATATTTTTAAAACTTTTTTGAATTCTACCTGTCCATTTTATTAACTGTTTATCCAACTTGGCGTCACAGAGGCTACCTAGTCTATCCCAGCTCTAACAGGGAAACTATATGTACACAGTAAAGACATTACCAGGCCATCACAGGGCTAACATGGAGAAACAGACAACATTCACACACTTTAGAATCGCCATTTAACCAAATAAGCACTTTTAATTTTGCCAAGTCATTCACTCATTCAGCAGCCCTTATTTTTGGTCATGTGACTCTGCTAACCAATGTGATGATACTTTTAAGAAAGCAAACCCAAGTGTTGTTACTAACCATGGCTTGGCTTATTTACCGCACGTTGGCCAGCTGCCTCATACAGATTGCGGATGTCAGCACACTCTGTAATATGAATGTAGGGAAAGCAGGTGGTCCAGGTGCTGTTCCAGGATGAGGAATTAACTGAGGAATTCATAATGAATGAATGCACCGTCCACACCTCCTGTAAGACATCCACTAGTGTTGTTCTCAGTCTGTGATAACATGTTTGCCAGTTGCTCAAACAGCAAAAATCATGAAATGTCTGGAGGGACTGGTCCTCAGAGACTTTATGGATTCTCTCCAACCTACTGTGGACTCACATCAGTAGTAAAACTGATGATATCATTTGCATCACCCTCCATGCTCTTTAGCACCACCCGGACAGCAAGGAACAAACTCGTGTCTGTTTTTTGTGTGGATTACAGCTCAGCATCTAAAGCAGGATTTCCTACAAGAAATCATATCTATGTCTATGGATACAAGACTTTAAGTCAGGCAAGATGGGCCTCCACTGCTCCTCAAGTCTCTCAGTCAGCACAGGTGTCCCACAAGACTGTTTGGTCTGCACACAATCTGCAACACACATGTTTCATTTATTATTCTACTGTAAAACTTTCTCAGACAAATGTAATATTTTGTAAGAGTACTAACACTCACACATAGTGTTGTTCCATCCCATTTTAACGTCATTTAAGCTTACCGGATTGGAACTGTGTGCGAACCTGTTTCTGTGAGTGAGTGTGTTCATTTCATTTTATTAGTCGATGACGATAAAGTAATTCTGAATTTCTAAAAGCTGAGCAAACTCTAAAATCTGCTGATCAATATTGTGATGTGTCGTCATCATGTAATTACAACAAATAGCCACCAGGGGTCTGTAGAACTCAGTGACTGACTTCTGCGCAACAGGAATAAAAGGGATAAAAATATTTCTTTACAGTCCTGAAGTGAATTCAAATTAGGAGGTCACATACAACAAAAACGATGATGATGATGCATTTTTACTGAATATGTCTTTAGTTCTTTTCCATAGCTCTTTCACATATTTTATACTTATATGTGTGTAGACTCTATGTTTAAACATAATTATGTGCATTATATTTCATTTTGCAAACTTGCTAAATCTTTTTTTGAAAATGATTTTTGGTATTTAATTTTATTATTATACGTATGTGTTAGAATGTGAACAATCGGCTAACAAGGTGAAAAGGTCACTTCTCATCTCACTGTGAGTTCAGCTGTGATTATGGGACCGTTTACCGGATCTCTTGGCTTAAAGCAGAGTCTGTGTGCTTTGGAGCAAACACGTCACTCACAGGTCACTTTAAAAACCAGCTCATCTTATTGCAAGAAAGATGTTTTTTAAAATGAAAGGCCCAGTTTCTATTATTGTCAGTGAATGTGCAGTTTCAATAAAATAAAATAAAATAAGCAATCAAATTCGACGGTTTACGCTCTCTTTGCTTTATCTTTAGATTTTTTTTTATTTCTCTTAACTATGTTGAGCATAAGTAGTAAAATCTGTTGTCCAGTCTAAATTGGTGCCCTCAAAACACTGTTTAAGGAGTAAGGAAGGAATGACCGTCCTTTAAATGTAACGCCCAGTAGGATTAAGTTCACCTTTAAGGTGATGGTATGAAGAATTGTTGGAGACACGTGATTAAAATCCGGTGAAGTGCTGTGGGGCTGTGGGAGTGTGAGCCTCTGAGCGGCAGACGGAGAAGAGCAGCGTTCGTGGCAGGTAAGATCACGCTGTGTGCGTTTACAAGTCAGATGCGGTGTCCTGCTGCACAGGAGGGAGATATTTTTCTCTGTGAGCTTTGACTAAAAACAGCCTTTCCGCGAACAGATTTGTGCTCGTATTTTGAATGGCGACGACTATTCCGACTGATGAAGCAGTTTGACACATTATCACGGGATATTTTTGGTCACACCTGCGCGAGAATCGTCCTGCATTTGGTGTGGGAGCAGGCACGCTGACAACCTGTGGATTCCAGCAGCGACACAAACGCGCCCAGAGTGCTTGCAGCTGATCATCTGTGTGCCGTGCACGCTGGGTAATTGTGGGAATTTGTGATCCGCTGATAAAGAATCGTCTGAAGGTATTTGCAGATAATGACCTTGTGACGTTGATTAACATGATCTAATAATCATTTTCAAGAAAAAATTACATTTTTTGTTCGATTAATTGGTGACTGTAAATTGGCTATGCACACGCGAAGTGCTTGAAGTGTATAGAATAAAACACTGCATGAATTTATAGTTTTTGTGAAAATGTGGCTTGTACGACCAGAAAAAAGGCGCTGTGTAAATGCATGTGCATTACAGTTGCAGCAAACTCTGCTTCTTGCGTCTTTTGTTAAGAAATGTGGAAGGAGCGAATCAGGAAACAGCCTTGTCATTTATCCATCTCTCTTTTTGTGAACCCTATAGTAGCACCGATATGCACCAGTATAGTCTAATGTTCCACTGGAACTCTACTGGAGAGGCGAAACGTCATTCTGGAGAAAAATGATTCCCTCAGCTGATGTTTTGATGATGCTGCGTCTGAAGCTTTGTCCACATATCAAGCGAATTGCTTGCTGTGTGTGGATTTCTTTTGAAGGGGACACTGGTTGCTGTGGTGGACGTTGTAGGCACTTCTGCACAGATGACCATCTTGCATATTCCCCACTCCGTCTTCTGCTCTTAACTTGGTCCCCACTGCAGTTATTTCACCTGTGATCTCTTTAAGTCACTTTCATGCTCAGTCTCATCCTGTATGTGCACCGCTTAACAGTAAACAGCAACATTAGAATCACATCTTACTCAATCAGCCATTTGTGTACGCAGTGTCCTGTGCATGGAGGTCCTGTCATCATGGACACTCAAAAGTGCTCATAATGGCACAACAGAGCTACTGGTTTGCCTCACTGTTGGTTTAAGGGGTTTCCTTTAATGTACAGTTAAAATGTTATAAAATGAGTGTTTGTCTCAACCCCAAAAATCTAGTATCGATCGGTCTGGCTCCACTTTTTAATTTCTGGTACAGCAGCTGGAGTTGGGCTGTCTTTTCTTGGCCCTGTTTTAGTCATAACACAAAGCACAGCAGCTCGCTTCATTTCTGTACTGAACGTGTCGATGTTTTTGGTGTTTTCTTCAAACCTTCAGCTCCGGAGCAAATAACCACATTGCTCAGACTTCCAAACAAATGCTGTAAGTTGTACGCACACATTTTTTTTTTCAGTTTTCTTGTGGGAGTCAGAGGGCGTAAGAGAAGGAAAAAAATCTTAATGGAATGGTGTGCAACCTATTTGCTGGTTGCTTAGCAACTTCATTCGGTGCATTCACATGCACTTTAGGTTCACAATGCATGAGAAACCGGGTTACTGTAATTGGAGCATGGAGTTAGAGGTACCTTATTTTCTGGGTGTTTGCTTCTGGTGCCTGAAAAGTCATCTTCAGTAGTGACAGATGATCGTATTCCTAAATAATTCCAACCTCTTTCAGTCTGAATAACTTTTGATTCCGTGAATGTTTAACTTTTTCTAACTGAATACATAAATGAATAAATTAGGCATGGTAGGGAATCTGGCTTTATTTGACTTCTACTTAGACAGCTTGCTGTTGAAGGCCTCAGCTTTGGGTTCTGCACCAGTATCTGCTCAGGCTGCATAGCAGGTCCAAAGGGCTTCGTTAGTAACCGCAAGTAATGACAAGAATGTAGACAACTTCTCTGCTTGGTGCCAAGTTTGCTCATTACTGTCATCAGTGTGCTGCTAAAACAGCACAACTCTCATTCTCTAGTTGATTTTCAGTATTTGGCACTTGTCAGCCGACGGTGCAGCATATGTGTCATCCACCTATAGGAGGGTATTCCTTGCCTGAGAAAACATGCAGACTAAAAGTTGCACAGGTTAGGAACGTCGGCTGGTGGCTCCTAGCTTCCTTTGCGCTTTGAATTACGCTGTCAGCAGGCTGGCGTGCTGTCGATGATATGCACAGCAGCAGGGTCTTTCAAGTGTTAAATCACAGTCTCATCTGTCAGATTCAGCTTCCTGTAGCTGATGCTTGATTAGTCACTGACTTGAAATGAAGAACAGCATGCACGCTCAACATCATCATCATCATCATCACCACGCCGAGTTTATCTCAGAGGCCCGTCGCATTCTTTGTCCGAATTCTTCAAAGATCTTCATGAGAACCAGACTCATCTTTTTACTGCCTTTTTGTGATACTTTACACTTTTTTGTCCAATCAGAAGAACTTAAAGTATGTATTGGCAGTTTGCATGTAGAAGCTTTTTTTTTCTTCTCTTCATTCTCTCATATGTGAAAAATGGATATGTGTGACATGTGCTTGGTGTCATATAGGCTCAAAAATCCAACCATTCAGCTTTTCAGTGTTTGCCTCACAGCAGGAAAAATGTGGAATGTTGTGTGATGGCTTTTAAAAACAGCAGATAACATAATCATACATACAGGAGCTCTCAAAAGGTGCTTTTAATTGATTTAATTGCACAGAAAATAAAGAGGTTAGTGTCCCTCCAGCATATTTCATTTTCTCCAGGTTTCTCCATCATGATTGGCTACCACAAAATAGAAACTAAACTTGATTTGCTGATCCTCTTTTTTTTTTCTTTTTTTTTTTTTAAATGTAGGGTGTAACGCCGGTCCAGGAAACGCCAGAGTGTGTTTGACCGAAGAAGATGCCGCCCCTCTTTAATGAAAGTACAGGTAGGAGAAGTGAGCTGCTAAACGTGTAATAATTCAGAAAGGTTCAGAGGACTCTGTTTGATTTGTTTATGTTTTCCAGTTTGCATGTGCCCTCATCACACTTTAATTAAAAACCAGATTTTAATCAGCAAAGTGGCAAAATTAGCAGTGTTGTGATTGGTGTTACTGCTGAAACGCTTCCCATAAATAACAGAAAACAAAGGATATGTCATTATATTTTCTCGGTGAGTGAGCTGTTTTGCTCTAGATCAGCAGTCAAAATATCAAACACATCCGCTTTATAATGATATAAGGAGGATAAAATGTTTGGCACTCTTGCCTAGTAAATGATTTATGACTAATTAATTAACTCAAAGTGAGTCAGAACAAAAGAAAGTGAAATTCGAGGCTCGTGTTTTGATGCCAGCAGCACAACTTACCTTGACACAAAACTTTAGTGCTGTAGTCTGGCAGATACCTTTCCTACGGCTGACGGAGTGTCCTGCGATTGAACCTTGACCCCAGGTAACTCCTCCCACCTGTCAGCTGTAGAGTGGCTTATGATCACACGAGTCCTCCCCCTCACCACTCCTCTACCTTGGTGTTCACCCGTGCATGCCCGGACATGCTGTGAAACACTGAGAGAGGGTGGAGACAAAAAAAACAAAACAAGAAAAACCGGAAGGCGAGAGCGAGAGAGAGATGTGGGGGGTTGAGGGAAGGCAAAGATCCGTGGGTGTGGGTAAAGGAAAAACAATGTCATGCTAAAGCTGCAGTTTTGGGTCGATTCTCAAAAAAGAAGCAGGACAGAAAGTGAGAGAAGAGGGGAAACTGGCTGTAATTGGAGCACACGGAGGGCGACTCAGACAGGGGAGGGGGTGAGATACATGCTGTCATTGACTCATTCCTCATTTCCTTCTCCCTCTTTCTTGATATCTGACAGAGCAGCTCCATGATCCCCCACGAGAAGCACGGTGAACTGTAGCGTTTCAGACTCGGCGACACAAAGATCAAGACGTTGAGAGAGAATGAAGAGGTGCACCTTTCCTCACTTAACCTTTTTCTGACTCTTTTTTTTTTTTTTTGCCAGCCTTACACCTCAGGACCTACGGGAGATAATAATAGGCGATAATAATAGCCTGATGCAACACTTTTCAGAAACTGACAAGCTAAAGAAATATCCAGTTATCTCCTAGAGCTGTCACACACACACCGGCTGCAGCTGTACCACAAAAAGGAGTGGAGTTAGTCACCGAGTATGGGATGTGACATTCACAGTGCTAAGTTGTCCCCTGGATGTCAGGACCCCAGGAACAAATGAGCAGCAGTGGATTTGGCAGCAGCTCCAGCTTGCTTCGGGGCCGGCGTTTTTATTGCCGGGAATGGGCCCTGGACAAGCTGCGTCGCTGCCTGGACGCCCGCTCGGGGCCCGGGCAAGCTCCGGGGATCCTGGTAACGGGGGGACCTGGTGCTGGGAAGACAGCTCTGTGCACCGAGGTGGTGTCCCCCACCTCAAAGGCAGGGCTGGCAGTTGGGTTGGCACAGCGTTGCCTTGCGGCCCACTTCTGCCAGAGGGAGGACCAGACGAGTACAGTGCTGTGGAGGTTCGTCCTGGGCTTGGTGGAACAGCTGAGGGCCTCTCCTCTCCTCTCTCCAGGGTACGAAGAGCTCCTTAACAGCCCGTCTGTATCCTCTGCCCTGGAGCCTCTCACGTGTCAAAGAGACCCTAATGAGACCTTCAAGAGGTTTGTACCGTGTTTCTTTTTTTCTTTGTTTTGGTGTCCTACAAAAAGTCAGCGCTTCCATCTTTTGAGATCAGTTTTGTTGAAACACATCAGTGGGAAATTTCCCATTTCTTCTAAATGAAAGGGAAAAGAAAGTTGCCTGAAACCCATCCAGGTGCTCAGCGTGTATGTGCACGTTCAAGGGTATGGCTCATGCCCAGCTCATCACAGCAGAATTTATGTGGGGGTCTGTAAATCATGACGCTGATGATGAAAGCCGGAGCAAAGTTGCGACTTTGTGCGTGGCAAAAGCAGTTTATCAGATTCCAAAATCAACGAAAACAGGCTGACGGAGTCCTGGCACTGCAGCTCGGTGCTGTTGTATAAGTGGCCTGTTTGAGTATTTAGTTTTAAATGTAGCTGTTAACAGATCGTGTATTATGATGTTATCTGTTTACTGTCAACCTGCTGATGACCCATTTTGTGTTTTGTTAACATGATGATCTTAACTTTATGCAACACGGAAGCTATGAAATTCAATCCGTGACCATCCGGTTATCTGACAGCATCTAGGATTCGGGCTGTTATTGTTTGAATCCAGTTCCATGCATTGAAATCTATATAACTTTTTTGTTTGTTTTGTGGCAGAAAGTCTGAAATTTTATTCATTTTATTGCATGAAAGATTAAAGTAGTGAGCTAAACATCATTTCCAACACTTGTTGAGTTGCCAGAGTTGGTATGAGCTCCTGTAATTGGGGGAAGGACTAGCAGAGTTAGTTGTGGACATCTCACAAAGCCAACTTACCTTCGACCTTTTAATTCAATTCAATTCAATTTTATTTATATAGCGCCAAATCACAACAAAAGTCGCCTCAAGGCGCTTCATAGATACAGAGAAAAACCCAACAATCATATGACCCCCTATGAGCAGCACTTTGGCGACAGTGGGAAGGAAAACCTCCCTTTTAACAGGAAGAAACCTCCAACAGAACCAGGCTCAGGGAGGGGCGGGGCCATCTGCTGTGATTGGTTGGGGTGAGAAAAGGAAGACAGGATAAAGACATGCTGTGGAAGAGAGACAGAGGTTAATAACAGATATGATTCAATGCAGAGAGGTCTGTTAACACATAGTGAGTGAGAAAGGTGACTGGAAAGGAAAAACTCAATGCATCATGGGAATCCCCCGGCAGCCTACGTCTATTGCAGCATAACTAAGGGAGGATTCAGGGTCACCTGGTCCAGCCCTAACTATATGCTTTAGCAAAAAGGAAAGTTTAAAGCCTAATCTTAAAAGTAGCGATAGTGTCTGTCTCCCGAATCCAAACTGGAAGCTGGACTCGGCTTGGGTTTGAATTCACGGGTTTCCAGTGTTAACACATTTTGCAAAGCTCCCTTTTCATTGTTTGCAGTTCGGTGAAGCTGAAGTTTTTCCCACATCTCCACTTAAGATCACTGAGCTCAAAAACAGAAGTGCCTGTCTGGTATGTCTTCTGAGAGAGGACCACCCTAAAAATCATGATCCAGTAGATAAAAAGTGAGCTGAATAAAGGTTGCTATCATAATGTGCATGTAAAGAGTGAAGCTGCCTCACTCTCAAAACAAAAACAGAGTAAAGCACGAGCAGCTGTTCATGTTGTGGGAAAATGCTCCAGCAGAGCTTAAAGGTTATCTTTATTTTTGTCTAAATAAAGGTGGCTTTCTGCAGGTGTTTAGACTCTCAGCAGGCAGTTAACTGCCTCAGAGTCTGTACATGTAAAGCTGCAGTGAGCGGCGAACAGAAGCCGGGACAGTCGCAGGAAAAGTGTGCAGCAGCCATTCTTCCTCGTCTTATATTTATGTCTCCCCCTCATAATGCCGCCCATTCACAACACACAATGGGGCCTCCAGTGAATGAACGCTGCAGTGTTATTTACAACATAACATCCTTTCAGAGACGGAGGGGGGAGGGAGGGAATTGAAGGGGACAAAGAGGTGAAAAAATGCCTCCGGCTCCCCGGTGACCGTCTCGGCACCGGTCAGCGAGGTCACTCTCCTCTCTGAGACTCCTCACTTTGCCGGTGTGTTTGCTTCGCGGTGAGTCGGAGCGCTTCTGCACTCCTCCTCTGTTTGCTCTCCTCTGGTGTGAAGTGCTGAGCTGAATTCCACATTCCCCTCAGGCTGGCTCGCAGCCGGCAGCTGTTTGTGTTGGGGGGGCTCTTTTGAGAGAAGGTGGCTGCGAGTGAAGCTCCGCTGTGTCGGGACACCCATGGACAAATTGAAGAAACGTGGATTTGAATTGGCAGTGAAAGAGATGGAAAATAAGCCTGTGTGTCGTGCAGTGCTCCCTCTCTCTGGGTCTGTTCGCTAAACTGGTCTCTTAGATTGATTTTAATCCGAGCCATAGAAACAACTGTTCAATACTGGGTCGTGCCCTTTTTGGTGTTCGCGCTAACCTAAGTGCCAAGATGGGAAAATGTATAATTTCAGACACACGAGCCGACGGTTCACTCAGTCACTGGCAGTGTTGGGGAGTAACGGAATACATGTATCGCCGTTACGTATTTAAAATACAAAATATGAGTAACTCTATTCCGTTACAGTTACCGTTTAAAAATGTGGTATTTAGAATACAGTTACTTTGTTGAAATAAATGGATTACACGGCGGTACTTCCCTGTTTCATATTGTCGCGGGTCAGGCCTGTTTGGGTTTTGTTTGACAGCTACGTTCTGTTGTTCCAGGCGGCAGCGTTACGGTTGCCATGGTTACAGGGTGACGCTCTCTCTCTGCGTGTTTCCTGGGTGAGAGAGCGCCTGTTGTTGTTGTTGTGCTAAGCTAATAGGCGGAATGCTACAGGTATAGCTCTAAAGAATGTAGCATCATGGGCAGTGTAGTCCGTGCTGCAGGGAGAATGGACTGCCATACACGTTATGTGTCTGTGAGCGAGGGAGGGAGAAAAAGGAAAAGTACGAGCTGTCATCGAGCAAAAACGGGAGCTGGAAGCATGTAAATATAATAATAACCACTGCAGCCAAGAAGAGAGCCTGACGAGCCCAGTTGTAAGTAAGCTATTAAGACTCGACTGTACACCGTGTTCGTGTTTTCCTCCAAAAACAATAAGTTCTGTTGGAGCAGCCTTTCAACGCCTCTCTCTGTCTCTGCTAGCAAAGTTGACCCAGACAACAAAGTAAAGCTAGTTTTCAGCTACGAGCCAGAACCCACCGTATTAGCCAGAGGTCCCTTTACTACGGTTCGGAGCCGCGGACCTTCAGTAACAGTAATAAATCACAGCAATAGTACATTCATGTAGTTGTAAACAGCATGATAATATATTAAGTAATCCAAAGTATTCAGAATACGTTACTCTCATTGAGTAACGTAACGGAATACGTTACAGAATACATTTTGGGGCATGTATTCTGTATTCTGTAATGGAATACATTTTAAAAGTAACCTTCCCAACACTGGTCACTGGACACTTGTGGCTATGCTAGCTTCTTGGGAGACACATAATCTGATGACAAAGTGCTACAAACTGCCGCTGGACTTCCCATGACAGCAGTAATGACGGGTCACAGCAGGACAAATGGGCGGCTTGTAGTGAAGCTCTTTCTAAGTAAGCTCAGTAATAGGTAGTGAATTGTGTTGAACATCTTTCATATCAGTTCGAGTAAAGCCACCATACTTTAAAGTGCACATAGCTGCAATGTCCTGTGTGTGCAAGAAAATATATTAAAAGTATACAATACAAATACAGTTGTCTACAGGATTTATTCAACTAGATCACCCATGTTAAATGACTGTGTCACCTGAATGAAAGAATTACCCTTCCTCCTCACGTCAGAGTGTTGGCCCACTGAGGGAGTGTTGTTTTAATCAGATAACTAAAAGCGCGCAGTGCTATGATAAGCTTGTCATAACCTAGCTGAAATCGACACTCAGAGCAGGATGTCGCTCTTCTTTTTACTGCGTAATATACTTGATAATAAAGGTCGAGTCTATTATCTGGTTAGCTAAGTCTTGAAATATTAGTGACCTCAAGACATTGCAAAAGACCTTTTGTAAGCAGCTTTGATGATTCATCAAATAAAGCCACAATCTCACAAAAGTACCAGTGGCCGCTCCCAGCCTATCAAATCTGAGGATTTGCTTCCTTTTATTAATTTAAACCCTACTCACGAAAAGCTAATTGATTTCAAAATAACAGATACATTAACTGATCATATAAACTTGGGAACAGTTTGGGGTATGGTGCCATTTGTTACAGAACATGCATATAATCCTGTTTTAGTGTCTCATCCATGCATGAGATAACTATTAGGCTTATCGCTCGCCAAAGTCTAATCGTTATAGAGATGACTAATTTTTTATATATATATTTAAAGTAGTGAAACTTCTCCTCCCACTCCTTATTATGTACATATGAATCCAGAGCTGATTAATTCTTGACCCCTGAGTGTAAGCAGTTAGTGACCCAGCTTACTTTTGATTGTTTAAGTCTGAGTGAAACTCTTTTGAGGTAGTTTTTTAAAAAAAAATATAATGTTGAATATGTGACATTATTTTGAGATTAAAGTTTTTCTCCTTGACTTTTTTCTTCTAAAACAAACAAACAAAAAAAGACAACAACTGTTAAATCCATTAGATGAAAACCTGTTCGGCCTCTAATGGTACCTGGACCTTGTGGTCATTTTTAAACACAGACATTAACACTAATGACAACTCACATGCAAACCCACACCCTGTGTTTGTTGCAGGATAAGGCATTTTTGCCAGCTGTAAAGCTCTTCTGAAAACTAGCGCCGTGCAATGCAAATCGTGGCATCGATCGGATACCAAGTAATTCCAAGTAGTGTTGCAGATAATAGCGCTGATGCTTTAAATTTATAAAGCCAGCTTATGTAGGGAAGAGCAGTGTGTCATGACCTATGAGGTGAATTTAAGCACCTTTAGGCGACTGTTGTGATTTGGTGCTATAAAAATAAAACTGAATTGAATAATCATATATTTGCAAATTCTGAACACATTTTATAACGACTAAATCACCGGACTACATGCTGAACTTGGATGGAAACAAAATATTGATCCTCTTGTGCTAGTATCAATCTGATACCAATACCAGTTCTGGTATTGATTCGATATTGGTATTGTGCTATCGATATTTGGAAATTTCAATGATCCCTCTAGGGGTGTCACTTTTTTCCCAGGTGAGAAGCTTTGCTATAATACTGCTGCTGACCTGCACCCATGACAAGTGCAGCTTCTCCAAATGTTGTTTTCTTTTTTCTCCTGCACCACTGTGACTGGACATCAGGGTCAAGAAGTTCAGTGGTGTCTTTGCCGTGCATCCATCATAATAATATCACATAATAATAATTATTATTATGTGAAAAGAATTGCCAGTTTGATAGAGAGTGTGTGAAAGAGATCAGGGTGGAGCTGGAAATTCACATGTTCCATTAACCTGAGTCACCATCAGATCGCAGCAGGGTGTGGGTGCTGACCGCAGTGATTAAAAGGCAGTGACGCTGCTATTTTAGCTTTAGCCAAGTTTGTAATTGTTTTATGGTTTCGCAGCTTGTTCCGGTGTTTAATGAAAGTGTGGGGTGCGGGGCTAAATTGCTGTTTAGTTCTCTTGATTACAGTTTGATATCTGTGTTAACAGGTTAACATGAGAGTCGGCTTTAATTTTACTGCAGAAGCATCTGATAGCAGTTGACTCTTGTTTACCCACTTGTAGTTTGGATTTGACCTAAATTACTGCGAAAGTGTAAATGTAATTGCTTAGTTTGCCTGACATTTGCTTCCTTTTTTTTATCGAGTTCTTTTTCAAAGGCTGAATGAAACTGATTATGACTCCAGTACTACTGAAGAGTCAACATATGCAAAACAGTGAAAAACTTCCATAAAATGCAGCAAAAAACTAAACTAAACTCCACACTTTAAATAAAGATTCCTGAAGTCGCAGCAAAGTCTGACTGTCACTCCCAGTGACTCACACTGACAATGTGTGAAAGATCTAATCTGCTTTGTTGGCACAAACGAGTGTTCGCAATGTTACTTTTCTTTTTTAACTCTATTATCAACCCACCAATCCTGCTGTTATTACATTGTCTTAAGTGTAATGTCTTGCACTGTGTGTCTGCCTCCTCCTCGCACGTCCTTAGAGCAGTGTTGGAACCCCTGTCGGACCTTCCTCCTCCTGCCCAGACTCTGATGATGGTTATAGACTCTCTGGACGTAGAATATGGACCAAGGGAAGGAGTTAGGAAGAGTGGCTCCATTGCAGAGCTTTTAGCCTGCAGTCAACACCTGCTGCCCAGCTGGTTGCTGCTCGTCTGTTCGGTCCGCCGCCAAAACAAGGCCCTGTGCAAGATGTTCTCAAGTATGTACATACTTCTCTTATAAGATTATGCAATATATTACAAGATTGTAAATGCGATCAGTTGGGTGTTCAGGGTGTGGCCATGATTGTGCAGTGAAATCACTATTTTTGTCATCTAAAAATGCACTGACGAACACTGATCAAGTAGTTTAATTGGCTGTTCACTGCAATACAGTAAACAAACAAGAATTTTCAAAATTTCTATTGAGGTGCTACTTAGGTCTGTGAAGGTTCTCAGTCATCCAGCTCATCGTAGAAGCTCGGAAAGAAAAGCTTCTGGACTCTTTTAAGTTGCTTGAAGATGTTTCACCTCTCATCCAAGAAGCTTCTTCAGTTCTAGGGTCAAACGGCGGAGAGTCCCAGATTTAGGTCCTGTGGGAGTTTCCCCCCCAAGAGAGACAATGGTCCCCCTAATGCTCCTCTACCTAATCACACGAGCCAAGGTGTGAAGACAGGTGTCGGTCACAATCAGGTGAAACGTGAAACGTCTTCAGCAACTTAAAGAAGTCCAGACGCTTTTCTTTCCAAGCTCCTTAGACCAGGTGCTACTTAGCTTAGCACCTCAGGCAACACCCTAACATGGTTTTATTTGCTAAGCACATTCTCCATTTTGCCACATTAAAAGTGGAACTTTATACCAAATCATCCAGGACTTAGATAAATTGTTAGCTGGAGGTCTACCATCACACTAGAACAACCTGGCATGGAGTTTTCAAAATAAGAAGCAAAAAAAACAAAGCATCACATAAGACTGAAAAAATGCAAAAACCTAAAAAAAACTGTAGATAGAATCCATGAGGAATATAAAAAACTTTATTGAAGATTTAAAAAAAAAAACCCAAACAACTGTCCTATCTGTTTGTAGGTTTTCGTAAACTCTGTCTGGATGATCTGCGGAAGCCTCCAGCAGTCCGTGACGTACAGCAGTACATCCTCTGTCGTCTGGATGAAGAAGCGGTGCTTCGTCGACAGCTCACCCCTGATACCGCTGATATGCTGAATCTTCTGCACATCAAAAGTGGCGGCTGCTTTCTTTTTCTTCAGCGTGTTCTGGACGGTGTGGCAGCTTCGCTGGTGGGTCTGCGAGAGATCCGGGACATCCCCGGGACTCTCAACGGACTCTACCTTTGGCTGTGCCAGAGATTGTTCCCCCGCGGGCGCTTCATCTACGTAAGGCCTCTCCTCAATGCCCTCTTGGCTGCCCCGAGGCCCCTAACACCCCAGCAGCTATTCATGGCAGTCTGGACTCAGGACACCTTATTAAGTCTTCAGGACTTTGAGAACAAACTCCAAACCCTCTCTGCACTCCTAATCGATGGAACCGGAGGCACCAAACTAATTTTTCATGCAAGCTTTACAGAGTGGCTGACAGATGTTAAGTACTGCACACAGAAATATCTGTGTAGCAGAACAGAAGGTCATAGCATGCTTGCATCATCTCTGACTCTACAGGGACCTAACCTTGACGTTGAGGAAACTTGCCAGCTGGCCACACACTTAATTTGCTCAGGGCACCATAAAGATAAACCTGCATTTTTGGCACTGTGGATGCTGTGGGCAGGTGTACGTGCTCTTAACCCCACCTGCAGTAAAGCACTTGCCACATCCTTAGCTCAGCTTCCTGTTTCAGTGAGTCAGGATGTTGCTCAATTGCTGATGAGAAGTGGACTAGTCTCTCGAACCTTTTTTTCTGGAGCAGACTCAAGTGATGCAATGCATAGTGTAGGTAAAGAAGGAATTAGTGTGCAACAGACACTTGAAAGGGAGACGTCTATAAAGGACCTGCTTGCCAGTGGCATGTCTGTAAACCAGCCTGGTTCTACAGATGGACAGACTCTGCTTGCTAGTGCAGCCCACGAGGGATCTGCAAATTTAGCTAAGCTTCTCCTCTCACATGGCTCTGATCCACTGATCAGTGATCATCAGGGTCAAACGCCACTGACTTTAGCCTCCAGGCAGGGTCACGTCAAAGTGTTGTCTGAACTCCTGGAATGGGCCAAGAGCCAGGACCAAAAAACTGCAGTACGGATGATGGAGCATGTTGACAATGAAGGATGGACAGCGTTGCGCTCTGCAGCTTGGGGTGGACACGCTGAGGCTGTCCATCTACTGCTGGATGCAGGAGCAGATGTAGATGGATGTGACAGCGAGGGCCGAACTGCTCTCAGAGCTGCTGCATGGGGCGGTCATGATGAAATTGTTCTCACATTGCTGGACTATGGGGCTCAAGTTGACAAAGCTGATAGCAAGGACCGCACGCCACTTATCGCAGCTGCCTATATGGGACATCATGAAGCAGTGGCAATGTTGTTGGACCACAATGCACGAGTTGATTTGGCTGATGGAGATGGACGCACTGCTCTGTCAGTTGCAGCTGTCTGTGTCCCTACAGCAGCAGGCGTCAAAGGTTTTGGAGAGGTAGCAAGTCTGTTACTGGAGCGTGGAGCAGATCCAGGGCACAGAGACCATGATGGAATGACACCGCTTCTTCTTGCATCCTATGAGGGCCATGAAGATGTAGTCGAGCTTTTGTTAGAAGCTGGTGCTGACGTAGATGAAACTGCTGGACCTGACGGCAGTGTGCCTGCTGCTGCTGCTGTTACTCCCCTCCTGGCAGCAGCAGCAATGGGACACATGAAGACCGTGTCACGGCTGCTTTTCTGGGGAGCGGCTGTGGATGCCATTGATTGTGAAGGCAGGACGGCGCTGTGTCTAGCAGCAGCCAGAGGGAGCATAGAGGTTGTGCGTACATTGCTGGACCGAGGCCTGGATGAGAACCATAAAGATGATCTTGGCTGGACTCCATTGCACGCTGCTGCGTGTGAAGGACATCGTGCAATTTGTGCCATTTTGACAGAAGAAGGCAGCATGGCACGAGTTGGAGAGATGGACATCGAGGGACGCACTCCCCTTATACTAGCTGCCCAAGAAGGCCATTGGAGCACTGCCAAACTTCTATTAGACAGATGGTCTCCCATTGACCACAGGGCCTATGATGGGCATTCTGCCTTGAGTGCTGCACTCCTGGAGGGCAATGCTGATGTTGCAGAGCTGCTTATGAAACGAGGGGCTGATACTGATGTCCGGGATGCAGAAGGGCGTCCTTTGCTCTACCTCCTAGTATTGGAGGGTCGCCTGGATATGGCTACTCTCCTAATTGAGAAAGGGGGTGTTCCTCTGGAGTCCAGAGACTCTGAGGGCCGTACAGCGCTTCATGTGGCTTCCTGGCAAGGATTTGTAGAGATTGTAGACCTACTTTTAAGACATGGGGCAAATCCCAATGCACAAGATGCAGAGGGGAGACCACCAATACATTCAGTGGCTTGGACAGGACACGCTAAAGTAGGACATCGCCTCCTAGAAGCCAGTGGCATCAATATAAACCTTGCTTGCCATCAGGGGGCAACAGCTCTGAGCATTGCTGCCCAGGAGGGACATGCTAACATCGTTGCAATGCTTCTAGAAAGAGGCTCAAATCCCAATCACATGGATAAATATGGCCGCAGTCCGGTCAAAGTGGCTGGGAAACATGGACACTATAACATTGTCAGGATGTTGGAGAGCTATGGAGCCAAGCCATATCTAGGTGTGTTGCCTAACTCTAGTACTGTATCCCCTTCAAAATCCAACATGATCTCATCTTTAGGAATCTCAGAAAGTAGTGGAGGTGAAGTAACTGCTGCAACCTCATCGTCCTCGGTTTCTTCTCCAGGATCCACTGCAGAACGATTCCACTCCATGCAGAGCTCCCAAACCTCATCGACCTGCCACTCACTGGCCACGGTGCAGACGGTGCCAGCTGACAGCCTCAGCTTTATACAGCAGATCCAACAGCACTCGCTGCCCCGCAGTCGTAGCCGTAATTCCACCCTCCCTCCACCAGGGGGCTCGGGCATAGGCAGTCTCCACGGAAGCAGTAAGAGGCAACCCAAAGGCAGCCCTCCCCCTACTGTGTGCACAGTCACTGCCATGGTGCATAATTATGAATTGCCTCAGAAAGGCCTATCATCTGGACTTGAATATCATGACAAAATAAACAAACAAAGCTCAAATTTAATAAAAACAGAGAGGACTAATTACACAGGTGGTAAATGGAACTCTGTAATGGCTTCACTTGGGATAATGCCAGGACAGGACCAACCGCTAGGTGCTAAAAACCGAGAGAACGCTCCTCTCGGATACCCGTACAGGCTTCAGAACCCACTTCAAGAGGAAACTTGGGATTCGAAACCCCAGAAGAACATTTTGTCGCCGGTTTGCTACAGCTTTTCCCCCGTCCCACCCTGTAGTGCCTTGCCAGATGATGTAATGGTCACTATGACAACCACAGACCCACAGCTTAATCTCAAACGGGCCATCAAACTGCAGTTTGAGGGTCCCACCAGTGTAGCCTTACACAAGAGAGAGACGCCTCTGTGACTGGTACTCAAGTAAGTTGCCTAAGTTAGCACTGACTAGATTTTCTTCACAACCTTTTTACTGTAAGTGGCTCAGTGATGCAAATAATTCAACTGTCAGCAGCAAAAGTGCAAACATAGTAACTTTGTCAAACCAAATCCCCAAATTCATTTTAGTTCAAGGGTTTCCAGTGAGAATAAAATTGACAGGATCAAGTCTTTGATAGGTGACGTGGTTAATTAGATAAATTAGATGGTGAGACTGTTATTTTGAAGTCCTTTTATCAATCTGTTTTCTTATTTAATTCAGGATTGTAGGGGTCCTGGAGCCTATCCCAGCTGTTACTGGGCGGGAGGTCGAGCACACCCTGGACAGTTTAACAGTTGATCACTGAGCTAACAGACAGCCATTCATACCCAGATTCAAAAGTTTAAAAATTACTAATTGATCTAAAGTAATTAAGTGGAGAGAACCACACACTTACACTGCACAGCACTTATTTCCCCTTTCTTTTTTTATTCAAATGCTAATGGTTTTGTCTTTCTTTTAGGTGGAGATGGCAGTTTTTTTGGCAGTGATTCACTGGGTTCAAATGAGAGGAAATCATTCCTTTTTTCAGCATCCTTTCAGAAAACCAGAGGAAGAAGAGACTGAATGACATTAAAGCCTTTGTTTCTTTTTTGTTTTACCTGTTGTGTGGGAGGAGCAGAGCACATCCTTACAGACAAAATCATGTAAAGCATGACTTGGATGTTATTTTTCTATGATAGCATACTTTTGATCGGCACCGGTCTGACAAAAATACCTTTTTACTATTTTATTTTTATTTATTTTACCCCGTAGAGCCATTATAGAGTAATGGTTGAGTTTTTTTTTTGTTTGTTTGTTTTTTAAGCAGTCATGTTCAAGAGCTTTAAGCTTGTGGCCTTGACCTTTTAGGGAAGCCTTTGGTTTTTGCTATAAACTGGCCTACATCCCCCATAATTATTCCATAGCTGTCAACCAAAAATAATTTTCAGAGAAACAAGCCTACCAGAGCCTGACCTACTGCTGGTTTATGATACAGTGCTAACCCTAAAACGCCGCCAAGTTTGCTAATGCAACTTGGCTCACTGACAGTGTGTCTGTGAGCAGGCAGGAAGGAAAATGAAAACTGGACAATAAAAACTGAGGGTGGATGTGGGAGGGCTGTTAATTCCAAACGTGTATGTGGCCTAAAATGTTTTGTTTTTATTCATTTTTTTTTCATCAATATTTAATTACATAAATTAAAATGGCAAGTGGTGCTATAAAATGTTCTGTGTGGTTCTTCATGTGTTTTATACTTTTACTGTAGCTGCATTTCAAGCACTTTTGCAGCTAAATGTCACAGATGGCTTCTGATGTGGTTGCATCGTGCAGAGATGAAAGTCCGGCTGCGGGCTGATGCTGGCCACCTGGGGTTATGAAACCAAATGATTTTGGACACACTTGAAACTGTAGAAGGGACCAGACGCAGCTCATAGCGATTCTCGACTGTTTTTTGAGGCGTAGCATCTGAAATCTGTAGCAACTGCAATATCAAATGTTTTGGAGTTTGGAGGCCAAGTCGATGCCTTGGGCTCTTTGGTTGGTTCCCTGAGCACTTATTGATGTGTCTTAGGGTGCGTCGAGCTGCTGCTATGTATCAGTGTGCTTGGTTAGCTGCAGTGTTTAGGTAGGTGGTACATGAAAATGTAAGATCCACTTAAATGCCGGGAGCCAAGTCTTCCCAGCAGGCTCTAATTAACATTCATCATCACAGTTGATTTGTATTTCTGTGTATTAACCCCTTTGTAACCTGACATGCACCTCTTTAGAAGTATAAATGCTAATAGCTGTGTACTACATCGGAGGCTCTACATAGATTCAATACAGATCATGTTAGCTCCTTTATGATAAGAAGCTCGTGTTCACCACTTTTAGACGCCTATTTAATCTGATTGTTTCATGAAGATTGGAGGGAAGAGCTACGTGTTGTTTGGAACAAAACTTATTCCTGTCTTTCTAAAGCCAAGAACAAAATGTCACACTGTCTGAATTCTTAACTATGTCGAAAACAACCGATACACTGTGAGAGCAGTCTTTGCAGGGCTAATTATTTTCCCCTCGTCTGCATTTGTTTCCGCTCTTAAGAAGATTTTGAAAAGTTATTTCTTGGTGTGAAGTGTCAGCCTTAAAAAGCGCTACGAGCAAAACGTTTATTTTAATGCAAGAGTCGACACTACAAGCTGGCTGACGAACAAAATGGAACAGCTTGAAAACATTGCGCGTTTCCATAGAGAAGCTGTACTACTCCTGCTGCTTTACAGAGAAGCTGGAACAGTTAGCACGCTGCTTTTTCCAACAAAGGCAAATAAAAATCGCTGTACACACTTTCATATAAAGTCAGCACAAAAGCAAACTTAATGTGATTTCTTCCCCAGGGTGTAACATTTAGGAAAAGGATCAAATGCATATACAGAATTAAAAGCATTGTGGGTCACTAAAAACTCCGCGTGTGAAGTATTTTAATGAAACTGTGAGGCACACGGAATAATGATTTCCAGAACCTTAAAGCTACTTGAGGGCAAAATGTAAATTATGAACAGAAGCTTGAATAACACACTAATACTGAGAATTTCTCCAAGACTATAAGAAAGAGACACTGTGAGCTTTTTATATTTTACAAATGCTCTCACTAATCTGCTAATCTTCTATTGTTTTATGCTATTTTGTGTGTAGGAAGTGGCTCATTTCCATAATTCCTCCACAGCTGCATAGCAACATCCTTGCAGACTATACAGCGAGCACAAGGTTACCATACTCTCATATAAATGAATCGATGTGCATTTAAAACACTGTTCGAACTTACAGGTTTAAAGTTTATTTACTTGATTTTATAATTTAACACGCTCACTAAGAGTGTTGCAGGTTTGGCAGGTCATTGAGTTTCATTAACGCATTGTAAAAAAAAAAAAAATGTAACTGACAAAATTCTGGGGCAAGTGAACTGGGAAATGGGGTGCATCAAATGAGGAACAGGAAAGCTGGATGACAGGATAGCCAGCTGGCTAGGAAACAAGGAAGCTCGCTGAGTGAAGAACAATGGATGAACAGGATAGTTGATTGGCTAGGAAACAGCTCGTGGGAAACAGGTGGAGCTGCAGAGACGGAAACAGGAAGATTCGTTCTGAAGAGCTCGAGTTGCAGTTAACAGAGAGGAGAGGAAATGGTATGTCTGCAGATAAAATCCATGGCATGTCTTTAAAGTTACCCCATTAATCAACCAAGTCCCTTTAGTAACATCTAGTGGCAGGTAAAGGCCACTGACTTCCATGCAAATGTGTATTTGGCTGCTATCTTTGAGAGATGTAGAGTCATTTTGCGTCTCTACGCTATCACAGTGGAGTTGAAGTGTCAGCTTTAATTTGTGGAGCTTTACAAAAGTGTTGTATTTACCATTTAGAAACCGAAATGCTCTTTTCTTTGATGAGGTGGGTAAAGGACCAAAATTCAGGAAACACTACCGAAGAAAAAAGAAAGAAGCAGTCTAACAGGACATAAAAACCGGTGCTGGAGGATGGTGTCACACAAATACAAACTTCATTTGACGCTGAGCTTCTGAAAGAACTACACACCCTACATTTACTGTGTGTGAGCAATCACTGTGGAATTCAACAAATGCTTGACATCATTGTGCCATTTTTTCCCCCTGTACGACACGGTGACCACACTGCACCGCTGACTGTCTAACAGACCCTGAAAGTGATTTTCACTCCGTACGAAATGTCCAGAATGTGTGCAGAGAGCATGTGTCATTCTCTGTGATATAATCACGACATTTCCGAGATGTGAAGCCCGCATTGAGAGACAAGTACTGATAAACAGCTGGGGAGGAGTGAGGGGGAGTTTGATCTGTGGAGAGGCTGGCATGAGCATCTCAGATGTGCAGGAAATTGACTTAAAATGCAAACGGAGCCCTCGTGTTATTCTTCACTTGGCAACGGATGCAAATAAGTGGGCGTTAGACGCGAGAGGGTCCTCCTTCACTTCTTTCTGTGTGCAAGTTCATTCTATTAATTTTCACCACAAATAAAATCATAATTGTAGCGGGTTTACAGCTGAATTTTACTGTCTATATTGGTTTTTAAATTCACAAAAAGACACAAACCCCATATTTATTCATGGTGTGGAAGATCTAGTTTACGCTATTGTGACCCAAACACTGTGTTTATGTCAACTTTTAATATTGTAGACAACCTTAAGGTAATACAAGATATTAGCAGGACTCAATAGACGAGAATGAAGACCACACAACTTTTCCTTCTTACATTTTATTATCATTAACATGGAAAATCATCAAAACTAGAGAGATCCAAAGACGAAGCCTTTTTGTACCTTTTAATGTATTAAATCTGTCTTGACATTTCATGGCTTAATCTAAATGCTCAGACACACTAGAGAGAAAAACAGGATTTAAAACCTTGTGATTAGGAAAAGAAAGAAAGAAAGAAAATCAGTGATTGCAGTGAAATTATTTTCTGTCCATTGCTTCCTCCAAGTTGTGGTTGCTCAGAGGTTTAGTGTTCAAAACTCTCAACCTCTGGGCAACAAATCACATGGTGACTGCACCGGTCGGACTTGCAAAGAGCATACAAGTTGACCAAGTTTTCCAAATATAGCAGTCTAGTTGATTAAAGCAGACAACATATTACCATCCATCTCAGGCCGTCCATGCAACTCGTCTGCACGTGTCTCAAGATGCTCTCAAGGTTCCTGAGCATCGATGTTATTTTGCCATAAGGCAGCAAGTACATCAGTATTTGTGGAGCCTCTCGCTGGAGTCTGAATCGAAGTAGTTATGCACTTTTACTTATTTAGTTCATAGGCCCATTCAATCACAAACTCTGAGGCAATAGGACTGAGCAGGCTGACTCAGGCTTATCAGCACAACAAAGTCATTGTGAAGATGGCAACTCTGGTCCCCGTCTTCAAAGAAACCACTTCAAAGGCAGATTGCAGGTCTAGTGCACAGAGTTGGAGTAATTTGGTCATGTTCTCCAACCTCTCTGTTCTCTAGTGACTGTATCATGACAGAAAGGCTTGGAACATTTTAAACATGTTCAAGAGGAAGAAAAAAAATCCAGGTAACTTCAGTAAAAGCAGCAGCTCAACAATAAAACGAGTGTTGATTTATTAACAATTATTAAGAACAAATGATGTAAACATGCACTGAAATAAGAACAGCGATGGTGAAAATGGTATTAGCCTTAGTGTTGAATTAAGGATGTATATACATCCCAGTAGTGTTAAAACCAGCAGAATGTCTTAAATAACTTAAATCTTAAACCTAAGCAGCTTTTGTTTGACATTTTTAAATAAATGCTGTTTGAGACACAATTTTTACAGAACTTAGTTTAGAATTTTTAAGTTTTGGTGCAATGATTCACACTATTTCTCCACCCATTTCTCTTTCCTTTAACTTGTAAGGTTCTAAATGGCAGAAGATTGCCTCCTTTGCAGATACATCTATCCAGCAAGCTCAGCCTTTGGACAATATTTAGGTTAAAGCTATCAGTTCCAGTCGATACGGGTCTTCGATTGACCAGGGCCAAACTGTGATGGCTAGACAAATGAGTCAGAGCATCTCCAAAACTGCAGCTCTTTGGGGTGTTCCTGGTCTGCAGTGGTAAGTATGTGTCAAAAATGGTCCAAGAAAGGAAATGGTGAATCAGTGAAAGGGTCACGTGTGAGGAGGGAAGGCTGGTCCGTGTGGTCTGAACCCAAAGACAAGTTACTGTAGCTCAAATTGCCGAAAACGTGAATTCTGGTTATGATAGAAAGGTGTCAGAATTCACAGAGCATTGCAGTTTGTTGTGTGTGGCAGTGCATAGCTGCAGACCAGTCAGGATGGCCACGCTGATCCATGTCCTCTACTGAAAATAACACAATGGGCATGTGAGCAGAACTTGAACACAGAGCAATGGAAGATGGTGGCCTGATCTGATGAATCGTGTTTTCTGTTACATCACGTGGATGACCGGATGCCTGTGTGTCACTTATCAGGGGAACACCTGGCACCAGCAGGTGCTATGGGAAGAAGGTGAGCTGACAGAAGCAGTGTGATGCTTTGGGCAATGTTCTGCTGGGAAACCTTGGGTGCTCCCATCCATGTGGATGTTACTTTGCTTAGGTGGGTGGTATGTGTCAATGTTTTATCCTGTCTTCCTTCTCTCACCCCAACCAATCACAGCAGATGGCCCCGCCCCTCCCTGAGCCTGGTTCTGCCGGAGGTTTCTTCCTGTTAAAAGGGAGTTTTTCCTTCCCACTGTCGCCAAAGTGCTGCTCATAGGGGGTCATATGATTGTTGGGTTTTTCTCTGTATCTATGAAGCGCCTTGAGGCGACTTTTGTTGTGATTTGGCGCTTTATAAATAAAATTGAATTGAATTGAATGTTGTAGACTATGTAACCCCCCAAAATGTTTCAGGAACTGTTTAAGAAGCACAACAGTTGGTTTAAGGCAGCGGTCCCCAAACCCCGGGCCTCGGACCGGTACCGGTCCGTGAGTCGTTTGGTACCAGGCTGCGAGAGTTGAGGTTCAGGTGTGAAATGTGTGGTTTTCAGGGTTTTTATCGGTTTTCAGCGTTATTTTGTTATCGTTTACTAACGTCTTTTTACGTTTGTTATGAATAAATTTTATTTTTTTCCGTACCGGTACTAGTTTTAATTTGTTGTATTTATCCGCGACACCTTAAAGGCCGGTCCATGAAAATATTGTCGAGCATAAACCGGTCCGTGGCGCAAAAAAGGTTGGGGACCGCTGGTTTAAGGTGTTGACTTGGCCTCTAAATCCCCCAGATCTCAATCCAAACACATCTGTGTGATGTGCTGGACAAACAAGTCCGAAGTCATAATGTTATGCCTAACCTTTATATGTCATACATATGTCCACAGGGTGCTGCAAAAGAAAATCTCTCAGCTCTAAAAAGCAAATGCAAATGTTCTTAATAATTTCACGCTTTCAGCCTATCCCAAACGGACAATCGTCTGCCGAATGAAACATCTGCTACAAACAGCCACATCTCACAAAAGAAAACTTGGCTGACAGTCGGGTTGCACTGTTGACAGATGCTGCTGTGCAAGAAGGGAGTGGGTGGACTGAAAAAGAGCCACAGAGATTAACTCGTTGTCAGTAAAAATCAGTGACAGCATGAAAAATTGTAGAATTTGCAGGAATCACCGAATCCAATTGTGACGAGATGTATTTGAAACACAGACACCCTGCTCTTTGTATCACTTGAAAATAAAAATGCCACATTGGAGAAAGTACAAATTCTCTACTTTTTAAAAATTGCAATAATATTATGTTAATGAATGCGAGTCCATTCATATTTGTGCAGGATTGGATAGCTTTATTAAATTTATGCATGAGTAAATACTAGCCTGTGCTCATGCCTGCGGGTTAGCAGCTTTGGTAGAAAACTGAGCAGCACACAGATCAACACAGACATTGTGCAGACTGTGACTAAACTCTAATCTACAAACAACAGACAGCAAACAAACAGCAATTCTACTTGACCCTGAACACTTCAAAGCAGCTACACAACAACAAGCTAAAAATGACACGAGGAACACTCACTGCCTAGTGCAACACCAGCTCTTCTTTCCTTTCTCTTTGTAGCTTAGCTTCATAGTCCTTGCTTTTATCATGGATGTAGCCTTTGGCCTACAAATCCAGGCAGACATGTGACTCTTATAGGTGCAGCTGGGCCGAATACTAATGCATCATTTATCAGAAGCTTACAGCGCTGTACTTTAGGGTTTTTTTTCTTAATATCAGCACACTTTTCCTAGTCCTGGGATGCTTTGTACTGGTATATCTTGATGCAATGATGCATGCTATCTGACACTGCAAGTTGGCCATCAGGTAGCAAGGATAGGCCACGTGGACTACTCAAACCCTGGTTTATTATGGGCCAACCTACTCCCTGTGCTGGGTATAAAAGGATTCTGTGCTGCTCCCCCCAATCTGCTACCAAAACATTACCATCTGGATCTATACAGATACCCCAGGGACAGGTCAGGACAGGTCCCATTCCTGCACAAACACCCAAAACTCTTACTGTGTTCCAGCCTGGCTCCAGAACTTTGACGCAAGGTACACGACCAGTTTCATTGCCCCTCTCGGATACAGCCACCATGCCTGAGCTCAAGCAAGCTGCCACTAAGTAGGGTCGGTGGAATCCAGTTACCACTGTGCGTTCAAGACGGGAGCCTATCTTAGGGTCAAGCTTTAGGGCAATGAGGGTACCTTTTCGGATATCAGCTACCAGGAATTCATCGAGCCTGGTTACGGTCACGCCCCTGGGAGCTTCCAGTTCATCTTTTGCAGAGCCGAACCCAGACCCTCCAAAGGTCTGGAGCAGTCGGCCGTGCCTGCTGAACACAAGAAGAGCTCTTTCTGCTGCACAGCTTACTGCGATCAGACCCTTAGCATTGACCGCAATGTCAAAGTAGTTCCTACACCGTCTGTCGGAGCCACCAGCAGTTGGAGAGGTCACTTGTTGGAGGACATTTCCACGAGCGTCAGTCACCTGTTTCAAAGTTGAAATTCGATTATAACCTCATTGACAATTTCATGTCCCACACTGAAAACAATTTTCTGTACATGTTGTATAACACCTACCTGAATTCGTGCATTTCCACAGTCCACTATAAAGAGCTGACCCTGTGGTGTGGCATGGATACCACTTGGCAGGGTAAGATCAGCTCGACCTGAACCTTGCTTTCCAAATTGTCCAATGAGATGGACACCTTTGGGTTTAAATTCGGTGGAAGACAAGTCACACTCCTCCTCCAACTCCACCAGTGCTTGCTGCCTTCTTTGTCCTCTGCCCCACTTTTTTGCCTCGAGTTCTGTTGTACAGGAACCATCTATAACAGACAGGGATAAAGACCTAGCCACAGGAGGTTGTTTTGATCCAGCAGCTGTGGCCTGTTTCTGTGGCTGGTATAAAATATTTTGACCTCTATAGGAAGGCGACGAGAAAGTATGCCCCATGTCAGAGGCTTTCAATTTCCTTCTGAGAGTCGGCGAGGTTGAGGTGAAGCTCGTCTTGAAGTTGCTGCCCCTAGTCCCCCACACTCCTTGCTCAATTGGCCCACTAGTAATCAATGGGCGCGTCTTGTGAGTCAAGTCCACTGCAGACTTTGATAAGCGGCAACTGTAATTCAAAGAGCCTCTGTTCATACTGTAGTCATGAGATGGGCTAACAATGAAAGTATAGCTAGAATCAAGGCTGTCTGTTGGGGATGGTGCTCGGCCAGAGTCACCGAGCGTCCCTAGAGAGTGTTCATCAGAAGACTGGCTGAGGCAAGAGGGGGGTCGACCCCTGGATGTGAGGTCTAGGCAGCTTTGGCTGGCTGAAGGTTCTCTTTGAGATGTTAGGGAACTGTTGCAGTATCTTAAAAGTCTATAATTGGAATCTTGACCAAATCTTCCCTTATCTCCATTTTGACCGTCTAAACTTAAGCACTGACTAAGCTTTATATGCTGCTGTTTTTGTTCAGGTAAAAGGTTTGGCTTCCTGCTGGAGGCCACAGTTAGCCATTTCCTCTTATTCCTTGGTGAGTAAGGTTTCCCATTCTTGTTTATCTTGTCCTCGTCTTCCATGTCCAATTTTTTAAGAACTGTAGGTACAGCCAAAAATACGTCCTCACCTTGTGGCTGGAAGGAAACTAATTCTACCTCATCTTCCTGAGATGATTCCCAGTCAGCCTGTTCGCAGTGACATATCTTTGCAGAAAAGTGCTTTTTTTCCTCCTCTGATTCTAGGTCACCCCGGTTAGAAAGGCTGATCTTTCTAACAACCCTGCCGGTTGGTGAAATAAATCCCTGTCCTTGGGTGCTCTTCTCTTTTCCAGAACCTTGGTAGTTTGTGTCTTCACAGAGCATCTCTTGTGAATGAAGAGCACATGGCTGTCCTTGTGGCCCACAACCTCCAGCATGCAGGCAAAGGCTTTGTTCTTGAACACGAATATCTCCAAAGTTGACAGCATTCGGTTGTGAGCTTGGTTTGAAGTTCACTTTCTTTAGAGAAAGTGAGATTTCCCAAGGTTGTAGGAACTCTGAAATCTCCTTCAGCAGTGGGTTCTGGCTTGGCCCACTGTCCTTTACAACTGATTGACCCAATTCCTGAATCTGCTTTTTCAGTTCTGCCAGTTTACAAAGCCGCTGGTCCAACAGGGACTGGCTGACCCGGGCTGCTGCCACGTTCTCCCGCTGGATCTGGTCTAGACGCTGCTGAGTGTCCCGATGGTCCTGCTCCACCCTCTCCAGCAGGCGCTGCTCTTCTCTGCGTGCTCCCAGGATAGCTCGCTCTACACCACGCTTTACAGATTCAGTCTCAGTTTCATGATGCTCCTGCAGCCTGCGCAGCTCTGCCTCTGCCTGGGCAAGGTCACACTGTGCCTGGGTTACCCAGCATGGAGGGTACTGATGCAGGAGAACAACAGAAGAAGGACCATCTGACTGGCAATCAGGGCTTGGACAGTGGCCTGGGATAGGAGAGGTGGGAGTGCTGCCCAAAGATGTTCCCAACATTATGGATTGATGGATTTGTACTTCTCCAGTATTTAGTTCCTTCAGAATGACGGAGAGATAAATACAGAAAAAAAAAAAGATCAGCAACAACAATCACAACAACAATCACCTCAAGGCACTTTATATTGTAAGGTAAAGACCCAACAATAATAAGAGAAAACACCAGCAGTCAGACAACCAATTGGCAACAGTGGAAAGGAAAAACTCCCTTTTACCAGGAAACATCCGGCAGAGCCAGGCTCAGGGAGGGGAAACCATCTGCTGTGACCAGCAGAGATGGGAAGTAACGCGTTACTGTAATCCGATTACTTTTTTCAAGTAACTAGTAAAGTAAGGGATTACTATTGCAAAAACGGTAATTAGATTACCGTTACTTTCCCGTAGGAACGCTGCGTTACTGCGTTACTAAAACCGTGATTTTTTTTGCGAGAACGTCTCATGACAGTGACGTAAGCGAGTGCGACGTTCGTGACAACAGCTGTGTGCAGATCAACAATGGATCATATATCGAGTGCAGAGAGAGTATGAGCGTGCAGCGTTTAAAGCGTGGAAGTACTGACCTTACTTTGAGTTTGATTCCATAAAAAGTGACAAAAACATTAGTGTCCGTTGTGCGTGGGAAGAAAACTTCTTTTTACAGCGAAAAAAAACCCCTAAACTTCCGAGCAAGCTCCGAGTAGCTACGACGTAATGGGAAACTCACAGAGAAACTCACGGATTCTTCCACTGACCGCGGCACACCTGCACCAGGGTAAACCTCCGCCTAACCTGCTCCTGCTTTACAGGTGAAAATAGAGCAAAAGGACCACTAGACCAAAGGACTTTATTTATTTTCTGCTGTGTTTTACTTGCATCTATTTGAAAGACTGAGTGTAAACACAAAAAAAATAATTTATTTTATGTGCTGGAATGTGCAGAAAATAGGTTTAAATGTTAAACTAATTTCTTCCGGTCAGAGAATGTTGCATATAATTAAATTTTTGCTTGATGCATAAAGTTAAAAGATTAAAACTAATAAAACAAGTTTTAAAAAGAGACTTTTCCATTTGATTACATTTTGTATGATGATTATGCAGAAAAAGTAGAATTGGGCTGAAAGATCTATCGCTTTATCACCTATTCAGGTTGTAAATCGTGTTTTTAAAAAGTAACTAACTAAGTAATTAATTACTTTTGAGTAATCAGTAAAGTAACGGGATTACTTTTTTGGGAAAGTAATCAGTAATTAGTTACTGATTACTTTTTTCAAGTAACTTGACCAACACTGGTGACCAGTAGGGGTATTTACAGATTTTTTTTTCCTGCTGTTTAGGATTATTCAAGTAACAATTTTTTGGAAATACTAAATCAAAATGAATCTTAGATACTGTCACTAAAATAATTCTGTAACTGAAATTTAATTGTTACTTCACAAGAAAGAGCAGAACCATTTATTCCTTCTTAGACAATTTTTGAATTCAAGCTTATTGATTCAGGATCCTGAAGATTATGAATGTATCTAAATCTAAACTTCACTCGGGGCACAACACCACTGTAAAGTTCTGGTGCATACATTTCTGGAGCATTTATCAAAACCAACCGATTTACTTCAGCATGACTTTAGGGGTGAGTCATAAGTTTTTGTACATACTTCAAAGTTTTCTTTTCAATGTTGGGATTTTATTTTGAACCTTTGTAGTCTAAAATTAAGCGCTGGTCATCTACTGCATTGAGTTTATGCACAATTTTATACTCTTTTAAAAGTAGATTAAAATATTAGTCCTGTGACTTAAATAATACCTGTAACAATGTGATTGCAATCTAATAAACTGCCATGCTAAGAATAGCTAAGTATGATTTCAAATGAGATTTGAAACTCTTGTGTTTTAACGAGTTTTGTTGTATTGGAGCAGCAACATGCAGCATATTCAGTCATCCATCTGCACTAAAATTGGGATAATGGCATCCAGTTACAAAACACCTCACTCCCATGAAATTATCTGTCATTAGGCATGATTTCCGTAATGCGTAAGTGCATGACAGACAGAAATCATGAATCAGTCACACACCAATTTAGTCTGGCAGAGGTGACATTCACTCCGTGCATGCTTGTGAAGTGCTTCTGAGTAAACAGCTGCTTATGGAAAGGTGATACAGATATGAAGAGAGGCCATAAGAGAGCTGAGGCTGTGGGTAGAAAGAACTAGCTAAGGCAAGGAAGAGAAGTTTTGAGTTCAGTGTCGAGAAATTTATTAGCATTTCAAATAGCAGCAGACAGCCAGGAGCATCCAGAGTGAGGGTGAGAGTGGGAGGTAAGGAGACAGCCAGTGTGTCAACACAACAGTACTTCTTAACTCCCCAGTCCCTGCGAATTGATCCTGCTTTGATATTTTATTCATGAGCTGTACAAAGCGATGTAGAGAAGCAGCAGTGAAAGATGTCGATCCTCTGTGTGCTGTGTTGTGATAACCACGGGGAGCCATCACATAATCAACAGAAGCACTTATGCAGGGTAAACATAAAGAAATTTATATCCCACCTTTCTGTCAGATGTGGAAACAACTTGAGATACTTAACAACAGTCACAATTCAACAAGTAGCTTCAACAGCTTCCAGTTTGGATTCAGGAGACAGACACTATCTCTACTTTTAAGATTAGGCTTCAAACTTTCCTTTTTGCTAAAGCATATAGTTAGGGCTGGACCAGGTGATCCTGAATCCTCCCTTAGTTATGCTGCAATAGACATAGGCTGCCGGGGGATTCCCATGATGCATTGAGTTTTTCCTTTCCAGTCACCTTTCTCACTCACTATGTATTAACAGACCTCTCTGCATTGAATCATATCTGTTATTAACCTCTGTCTCTCTTCCACAGCATGTCTTTATCCTGTCTTCCTTCTCTCACCCCAACCGGTCGCAGCAGATGGCCCCGCCCCTCCCTGAGCCTGGTTCTGCTGGAGGTTTCTTCCTGTTAAAAGGGAGTTTTTCCTTCCCACTGTTGCCAAAGTGCTGCTCATAGGGGGTCATATGATTGTTGGGTTTTTCTATGTATCTATGAAGCGCCTTGAGGCGACTTTTGTTGTGATTTGGTGCTATATAAATAAAATTGAATTGAACTGAACAAGATATTCTACTTCAAACTTTCTCCTCAAAATTTTTGAAGTGTACATTTGACTTTAAGCTTATGAAGCATAAAATAGACAGTGACTGTTGTTTTTAGGCCTATTTGATGTTACAGTAAAAGTAAATTACTGTGCTATACTGCATGTTCTGTTCAGTGAGATCATGTATATTATTGAAAATAAGGAAAATAATTTAAAGTAGTTTATTGCATTACCCACAATATGTCAAATGTTCAATTATGATAATACTTCAGAAGTCACCTAAATTCTATTTAGTACAAAATAAATACAAAGTGTTTTTAGCTACAACTAGGAAACTAGCTTTAGCTTGATATGAGCACCGTAATACCCTACTTAATGTGAGTTATGTGCAGTTTTATTTCAAACCTCACTAAATATCTCACTAAGTGCCTCTTGGTGAGAGCGATTGAGTACCGGGTAATATTTCCAGAGAACTAGAGTTACTCTAGTAACCAAATGCTTCATTTTGGGACAGGTGGTAGTTTAACATTGGTGGGAAAAATTAATTACCATAGCAAAGGTCATAGAAGTGAATGAAGCTCGTCTTTACTAGTTATGGGCAATTTAATGTCCTATAACTTCCTTTTACCTAAACTGAAGCCGAGCTCCCAAAAGTTGTAGAGAAAAGGATTTGGGGTATTCAACCAACACAGATCCACAAAAAAACAGTCGAGAGAAATATATATATTGCTGACTGCATTTATTTTACTTTTGTATTAGCCTGTGGCATTTGTATCAGCTGTACGAATTGTGTTAAGTATTTAAGTAACAAGTCTGCTGTCTGCAGTTTACATTTTTTAATATTAACAATTAAACATAATGAAATCCACAGCACTTACAGTTTGTTACTTTAATACTTCAAAACATTGTTAGCAGCAAAACGAATCACTGAACCCAAAGTTTTACCTGGACATAGTCCTTCAAAAACAAGCAATGAATGTTTCCACCATCATTGCCAGTAACTTTATCTATGTTGGGGATAAGTGACAGGAGGAACTGTGGTAGTCCCATCTCTGCTAGGACTGGCACAAGTCGCCAAAGGTTGTGCTCACATTACCAAATTAAATTATAGATGAGGGAGTCCAGTTGCTCATGTTTTGAATGTCAGGCCATGTAAGGAAAAGTCGATAGGAAACCTTGTAGTACTATTAAAATAACAAAAACATAAAAACAAAATTAAAAACTGAACTTTACATGTAATTAAAGGATTCATATGTCAAAAAAGTAAATGAATAATGAAAATTAACACCCACACTTTCAAATAAAATAAACTAACAAAACATTGAAATTGTACTAGAATTCTGCCCATTTTGGAACGACATATTTAAAGTTCTCAATTCAGTTTCCCAGCAACCATTAACAAAAGACCAACAGCTAGCCATTTTAGGAGTCTTACCAAATGGTTTTGCGGGAAACAATAAAAAGTATCTCTTAAGAATCTTGCTTACAGCAGCACTAAAGTGTATCACTATTAAATGGCTGAATCTTGACCCACCTTCATATAATATGTGGATTGATAAAGTAAGAGAAATTGACCAGATGGAGGAAATAACATCTGCTCTGCGGATTCAGAGAGAATTGTTTACTGAGCGTTGGCGACCCATACATGCTTTACTGTTTCAATAATTTAGCATAGGTCTGTTTCGTTTTGTTCATTTATGGCTAGATTTGTCACGTTATTTAATGTTACATAAAGTTTTTGTTTTGTTTTCTTTTTGTTTGTTTGTTTGCTTGCTTGGATTTTGTTTTGCTTTCCAGTTTTGTTTTGTGCTTCCTAATTGCAGTTCTTATTTTAATCGACATTTCTGCATTGCGGTTCCTGTAACTGTCCTACTTGTGAACATTGTTGCAATGTTGTAAATTATAATAAAAATTGAGTTTTAAAAAAAAGAAAAAAAGAAATTGTACTAGAAAATAGGTATATGAAATATATTTGTAGGGGAAGAAAAAACAAAACATCAAACCCTGCAATCATGTCTTACCTGTAGTCAGGTACCGGCTCTGCTCCGCTCTTCTCTACTACATCCCTGTACTCCTCATACAATCAGCCTCCAGCCCTCCCTCTGTGCCATTTTCCCTTGTTTGCTGTTGCTAGGACACAGCCAAGCCAACTGCAGTTCCCTCTTTGTGCAGACTTCAAATTGTGTGGATCCACATTTGACATTTGTCTTGGTGTTCAAACTGTGTACTTTATACTTCACTTGAAAAGAAGATGTGTGTTTTAGAAAACGCAGCGAGTCAGAGTAAATCTATTAACTCAAACCATACAGTCGGTGCTTCAGGGACCACCACATATTTATGTCATGTAGCTTTATGATGAAAACCCATGGAGGTTTTCAAGCTATCGTTAATGCTAGAGATTTACTTAACTATCTACATGAAACATTGATTTCTAGGGTCAGTGAGTCCCCACCCCCCGAAACACGAGCCATTTATATTCTCTGTGGTGATTGGGGACAAATTATTATTATTAGTTGATCAATCAAGTTCAAACACTGCTGTAATGTCTCCAAATGTCTTTTCTGACCAGTGGAAGAAGGCTAACCTAGCACAGGGACAACACAGTGAAACACATCTATACATACACACCAGCTAACCCGACAGTCATGTCTTTGGGCTGTGGGAGGAAGCCCGATTACCCGGAGTTGTCCACATGGGCACAGGAAGAACATGACCAGCAGGTTCAAACCAGAAACCACCTTACTGTGAGGTAACAGTGTTACATACAGCTATTCAAGTTAATTCAAATTCATCTCACATTCCTGAAATTCACATTTTTACTTTAGTTATTCAAGAAATTCAGATATAAATTCTTCAAAGTTAGGGCTGCGTGGTACATTTATATAGTGACGACTGCAGAATGCTCATTTTGTCTGACCAGAAGGGCAAATCCAATATATCTAAATTTTACAAAGAGAGAAAGCAAAAAATCCTTAGATTAAAGCTTTTCTTCATTTCTATCCAGTATTTTATAATTGTGTAATAAAAACATTGTTAGAACTTGTTAGATGTCTATCGCAAATCATTTATAATAACTCAACTAACAGAGCAGGTATGACTTTGACACAGAGATATCCAATATTAAAACACATAGTTAAAGAATAAACAGTATTTGTGCAGTGTGAAAATGCCTGCTAGTCATTAGGTGGCTCAGTCTCAATGTATCCCGACAGAATTTTAAGGAAACGACAAATAGTTACTTACTTTAGCTAATTTTTAACTTATGTAGTGAAAAAATGAGTGTTGGTGTTACTGGTTGAAACACCACAGGAACATTGGATGAGCAAAAAAAGGACCAATGTTCTACAAACATTCACACAGATGAACAGGAAATGCAGTGAGTAAAATGGCCATTTTAGGCAAATAATTACTGTCTGAGTCAGCCTGAAAAACAAAAGTTTCCATCACATTTTTTGTTAAGCTGCAGGGGGCTTCTGGCAGCTGCCTCCTCCTTTCACCAAATTACAATACTGTGCAAAAGTCTTGAGTCACCCTTCAGTTCTTTATATTGTGCTTCCAAAGAAGTCAGCGTTTGTTGCAGCTTTTATCTTCACACCAGCCTCGTACCTGACAATTTTCAGAGGAGCGCATTTTTTTTCTTTGTGTTTGTTTTTTTTATTATAAAGTCACTGACCTATGATTCACTCATGCTTAACTCAAGGGATGAACCACTGTTGTGTCTTCTCATAACAGACAATGAACCAATTTTAAAATTGTATCTTTAGGCATTTTTTTCCTGGCAGCTTGTCACAGAACATCATTTCTTCCCATTTTTTACAAAAAATAAAAAAAATTAAAATGCCAGAAACACAGTTTGACAGCCATTAATTAGTATTTTGAATCAACATGGTCCTTTCCAAAGAGCTACTAGATAAAAACAATTGGGAAATCTTGCCATAGCGTGCAGTGCAAAAAAGGTAAGAAAACAGAGCATGTGGGGGTCAAAAGAAGAAGTGTCAAGCCTGGAAACTATCTGCAGATGAACAGTAAATTGGGGGGCACATAAAAAAATAAATGGTAAAAACCTAACATAGGACCTAAGAGCTACATCTGGCCCTTCAGTTGATCCACTTACTAAGCATTCATCGGGTTTGGTGGAGCGATGAATCTCAATGTCAAACCTTTTGTTTAAATCGTCATTAATATGAGCTCTCGCTCTGCAGGCCTACTTGTTGTTCCTAGAGTATTTAAAAGTAGAATGGGAGGCAGAGCCTTCAGTTTTCAGGCCCCTCTTCTGTGGAACCAGCTTCCAGTTTGGATTCAGGAGACAGACACTATCTCTACTTTTAAGATTAGGCTTCAAACTTTCCTTTTTGCTAAAGCATATAGTTAGGGCTGGACCAGGTGACCCTGAATCCTCCCTTAGTTATGCTGCAATAGATGTAGGCTGCCGGGGGATTCCCATGATGCATTGAGTTTTTCCTTTCCAGTCACCTTTCTCACTCACTATGTGTTAACAGACCTCTCTGCATTGAATCATATCTGTTATTAATCTCTGTCTCTCTTCCACAGCATGTCTTTATCCTGTCTTCCTTCTCTCACCCCAACTGGTCACAGCAGATGGCCCCGCCCCTCCCTGAGCCTGGTTCTGCCGGAGGTTTCTTCCTGTTAAAAGGGAGTTTTTCCTTCCCACTGTCGCCAAAGTGCTTGCTCATAGGGGGTCATATGATTGTTGGGCTTTTCTCTGTATCTATGAAGCGCCTTGAGGCAACTTTTGTTGTGATTTGGCGCTATATAAATAAAATTGAACTGAATTGAATTGAATGTACAGAGGAGGTCAAGAGGTCGGCAGACAGTGAGTTTCTACAGCTGTCTAAAACACACTGGAGGCTCGGTCATTGGTTTGGGGCTCCATCTGAGCCAGTGGTGTTGGAGAGCTTGTCAGAATAGATGAATTATAAACACTGATTTTGATCCGATGTTAACAGCTTTCCAAATAGCATCATTTTCAGCATGATCCCAAACACACTGCCAGTGCAGTAAAAACATACCTAAGAAAAAAGAAAGAAAAAGAATTGTACAAATGGGTTTTTCCTCACCTACTATATGTACGTTTCAATAAATCGTTGCCCCCATTTCCCTTACAAAAGATAAAGAAAAGAGGGGTGGCTTGAGACTTTTGCAGAGTAGAGTGCCACCAAGGCATCAGATTTAACACTTCTATTTTACTTTTATGACATGAATGTCTCATCCCACACAATTTTTATTTTAAGGGGTTGTCTGACTCAGGCACAGTATGCCCATGAATTCATCTGCATGTTTCCACAAGTACGGATGGATTTTAAAAGGACAGGAAGTGATGTTACTTTGTATGTTTATAATTTTTGAACTCATTACTCGCAGAAAGATGAGCTGGTGCTCACAAGTACTGGGTGCTGCCTCTTCTGGAGCACGAGCCAACACGAGTATGAGAAAACGAGGATATTTTTAAACTGAAAATCTCCTGTGGCGGAGTCCCTTTTCCAAGATGTTCAAAGAAACCCAAAGAAAAGACACCAGGACAAATGTTGTGTTGCTAGGCAAAAAAAATTTATAAATTAATAAAAACATTCCCTTTGTAGTGTTCTTCTGACAGCTTTTCCCACTTTGCAAGTTGTGTCCTCTTTTCCTCTAATGATTTCAAAATATAGAAAAATATTTCTGACAACATTCATCATGACATGATTTTCAGATGATTTTCATTCTGTCGCGTTAATCATTTCACATACGTCTCCCACTTGCTTTTTAACAGTATTTACACATCAAAATCAATCCATACCATCTCTCAGCTTCAACCCAGAGACACCAGAGCACGTTTTGCATAGATCACAGAGGGGAAAATGTCAGAGGTGAAAGGTCAAAGCCTTTGAAAGAAACAAGATCATAACAAAAGATATCAATATCAAACATGGCACAGATTGGACATTTTGAAGCGGCAAATGAGTCCTTGAGATGTTTACTGTCCCACCCCTCCACTTTCTCCAGGTGGCGCTGCAGCTCGCAATGTGAAAACAGGAGTGGCAGTTCAACATTTTGGATCGCTGTTTGCTCACAAAAAAAAACCAAACAAATAAAAAAAAACCCAAAAGACATTACACGCTCAAAATTAAGCAAAAACACAGGAAAATTTTCAAGGAACAATTTTAGTGAAATTGATTTTAAAAGTTATTTTTTACTTAATTGTCAGATCAATTTTAGTGTTCAAGAAAACGTTTAAAACACAGCAGAAAAAAAAAAAAAAGTAAAAACAAACAAAAACTGCCAAACATAATCTTACGGAGCTTAGCTTTGGGTTTACAACAACTCCTTTTTTTATTTGTCAGTTAACAGAGTCTGAAAACAACAATAGCAGGCCAAGGAAGCAGGTTTGGAGTCTGAGCAGAGCTGAGATGCTCGTTCGTAAAGAGCTCACACGTTTTGGAAGGCCATCGTTCATTGTGCTAAACAAATTAAAGCAGGAACTTTTTTTCAGATTTGTTACAGCATGATTACTCCGTGGCCACTAGAGGAACAAAAACATGTTGTGCATCCAGCCGTGGGAGCTGCTGAAAGCAGAAAGCGTCAAAATCAATTTCCCAAAATCAAAAAAGCCCGTGCCCCCGTCCATGACCCCTGTTATGTGAACGATTGGAGTGCTCATGTATAGATATTTTTCTTTAAAAACCAGTATGAAAAGCAACTTCCATAAAGCTAAGTAAATCCATCACAGTCACCATGAACCTTGATTATTTTTGCCAGACTCCCTTTCATTTATCTGTGTGCAACGTGTGTTTTCATATAATCACTGCTCTAAATTAACTTCTGTTTACAGTCTTTCAAGGAAGACGTCAAAGGCCCTGGTAGGAAACAATCCCCTTATAAAAACGCCACATTACAAACTTCATCACATTGGTTTTTGGATACTTACAAATGAACTAAAAAAAAGATCAAATAAAATTAAAAGATTAACCGCGAGTACAGACTGCGATCCCTAATTAGACAAATTTATTAATGCCACGTTCTTACTGAGAAGCTCCCTTTTTCGTTAATTAGGCTGAGCCTTAAAAATTTTAAATCATTAAAGAACAAAAACTAACTGGCACCGTTTTGTGGGCTCGAAACGTTGACTAAAGAAGCGCGATTCGTGGATAAGGTTCATTACAGTGTTCAGACCGTGCGCCATCAAACTGTCTACGATTGCTTAAACAGACACTGTGAGTTTCAGGTATCAGCGATTGTCTTTGGTGTACCATGAACACAAATGACTGCAACTGTGACTGGAAGTGACATTAAGAAACAGAGCAAGTAGCATCAATCTTTATCAGAGCTGTTTGTAAAAAATAGTTTTGTTAGAAAACACAATCTTGAGTGTAAAAGAACCTGATGAGGAATGAGGCCCTCTGTTCTCGCTTTTTCGTTTCCTCTCCCTCGCTCTTCAGATCGCACGTGTACAGCAGACTGGGTGATACGCGGATGGACGGATGGCAGTGTGTAAAGTACAAGAGAGACTTCTCTACCCAGAGCAAACATTCGGCGTGAAACCTCGCTGTCATCGCCGAGCTCTGCAGGTGCACGACTCGCTAACCACTAAACCCTACTGCATGGAAGCTAGTTTAAGCTCAGTACTATTGCACAAACCAAACACTACTTAACTGTTAGTTTATCATAAAACCTCGCCTTATCTGACATGCAGAAACTATTTACCTATTAATAAAAAACCAGAAACAAACTATGGGTCGTTACGAAATGCATCTAAGAAATTCTGTAGAAAAGTGACTCACAGCCGGGACGAAATCCCACACGTACGAGCACGACGAACACGGCTATGGCTTCGACGAGCTGAGGACGTCTCAGCTCGTTGCAGAAGGTGAAAGTGGTGTAATTGGAAAGAAATGTTAGACGTTTTGCAGGGTGGCAGGCAGTTTCTCTACTGCTAAGAGTTGAGAGAGAATGGCTAGTATGTGCAAATATGTTACTTGGAAAGCTGGGTCACAGGTAGATGATTTAACAAAGCAGTCCTAAGAATAATGCACATTTTTACAGTTTTTACAGTTTCTGGCAACATTACAGAAAACTGCTACAGATATTACAGAGCTGTGAAATGACTACTTACCATTTTATAAAAAAAAACAAAACAACCCAAAAACAAATTAGCAACACATTACAAAGGAAAACAGTGAATATCAAGTCTTGGCAAAAGCTTTTAACACTGTGTGGCTGCAACTTCATTCAACCTCGAAACGCAATAAATTAAAGAAAAGCTGATCACAACTTGCATCAGCACCTCCACGTGCACATTTATACTTGGTACCCAATGAAATAAAAAGATAGAGTAGCTATTTCACCATTAAAATGTTAGTGTTTAAAAAAAAAAAAAAAAAAGTAGCAGCATATTATTTTCCCAGATGTCCTGTGTGTTCGGTTTGGCCTGTCTCACCAAGAAAACAAAATCTTTTTCAAGAAAAGTCACGAACGCCTCACGAGATTCTGGTTCATCAAATTCAAAATAAGGGAAATAATGCCAACGCACAGGTGGAATTAAAAAAAATTAAAAAATCGTGCAGAATTTCGGGTCTTTCAAAAGCACTAAATGACACACAAAGGATGCGACACGTACAAATATGGAAGAGGATTAGGGTCACTGGTAGGGATGCACCGATACCGATACTGATATCAGGTATCGGGGCCGATACTGTAAAATGTGTGTGTACTCATACTCGTAAAAGTTAACCGATACCATGAACCGATACCAACTTATTTCATTAATCAGAGGGTGGCTTGTCATTTCTGTTGTAGTTTTTTAGATTGGCCACTAGGGGGGCATCCTGCGCCAAACAGGCACAGGGTTAGACGAGTGAGACTGGCAGCTCCAGAGTAACTGGAGGCTGCTGTAGCTAGGCTAAACAAAATGTCAGCAGTGTGGAACAGCCAACTTTAACTCAGGTTTTGGAAAAGCGATGAAAAATGTCAAGAGAAAATCCACGGGCAGTTTAAATAACAGAGGCTCTGACTCATTTTATCGCTCTGGATGACCAGCCAATGCCGGTCGTGGAAAACAGAGGATTGCACCGTCTTCTCAGCATACTCGAGCTGCGATATGAAATAATAAATAAACAGAAGTGTTTATTTATTATTCTGAAAGCTCGAGACAGTGCCAATAGTTCAGTGATATTTTGTTAAATTACAATGTGGAGACTCTGCAATAATTTAACAGAAGTGCTTATTTTTCACTTGAAATTTTTTTGTGGTCATTTTTATTAAGATTTTATTTTTTATCGGCAGAGAATAAAATAAAACCTGTCTTCCAATTCATTGCATTTGTGTGTGTGTGTGTGGTAGAAGTATCGGTTTTTGTACTCTGTATCGGCAAGTACTCAAATCCAAGTATCGGTATCGTATCGGTTTGAAAAAATTGGTATCGTTGCATCCCTAGTCACTGGGGTAAAAAAAAAAGTGGGCACGTCTTTTTTTTTCTTCTTTTCCAGAATTCTGAGAAAAAATTTATTTGACTTTAATCTCAGGATTCTGAGATTAAAGTCAGAATTATGAGAAAAAAGTAATTCTGATGAAAAAGTCTGAATTTTGGAAAATAAGAAGAAGAAAAAAAAGATGTGCCCACTTTTTTCCCCAGTGGCCCTGATCCTCTTCCGTATACAAGAGTGCCGTATTCGTGATTCCTCCGCTTAATTTTTTTATTTTTATTTTTTTAAAATGGCGAACAGTGAATGGTTAGCTAATGGCCTGAACAGTTGGCGTCACCTTTTTGGAAAGGAGTGATTCATTCAAATAAACTCTCATACGCAATGGCAGACACATCTGCTCCCACATGTTGCTGATATGTCTATAAAATGGTGCAAATTCAGAAGACAAATGTTTAAAACGTTAAAAGAAAAAGACAATAATTACCCAAGTTTCTCAGTACAATTATGGTAGTCGTGCTGATTCACAGGAGACAAAGTGGCGCTCTCCCACACGGAGGTTTTTCCAGTTTTCATCTCATTCAGTGATGACTAGCATTTAGTGCAGCCTTTTTAAAATAAACCTAAAAAAGCTCCCATGGTTTTTGGGAACTGTTTTTTAAAGTGAACTTTTTCCTCTTAGTCCGTCCTTGACAAAAGCTGCGATGAAAGCAAACATGAGCCAGCTGCACGGAGATGACCAAACTGATGGGATTACTTTGTAAGTGGCTGACTCGCACACGCTTTCAATCTTTTCCTGCCAAACTATTTTTGGTGTTTTTTTCTGTTGTTGTTGAAGAGGAAACCTTCTTTGTGCCAGCCTGAAAGCACCCTTTCAAAACAAAAGATAACAAGTATTGACTAGCACCAATATGTGCACCTACTTCTTTAATCTGTGGCTTTACTGTCGTATTATACCATGAAATGGTATGTGTATATACAAGCTCCCGAATCTCAAGTATTTACCGAGATTTTCTGTGTACAGGATGTGAATATAATACACGATATGCACAATATCATAAGTGTACAGATGAGGAAAATGATTCCAGTCCTATAGGTATCCTATAATAATTTTAGTAATAAAAAAATCCCAGTTTTCCTCTTTTGTCTGCTTCGTTGCAGAAAAGTCTCACGTGTGTCCTGATGGGAGAATCCGATATTATTTTCTTCTTTGTGTACAGCCTAAATCAACAGACGTGAAGTTTGAGGAGTCTGAGTTTACCTTCTACTCCTCTGCTTCCTGGCTGTGAGGGAAGGGCAAAGAGACGGCGTGCTCCTGCGTGAGGGCAGCCAGCTCCTTGAGGAACTCGCAGAAGATAACGGCGCAGTAGACGGCGTTCTTTACTCGCAGCGCTTCGGCTTGCTTCTCAAGGCCGGACGCACCTCCGCTGCCCCGGAACAGAGCGCTGTGCAGCGATTGGCCGCCATCCCGTACGTGTGCGAGGGCGAGCTGAGCGGCGTGCCGAGCCCGCGTTGGACTGTTCGTGTGACGAAGAATCAGGTCTCCGAGAGATGGCTTTCGACTCTTCACTGGAAGAGAAGGGCACGGTTTCACAACAGGGAAATAAAACTGACGCGAGACTACTCTGACATCTCTGCGATTTCCCGGCGTTTTCAAAGATAGAAAAGAAGTCACCAAGTGGGCCTGTAGAGATTGACAGACCACGTGACTTTCGCGCATTGCATGCCGGGAACTCGTGGCAAAACAATCCAAGTACCGCATCAAACGCAAGCATTTGCAGCACCGCAAAACGTTCATTCTCCAGTTCCAATAAATTCTTGCTTTTTCTTTGCCCCCCAAAAAAGTTATGTACAAAACGAAGGAGAACAATGCCGGTCCGTACAAAGACAGACGAGGAAAAAATCAAAAGGAGTGAAAGGTTTAGACCCGTACGAGCACACAGAGTGGACAAAAGACGTTAGCGTGCTGCCCAACTTCAGGTCACTGCAACAAGCCCCGGTACAGTTTACCGACGGATGGGTACAGGACCTTGAAATGCACCGTGTAGAACGAAAGACCATCGTACGTATCAAAAGTTTACCTCACAAATCGTCTTCATAAATACACATTCGTTAATGTTAATGCCTCTTTGTTACTTTGGAAACATGGCTTGAACAATTTCTCTTCAACGACGTAATCCGATAACAAACGATCTCTTGACCAGTCGGCTTCCCGTGGCTGTCACGCGAGCGGCTATTGCAGTTAATAAAACAACAGCTTCTTGCCATTTTTTGTGTTTCTTTTTATCGCTGTGTGACTGATTTCAATTGAAAGCCTGCGTGCGCTAGTACCTCTTGCCACGAGTTCCCAGAATTCTTTGCGGTTTTACCCCTGAGTGACGTCACATTTTCAATCTCTATAGTTCTGATTATCACCTTTAATGTGGAGTTTGGTAACAAATCACTGCACAGCAAAAAACAAAAAACCCTCAAAAACCTCAAAAAGTACTAATGGTAAGATGTTACGGCACCAATAAATCGCTTCTTCTACTTTCTAACAGTTTTTTTTTTTTTTATTTATTTATCCTAAATTTTTCCAATTCAAATGTTCTTTTATTGGAATTTCGTAGTGTGTTTAAAATATTTTTAAACATCTTTGTTAATTGGTTTTTGGTAAATTATCTGTGATTAACACAAGGGCTGCTCGATTATGGCAAAAATGATAATCACGATTATTTTCACTGAGATTGAGATCTCGATTATTTGACGATATTTATTTAACAATAACAATGTGTTGAATAATGACTTTAAAGATTGTCAAAAAATAATATAAAATAGTGTGCAAATACTGATAACAGTGCAAATGTTTGCAATATAAAAAATAAATGAAAAATGTAAACATCTATGTTTAGTGAACTTTGCAGTGTTGCTCTGTGGTGCAGCTACGACACAAAGCAAAGTTTACACACTGTGTCTACTTGATCCACGTCTGACTCCGCGAACCCATAATGTTTCCACACCACTGGAGTTTGTTTTTTTTTACCTCTTTTCAACCGACAGCAGTCACTCTCCTCTCCAAATAACTTCTGCTGAGCTTTCCGAGCTTCCCTCGGGTCCTCTTAATCAGCGGTCCCCAACCCCCGGGCCTCGGACCGGTACCGGTCCGTGAGTCGTTTGGTACCGGGCCGCGAGAGTTGAAGCTCAGGTGTGAAATGTATAGTTTTCAGGGTTTTATCGTTTTTCAGCGTTATTTTGTTATCGTTTTTATCGTTTACTCGGTTTTCCTGGGTCTTTTCACGTGTGTTATGAATAAATCTTCTTTTTTTCAGTACCGGTACTAGTTTTATTTTGTTGTATTTATCCGCGACACCTTAAAGGCCGGTCCGTGAAAATATTGTCGGGCATAAACCGGTCCGTGGCGCAAAAAAGGTTGGAGACCGCTGCTCTTAATTGTTGTGACGCGTGTTCGAAATGCAGAGAGGTGCGCTCGATTTGTCACACAGAGCAGCGCGAGAGTAAAGCACGAGGGAGGGGCTAATAATCGGCTCAGTCATTTTTAATGATCGTTGAAAGCCCAGATCTCAATCGAGATTAAAATTAATTGAGCAGCCCTAATTAACACTTCTCACTAAATTTATGACCAAAGTCATCAAAGCCACGCCTGTATGTGTAAATGTAGCTCTTCCTAGTTCTATACTCACCAAGCGAGTCAGAGCGGCGCAAAGTAGGAACTGCTGCCGGCGAGTCGCTCCAGTCCACTTTACTTCGGGCCACCAAGTACTGCTGAGCTTTCCTCAGCATGGCAGGAAAGTCCTCGTGAGATGCGGCAAATGCCTCGATGCGGTTCTTCACAGAACCTAAAACCTGAGGAGTTGTGGAAACAAACTTTTTAACTTTTTGATCACCTTTGCTTGATGTTGTTAACCCCTCTCTCAGGCTTGTCATTCCTCAAGACTAAAATTCACGTGAACTTTTAACAATTTAAGTTTTATAAAAGGAGCAGAGTCTATTGCCTTCAATAAAAGCGACACTCTGAGTGTGAAGTTTGAGAAAAATCCACAAAGTCACTAAAACTGAAACTGTTGAACTTTCTGTGAATGTGCGGATGGATCACTCGACTGAAACTGCAGTTATATTTATTTACAAAGAAAATGAATGTGGAAAGAAACTGGATGCAAATATCACTGTGGGCCTGATGCTTTTGGAACCAGAGCATGCACAGAAGTAAGGTGGGCTGGAAGTGGACAACTATGCCTAAATGCAGACACCCAAAAACTGTAACCCTTTCAAAGACAAACAAAGAAACTATTCCCTTTCTCTACTATTTTCAGAACAAGGGAAAAGAGGGCATCAAAAAACTATTATAAACAACTTCTGCATAGTGCAGCGTACCTGGATTAGTGACTTGACACTGGGCTGGAAGACCATGTTGGTGTTGAGCAGGAAGGAGCGTAGGAGGGGCTGAGGATAGCAGGCCAGCTGGGCCACAATGCCAGTGAGCAGGATGTTGACGTATAACGAGTTTTGGAGCATGTTCTCCAGCTTGGCAAACAGAACTGTCATGAATGGACCTGCACGGAGGAAGAGCGGTGGATCATTGAACAGAAAGATGCTCAACTCTTGTCAGCAGGGAAACTGTAACTGCTTCTCAGAAGTGAGTTTTAACTGCTTGTGATTATATGGTTACAAATCCTTCCACCATCCTTTAAATATAGCCGAGAAGAGTTCCTAAGTTTGAGGAATTGATACAGCGGATAGAAATGTTGCTGATTAAAAAGGTGGTAATTACACCATCAACCACATAACTTCAACAGCTGTGCTGTTAGCAATTATCAAAAGTAGGGATGCAACGATACCAATTTTTTCAAACTGATACGATACCGATACTTGGATCTGAGTACTTGCCGATACAGAGTACAAAAAACGATACTTCTACCACACACACACACACAAATACAATTAATTGGAAGACAGGTTTTATTATTTTCCCTGCCGATAAAAAATAAAATCTTAATAAAAATGACCACAAAAAAACTTCAAGTGAAAAATAAGCATTTCTGTTAAATTATTGCAGAGTCTCCACATTGTAATTTAACAAAATATCACTGAACTATTGTTACTGTCTCGAGCTTTCAGAATAATAAATAAACACTTCTGTTTGGAATAAAATAAATACAAATTAGGTTTGAGAATAAATTAAACTTTTAAATTGTTGCAGAGTGTCCATATTGTAAACAAACAAACAAAATAATTATTATTAAATAAATAATAAATAAAATAATAATTGGCTCCCTAGTGGCCAATCTAAAAAACTACAACAGAAATGACAAGCCACCCTCTGATTAATGAAATAAGTTGGTATCGGTTCATGGTATCGGTTAACTTTTACGAGTATGAGTACACACACATTTTACAGTATCGGTATCGGTGCATCCCTAATCAAAAGCAAGAGCTCAATGATACAATTCCTGTTACACATCCAACCACTTATTTGATACAGCAGCGTGAGCATGAAAATATGATGACAGCAGTAGACGTATCCACAAACAGATGCAACAATGAAAGAAATTTGTGAGTCTCACCTGTGTATGGCTGGGAGACAGGTTGGTTCAGTGGTCTGGCAGGACTACAGATGCCCACCGCAGACCCGTCTGCCTTCACGTCACCTGTCAGCTTCCCCTCCAGTGCTGATGACAGCTGCTGTTCTTCTTCCTGCCGCTCAGTGGACAGACTCTCTCTGGCGATTTCCTCCAGCTGACAGGCTGCTTTGCAGCGCTCTTTCACCCGGTCCTCCAGCTCTCTCAGCTCCTGTGTGAACGCCTCAATGCTAATGCCCTGACCGTTGGCATCGCCAGGCAGCTGTGGGTCTCCCGGCGCCTGCTCCAGCAGCTCCTCAATAAGACTCTCTACAGACTGCTGACTGGCTTCTGGAAGATCTGAGGATGCATCGTGTGGGTTTAAGGTTTCACTTGACAGCAGTTTGGTATCAGATGCTGACTGGTTAATGGAGGTCTGAGTAAAAATCTTGCTAGGACAAAGAGATTGTGCATCACTGATGTCACTGTTGTTAAAAATAGACTTTGGGAGAGCAGTGCAGCTTTGCGAGGGGCAGTTAACAAGGGAACCATTTTGGTTGGCGTTTTCATCCAAATACTGCTGATCACCCAAGTCCCTCTTCACTTTCTTCACCTCCAGTCCTCTATCACGACTGTCTGAGCACCCGTCTCCCTGCGCCATTGTTCCATTGTACATAGCCTGGTAGCTAACAGTGATGGCAGATGAGGGGATGTGAGGAGCTGGGGAGGAGATGGGATGAGAAGTGGATAAAGCGGTTGCTGAAGACGAAGAAGGTACGAGAGGAGGGACAGGCTTGGGAGGCAGCTCCTCTCGCTGAAGGCTGCGTTTCTTGGAGCGAGGCGTTAGGCTGATGCAGCTGTTTTTGCCGATCGTAACATCCCACTCTCCGCTGTCCCGCTCAGAGCTACTCCATTCAGACCGCGCTGCTGCCACAATGGCCGCCCTTTGCTGACCGGGAGAAGAGTTATGACTTCCTCCCTGCTGGAAAGAGAAGTGCTCGGGGAACATAGTCATCGGGACATTGGAGGTAGGGGGAAGTGGGGGTGGCGGGGCTGTGTTTGGGGATGGGTTTTCGCCATCATATGGTGCCGACCAGTCACGACAAGCCCAAGAGCAAAACTCGATGCTCCTCCGAGCGTCCTTAAGATACTCCAGATAACCTGAATCCCAGTCCAGACAATCTGTGTGGGTCTGCTGATGGTGCATCGGGCTGTCAGGAGACATCTGGTGGGAGCTCGAAGAACTGGACTGCAGTGGATCCATGCTAGAGGAGGTAGGAGCACCTCCTGATCCACCTCCACTGCTCTGCTGTCTCATGAAGAAGGACAGGCGGGATGGAGTGCTGGGTCTGGGTGGGGCGGGAGACTCTGTGCTGGGACTATTCAGTACTGCAGGATGACAATATACGGGCAAACAGGAAAACCATGAGTAGAGCCAGGATCTGATATCCCAATTAATACAGACACTGTATGCAAACAATCAACTTACATACAATAACATTCCTGACACCAAGAGCTTTCCATGCAAATTTACTCTGGCTCTACAACTAAAGGTCTTAAGTAAAGTAAGTGACTAGAGTAGCTGCACAACTATTGTGTACAGTATATTCCACTCAGCAAAAGATTATATTTCAAGTGCAGTTCATATCATTTACAACCACAACTATCAGTGTCAACTGCTCACTTTCCACAAGTGTGTGGCTCACCTTTGCCCCAAAATGGATTTTCCTCATCTCTCTCAGAGGAGGCAGCTGCGTTGAACCGGCAGCACTCTGGGATTAATGACAGGAACTTGTCCGCTGACTTTCCGTATAAGTCAGTCTCCCTGATAGCACGACGCTGACTCAGCATTACGTGAGTACATGGCAGGAGATACCTGAGAGCGAGAGAACACACAGAAGCAACTTCAGTAATTTTAGATAAGTTAATCCACATGCACAGGATATAGGTTACCATACAGGAAGCTTAACAAACTGTGTTGTCATTTTTAACCCTTTAAGACCTACCATAGAACCAAGTCCGCCAGAGCTTATATTATATGTTTACATGCTGTGGAGCCATTTTTGGGAGCATTTCAAGTTGCTATACATCAATACAACCATTATAGCCCAAATTTTAATAATATGTATGCATTAAGTGCATAGTAATTACATAAATTGCAAAAAAGTGCAATAAACTACAAAAAAATTGAAAATCGTTTTTGTTTTTTTAACATATATTTCTAGTTAGAGAAATTTAAGAGGCTTATCCCTCAAAACTGTAAACACAAAAAAGTTGCACAAAATAGTTTCCCACCACAGGAAATTTATTTTGAGTGTCTTCATAGTTTTATTTTTGAAATACACCAATTTTTATATACTGCAGCAAAAACGAAAATAAATATTATAATGCAAATTTGCAAAAAAGCAGCATATGCATCAAAATAAACTATTTCCAGCAGTGCAATATGAGTCCTAAGCATCCCAGAAACAACACAGAAAGTCATAAAGTCAAAGATAACTTTTAAAAACACCAGTATAGGCTCATGAGGCCCTGATGGTAAAAAAACTACATTTCCGCAAAAATGACTTCTCTTCCGGTTTCGGGCAGGTCATGGCGGACATGCGATAGTTCGCGCTGACGTCTTATCCAATGTAGGAAGTGTTACAAACAGCTGATCGGATTGGCAAAGCGTGTTTCTGGAATATTATGTTTTTGTTGCTGCAAGTGCTTTTTATGCAGTTTTTGCAAAGCTGTATGTGGAAGGAAACTGTGACCGAGGACAAGCTGATGGCATAAGATGTAAGTACAACTCCTCCGGTTTCATATGCAAAAAAAATTATTGCGCTAGCTCACGTGGTTGCAGATCTACCGGGATTTAAAAATAGTTACGCAAAACGGAGCGTGCCCGCCCCGGACCGGCTTTAAAGGGTTAATTCTACATTTCCATATTTGCCATATTTATCTTGCTGTGACAAACCACCTTAAAACACAGACAGTAGGCCCTAATCACAGCCTGCAGGTAATGTGTTAATGGGTGGGTCACTGGCAACTTCTGACAGTAGTATGGGAAATGGGAGAAACGGCCCATTGGTAGTTGGTAGTTCATAAAATCTTTTAAAAATGGGCAAAAATAACCTTGTCTATATCGTCTCGTGGTAACTGCTGACAGATGGTGCCTTTGCGTCATGACCTTTACTTAATCTAAATGACTGGATGTGTGAAGAAGCCCTTTGGAAGTATAACATTTGGCAAAATGCTCCGAAGCGCGCACAAACCTGAGTACAAGCTGTAGCATGACGTCTTCACAATTCAAGGACAGGAGAGTCCTGAAGAGGCTTAACGATACCATGCAGAGCTGCAAAACAAGCAGAAGGAAACTGGTTAGAGGAGGACATACACAAACGTAGGACACTGATGATTTATAAAAAATATTTTTTTGAATTCCCCCCCCCTCCAAAAAAAGCCTCAGATTAAATTTCAGAACCCAAACGATATAGGATTTTTAAGCTCAATGAAAATTGTTGGCAATTTAAAAATGTGATATATCGGTTGATATTATTGGTTTTCTGTTTTTTTGGATTACCTTTCTACGCTTTTTTGCTCCACTTGGAAAAGTTGGTATTTGTGTCCCTTTGGTAAAGAAACTACGCAACATCAACACTCATAACGTGGTTGAAATGTACATTTTGGCTACGTTCACACTGCAGGTCTTAATGCTCAATTCAGATTTTTTGATCAAATCTGATTTTTTTGTCTGCTCGTTCACACTACAAATAAAATGCAACAGCAAACGCGCTCTAGTGTGAACGCTCAAAGCGGCCGCATGCGCAAAAGAAGACGTCACACACAACGCGCTCTGTTTAGACCCAGAGCAAACAGTATTGTTTGACTGATGGCCTTAATATAAAGACTTCGGACTTTACGTTTTCCAATTTTTGCTTTAAGTTATTTTGTTATTTACATAATAATGTAAATAACCTAATAATGATCCTTATTGCTGTTTTAGAGGAGCGCTGCTTCAAAGGATAGTTGCAGATTTCTGTCAGAATCTGCAGATTATACAGTACAAATAAAATGTTCACGTTTCTCCAACGTTGTCTTCCCAACAGTTTCACTGACATCTACACTGGATGTCCAGGAAGCGTTCGCGATGTCTTCTCCGGCGCTGATAATTGGCGTCTGTCTTGTGTCAGTGACGTAAAAGACAGATTTAATGTGACTTGACCGTTCAAACAGCAGTCGCTTTCTGAAACATCGGATATGTATCGGATTCAGCACCACATACGAAAGTGACCCAGATCGGATTTGAAAATATCGGATTTGTGCCGTTCACACTGTCACACCATGATCAGATATGGGTCGCATAGGGTCAGAAAAATCGGATTTGATGCACTTTCGCCTGCAGTGTGAACGTAGCCTTTGATACCATAAGTTGGTAGCTAATATTGGTTAGACTCCAATAAAATTCTATAACAGCAAAATTTACTATTTTCTTAGCAGTGAACACCAGTCATTTTAGCCAGCGGTGCTGATGTTTTCCACCCTCTTTATTTATAAAGTTTTGCACATGTAATTTGACATATCAGGCCCAATACAGCAAGTACCAACTGATATAAAGACATATATCAAAACAAATTAGGCCATTAAGATTCGGATGATAACAATAAAACAGAAAAAAGAAAGAAAGAAAAAAACAAACAAACAAACAAAAAAATAATAATTAAAAAAAAAATCAACTCCCTCCCAAAACCATAACAAAAGGGAACCCTGTGGTACAAAAGTTTAATCTGTTGTAAGTGTTTTCAATGAGTTAAAGTAAATGATAAAAGGCTGTCACATCTGTGAGAACTTATTAACATTTCCTCTGAGTCTAAATTTTATTTTCTCCATTTTTAAAAAGAACATAACATCTTCCAGCCAACGTGATCGGGCTGGAGGGTGACGAGCTTTCCAGGACAGCAAAATTCGACGCCGTGCCAGCAGTGAAGTGGTGCTGATGTTTTAACACTGTTCCTTTTTAACTCCTATTTGGGGGTAACCATCGTTTCCCTTTTTTCAACCGGATGGTTTCCGTCATACTTCGGGTGAATTAATAGATTTTTTCCTAACACCACTGCTGTTCCAAAAAGACTGATATTTATGCATTTGGAGGGAATTTAAGATAATGTTGAAACATTTTGCTGAGGCTTATTTAACCACTTATAAATAACTGGTAACACAATCCTCAATTGTTGCAGCAGACATGAAGATTTTCAGTTTCCATGTTTATTCTGTATCCTACTCAGTTTCTGCTTTCAACCCACTCACCACCCACTCAGTCGAGTTCAAATGAGGGCCTCAGGGCTCCTTCACAAATATGCACACACACACACACTTATATACGGACCCTTGAATTGCTGCTAATGCGCGTGAGCAGCGTGTCCAGGATGGTGTCATTGTCATGGCGATGCAGCAGGATGAAGCGCAGGAAAGTTTTGAGGAGGGAAGTTTCCGTTATACTGCGCAGAAAAAGATCAAGGTAGGCTGTGCTGGCGATCATCTCGTCCACCGATGACTGCAAACACACACAATTAAAGGTGTCTCAAAACTGCTAAAAGTATGCAATATGATAATAGTTATGTGTGCACAGTTAAAAGCAACATTAAGGGAATTTATTCACCCCCCCTCCCTGACTCGGCTGTTAAAGAAACTGCAGTCTTTCTAACAAAAACAGTCCCCTTTGCTACCTTATGCAGGGCGGGGCCGATGACAGGTACGAGGAAGCCGTTGTGAAGGTAATCCAAAAGCTGTGAGCGGACCAGCGGATGGGCGACCTGCACCACGGCGTTGCAGAACTCGAGCGAGTTCATGAAGAGCACGAGCGACGACACGCCCATCCAGTCCTCCCGCCGAAGGGCATGCCAGTCATCTCCTCGGACTTCTATCTTCCTCGGCAGAGAGGAATAAAGAGCGCTGAGGCCTGTCGCCAACACCTGAGGAGAGGCAGAGAGGTCACGGACGTCACTGACTGAGTCACCTCTAGGAGTCAGCAGGTGGCACCTCTCAAATAGGAGTCTATTTTTAAAGTTCTGACTTTTGGAAGTAACAAACAAGAGCTACAAACTACACCAAATTAATGATCGAGAAAATAAGCAGCATTTTTATACAAATATCACCAAGTCACAGCCCGTCCAACCCCTTCCATTAAGACTGTGCTGACTATTATTACCGTCTGCTGCAAATCTCAACTGCTTAAATGAGCAGTTTTTAAATATTTTCAACATAATTCAAATAATTGCAGCATGATGGTCCGTACTCTGAGTCCTACTGTTACCAAAAAAAGGTTTAAACGAGTGCCTTCCCAGCACATGCAGACACAGTGGATTCACAGTCTAGCTCAAAGCCCCTCATGTATCTTAGCCTTTTAATAACAGCTGATGACTTTTATGAAAATCCGATATTTATTGCTGCTGCCGTGCACATATAGGATGGAGAAACCTGAACCCGTTAGGCTGACAAAACAGATGAAGCAAACTTCCTCAAAAAGAGCTGTGCACGGACACCAAGGCAGACGGAGCAAAGACGGGATGTTCTCTGTACTCTGCTTACAAAGTGAGAAAGACTACAATTGTTCCTGTTGTCTAAGAATGTTGAACTAGATCCAAAACTGTCAAAGCAAAGCTGATTATGATGCGTGTGAGTATGCACAGACAGGAAATAGCCAGACTCGGGCAGAGAGGAGCGATTGGTCATTAACGCCACCTCCACTGGGTCTTTCAGCAGTAACTAGGTCAGACTGAAGCTGCTGGAAGGAAGATGAGCAGAAAATAGCTGAGTTAGCACCAGAGTATAGAGACCTGAGAGGGAGGGGGGCGGGGGACTACTGACCACAGTGCTGTATACAGACATCAGGCAACACTCGCTCTTATAATGCAGTATGAAAGCTTAAACATTGCTCTGGGACCAGATTCAGTTAAAACCAGATCCTGACCAATTCTTGTTCATACATTCAAATGTATGCAGACACATGTTCCCATCACAGAACGGTTAAGCAAATTAAACTAACAGCTTTAAATATGCACCTCAGACTGCATTAAGTATAACACGGCTCTTTAATTACATCTAGTGGCAGCTAAAAGAAATGACAAAAACAAGGCAGACAGGTTTTACTTCAAAGCGGAATAAACTTTCCACCTTCAAGTTATGATTGTGTTTCCAAACAGAAAAACAAGGGGAAAAAAAATCACAGTTCAAAAATGATAAAATATCCTTCCTTTGTTTTCATCTTTCTTTTAGGTCTCCTGCTTAAAGAACAAACAGTTATTACTAAAGGGCGCTTCTAAACTCACTGGGGGAGAACTGCACCAGTAAGGAAACCGCATTTCACACAAGTTTTCTTAACCCTTTAAGACCTACCATAGAACCAAGTCTGCCAGAGCTTATATTATATGTTTACATGCTGTGGAGCCATTTTTGGGAGCATTTCAAGTTGATATACATCAATACAACCATTATAGCCCAAATTTTAATAATATGTCTGCATTAAGTGCATAGTGATTACATAAGTTGCAAAAAAAGTGCAATAAACTACAAAAAAAATTGAAAATCGTTTTTGTTTTTTTAACATATATTTCTAGTTAGAGAAATTTAAGAGGCTTATCTCTCAAAACTGTAAATACAAAAAAGTTGCACAAAATAGTTTCCCACCACAGGAAATTTATTTTGAGTGTCTTCATAGTTTTATTTTTGAAATACACCAATTTTTATATACTGCAGGAAAAACGAAAATTATTATAATGCAAATTTGCAAAAAAGCAGCATATGCATCAAAATAAACTATTTCCAGCAGTGCAATATGAGTCCTAAGCATCCCAGAAACAACACAGAAAGTCATAAAGTCAAAGATAACTTTTAAAAACACCAGTATAGGCTCATGAGACCTTGATGGTAAAAAACTACATTTCCGCGAAAATGACTTCACTTCCGGTTCCGGGCAGGTCATGGCGGACATGCAATAGTTCACGCTGACGTCTTATCCAATGTAGGAAGTGTTACAAACAGCTGATCGGATCGGCAAAGCGTGTTTCTGGAATATTATGTTTTTGTTGCTGCAAGTGCTTTTTATGCAGTTTTTGCAAAGCTATATGTGGAAGGAAACTGTGACCGAGGACAAGCTGATGGCATAAGATGTAAGTACAACTCCTCCGGTTTCATATGCAAAAAAATTATTGCGCTAGCTCACGTGGTTGCAGAGCTACCGGGATTTAAAAATAGTTACACAAAACAGAGCGTGCCCGCTCTGACCGGCTTTAAAGGGTTAAGCTGTCTTATAATAATAATAATGATAATAATAATAATAACACCAGTAGGCAGTAGGGTAAAGTGTCTTGCCCAAGGACACAACGACCAGGACAGAGAGCCCGGGGATCGAACCAGCGACCTTCCGGTTACAGATACGCTTCCCAACCCCCTGAGCCACTTCTTTATCACTAAACAATAAAGTTTCTCCTAAAAACTGCAAACATGTGATGTTGGGTGAGTTTCTGGTTTTTTTTAAATAGGAAGCCTCGAGTTGAGACACAGTTGATAGGATGTAGATAAGGATGAATGGTCTGTCAGAGTGCATAGTCATCTCCTTCTCCTTCCATTATCGCACACCATCACTAATGCATCAGAATTAGACAGCCCGCACACACACTTCTCTCTTTCTTAGAAGCAGTGAGGGAAACTAAGTCAAGATCCAACTCTTATAATCTGTCCTTAACCATCACATCAATAAAGAATGGGTCATATTCACCATATACTATCCGGTTTTTAGACTCAGAGGTTTTAATTTGAGTCTGGCTTTGACCATACTTCTATCAATCACAAGCCAAATTAGCATTATTATGGTAAAACTGAAAAAAGAGAGAATGAAGAGCGACTCAAAAGCTCCTCACTCACCGGACAAAAGTAGGAGTTCTCAGCGATGTATCGCGCAACAGCCTCGTGACTGGCTGACGCCGCCATAACCAGCAGTAGTGCATCTCGCGCCTGCTGTCCAATGGCTCCATCTCGGTGGATGAATGGCACAAGCAGGGAAAAGATCAGCAGGTTGGTCGAGCCCTGCTGGGCTGGTGCAGCCCAGAACAACATCTCTAGAACCACCGGCTGTCGGGCCATTGACACACAGATCTGATGGAGGAAAAAAGACACAAGAGTCATGAAACGCTGTTGAAAAATCTACTTTGGAAGTTAGTTATTATTCCAACTTTAGCACAGAAATGAATCACTAATCACTACAAAGGTTTCCTTTTATATGAAAACAGCAGGTCAGTGCCCCTTTCTGGGGAGTTAAAAACATTTCAGGGAACACCATCAATTATATTACTATTTATTTATGCACCACATTCACCTGGCTTTTGAAGTGGAACCCCTGCAATTAAATGGTACGTCTCCTGATCAATCAGTAACCTGAGCTGGACTATATTCAGCTAACTTTATTGTTTGGGGGAGAAAAACGCCACAGCGTGTGATGCTCTCATTTGTTGGTTTCTCAATCAATTGCTGCATGAAAAAGATATCAATCAAATTACATTTTAAGATAATAAAATCTAGCAAACAGCATGCAAACAGTAAATGCAGCAGAAGCAACAGCAAATGAAAAATTACTATAACTTCTATCTTCCTCGGCAGAGAGGAATAAAGAGCGCTGAGGCCTGTCGCCAACACCTGAGGAGAGGCAGAGGTCACAGACGATGCTGACTGAGTCACCTCCAGGAAGCCAACAGCAAACGAAAAATTACTATAATTCAAATTGTCAGCTTTCATGAAGAGCCACAGCTCAGCTAAGGTTTTTAATACAACAGCCAATTTTTCCAGCCTTCAATTCTCAGTCATCTCACATCCATTCAATTTTAACACAAAAAATAAAACAAAACTTGTGTGTCATTTGTGGGATGTCTACTATCTGTGAAATATATTTTGTTTATAGTGACTGCATACACACACTGGAAAAGACTGTAGGTTTGTAAGTACCTGGTTAAGCAACAATACCAGGCTGTTCTCCAGAGCTGAAGGACAGCCGAGTTCTGGGTCAGCACAAGCTCCCAGGAGCCTAAGAAGGGGGTGGAGAATGGCTGTGTGCTGGAGCAGGGGCTGCTGGGACTGACCGATAAGCATCTCAAACAGTTTGAGCAGTGCACCCTGGCTGTCTGGGTCCAAGCCACGGCGAAGGTGCCACTGAACCAGCCTCTCCAGGATATTCTCTGTGACCACAAGCTCCAGTATGGGCCCCATAGGTGGCACGCTGGTGCCGCTCTCTGAGCTCTCAGCAGGACGCTCCTCTGCCAACAAACATAACATCTGGTCGGTGTTGTTTCTCACTGCCGTGAGGTCATCGCTGGAGGATGAAGTCTCATGCTGCTCCAACACCCAAGATATCTGAGATAAGGAAGTAAGGAGTGTGTTGTAGTTTCATTGTTTTATCCAGTGGGCTTAAAGTGTTTGAGGTCCATGCTAACAGGACCAAACAAGCACAAACACTAGAACTGTAATGGCACGTGTGGGTATTTGTTTATGTAACACAACACATAGAACTGAATGTTATTCCACATTACAATGTTTCCTCAAGTCATGCAATTCTGCTTCCATGTAACTGGTTCATCCTTTAGTCCGAGAGGAAGAAATTCCCTTAAGGCCCTCCCGAGATATCGAGTCCATTAGCACAAACAGACGGGCAACCCTTAAACGTAATATCTCCAGCCATGGCTATTACTGACAACGAGGCATACAGGCAGAAAATACTAAAAACAGGTTAAAATACAACAGTGCAACACAACTCAGTTATTTTGTAAGATATAAAACGGCCTGTATTTGTACAGCGCTTCACGGTGAGAATATGTGGTCAAAAGTGTGTGAGAGCAAAATGATAAGCAGAAGTTTAATTGGTCAGCATGACTACAGCAAGAATGAATTTGCAGATCTGGGCCCATGTTGAACAGATAAGAGCTGCAGATACTGGATAACATCACGAACTACATTTAGGTGCACTTCTGTGGCTCTGTTGCAATGCATTTGCAACATATCCACTTATGGCTGGTGTCTGCTTCTTCTACAGTGGAATATAAATGCATTTCTCCATTATGACAACCGATCCTTTCAAAGAAAAACTCCCTGACAGGATCGGACATGTATATAGCTTTAGTGAGTCTCGCCAAAGAAGGAGCGGGTTTGCAAAGTGCACACGCCCTGCAATCCCTGGGAAAAACAGAAAGTAGATAATTTCTCAGACATCTTTTGTTGCCTCAGATTAGTTTCAACCGTCGGGCAGTGACAGACCTGTGTAACCTATAAACGTTCAGTAGGTAACTGGACATCAGCCAGCGAGTTTACTTCTCTCACTGACACAATGAAGGTGTGTGAACACATAATCATTCACTAGAACAAAGACAAAGCCTTCAAATCACACCAAAAAGAAAAAAGATTAAAAGTAGAAAATTTGATCAATCACAATAAATTGGATTTATTATAATTAACTCACCTGTGAGAGAGAGAACGTTACTTAGGCGCTGAAGAAAATTTTAAAAAGCAGTTTTTAACTTTGATTCTGTTTTGTGACTGACAAAATTATTGTTTAATTTTGAGTTCAGCTTTTCTTGAGTTTTCACTCTGGGTAGGAAAAATAATTTGCCTCAAATTGTGAAAATGGGACAATCTTTGTGCAAAATTAACTTTTATGTGTTGGTTCAAACATTGATGCTGTAACATCAAGATAACATTTTTAATTTAAAAAAAAAAAAAAATCAGTACCAATATAGACCACTGTGGGCAGGGCAGGAACATCAAGCAATTTTTATTATTTATTATTTTGAAGCCACAAAAAGTCGATCAGTAAGCAGTAAGGCTGCTCAAATATAGCAAAAATCATCATCTCAATCCCCAATATAGTTTAGCCTCAATTACTTAACATGGTTATTAACTAACTTAAAAAATGTCCTTTTAAAGGTTATTTATTTGGAATTTAAATACAATTGATAATAAACACAGGGTCATCTGGTAAAGCGTTAAGCAGAAAGTATTTTTGACTGCAAAGCTCATCTTGCAAGAGCAACTGGTGCATTGCCTCCACTTTGGTATCTCTCCAGAGGTAGACGGGCAAAAACAGCCCCAGGGTCATTTGGGGACCTGCAATGCAGCCACGGCTCAAGCAGCGGAGAGCTAAAGACAGCGTTTGCCAACTTTTAGTAATTCTTCCATGGGTTACATGTGCCTTTTACTTTTTTAAGATGGATTGTTGATCAAGAGATGGGTCCAAGCTTTTAGGGAGGGGTAAAAACATACCAGTATAAAGGAAAGACAAGAAACAAGAGCTTTGGAAAGAAAAGAAACAGAAAAAAAAACTGTGTGTGTGTCTTAAGCTCACCTGTCTCCAGTGGTTTTCAAACACCATGAGACAGGTCTCTGGGTCTGCAGTGCAGGGGCTGGAAGGGGCGGCACTCCGGCTCGACCGACTCCCAGAAGCCCGAGGGTTTAACCTGCTCAGCCAGCTCATAGTGAAACCAGCTTAAAGCAGACCAAAGGTCACTAAAACTCAATGACGTCGAGTCTAACAGAAGGCAAAGGAAATTATATGGGAAAACAAAAGGAAAAGAAGTGGGAGAGAGGAAGTGCAAAAAGAAGGGCAGAAAGGGAAGGGAAAGTGTATCACAACAGAGAAGAGGAGAAAGAGGTCGGCTGTGCAGGCTGTCAATCCCGCTCAGTGTACATCTAGGAAAAGCCTGCTGCTGCTGCTGCTACAGAAACGTTGTGACCCTGTCCTCCTCGTAGACCCTGTCATCCAGTCTGAAGCCAACACCACTCCATAGCCGGTCAGGACTGGCAGTCTCTGTGTGAACAAAAAAACAAACAAACCCAAAAACAAAACATTAACATCATATAAACCTGGAATAATAACAGCTTCAATCACAAACTTGCTATTACTAAAAGATCTCATTGCATTTCTCTTAATGTGGACTTGAAACATGACAGAATAACCACTAGATTAGAGTGGGAAGTATGTATGTAAGGCAACATGGATACAAGATTCCCTGCCTCACTCGCTGTGGCTCGGGAGGCAGCGTCCATGGCAGTAAGCTACCCCAGGACCCCACAGATCTTTCAAGAAAGCCAATATACATTCAGAGGAATGACTTCAGGTGGACATTGTTGATAAAATACAGATTTATAAATGACATTATGCATATGGCAAAAACTACAAATCACCTTTCAATGGGATCATATCAGCCACAATGTCAGTGAGTGTTCAGACCACACATATTACTCTTAACCCTTTAAGACCTACCATAGAACCAAGTCCGCCAGAGCTTATATTATTTTTTTACATGCTGTGGAGCCATTTTTGGGAGCATTTCAAGTTGCTATACATCAATACAACCATTACAGCCCAGATTTTAATAATATGTCTGCATTAAGTGCATAGTAATTACATAAATTGCAAAAATGTACAATAAACTACAAAAAAAAAAAGTAAAATAGTTTGTTTTTTTAACATATATTTCTAGTTAGAGAAATTTAAGAGGCTTATCCCTCAAAACTGTAAATACAAAAAAGTTGCACAAAATAGTTTCCCACCACAGGAAATTTATTTTGAGTGTCTTCATAGTTTTTAAAATACACCATTTTTTATAAACTGCAGGAAAAACAAAAATAAATATTATAATGCAAATTTGCAAAAAAGCAGCATCTGCATCAAAATAAACTATTTCCAGCAGTGCAATATGAGTCCTAAGCATCCCAGAAACGACACAGAAAGTCATAAAGTCAAACATAACTTTTAAAAACACCAGTATAGGCTCATGAGGCCCTGATGGTAAAAAACTACATTTCTGCAAAATGACGTCACTTCCGGTTTCGGGCAGGTCATGGCGGACATGCGATAGTTCATGCTGATGGACGTAGGAAGTGTTACAAACAGCTGATCGGATCGGCAAAGCGTTTTTCTGGAATATTATGTTTTTGTTGCTGCAAGTGCTTTTTATACAGTTTTTGCAAAACTATATGTGGAAGGAAACTGTGACCGAGGACAAGCTGATGGCATAAGATGTAAGTACAACTCCTCCGGTTTCATATGCAAAAACAATTATTGCGCTAGCTTACGTGGTTGCAGTGCTACCGGGATTTAAAAATAGTTACGCAAAACAGAGCGTGCCCGCTCTGACCGGTTTTAAAGGGTTAAATAAGAATAAATAAAAGCACAGCAATTATCTGAAATGTCATTAATGATTTTGCCCAGTTACACTGAGGTTGAAAAGGTGAGTAGCTCATGGTTGGTGCCAAGCTGTTGCATGTGAAGTGTGTAACATTTTGTGGATAAGTTTAGAAAATTATCGCAATGGAAGAAAAGAAAAGTAGAAAGAGCCGCAGTAAAAGAATTAACAGTTTCAGAAGGTTTAACTACACACCATTTCTATCAGTAACATTTCTGCAGTATCATACTGAAAACGTTAATCCTCATAACACTTGCATGGACTGAGCTCATGAAGGAAGGGAAAGGAAATGTTTTTGCTTTCCTTCATTTTCTATTACATCAAAATGCTTTAAAAAAAATGTCCATGTTATGAAAGGACTGTGCAGTATCAGTAGCTGCTGTGTCCATTTGTCGTCAGTATTTATCACTGGCTGAACACTGCACTCAAGAACATCTAATGCAATTATATACATATACTATATTCCCAAAAGTATTTTGTCATCTGTCTTCACTCCCATATGAACTTGAGTGAAAACCCATTCTTAATTGACAGGTTTTAATATGTCATCTGCCCACCATTTATAGCTATGACAGCTTCTTGTTGAAGCTGTTGATATGTTACAGTGGTGAAAAACCCAGGGTTGGGGCATGGCGGAACCGCGACCGGGCCAGCCAGGGGAGGTTCTGACCCAAATGGTGGCCGAGTTCGTGCCTACCTCTGCACCCGTACCCACTTCTTGGGTGGGAGCGCCTGCACCTGTTCCACGGAGGAAGGCGGATGAGCAACCTCCACTTACACCACCTGCTCATGCATCTTCTCGGCCTGAGCCGATGGACAGCGTGGACAGCATGTGGGAGACAGCGTGCTCACCCAGAGCCGGAGGCTGGCGCCAGGGACAGAGCTGCTCGGCTGGGGCCAGAGGCCAGCATGTGGTCTGGACCCGCCTCGTTTTTACCAGAAGCCAGCGTCTCTATTAGAAGCGAGTGTGAAAACGACAACTGTAATAAAGTGCGCTGAAAAATGCGAATATGTGGTCGGGTCTGCCATACATATGCTACAGTGTGCTTATTTGACCATTCTTCCAGAATAAAAGCTGTGAGGTCAGACACTGATGTTGGACAATAGGGCCTGGCTCACAGTCTCTGCTCTAATTCATCCCAAAGGTGTTCTTTTGGGTCGAGTTCAGGTTTTTGTGCAGATCAGTCAAGTTCTTCCACACTCACACTTCCACACCGCTCATTTAATTCTTTATCGACCTTGCTTTGTGCACTGCGATGCAGTCATGTAGGAACAGGAAGGACCCATCCCCAAATGTTCCAAAGTTGGGAGCATGAAATTGTCCAAAATGTCTTAAGTAAGTAAAATTTATTTATATAGCACATTTCACAGATAAAATTCACAAAGTGCTTTACAATAAGATCAGACATACAAGTTAAAATTAATTAAAAGCCCGTTTGTATAAAAATGTCTTCAGCTGCTTTTTAAAGGAGTCAGTAGAGTCTAGACAGCGTAAAGACAACGGCAGAGAGTTCCACAGCCTTGGTGCCTAAAAAGCCCGATCCCCACGTGTTTTAAACCTAGTACGTGGGACCACCAGTAGCCTCTGACCTGAAGACCTAAGTGCTCGGGATGAAGCATGAGGTTTCAACAGGTCAAAGATATACTGGGGAGCTTCACCGTGCAGAGCTCTAAAAGTTACAACTAAAATTTTAAAATGAACCCTAAAATTTACAGGCAACCAATGAAGAGAAGCCAAAACTGGAGTAATGTGTGACCTCTTGTTTGTACCAGTTAAAAGTCTTGCCGCTGCATTCTGTACAGACTGAAGGCGATCCAGAGCTGATTTGTTGAGACACGTAAAAAGACCGTTACAATAATCCAAACGAGAAGAGATAAAAGCACGAATCATCTCAACTTCTGCCTTTGACACCAGTAGTCTGAGTTTAGAAATGTTTCTTAGATGATAAAAACAGTTCCGGACAAGTTGTTTAGAGTTTTTCTCAAGAGGCATTGAACTCACAAATATAACACCTAAGTTTCTGAGACTCGACTGAAATGAAGGGTCTAAAAAACTGATATGCTGCCTAATTTCTTGGTATGCAAAACATCAAGAGTTCCTTTTACTGGAAGTAAAGGGGGTGAAAAACATTCCCACGCCATAATGCCCCCGTCCGCCAAACTATACATTTGACACAAAGCAGTCAGACAAGTACCGTATTATTCGGGCTATAAAGCGCACTTAACATTCTTTAATTTTCTCAAAAACCCACAGTGCGCCTTATAATCCGATGCGCCTTATGTATTAATTCTGGTTGTGCTTACTAGCCTTGAACCGATTTTAAGTTTAACATCCGGGCATCCATGAAAACAGAATTTATTACATTTAACGGAGTAGAAGTTAGCAGGAAGCTAGCGGAAGTTAGCTCGCTAGTTTCGCTAGTTACCTAAGCATGATATAGCATGTTCTGACTGAGAGATTTCTGAAACAAATTCAAATGTACAGCTCTGCTATCACTTCCAACATAAATGAAGACAGAAAACTAAACAGCAGTGACGTTTGTAGAGCTACTGAAGTTGGGCTAGCTGGTATATAATGATGTGTTACGTGATCGCTAGCGACACAGCTATGTTAGCATAACATTAGCACAGTGAAGCTGGAGGATGAACGCTAACTTTTTTCCGCTCGATAAAAGTTAAGGTGAGGGTTCCCGATGGTTAGGGACAAATTAAATCGCATGGCAGGATGCTGTAAACGGACCAAACCTCAGTCAGGAGAACAACTGAGATAATTCACAATACGAGGTTAGTCATTAATATACTGCAACAACATGGGAATAGAGCAGCTGCAAGAGAAGTCAACACTAATGAATCAATAGTACGGAAGTGGAGGAAGCAAGACGAATGAGTTGAGTAAAGTTTGACTTATCTGACTGTTTTGTTTTGCTTAATGCACCTTACAATCCGGTGCGCCTTATGGTCTGAAAAATACGGTACCGTTTTCCTGGCAACCACCAAACTCACTCATCCACTAGACTGCCAGATGGAGAAGCATGATTCGTCACGCCATTTTCTGTTCTCTGTGGTAGCAATTCTGCTTAATTTGTTAAATCCCTTATCAATATCCTTAATCTAAATGTCATTCTGCTGTCTTAAGTCATCCAATAGACAGAAACCCTTTCTGTGCTTTTACGTGCATGCAAGTAATCAGGTTGTGCTGTATTCGGTTTCCTCAACTGGTTAAGAACAAGAGGTTGAATGGTATAAAATGCACTCCGCCAGTAAGTGGGATATTTGATATTTTCCTTCAGCGCCATCAGAATTTAATAGCTCCAAAAATATCTGCCAGGAAGTAGTGCACTTAGTGAGTTATTGTAAGGATTAGTGAGAAATAACTGAACAGATGGTTAATGATGGATTTTGCTGCTGGAAGGGAGGGGGGAGGGGGATGTTTGTTCTTTTACTGTTGTGCAAACCTACAGTGCAGAACTTTTGGCACTCAGACTTAAAGTGTAAATATCAACACTATTGACTCTTGCATATACAGCGCTGTGCAAATGACTTGACCCACCCCTCATTTCTTTCCATTTTGCTTAGAAAATTAAAGACAGTGTTTGGCATTACAACCTTTATTCGTCAACATAGCCTGAACCCTCCTGGGCAACTCTTGCATGATTTCTTCAAGTTATCTTCAGCAATAGTCTTCCAGGCTTCTAGAAGTGCATTCAAGCTTTTCTTTGAGTGCCTTTTAATTAGATCTCTGTCAAGATGATCCCGCGTTGCTTGAGAGATGTTGAGATAGACTCTGGAGGGGTCAGTCCATGACTGATAGTTTTCCATTGTGCGTTTTTCTATCCAGGTATGCTTTTACTGCATTAGCATTGTGTTCGGGATCACTGTCATGCTGAAAAACAAGTCATTGCCAATCACACACAGACCCAAACCATGCCATAGCCTCCACCGTGTTTTACAGATGTCTGTAGACTATTACTACGGATTCATGCTAATATTTATGCTTATGATAGTATCAATATAAGGACTCCCAAATGTCAGCATACTATGAACTGCAATCACCATTAAAAAAAAGTTCTGGGTTTTGTTTTGTTTTTATTATATGTGTGAGCAAAAATATCGCTGTTGCAAATTTCCTTGAAAAACTGTTATATAATATTGAGACTACATTGAGCACCCCTAACAACAATTTGACCAAAACCTCCAAATTTGGATTCATCGCTCCATCAGATCTGTTGCCATGCGTTTTCAGTCCAGTTCTTGTGTAATTGATGTACCTTAGTGTTCTCTCCCCCTTTCCCTTCCTTAGGAATAACTTCTTGACAGCCACCCTTCCACTGAGACCATTTCTGATGAGGCTTCAGCAAACAGTAGACGTATCAACTGAAGTGCCAAATGCATCGCTCAGGTCCTGTTTTAGGTCTTTGGATGCCCCCACCCCCTCCACCACCATTTTTAATGACTTACTGATCATTTTCTGCAGATAGTTAAGCTGTTCCTCCAGATGTCCAGTGCATTTGACATATTTACCAAGCCGACATACGCTAAGTTATCAACCAATAGCTCGTCTGAAATCTCCTTGTTGGTGCAAAACATGCTAAACCTGTTGAACTGTGTTATCATTGGCACTTTTCATAGATTCAAAGAAATAAACAAATGGGAACAGATTATGTGTTTATGTGACAAGCTGCTAGTAATAAAGTGCCTAAAGACTAGAGATGGCACGATACCACTTTTTAATGTCCGATACCGATTCTGATATCAGAAATTTGGATATCTGCCGATACCGATATGAATCCGATAAAGCGTATTTTGTAATCAATAAAACTGTTTTTTTATAAATATCTTGCTGCATTTTGTATAAGTTCATACTTAAGTTTTAAAAAACAAGAGACCGAAGCTATTATGTTATACCTGTATGCAAAAAATACACTCCACCCAAAACATTTTATAGTTCAGCAACACTGATCGGTCTAATAAATTTAAACCTACACCATCCTCCCTATTCTGGTATTTTAAAGAGTACTTAGTAGAAATATTAAGCAACCTAACTAATAGGGTTGCCAACTCCCAGCAAAAATATTAGAGGGGGGGGGGGGGTTCCCTTGTGGTGGAACCACCCCCTGCCCTTAATCGATGTAATCTTTAATTTAATGCAAGTGTAAAACAAATGCACAGAAATCAATTATTTTTCTACAATAATTAAATAGATTCAACATCTTTCTTCAACAGAATTGCAGACTGCACAGATGGTATCTTCCCAAAGGGAAAAGTACTATAGCTTACTAGGGTATATTAGACTTAACAGTTACTATATACAATAATGGATTTCTATTATAATCGGATGACCACTTTTGTTGTAAGATTCAGATAATTATTTATTCAAAGTTTTTAAATGACGTAACAAAGAAAAATATTTCTTTGTGTCCCCCTTTCCCTGTTAATGCCCAACCTGGCCCACGACAAAACTTTGCTAGACCCGCCCCCACAGTTACCAGCTGTCAGCTACGTAGAAAAGGTGGTGTTATTTGTCTCTCAGAAACAGTTCATAACTTCCTTTCAACTCATTCATGTCACCTAAAAGGTAAACCTGTTTCTCCATCACCTGTTCAGCTCTGATGATTCAGTAAGGACATCTCCTGGTTTCATCTTCATGTTTCCCTCTCACCACATAACCAAACCGACATCATGACCAGCAGCTTTACAGCTGTGGCTCCAGCAAACATCAGCTGATACTAGAAATTAATATTAAATCAATTCTAACAACAGCTGATCAAGCTTAAACGTGCTGCTGTTATTTATCCGCTGGTCTCCTCTTTCTAGCGCAAAGTAGGCAATAAACAAACAAGAAAGACGGGACTTGTGGCAGAAAAGCCGATCAGCTGATCATTGATCAGTTACATGTTTGAAATAATAACAGGAGAGGAAGGGGGAGTGAATGAGAGAAGTAGATGCAACTGCGCAGCAAAGACAGAATAACTCCAGCTTTGTGTCTATTTTTTAATTCTAGCTGAATTACTGGACAAATCGCTTCCTTTTCACCTCGATATGGATCTCCGATGGCCAGTCCAGCTGTGGCTCAATATATCAGTTGTTAAGCTTAACGTGGAAATACTATGCAAACATTCAGGGATGAACTTACACACTTGCTTTACTTCTCTGGGATAGTTTTTGCCAAGATGAAATGCTGCAGTTAGGAAGCATGTAGCGAGGCTCCAAATGCTCCAACAGACCGCTGACAGGTCTCGCAGACAACAGCCGCTCTATCACGTGATACATACTGCTCCGATGCGCCGAGCTGGGTTACGCCAAGTAGCGCGTTTTGTGAGGTGATCGCGTGATACTTCGGCTCAAATTACATTTTTTATTTCTCTCCAATATCCGATCCAGTAATTTAAGTCAGTATCGGACCGGTCCATCTCTACTAAAGACACAATTTTATCCCACCCCCCCATTGTTTTTGGTGTGTAACACTAGTTTATCCTTTGAGTTAAGTGCTTTGTTTAATCCTTGAATGGTCTGGACTGAAAAAAGGTGAAAAAGCAGCCAAAGTCCAAAGAAAGACTTCAAAAGATCTTAAGAAAGTCTGACTCCTTGGAAGCAAAATGTAAAGAAATGAATCCTGGCTCAAGACATTTGCACAGTATTGTATGTATTTCGTATGGATAACATCCCTTAGGCTTGATAAGTTAGTAAGTTCACTTTAACTGAGATACATAAATGTTAAAGTAGATTTCAAACTTTGTTATTGTGGCCACATGATGTGGACCAACATCACATGAACTGGACTTGGATCACACGCAAGTAAGAGGTCTACCAACGTCATGCTCAACTTCCCTAAATCAATAACGCTCAAATGCTTCTCTTTTTTCTCCTTCACTCCCCTGATACAGAGTATTTACACACAAACAACAATGGAAAAGATGGGTTACTGTAGTCCACACTTTAATGACTCAGTGTTCCTTAACATCTGATTCAAACTTAATGACACTGCTTGAAAACTGCTTCAAATGCATAAATTCATAACGAGGATAAAAATAAGATGATTATCTTACCCTGAATGACGTTTAAGGTAACTGCTGATGCAGCTACTGTGCACCAGCATTTCAAAACTTTCTGACCCCGATGTGCAGGAAGTAGAAAATACAGTATATGGCCATTCAGCTTTAGTTTTATTTCAGGTCACACAATCATAAAATGTTTCAAAGTTCAACTAGACACTCCACTGGAGGGAGGCTGCCCTGATAAAGAGAAGTGTTTGTCAAAGCTTAGTCATGAAGAACACCAAAGCAGTCTTGACTGCTACAGTCTCATAATGCAAAGTCTAAAGGTCAAGACCTATTTTATACTAACTAAAAGTATTTATGTGAAAAACTTAGAGCCACCCCTGCCTTAACCAGAAATTCTCCACGTCCGCTCATATCCACGGGGACTGATGATAGTTACTGATAACATCTGTGACACAAGCAGTGAGCAATCATAGACAAGACATGATGACTTAAGGATGTCAGCGGCAACACAACACTGCTTTTTGTTGGCTTAAGTACCAGTGGTTCTGTAGGTGGTGTATGTGCCAAGACAGCAATTCATCTGGAACTGAAAAGGGCGGCATACACCTACAAGTGTTTTTCTCTATCCTTACATGTTGAAGAAGAAGAGGAAGGATGTCAAAGAGTCATAAACAATATAAAAGATGGATGTAGCTTCCATGTGGCCAAAATTAAGCCAATATGGGAGGCCTTAAAATGCATTCTATCTGAAGGCCACCAGATGGCGATAGCTGTGGTTGAACAAAAGACTTCCAGTCCCGTAAAAGACTACAAGAAAACGGCTTTCTGTCTCAACCTCTGTAAACACTTTGCTGATGGGTTTATGGGGTCAGTTACACATTTAGGGTAAAATAAAGTCTTGGTCATACCGTATTTCAAAGATGGAGGCCTGTCCATGCCACAAAACTGCACACTCACTAACTAATGACTTGTGACTGACAAGTTGTTAGCCACACAATTTCACAGTCAGACCAGCCCTTCCTCGTCATCTGGGTTTTTTGGGTTTTTTGTCTTTTTGCAACCAAGGTGGCAATGGCAGAAACACTCATCTTGAATCTTTAAAACAAACACTGAGGTTATGTTGTAGTAGCTGTGATGATCGACTTGCATACGGTTGTAATAAACTTGAGTGACATGACAGCTGGAACAGGGTTTTATTGAACAAAACAGAAAATGATTAGTCATTGTTTATCAACTTTCCCTGCAGTGTACTAACTAGTTAACAACTTACAATTAAACCACTGCTTGACTCTTCCTCATCAGCGGCTCAGCTATGATGCACACTCGTGCCTCTGCCACTGCCTACTGCTTTTTCTGCAAAAAGCATCAATGCATATCAGAAAAACATGTATCCTATATCTTTAACTGTGACAGGCAAATATTATTAAATCAATACATGAATCAGGTTGTAGAAACAAAAGAATACTTTCAGTCTGCAACCACCATCATTTTGTCTGTTATAAAAAATAATATATGAATGTGATTTTCCTTTGCATAATCCAAAGCTTTTCTAACAGTGCAGACGTGAACTAATAAGACACCCGGAGGAGCGTATGCTTATTTTCTAATACTGATTCATCTGTTTTTTAATCACATATTTCCTGCCCCAATGTGGCACACTCATATTGACTCCTCTCTAGATCAAATTTAAATAATCATCCATCACTGAAGCTATAGCACCGGTAAATGTTCACATCTGGGAAGTTGAATCGAGCAGAATCTGGTACATTTTGCTTGAAAATGACCCAAAACGCCAAAAACTGAAGTCGTTACAGATGCTCTTCTCTTTATCTGAAAACCGCAATTTTATTCTTACTCTTGGAAGGCTGAAAGATGTGTCTGAAAATAGTTACACGTTAACTTTCTGTTAAGATGGTGAAATTATTATCTAAACCCAGTGAATAAAGATAAACCTAGAGAGTGTACGTTCTCAAACAGACAAAGGCTTTTCTATTCAACCATGATTTAATCTGTTGATGCTTATTCGAGATCGGTGATCTACTAGTTATTCTGGGCACAGAAGTGACAGATTATTAGAGTTGTGTAGTTATAATTCCAAAGTCCAACACAGTCCACAGATCTAATTCAAAGTTCACAGGTAAGATCACAACACAAATCATCAATCACTGCAGTATTTGGGGGTCATGTGTCCCGTTCAATCTGACACACTGCTAGAGCACACACAGTGCACACACCAAATACTACGCCCTTTTCCCTAAACCGGTTGGTTTGTCATGACTTAGCAGCACTTGAGCTTTTCTGCACTAGATCTCACTTCAGCCAAGCGAGGCTCCTTACGCTGTGGTTCGACAGAAAACAACAATGTATTTCAAATGCAAGACGGAGGACCAAGCTAATTGACACTGCAAATATAATCAGCTACCTTAGAAATGCCAGCAACGCATATAGTTAATTTATGTAGTTGTCGTGCTGTTCACTTCACTATGAGGTCATCGAGAATCTGCCTACCTTGTGTGAGTCTCAACAGTTGTTGCGAGGTGGTGTTTTCCTTGGGCAGCTACCTGCTAGCTGGTTGCTAGCAAGTTAGCACTGGTATGCTGCTAGCGACTAGCTGCTGATGAATTCCACAATGTCAGAGCAGTTAGCGGTTTCAAGATAGGAGGCGACCAAAAGACAACCCGCAAGACAGACGACAGTGAGTCAGGGACGCTAAGAAATTAACCACTCCTTCACTGAGGCTGCTGTGCATCCTGTTAGCAACAGATAAACATCCCATTTGATGGTTTCTCAAACACTCTTCGCTTTCCCGCAGCCATCTTACTTTAACTCCGCCCACACGTCTTCTCTGACTCACAGCGACGCTGCCTCGCACAGCTGTATGAGGGCTTTAAAGTGCCCAGATTATATACACTGCGTGCTAAACACAACGCACAAAGCTGAAACTTGTGAAAAATCGCTTGGCACCATGTTTGACTTTGGAGTTAGTTTGCAGTCCTCACCTCTGAGTCGGATAACTGGTTTTATCAGTGGACCTGAAAGCTCCAGTTAATGCACCTTCAGAAAAGTCATGCAAATAAACTAAGCACAGGCAAATAAGGAGAGCTTATCTAAACGTAAAGACCCCCAGCAGTCAAATAAAACAGCGTAGCTTAAACATGGAAACATGGAAAGCAAATCCACATAGCAAATACAGAAATGTATGGAGGTTTTTACCACTGGGGAAAAAGAAAAGCCATTTATAAGTGTTAATTTTGTATTATTAGGTCAACATTTTAAGTTGAGTATTTCAAAATTTATTTCACACTAGGGATGCACCGATACCCGATACTTGTATCGGGTATCGGGGCCGATACTGTAAAACGTGTGTACTCATTCTCGGAAAAGTTAACCGATACCATGAACCGATACCAACTTATTTCATTAGTCAGAGGGTGGCTTGTCATTTCTGTTGTAGTTTTTTAGATTGGCCACTAGGGGGACATCCCGCACTAAACAGGCACAGGGTTAGACGAGTGAGACTGGCAGCTCCAGATAAAAAAAGAGAAACTGGAGGCTGCTGTAGCTAGGCTAAACAAAATGTCAGCAGTGTGGAACAGCCAACTTTAACTCAGGTTTTGGAAAAGCGATGAAAAATGTCAAGAGAAAATCCACAGGCAGTTAAAATAACAGAGGCTCTGACTCATTTTATCGCTCTGGATGACCAGCCAATGCCAGTCGTGGAAAACAGAGGATTGCACCGTCTTCTCAGCATACTCGAGCTGCGATATGAAATTCCCAACCGCCCACACATCAGGGAGATAATGGTGCCAAAACTTTCTGAAGAGGTAAAGACAAGCAGTGTGTGCACGATGTCAGTCCTCGGTTTAACGGCACAGTGGACTGATGAGGACTTTGTTCGTCAATGCCAAATACTTTCGTTATTTTGTTTGTTTGTTTACAATATGGACACTGCAATAATTTAAAAACGTATTTTATTTGCAAACCTAATTTGTATTTATTTTATTCCAAACAGAAGTGTTTATTTATTATTCTGAAAGCTCGAGACAGTGCCAATAGTTCAGTGATATTTTGTTAAATTACAATGTGGAGACTCTGCAATAATTTAACAGAAGTGCTTAATTTTCACTTGAAATTTTTTTGTGGTCATTTTTATGAAGATTTTATTTTTTATCGGCAGAGAATAAAATAAAACCTGTCTTCCAATTCATTGTATTTGTGTGTGTGTGTGGTAGAAGTATCGGTTTTTGTACTCTGTATCGGCAAGTACTCAGATCCAAGTATCGGTATCGTATCAGTTTGAAAAAATTGGTATCGTTGCATCCCTATTTCACACCAATTATATTGTAGGCTAAAGACTTTACAATATTACAAGAAGATGCCAAAAATTAAACAATCTCAATAATCAAGTCAAATTTAAGGTATATTAAAAAGAATCCATACCCTATTCATTTATAGACAGACAGTGACATCCTCTCTGTAGTTTGGGCTCTATGATCTTGTCAGTGTTTGCTGTGTCTGAATTTTAAAGAGATAGCCTGCTCTGGTTTTCCGAGAGAGTTAAGAATTCCCAGAAGACACATGACATCTGTTATGGTTTCCCTCCATAGAGACCAGCATCACCAGGCAGTGATCAGGTAGACCTGGGTTGTTGTTAGGTGGACTCTACAGTGGTGCCTGTGTGTTCCTCTTCATCATGAGCAGTACTCGCCTAAAAAATACGTTCATTTAAGGCCGATGTTTGGAAAATGGATATAACAGGTGATGTTAGTATCAGAGGGAACCGATGGCAGAGGCTGTTTAGGCGGCAACAGGGGCAGAAAGCCTGTGGGGAAGGACAAGATGGTGTCAAGGATAAGGGAAAACATAACACTTTCCTGGGCATCATTTTGAAATTTAAGTAAGTATTATTGATTAAGCTGAATCTTTTTGGAGAAAGAAAAGTGCAGCTGTGATACAACAACAACAAGGCTGTTATTCGATTAGGCAGCTTGTAGAATGACAACATGTTTCTAATTATTAAGATTTAAAACATTTGACCTGTTTGAGATAATTAACACAAATTAGATAAGATATAATATCATTGATTCATGACAAGAGTCTTTCATCGTTTTGTTCGGGCTCCTGTTTTGGCAAATATTTCACAGTGAAAAATCCTAATAAATTTTCCTGTCACAAGCAATACTTCGGTTAATAATATGACCATGACAAGTCTCAAATCATAATATTTATGTGACTCTGTTCTTCTCTTCTTTCACCTCTTCAACATTTCTCAGCTGGAACGAGTTCATTGTTGATCCAGCTGAGCAGTTTTATTATGTCTGGATTCAGGTCATGACACTACCCATCGTTTACAACTGGGTAATCATCATTTTGAGGTAAAGTAGTGCAGTGTGGTATGTTTGCAAATGGTAATCATTCCTGAGCATATAACAACAGTGCATGATAGGACATTTTCTGAAGCAATGCTTGTGTTTTTCAGGACTTGTTTCACTATGATAGCACTGAGCTACCTCCCTGTGTGGCTTACTCTGGACTATGTGTCAGACCTCATGTATATGATTGATATGATCATCACTCTTCACACTGGTAATTCCGTCGGTTTACAGTGGGAGTTCAAATTCCAACTTACTTTTGTCATGTGCAAGTTTTACATAATAATAATAATAATAATGGATTAATATAGCGCTTTTCAAGGCACCCAAAGCGCTTTATAATGCCACTATTCATTCACTCTCGCATTCACACACTGGTGGAGGCAGCTACAGTTGTAGCCACAGCTGCCCTGAGGCAGACTGACAGAAGCGAGGCTGCCATATCGCACCATCGGCCCCTCTGGCCAACACCAGTAGGCGGTAGGGTAAAGTGTCTTGCCCAAGGACACAATGACCAGGACAGAGAGCCCAGGGATCGAACCGGCGACCTTCCGGTTACAGATAGGCTTCCCAACCCCCTGAGCCACGGTCGCCCCAAACCCTTTATCATATTAAATATGACAGTCTTTTTTCCCTCGCTGCTTTCTATTCATGTGGCAGCTGTAGCTATGGCTACAGCTATAATGAGGAAAAGTCATTTGGATGCTTTCTAACAGTTAGAGCCAACCTGTGTATTGATAAATTATATCACTGTGTGATGAGTATTCTGGGCTTCATTAAACACTGTTTTTGCCTCTTCAGGTTGCTTGGATCAGGGCATCCTGGTCAAAGACCTGATTCAGTTGAGGAAGCGCTACCTGCGCTCTAAACATTTCCTCTGGGACCTGGCTTCCATTCTTCCTTTCGACTTCCTGTATTTTGCATTCGGCATCCAAACTCCTCTGGTCAGAATCAACCGCCTTTTGCGTATCCCACGACTCAACGAGGCCTTGGACCGCATGGAGACAAGAACCTCCTACCCCAACACCTTCCGCATTGCCAAGCTCATGATCTACATCTTTGTGCTTATCCACTGGAATACCTGTCTGTACTTTGCGCTGTCCAGCAGCCTCGGCTTTGGAAGTGATCCTTGGGTTTACCCTAATATCACCGACACAGAGTTTGGCTCCATGCGACGTCAGTACTTTTACTGCTTCTGGTTTTCCGCACAGATTTTAACCACGGTGGGAGACATCCCCCATCCAGAAAGGGAAGAGGAGTTCATGTTTATGATCGTAGACTTGCTCATTGCTGTGTTGGTGTTTGCGTCAATTGTTGGCAATGTCGGCAATGTCGTCACAAGCCTAAGAGATCGCGATAATGTCTTCTTCCCTAACCATGAGCTGGTAAGCTGATGGAAGAGCCAAGCTTATTGAAAATAATTTTAATAATGAAGATTGTGTGATAGCCAGTGTTGGGGAGTAACGGAATACATGTACCGCCGTTACGTATTTAAAATACAAAATATGAGTAACTGTATTCCGTTACAGTTACCGTTTAAAAAGGTGGTATTTAGAATACAGTTACTTTGTTGAAATAAATGGATTACACGGCGGTACTTCCCTGTTTCATATTGTGGCGGGTCAGGACTGTTTGGGTTTTGTTTGACAGCTACGTTCTGTTGTTCCAGGCGGCAGCGTTACGGTTGCCATGGTTACAGGGTGACGCTCTCTCTCTGCGTGTTTCCTGGGTGAGAGAGCGCCTGTTGTTGTTGTGCTAAGCTAATAGGCAGAATGCTACAGGTATAGCTCTAAAGAATGTAGCATCATAGGCAGTGTAGTCCGTGCTGCAGGGAGAATGGACTGCCATACACGTTATGTGTCTGTGAGCGAGGGAGGGAGAAAAAGGAAAAGTACGAGCTGTCATCGAGCAGAAACGGGAGCTGGAAGCATGTAAATATAATAATAACACTGCAGCCAAGAAGAGAGCCTGACGAGCCCAGTTGTAAGTAAGCTATTAAGACTCGACTGTACACCGTGTTCGTGTTTTCCTCCAAAAACAATAAGTTCCGTTGCAGCAGCCTTTCAACGCCTCTCTCTGTCTCTCGCTAGCAAAGTTGACCCAGACAACAAAGTAAAGCTAGTTTTCAGCTACGAGCCGACACAGAACCCACCGTATTAGCCAGAGGTCCCTTTACTACGGTTCGGAGCCGCGGACCTTCAGTAACAGTAATAAATCACAGCAATAGTACATTCATGTAGTTGTAAACATCATGATAATATATTAAGTAATCCAAAGTATTCAGAATACGTTACTCTCATTGAGTAACGTAACGGAATACATTACAGAATACATTTTGGGGCATGTATTCTGTAATCTGTAATGGAATACATTTTAAAAGTAACCTTCCCAACACTGGTGATAGCTTTCTTTAGCTAACATTTATAGAAAATCAAGTTTTTCTTTCCTTCTTTCAGGTAAAGGCATACCTGCGCAGTCATCACGTTAGCAAGGAGCTTCGAGAGCGTATCAACAACTGGTACCAGCATCTTTACATCAACAAGAAGATTATGCGAGAAAATGAAATCCTGCAGCAGCTGCCTCTGCATATGAGGACAGAGATCGCGGTCAGCGTTCATCTTCGCACACTCTCCAAAGTCACCATCTTCCAGAACTGCGACAGAAGTCTGCTGGAGGAGCTGGTTCTCAAACTAACACCTCAGGTCAGAAAGCTGGCAAAGCTGTGTTTGTAACTTATAGTCACCAATTTGTTTATAGAGCACACAACTAAACTGAATAGCACCTGCTCTCTGTAGAATGTGTTTCAGTAGCTTATTGTTATCTTGCAGATCCGAATTTAACACTGTTGTTGGTTTACCTTGACAATGCTTTTGTAATAAAACAATCCTTTAAAGGCTGATGAAGTCTCACCTGCTCTTTATCTTTTTATCTTGTAGGTGTTCAGTCCAGGAGAGTACGTCTGCAGGAAAGGAGATGTGGGCCATGAAATGTACATCATCAAAGAAGGAAAATTGGCAGTTGTGGCAGATGATGGGGTTACAGAATTTGCTGTGCTGAGTGATGGGAATTTCTTTGGGGAAATTAGTATCCTTAACATCAAAGGTATGTTAAGTGATTTGGGCATGCTCTTACAAGTGAATTTGTTTAGCTGGTGAAGAGACACACGGACAAGAAGCAGGCCGGCTCTTTTTCTTCAGTTGTCTAGAAAATAAAACCGAGACTTAGTCTCAACAATGGTAAAAGTATTCTTTCAGACTATTAGAGATGCTTGAAACAGACAAGTATTCTCTATAAAAGGAGGGAACGTGATTTCTGCACATTTAAAGTGAAGAATTATGATTAAAATACCAATTATACGAAGAGTTTTTTAATTGTAGTACAGCTGAAATTCAAGGTGGAATTCTGTTCAGAGTTTTCACAAGAAGATGACTCGGATGAAAGAAAATTGCTTCTGAAGGCATCTAAAAGTGTAGAATTGGAATTGGGAATGTTGGTGTATGAAGAAAGCAAACAAGTTTACTTTCAAGTGGTTGTGCTGAATTACAGTTTTTACAAATTTGCAAAAAATCTCTAGAAGTGTCCACAACACCATAACATACATACAACCACAGGTCCAAAAGGTGGGACATGGTGTAAAATTTAATGTAAATCTCACAACCCCATATTGCACATTGAATAGAATATAGAGAATGTATCCTGTTTAACCTGAGAAAATGCAACATTTTAAGAAAGACTTTAGCTCATTTTGAATTTGATAGCAGCAGTACATCTATAAAGTTGGGACAGGGCCGTGTTTGACACTCTGTAACATCCCTCTTCTGTTAACAACAGTCTATAAACATCTAGGAACTGAGGAGACCAGATATAGATGATAAGATTTTCAAAGGGTCCACAATTTTATGCTAACATTATTTTGAAATGCTATTGATAATAGAATATTGGTTTATAAGATTTACAAATTATTATATTCTGTTTTTTTATTTACAGTTTAAACTTTTTTGGTAAGTGCAAAGGTATTTTTGGCAGCCTATAATTCCTACTCTATGATTGGTTTAGTTGAAGCTGTCAGTTGGATTTTTCTTTTTTTCACATTCAAAATATTATGGATGATTATTACTACTTTCTTTTACTATTTTTCTTTATTTGTTTCCTTGATGTACTACTTCACACTGATGGCTGTTAAAAAACAGACACCTGTATATCAGGTGGCTGTTTTTTAACTGCAATCAATTGGAATTTGCTTTGAGGGCTGGTGTCCAGTCACGTAGGAACAGGAAGGACCCATCGCCAAAATATTCCCACAGAGTTGGGAGCATGAAATTGCTGCAAAATATTTTTGTATGCTGAAGCATTAAGAGTTTCTTTCACGCGAGCTAAGGGGCTGAGTCCAACTCCTGAAAAACAACTCAACACCACAATCCCCACTCCACTAGACTTTACACTTGGAACAGTGCACTCAGACAAGTACTGTTCCCCTGGCAACATTCCCGAAAACAGATGGAAAAGCATAATACGCCACTTTATAGAACACATCTTCACTGCTCTGGGATCTAGTGGTGCATGTTTTACACCACTGCATCCAAGACTTTATACTGTGCTTGGTGTTGTATGGTTTGGATGCAGCAGCTCGGCCATAGAACCCCATTCCACATTGCATCTACATCTACATTGCATTGAGGAAATTTCACAACTGGACTTGTTGCACCGGTGGTTTCCTATCACGGGCCCATGCTGGAATTCACTGAGCTGCTGAGAGCAACAAATTCTTTCACAAATGTTTGTAGAAGCATTCTGCATGCCCAGGTGTTTGATATTATACATCTGAATTCAATGATTTGCATGGATTGCAATATAGTGTATATAGTGTATAGTGTATATTCAATTAACTTTATTTCCTAAGATCAAAACAAGAATGATTGGCTGGTTTTAAAAGTCTTGAATGAACCAACAAATGTTGGTAACATCCTTAAAATATTTAGGTTTGTCAGGTTTTTACAGAAATACTATTCTCTTTTATTACAGGTAACAAGTCAGGCAACCGCAGGACTGCCAACATCCGAAGCAATGGGTACTCTGATCTCTTCAGCTTGTCCAAAGAAGACCTGACAGATGTATTATCGGAGTTCCCTGCAGCCAAACGTCACCTGGAGGAGAAAGGCCGACAGATCCTCACTAAAATGGGCATGTTGGAGGAGAGTGGGGAGAAAGAGGAAGGGGAGGGAGAGAAAGTGGAAACCAAGATAAAAAGACTAGAGAACAACTTGGAGGTTCTGCAAACTAAATTAGCTCGACTAATGATGGAATTGGAATCAAGTAACCACAAAATGCAGGCCAGGGTGGCGCAGCTGGAGCTGGAAGTTTCAGAATTGGAGACTCAGCTGTCAGAAGATGATGGAGAGAGAGACAGAGCATCGGGAAGAGGGCAAGGTGTGGGTAGGGAGGCTGAATGGGAGCGAGAGGAGGCAGAGGGAGAGGAGGAGGAGGAAGAAGAAGGCTCATATATGAAGAGGGAAAAACAGGGACATGGAGATGATAGTAATGATGTCACCAAAGAGGGAGATGGTGAGAGCACTAAAAGTACAAAGGAAGATGCTGAAAGGGTGGTAGAGGGAGATAAATGTAGGCCAAAAAAAACAGATAATCAAGGAGATAAAAGTGAAGATGATGGAGAGAAGATCCAAGGAGATGACAGACCTGGGAAAGAAGATGGAGCTGAGATTGAACCTGAAAATGGGAAAGAAGCGAAAAGTGGAAAGAGAGAATCTGAGGAAGGGAAAAGGAGGAAAAGGATAAGGGGAAGAAAGCTGAAAGGTAGAAGAAATGAACGAAAAACTAAGAAAAAATGAAAAGAAATGTGACCTGTGTTTTTCCCATATGCGTTTGACCTTTTTTATACTAACAAATATTTTTTTAAAAACATAAATTATTAGGAAACGCTGCAGTGGATATTTGTTCCCCTAGATGGCAGCATTGCATTCCTCCCTTCTAAGTCATCGTCAAGAAAATCAATGTATTAACCCCTCCCCTCTCCCTTTAGTATATTTATACAGTTTTCAATAAAATAGTCTTATTAGTTTGGTTTCTTTGTTTGTTTCTTTTTAATTCATTAATTTACAATATACATGACATGTTGTCAAAGGTGTGTTCACTTTTATTCTTTTAATATGTATTGGTTACTGACAGCAGATTCCAATATTTTAAATAAAACATTTAACCAGCAATTACAGACGTTTTCTTGCATCCCTTTAATGTATTGTCCCTATGACTAAATTACGTCTGTTAACACCATATATCAAAGTGCAGCTGTTGTGTAGCTTGGTGAGATCCTTGCTCTAAACTACGCCCGAATGAAAAACAAAGAAGAGGACCAGAAACCGCAACGGAGTTTTCCAATCCTCATCCTCATAATTTTATAACACACGCACATCTTTAAATTGGTGCACAGCACACCACAGAAAAATGCTGGCTTCCTGACAAACCTGTCATTTATATCCCTCCATGCGAAAAGCGCCTGCTGGCCCTTTAATTACGCACGGCTTACGTACTTCCCGGAAGCGCGGTGGGGACACAGGCCCCATCGATTCAACACAACTGCATACATAAGCACTTACTAATAATAAAGCACTGTTTGTATGTCATTTTCATGGAGTGCTATCGCTAACACATATGGCGGGTCAAGAGGAAAAGCCAATCATCTATACCATGGAAAACAAGCCGATTGTAACATGTGAGTGTTTGTTAAACGGAGACGTTCACTCTTTTATTTTTTATGGTCTTGACAGCTAGCCTTGCTAGCTGCATTCATTAGCTTATTTTGGCTAAGCTAGCTGTCACCCTTACAATAACCAATTTGTAGTCGCTGCTTATGTGTATAGCAATTGGGGATGGGTTATTTTCAAACTGTTAAGCTGTAATATTTTTAGACGTGCATACTGCGCCGTGTTCGTGTTAAATGTTCTCAGGAAAGACGGTATGTCTCTTAGCTAGCTGCACTGATTAACAGGCCCAGCTAACGATAGAACGTCACGGACAGGTGCTGCAGTTTTAGTGGGGTATCATATTGTTCCTTGCTATACAGCCACAGTTTTCCCTGTCGGGAGCTCGAAAAGTAGCTATTGTGGTGGGTGCCAGCTTCATCTGATTTCGCAGGCCACTCCATTTTTAGTGTCGTGGCCCAGTAAAAGAGTAGATAGAGGCTCTAGGAAATGAGACTATGAATGAAAATCATTGGTGGCACACTTTGACGTTCAGACATTGGGGTTCAAAAACGAAATCGCAGGTAGATCTCAGCGTGTGGATATAGGGATCCCTTGTCGTTCCATAGGGGTTATCGTGTGTCCTCCACTAGACGGTTGCAGTCTGTAGTAATAGGTCCTTTTACAGATATAAAATATGAAGTTAAGGCCTTAGAGATTGTAATGCTCTTAACAGTAAATGTAATATGAAATGAAAATGACACCTTACTGTTGCAGGATTTATTGTCAGGGTTTCTGTGTAAATTACTTACTGTCTCAAGTTGGATACTGAAAACGCAGTTTGTGTGTGATTGTAATTGTGCATAAGTGGAGACCTCGGGTTACACTCTGGTTTACTCTGGCCGTGTGATCATTGATTTACACAGAGCTTATGCCACTCAAATAGTGTGCGGTTGTGTTCTTGATGATAGCAGAATTAACATATGATGAAACACTGATTCGCTCAGCAACATTTAGGGATGAGGAGGGATACATCAGAGTATGTCTATGTAGTAGATGAGCAGCAATGTGCCAAGTGTGTGAGAGCAGCTAACTCAATGCAAGGATCATGAGACTGGTGTTTGCTTTGCAGCTTCAATAGCAGCTTTTGTGAACATCCAAAGTTCATTATTGTTTGCATTGCACTGGGTATATCAAGAACTGTTGAGCTAACACAAACAACTGCAGTATCCCAGTGTGGGTGATAAAATGCTGAACTTCAACAGTTAAATATGGCGGTTTCAGATTAGAACAACAAATCTGACTTGTTTGTGCTAAATTGACCAAATTACAGAGTATACAGGAAGACATGAACATTTTGTCACTGTGATGACGGTACAGGCACATTATTGAAGTCATACAGATTTTAGTATTTGATACAATAGTTAGGTTAACCTCTTTGTGTCCTCAGTGCTTTGAATTTTGTTTTCCACTTGGTATTTATTTTGGTTTTATTTGGGCAGAGGCAACAAAACCTTTTTAGTTAGTTTTAATGACTGAAACTGTTTGATAAAGCTTAGGAAAAGATCTAAAAGAAAAAAATATTAACGCTGGATGTGGAAAAGTGAAGTTTAAATAGTGTGTTTAAAAGCGATTTAAGGAGTGCTTTTGCAAATGTACCTCACTCAGTGTATTAGGCACTGATGCAAAGGAAACGGCAGAATTGGACGATATTTGTGGCACTGTTGGGGTGAACGAGATCCACATGCATACGTTCTGGTGTGTTCAGAATGCGGAGGGTATGGTGGTACATGAACCAGTTCTCCACCTGCTGCCAGTGGTGGTTAGACTGGTCCTCCTGTTCACACCCCGCAGAAAAAGCAGTAACTATTATCCCCATCTCTAGTCTGATGGACAACTGCTGGCGACATCGAGGACTGCCACAAAAGAGTCAAATTGACCTGACGTCGAGGTTGAAGTACTGACTGTGTGGGATATTTGGTTACATTTTGTTTCATAAACCACGTGGTTTCCTTTTACTTTTCAAGTGTATTCAAAGAAAACATGGTTTCACACCGGTTCACTGGCTGTGGCCTGTTTGCAGTGTAGCTTTAAACAAGTGCTTTAGGCACTGTTCATCAAAACCCACTCATCTACCTTGAATGACAGCTTGATAATTTCTAAAATTGGACACCATTGTTCTGCAGGAGTGGTGACTCTACCAGTCAGCGCTGGTAAAAGTGAATTCACGGAGTGTAGGAGGCATATGGAAGAGAAGACTAAAAAAGAGGAGCATGTCTGAACCATTATGTCACAGTCACAACTCTTTTTGTAGTTTTCTACCCTGGTCTGTATCAAAGCAGTATCAGCAGGAGTGAGAGGGATTCTTTTTTTTTGTAATCGCAGGTGGGGTGTGAACAACAAGTCATGTAGCAAAAAAGATCAGATGTTTGTTTTTCCAATAGCAATGGCTGATTCTGGCTCTGTGTAGGGCAGTGCACTGTGATAACAGGTGCTGATGCATGCGTGTTTTTGCACTTTTATTTTTGCATTGCTGATCATGTGCTCTATTATAGCAACTGGCACTGCATAGAAAAATAGACGGTTTAACTCAAATCCCTGGTTTTAGGTATTCGCTTTCTTTACGACCAATGATTGATCTGTAGTGTTTTCTGCTTTCTGTCAGTTGAATCTTTTACGGATGTTGAGCCATGTGTGGGTTAAAATGACTGCGACTGTGAAGGCTAGTCCAGACTGTATTTACAGATGACACCGTGATGAAAGCAATTCAACTCAATTCAATTTTATTTATATAGCGCCAAATCACAACAAAAGTCGCCTCAAGGCGCTTCATAGATACAGAGAAAAACCCAACAATCATAGGACCCCCTATGAGCAGCACTTTGGCGACAATGGGAAGGAAAAACTCCCTTTTAACAGGAAGAAACCTCCGGCAGAACCAGGCTCAGGGAGGGGCGGGGCCATCTGCTGTGATTGGTTGGGGTGAGAGAAGGAAGACAGGATAAAGACATGCTGTGGAAGAGAGACAGAGGTTAATAACAGATAACAGAAAGCAAGGATTGACAGTGTTAAACTTTAGTTGTGTAAATATCTTCTAGTCTAGTCTGGAGCTGTGTACAGTTGCCTCCTGGACAGTTTTAAACATAAAAAAGAAGTAGAAATCCCAAGAATGATGTTGTGGAAGCAGAGGAGGCTTTATTCTGGAGACCTTGACATCATTTAGACCCAGAGGGCTGTTAAACAGCAGATATAGAAGAAGAGTGCAGCGCAGGAGGTTGATGCTGCCAGACTAGCCCGACGAAAACTTTGACAACATTTTCCCTAAATTAAAGTGTCATCACAGCTCGACTGTCTTGGCATCTGGTGAAGTTTTATTGCAGATTCTGAAGGTGTTTAAAGTTAAAAACAATTTGTCACTTTGTGCAGTGATTGTTTACTCCATTTCTGATATTTTCATACAAAAAAGAATTCACTTTGCATTTTGTTCCCAATTCTTATTTTTTTTTTGGTCAGTCATTATTTTTATTATTGGTGTTACTGCTGTTCTCTATGCTATAAAGTCAGTTAAAATACCCTGAGTGTCTTCCCCTTATCTGGCTTCACTTGCCTGACACTGGCAAGTAGGGCTGCTCGATTATGGCAAAAATGATAATCACGATTATTTTCACTGAAATTGAGATCTCGATTATTTGACGATATTTATTTAACAATAACAATGTGTTGAATAATGACTTTAAAGATTGTCAAAAAATAATATAAAATAGTGCAAATACTGATAACAGTGCAAATGTTTGCAATATAAAAAATAAATGAAAAAAATAACTTCTGCTTAGCTTTCCGAGCTTCCCTCGGGTCCTCTTAATCAGCGGTCCCCAACCCCCGGGCCTCGGACCGGTACCGGTCCGTGAGTCGTTTGGTACCGGGCCGCGAGAGTTGAGGCTCAGGTGTGAAATGTATAGTTTTCAGGGTTTTTATCGGTTTTCAGCGTTATTTTGTTATCGTTTTTATCGTTAACTCGGTTTTCCTGGGTCTTTTCACGTGTGTTATGAATAAATTTTCTTTTTTTCGGTACCGGTACTAGTTTTATTTTGTTGTATTTATCCGCGACACCTTAAAGGCCGGTCCGTGAAAATATTGTCGGGCATAAACCGGTCCGTGGAGCAAAAAGGTTGGAGACCGCTGCTCTTAATTGTTGTGACACGTGTTCGAAATGCAGAGAGGTGCGCTTGATTTGCCACACGGAGCAGTGCGAGAGTAAAGGACGAGGGAGGGGCTAATAATCGGCTCGGTCATTTTTAATGATCGTTGAAAGCCCAGATCGTAATCGAGATTGAAATTCGATTAATTGAGCAGCCGTACTGGCAAGCAGGATAAATGGTCATATGAAGTTGGTTATCAATTGGCTAAGTTAACCCAGTGTTGTGTGTTCACATCAAAGTGGTGTTTGATGAATCATGTGACTTTTCTTCCACCCAGAATGATCCCTATGACCGGTACAACAGAAATCTTATCAAGTTGTTCAGAACAGAAATATAACAGTAAAATGCAAGACTGTCGTAAAAAAGGAAGAAAAGATGAAATACAGATTTTAGTTCCAGTTAATAAGTTTATCCTTAAGCGCTCTCAGCGCTGCTGTTGGTGGCTGCATATTAGAGTGCTGAAACTTTAAACTGGACCAGTTTAAACATTAAAGATTACAGGCTGATAAAGGAGACGTGGAAATCACTTCAGTTTGTCGGAGATCAAAGTGAAATTAAGTTGATTTATTGAGGTGTTCTAGTAACTGCATTTAGTTTTTATTCTCAGATGCAGAGTCGGTGCTGTTTAAGGGTTTGAGAGTAAAGGTTAAACACAGACAGAATTCAGACTTTATACAAGCACATTTGATACGAGCGGCAAGCACAGTGTAGGTGTCCTGTTTTAGGATCGGATATTAATGCTTGTGATCACTGATTATTGTAAAATTGTTTGCTGCCAACAGAAAACAAGAACCAAAGAATAAAGCATCTAAAAATCTATATTATTGATTATTGATTCTAATCAGGGAAACATAAAGATATTACACCCTCGTACTGTTCCCACCCAGGGAGCATCCAGTGACGCTATTTTCTGCAGAGAAGGTTGGTTGATTTCATACTTGTTGATCTCTAATCTGCTCCAGAGCAGGTTGGGTCACATCATAGGTTACCTTGGCCATTTACCCTAATAAGAAGCGAATCATCTTCGTAGAATAGAAAATGAAAGGTTAACCCTGAAGTTACCTGGATAAGGCCTCTGCTCGCTCTGTTTTAACTCAGGTGTGACTTCCTTTTAAGCTGGTCGGGGAAACTGTTATTGTCAAGAAGACATGAGAATTTTTTTAACAACAATATTCCATTACCACCCCTTGAACTATTGCATTTGTTTTGCGATGACCTAATTTTTAACCCACCTTGTCTTCCTGTTTTTGTGTCAGGTGCTGGAGATCAGGCGTTGTTTACTTCTCTTTATACCTCATTGGCTCAACAGCTTCCCAGAGAGCCAATGGAGTGGAGGAGGTGAGTTTGTTTTTCTTCTTCTTCTTTCCTTTCAAATTTCACAGGTTAGTTTTTCACCAGCAGCACATTACAGTCAACACAATACATTTGTATTACATTTATTGATCACACAGAAAAACCTCAGGAGCAGAGCACAATGAGAGACGTTCTAGAGGAAGCAAAGGTGTAAAGAATTTAAAGAGGAAGTAGGAGGTCCGTTCATCATAAACCATAAATGACAGTAGAGACACAAACTGGTTGATTTGGCTGAGCATGAAGTGTAGCAACAGAAAAACACGATAAGGTTAGAGCAGGGGTCTGCAACCTTTAACACCCAAAGAGCCATTTGGACGCGATTTCCACGCAAAAGAAAACACTGGGAGCCGCAAATACTTTTTGACATCTAAAATGAAGATAACACTGTATATATTGTTTTTTTAACCTTTATGCTTTGTGTGAACAACTAAGGCGTGTTGCTTAAATCCATGAAGTGCTACAGAAAAAATTACGTTTTATTTATGTAATTAACACATTTTGAACTCTTAAAGAAATATAACAAAAGGAAAGACACCCAGCTGAACTAAAATGATCCATGTAGCAACAAAAACTGTTGTGAGCCGCCCCCCTTATATCGCCTTTGGGCTTTTGGAGCCTTGACCTGAGTTTTAAAAAAAATAATTGGAAAAAAAGCACTATGCTGCTGAAAAATGAAAGATATTTGCAAAATTCAGCCTAAATATGTATTTTACCTGGTTAATGTGTGTAGCGGGGTGTGGTCTGCAGCGCCGCTGCAGGGGAGGCGGACGCACCGGAGCATCATGCAAACATCGTCGGGTCTGCCGTGGTATGTTTACAACGGGACTTCTGCTCCTGAACCTCTGCGCACAGCGTCTGCTAATCGGGGCTGTACGAAGTCACTTTCATCTTCACGCAGGACTGTAAGCTGCCATCTGTGAGGCGTTAGCGGTGTTTGTTTTTAACATAGTTCACGGTGGAGAACAGCTGCTGACATAATGTGGATCCGAAGATCCATAATTCGCTTACCTGGGGTTGAAAGTCTCGATAAATGCACGGCGTTTCAGCGGGTATACCGGCTTCCGCAAGTGTGACGCTTATTTTGAACGATTAAAAAAAAAAAATAGAATATAATTTTATTTTTATATTTCAATATAGGGATGGGTATCATTTAGGTTTTATCCGATACCGGTGCCAAACCGGTACTTTTGAAACGGTGCCGGTGCTTAAAGAATGAAGAACACAAAATTGGTCCAAAAACCTCTCATGTTCAGCTGTTTTTTTGTAAAAAGATAACAATGTTAGCCTTTTCTGCAGCTATGGGGCATATATGGTATCACTCTTGGCTGGAAGCAGCTTAAACAATGGAAAAAACACAAACTTTGTCCAAAAACCTCTCATGTTTAACTGTTTTCCACTTTTTCTTTGGTCATTTTAGCCTTTTTGGCCAGGGTGAAGGGAGTATCTGCCATCAAACAAGAAGACAGCCGCATGTAGCTACGACGGTGTTTGCTAGTTCACCTTACATACATTAATGTAATAACGTGGTTAGCCTACTCAAAGTAAATTACACACGAACAACATTAAGCTACTCACGCAGAGAAGAACGGCTGCTGCTGCATCATCATCCTCATCATTTCTGCTACACTGGCAGGGCTAGGGGCCAGGACTCTCCTCTTCGGGTTTTTGGGGGATGTTGCTGACTCCGGGTCCGATAACAGGCACCACACCCGCAGTAGATGTGCTCGGTGTGAGGTCTCGCAGCAAGCTATCAAATACGGCGCATTTCTCGGCTTTAAAAAAAACCCGCTATGCGTCGCCAGGTGTTTCATCTGATTTGAGGTGTTACCTTCTTTGACAGTATCACAGTATCAGCTTAAAGCACTCGATGCAGCTGCTGAGTTTGCATCTTTTGCTGTGAAGTACAGCCAGACTTTTGACCGCTTCGCCTTGGGCGTTTTTAATCTGTAGCTCTGCTCTAAAAGAACGTACGTACCTGGACCCGCCTACTATCCTCGGAAATGTAAAATGATTGGCTAGAATCTAAAGTGTATCATTCCATACCAGTTGGTGGCGGTAATGCACCTTTCAGTTGTTTGCCAACCGCCAATACAAATGTAAGGAAGAAGAAAGTGTATCACAGCTCAGGAAAATAAAGCACCGAAATGTGCGCTGCTTTTCGGTCTGGTTACTACCATTTATGTCAGAACCGGTGCCATCATGGCACCGGATACCGGTACCCATCCCTATTTCAATATCACAATAATCTTCCAATTTAGAACTACAAGTTAAAAAAAGAGCTAACATAAATAAAATACACTTCAGCTAATTACTTAAAAAAAAAAATTATTTTCCCAAACCACGCGGAGCCGCACTAAAAGGACTAAAGAGCCGCAGGTCGCCGACCCCTGGGTTAGACGTTAACCTGATCTCAGAGGTGTACTTAGTAATATTGGATGGTTTATTATTAATCGCCAGAGTTGCCTTAATGACTGGAATACCAAACTGTGATAATGTAATTCTCTCTGAGACATGATGTTTCATTTGAAAGCAACATGTGAATATTGTTGCGTATTAAAAATATTCTGAGCTGGCACAGCAAGCAGAGCTTCTGATGGTCTTTTCCGAGCTGTTATCTGCACTGCGTGGATATAACACTTCAGGGTTTTGTTATCGTCGTGACTTCGGCCAGAATCAGTTCATCCATCTGTTTGTGGTGACGGTAACCACATTGAGTGAAGACGGGCAGCTTTTTACTTCCTTGATCTAATTTTCCCTTTTTGTTATAACAAGAAGGTAACAAAGCAGCATTTATCTTCATCCAACAGAAAACATACGGACACATCGACAATTCTGAGGACAAAACGGAAACTTGCGTGTAGTAATACCATTTCTAAGATACTGCTTCTGTTTCCTCCTGATATATTTGAAAAGACTGTGAGGTGCATATTACATCAGTAAGACAGATTCTACTGGTGATACAGTTAAAGATGTGATGCTCTGTCTTCATGGATATTTTAGAGTTTATTAGGTTGAGTTTATGGCAAATCCATTGGATAGAAAGATGACATTTTGTGCTATAAACTGTAGTCATTGTAAACTTGTGTTTGTATACTGATGCTCTGCTTTCATTTTTGTGCAGGACTTATGGCCGTGCACCAAAAATGATCCTCCTTGAAGCTAATTTTGTCCAGTTTAAAGAGGAGTTGCTCCCAAAGGAGGGCAACAAGGCTCTTCTCACCTTCCCCTTCCTCCACATCTACTGGACTGACTGCTGTGTGAGTACAAAGCACACACAGATACACAATCTCATTACGCTCTGCTTGTCAGATCAGGTTGAGCATGTATTCTCTAGCCTGTCTTTGGGGGTCCTTAGGTTGATTCAAAGCTCTGTAAACTCACCTTTATCAAGTAGCTGACAGAGAGGTAAAGACTTATGTTGTGGGTTGCTGCTGTTCAAGCGAAATTTGGAAAGGTGTTGGCACATTTTGTACAGGAAGTGAGAGCAGTCGAGTCGTAATAAAGCAGAGTTTGTTTAAAGATGGATGTGACTGCCTGGATGAGTGTTGTGTTTATACTTTTGGGTGATGGCACTTTTATGCTCACTGTTCATTAGGGCTGCACGATTTTGCATAAAATGAGAATGAGAGGATTTTTTTGCTTAGAATTGAGATCACGATTCTCTCACGATTTTCTTTTCCAGTATAAATATTTATTGCACTTATTAACTGCACATCAACTTCGTAACAGTTGAGACTGAACATAAAAACAATAAATAAACATAAAAACAACAAATGTCTCACATTTTGTCGTTGCCGCAAAATGTTGTACTGCTTGAACTTCCGTCTCCGCCGTTGCTCGACGCTGCGTGTATAGAGCAGGTAGTGCAACAATAGAAAAATAGTTGCGGGACGGCACTGTGTAGCGTTTGTCTAGGGTGTTGATCGTTTTCCTAAATCCCTCGTTTTGCACAGTGTTGATGGAGCCATATCTTTGGTCAGGTGATAAGTGATAGCCTGCGTAATTTCTTTGTGCCTGCGGGAGTTCGACGGGTATAGGGAAGCGCTGTATAAGGTTCCCGTTATTAATGTTTGGGTGGTTGACCGGGACGGATTTTCTCCTGTCACTTCCTCGTCATCCCTGACGTGCTCTCTGTTGTTTTTTCCTGCCAATTTTAGCAGCCAGCTTCTGTATCACGTGGTATAAGGCTCCGCCCTCGTCATTTGTTGAGCAGGAAGAGTGAGCGCTTGTTTTCATGCAGATTACGTCCCAGATGAAAATGCGGTACAATCGTCGTCGTCTTTTTTTTTTTTTTTTTTTTAATCGTTGTCATTTGGAAATGAGATCGCACATAAGTATGAATCGAGATCGCGATTTTCTAACGATTAATCGTGCAGCCCTACTGTTCATCCCCTTTCGCATGATGCTGTGCAACGAAACTGATCTTGCATCTGCTGGCTTAAGCTGCCGCTTTCGTGTTGCTTCTGCCGGTCACGCACATCACTATTTTTATAACGTAGCGTACTGTGCTACTGCACTTGAGTTGTGTTGAAGACGTGAGCATACAATTGTGCATCAGTACAGAAGTTATACCGACATGACACTTGGTCTTATGTCTTTGCTTCTGGTTTTCACTTATTGTCTTCGTACGTCAGTGGTGATGTGGCGGCGTTGCACACCTGTCGTTCAGGTGAATATTGCAGCTCTGGGTCTTAACTGCGAGTTAAAATAGAAGTGGCTATGTGATCACGTTACCAGCAGTTTGTGAAGAAACCAATGCCGTGGGTACACTTTCAAAGGTGGCTGAGTGCAAGATATGGAAACGTGACGTCCATCAAGGCTGACAGGCACATGTATGTTGTTTTCCATATAAACACGAAGCTTTGAACAACCCATCATCAAGTGTATCTCGTTTGCAGAGCCTTTCTCAGCAATTATCTGTTATTACACGGGTGGCGTTCGCTCATCCGCAGCCAGGCTAAACTGAACTTGACATAAACGGCGAAGCAAAAGCAGATGGGAGAAAAACAAGAGGAGCAGGAAGCTGCTGCTGGTGCTGACTGAGCAGTTGGTTAGTTTAAGGAAGTGCAGTCATCAGCTCATGACTCATGACATTTCCTAAGGACTGTGGGTGTAGTATACCTGCGTTAAAGACTGCCTTTGTAAAACCTGAATGCTTTCTTATTTGTAAAAGCAAACAAACCAATGTCTCCTTGACAAACAGCTTTGCAAAATGTGAGTTTAGTCCCATCTTTATTCAAGAGCAACGTCTTTGATTTGTAGCAGTTTTCCTCAAAGCGTCACGCTTGCAAAGGTGCTCAGCTCTTAATGAAAAGTTGAATAATGTATGTGATACAATACAATACAACTTTATTTGTATAGCACGTTTAAAAGACACCGAAGTGCTTTACAATAAAAACAGGAAAATTAAGACAATAAATAAAAGACTATTAACAAAGTACCACATATGTCATCAGGTTAAGGGCACTAATTATACAACAATAAAAGGGAATATAAGAACAAAGTTACTAAGAACAGATATAGCTAAAAGATAAAGTACATAAATAAGAAATTGAACCAAATATAAAACAGGGAGGTGATATTCAACTTGCTGCTGTCCAAGCACACACACACACACACACACACACACACACACACACACACACACACACACCATGTGAATGGAATTGCTTAATTTGTTTAAGTAAAGAAACAAAAGCATTTTAAAGCCTAAGGTGCTTCTTTTGCAGTTTCCTTGAGTCACTTGGAGGTAATGAGGATGCTGGTTAAGTACTGCGTGTCCTCCTGCACATTAGACGTTTTGTAAGCGAGTAATGTAAAATGCAGGCTTCACTTTGCGGCTTAAATAAAATTGTTCACACTCAGCTTGTGGGATGACAAAACTGCCAAGCAATTAGCCGACTGTTGGAGGCCGTGCCATTCTTGTCTAGTGAGGTCAGCCTCTTCAGTCACAGGACTGTCAGACAGAAGTAATCTGCCACTATAATTGAAAAGGGAATATATGAGAATCCCATAGCTACATTTTTTTTTATTTATAAATGAATAAAACATCATAAAGGCTAGATGGAGTTATTTTCTGTCAACTTGTGTCACTTTAGGGCAAATACATCCTGACTGACTAAAAGTTAACTTCCCAAACATTGTGTAATAGCAGGACTTCAGCTTTTTCTTTCTGGCGGGTGACTGTTATATAATAACTGACTAATCGTATTATAGCCCACCTCTTCTCGTTTCCAGCCAATTTAAAACAAACACCACCCTCGAGCAGGATTCATTTAGAGCAAGCCACTCGGCAAATCCCAGTCACAACATCCACATCAATACCCCACAGATACGGAGGTTTAGTTATTGTCAATATAAACTCGCTGGCCAGCTTTCTTTCTCTAGTTTCAGTTTCCTGATGTGCTTTGATGTTGAAATATTCTCACTGGGTACAAAATGCTCTTGAAGAGGAAGCATGTTTTTCTTCATTTGCTCTTTAGTTACAATCTGATGAGTTAAAATTTTATTGATCCTGATTATGTAAAGTACAGCTGTAATAAAATTAATATGTTTGTACTGCTGTGGTGTGGTGTTGGCAAAAAATTGGCCAACATCTAGGATGGAATAAACCACAGGTATATAGTGCACTGTGATGATACTCAAGCCAAAACATGTGCAAAGAAATGAGCTATTTGCAGTTGTGTGGATGTTGTATATTTCCCAGGTACACCTTGCTAATACTCTGGATTATTGGCATGATAGCGTCACACAGTTGCTGCAGATTTGTTGGCTGTTGTGATGTGAATCTCCCGTTCCATCCACATCCCAGAGGTCTCTATTGGATTGAGATCTGGTGACTGTGGAGACCAGTTTAAGTTTTGTGACCTGGTGTGCTATCCTGTTGGAAGCATGAGAAGACTGTACAGTGTGTTTACACAGGGATAGAGATGGTTGGCAACAATACTCAGGCAGCCTGTGGTACTTAAACAATGATTAGGGGCCCAAAGTGTTTCAGAAGACACCCCCCACACCGTTATACCATTACCAGCCTATGTCTGTGAAGGTTCTCAGTCATCCAGGTCATCGTAGTCAAAGGAGCTTGTAAAGAAAAGCGTCTGGACTTCTTTAAGTTGCTTGAAGATGTTTCACCTCTCATCCGAGAAGCTTCTTCAGTTCTAAGGTCAAATGGTGGAGAGTCCCAGATTTAAACCTAGTGGGAGTTTCCCTCCACAGAGGGACAAAAGGACCCCCTGATGATCTCTCACACCCTGGCTCTAATCGCCTGAGCCAAGGTGTGAAACTGGGTGTGGGTCCCAATCAGCCAGAGTTTCAGGTGAGCTCATTGTGAAACCTGGCCCCACCTTATCATGCGAATTCCTGAGGTCAGATGGCCCAGGATGTGAGTGGGCGTTAAGGTGTCTGGGAAGGGAACTCAAATCTATAATCCAGTTTTGAGATTAGAGGATCATCAGGGGGTCCTTTTGTCCCTCTGTGGGGGGAAACTCCCACTAGGTTTAAATCTGGGACTCTCCACCATTTGACCTTAGAACTGAAGAAGCTTCTCGTATGAGAGGTGAAACGTCTTCAAGTAACTTAAAGAAGTCCAGACGCTTTTCTTTGCAAGCTCCTTTCATTACCAGCCTAAACTGTTGATACAAAGCAGGACGGATCTGTGTTTTTGTGTTGTTGCCACAGACTAGTATCTGAATCTTAGCAACAATCGAGACTCAGCAGACCAGGCAGCATTTTTCCAGTCTTCTATTTTCTAGTCTCTCTAAGCAAACTGCTTTCCATACCATGATTTTAATAAGTGGTTATTTGAGTTACTCTGTGGCTATTCTGCCCTCTAGCATCAACCAGAGAGCCCACTTTCACTAGGTTCACTACCATGCCTCATTCAACATCACTGAAGTCCCCTTTCTTCCCTATTGTGATGCTTCAGCAGGTTGTCTTGACCGTGTCTAAGGCTACGTCCACACGTACACGGGTATTTTTGAAAACGGAGATTTTCCGTTTTTGTTTTAAAAAATAATCCCGTCCACACGTAAAGGCAGAAATGAAGGAAAACGCTGCTAGGAACATGCCAAAGCAACAGGTGGCGCTATATTCCTAACCGTGCAGAAATGTTGGCCAATCAGAAGTCTAGAAGCCTCGGTGGGAAAAAGTAAACAAAGCTGGGGCATAGAAGCAGAACCGAGTGGTATGTATGGAGGGACAGTAACTGTGTGTGTATATGTAAGCATTTAAACACTGCAGAGAGAACAATTAACAGTAACAGTGTTGTAGAAATTCATTTCACCGAAGCAATAACGTGGCGCACAGTGTGACGTCAAAAAAGGCGCACACCTTTGACGCTGCGTTTTCTGCGTTTTCTCTGTTTTTCTCGTCCACACGTAAATGCAAAAAACGGAGTTTTCAAAAATATCCACCCTGGCCGGAGTTTTTAAAAAATCTCCATTTTTAGTGACCGAAAACGCCGTTTACGTGTGGACGAAAGGTGCAAACGCATAGAAAAATCTGCGTTTTCAAAAATACCCGGGTACTGTGGACGTATTGAGTTGCTGCCATGTGATTGGCTGAGTAGTTATTTCCATTAATGAGCAGTTGAACAGGCGTATGTGCATATATACCACTATGCAAAAAGGTAATTAATTGCATTATAAAAATGAAATAACTTGAACTAAATCACATCAATGTCTGGGTTGATGACTAATTGTTTTTAAACCAGCACCAGTTTTCTTTGATATTTTGGCAGCCAGGACTAAGTCTTCATAAAATGCCTGACTAAGCAAAATGATGTGCTTTATTGTAGGATACAGAAATGTATAAGAGCTCCGTGAAGGAGGACATGATGCGCTGGCAGAACAGCCTGAGGACCCACGGCTCATCAGACTGGGTTATCATTGTGGTGGAGACCAATGATACCAAGAAGAAGAACAAGACAAACATCCTGCCTCGCTCATCCATTGTGGACAAGATCCGCAGTGACTTCTGCAACAAGCAGAGTGACAGGTTAGCAGGCGCCTCCTGTTTAAACAAACTCATTTGGATGAAATTAGAAAGACGTGACGATGCGTAACACACTGACTCCCTTTACAATGCTTTATTAGTCCCAAGTTTCTTCTTTTTCTGGAGTGACTGTCAAAGGTAATTGTTCTACAGAGTAATTTGAAATGTGATGTGTAAGTCTGAAATGATTATTTGATTTTTGTAACGATTGTTTGATGTTATGTTTCTGAAAAACGTGATGAGAGCCTTTCTTTTTATCCCAAAACACACAAACACAGAGTTTGTGAATCTCTAGCGGTGGGTAGTGATGAATGCAGAGCGTGATGCAGTCTAGGGAGAGAAAGTGTACTATAAGTTATTTCTACACTTACAATGTACAAAACAGATGTAAATGTGCTCGATGTTAGAATTTAGAGACATTCTCTGAACGTCTATCGTAGAGGTTCTCTGGATGCTGCAGTTTACTGATTTCCAAACGGATGACATGAAGAGTCTGAGTTGAAATTTAACATTTACAAATGCCAATTTTAGCTGAACTATTAGGATTCAATTCAATTCAATTTTATTTATATAGCGCCAAATCACAACAAAAGTCGCCTCAAGGCGCTTCATAGATACAGAGAAAAACCCAACAATCATATGACCCCCTATGAGCAGCACTTTGGCGACAGTGGGAAGGAAAAACTCCCTTTTAACAGGAAGAAACCTCCGGCAGAACCAGGCTCAGGGAGGGGCGGCCATCTGCTGTGATTGGTTGGGGTGAGAGAAGGAAGACAGGATAAAGACATGCTGTGGAAGAGAGACAGAGGTTAATAACAGATATGATTCAATGCAGAGAGGTCTGTTAATACATAGTGAGTGAGAAAGGTGACTGGAAAGGAAAAACTCAATGCATCATGGGAATCCCCCGGCAGCCTACGTCTATTGAAGCATAACTAAGGGAGGATTCAGGGTCACCTGGTCCAGCCCTAACTATATGCTTTAGCAAAAAGGAAAGTTTGAAGCCTAATCTTAAAAGTAGAGATAGTGTCTGTCTCCTGAATCCAAACTGGAAGCTGGTTCCACAGAAGAGGGGCCTGAAAACTGAAGGCTCTGCCTCCCATTCTACTTTTAAATACTCTAGGAACAACAAGTAGGCCTGCAGAGCGAGAGCGAAGTGCTCTAATAGGGTGATATGGTACTACAAGGTCATTAAGATAAGATGGGGCCTGATTATTTAAGACCTTGTATGTGAGGAGCAGGAGTTTGAATTGTGGATGAATTTCACAATTAGAAACCCACAGACTCCTTTATGTTTTAATTATTTTATTCACTTGATTTAAAAACATTTTCACTTTTATTTAAAAATGAAATAATAGTAATTCATTGCTTTCTTTCACATGTCGTCTCAAAGCAGTTTCTGTAATCAGCTAAATCTAAGCTGTCTTGTGGATTGAATCTTCCTCATTTTCATCCAGGTGTGTAGTTCTGTCTGATCCTCTGAAGGACTCATCTCGATCTCAGGAATCCTGGAATTCCTTGCTGCTAAAGCTGCGAACTCTCCTCCTCATGTCCTTCACCAAGAACCTGGGCCGCTTCGAAGATGAAATGCGCACACTACGAGAGAAGCGCACCCAGCCAGGCTGGAGCTTCTGTGAATACTTCATGGTCCAGGTACGTGGAAAGAAGCGCCAGAATGTCGGCCTGTGTGTCATCCTGTCCTTGAACTCTGTCCTAGAAGGTTACAGGAGCCAAGTGTTGATTTCCAGTTTTGTCTTATGTGTGTGTCGTGCAGGAGGAGCTGGCCTTTGTTTTTGAAATGCTGCAGCAGTTTGAGGACGCCTTGGTCCAGTATGATGAGCTGGATGCTCTTTTTACCCAGTATGTCCTTAACTTTGGAGCGGGAGGTACGTAATCACCTCATTATGCTTTGTTTCAGTTTGTAAAAGACACACTGTTTGCATTTTTGTTTCCATTTTCGCAGGTAAGCGCTAGTTTTGTTTTCGGTCATGCTAATCCGCTTCTTTCACAGATACTGCTAACTGGCTCGGCTCCTTCTGCGCCCCGGTGCGTAACTGGAGCGGCTTGTTGCTTCGGCGACCCATTGACATGGAGAAGAGGGACAGCATCCAGCGTGGAGAGGCCAGTCTCTTAGACCTGAGAAGCTACCTGTTCTCTCGCCAGTGCACTTTACTAATCTTCCTCCAGAGACCCTGGGAGGTCACGCAGAGAGCGCTGGAGCTGCTCCACAACTGTGTACAGGAGCTCCGCCTGCTGGAGGTAATAAACACAGATCGTACCATTTCTAATGGTGTGAGTGGACTTTCATCCTCTCTTTCTACAAAATGTGCTTCATTACTTATCTTAAAATGCTTTCTTATGTTACTCAGGTGCAGGTTCTTGAGGGAGCCCTGGACTGTTGGGTGTTTCTCAGCTGCTTGGAGGTTCTGCACAGGATCGAGGGCTGCTGTGATCCAGCCCAGTTAGCTGCAAACTGCTCCCATACTGTTGGTCTCTGGGCGTATGCTACAGACAAGGTACCACACACAAAATAAAAAAAACAAAAGTCTTGCTTTTTTTAAGCTTGGGCTTTAATAACTTAATAAACCCATTAGCAGCACCTTTAAGCTTCCAACAGATCTGTTTAGGCTCTTAAGTTGAAAAGCTCCATAAACATTGACACTGATCCTAACGCTGTAGCTTTTTACTGTTGTTTGGTTCTTCGCCTGTTATCAAACTTGTAAGAAGTATTAATATTGTATCACGCACATTTTCCACTGTTCAGCACCAACCTAAAGACACGTGTCTTTCCCGGTTTTTATCCCTCAGCCCTAAAAAATGCTGAAGGGGTCGCCAGCCTATGGGGCAGCAGGTTTTTAAATGCAGTAGCTCACAAATGCTTCAAATGGATACCATAGTTGTATCTGCTAGGAGGCTCAGGGGTAGGAGGTAGGGCTGCCACAAACGATTATTTTGATAGTCGACTAGTCACCAATTATTTTTGCAATTAGTCGACTAATCAGATCATCATCCATTGGACGTAAAACGTACAGCTTATTGCACCAGCAGCATCTGCTCTTATATAACTATCATTAGCTTACAGCTTTAAGTGTTTAAGGTATGTGCTAACTAAAAATAAAGACAAGATGATAGTTTATTAAATTTTGATGAAATTTGCAGATTGTTTAGGTGAAGTTTAATAAACTCCTTGCTATCTAAAGTATAACAGGACACCAGAGTAAATTCTCGAGCATCTCACACTTCTGATAATCAGCTGTCTGCTTGACGTTTATTCAGCTGTGTAAAAACTATAACTTTAATCTCAGCCAAACCGATTTACTCAGGAACAAATAAAATACTAAAAAAAGCCAAACAATAACATTTTTAAGTTATCTAAGTGACATATATATGTTTAACCTGAGTAGCGAAAGACGGCGGTGGGGTTGAAAACGATTTGCCGGGAGTCCGGTGTTCTCACGGCTCTAGTGAGCCTAGCCCCCGGCTAGCTATCGAGCTAGTGGGTAACAGACGTCCCCGAAAACGTCGGAGCGCTTTTGAAAATATGTGGTGTCTTGATAAACTGAGCAGATATTTGAGGTTTACACAGCTACATTCTCGCCTGAAAATATGTTAAACGTTTATTTTGTGACCCAGAAAGAATAATAAGAGTAATATTAAAACTAACTAGCTGCCGCCATTGTTGGAAACTGAGCAGGGCGCTATGAATTCTGGGACACAGCTTCTTCTTCTTCGGGGTTTAACGGCAGCTGGCATCCTTGTACATGCAGTGCTGCCATCTTCTGTTTCAATCCGTTATTACACTCTTAAATCCTACTACTTATTCCTGCGTCTTTTGGGATCTTACAAAGCTTCAAACGACATGTCGAATATTAAATCAGTCGTCGACGATTTTAATAGTCGACGTAATCGTGGCAGCCCTAGTAGGAGGCCATCGCCCCCTGCCAATACTTTAATAAGTTTCTACATACAAGAGCACTAAAAAGGTTACTTGTCTGTATTTTTCCAAAACATCTTTGCCAAAGCTTTGCAGTCCATTTCTGTAGAATGAAGAAATGTGCTTAACCTTTTATGTAATAATTTAAACACCAAGAAGTAGGTGTTATGAACATAAAATGGCCTTTTTTCAATGAGTGTCCTCTCTGCGTTGTGCAGCTGAAGTCTCTGGGGGAACTCTGTGGCTTAGTGTCAAAAAATGGACCCAATTCTGAGGACCTGAACAGGACTGTAGATCTGCTGGCTGGGCTCGGGGACGAGAGGCCTGAGACTGGTAAGCTTTCACATTCTACCTTTGCTGGGCAGTAATGACCACCTAATTTATTATTTATTCAGTTTGTCACTTTGTTTTAGATTAAAAGTACAGGCTGTTCCCAAAAACATGGCTATTAGTTGTAGTCTCTGCAGTGCACACACACAGGCACAGTGCCTCTTTGATCTATGGCAGCTCTCTTAAGTCGCCATGGTGTGCCTGAACCCTCAGGGTTACACTTTACTCTTCACTGCCTCTCTTATTTGAAAGGGAATAAATAACCGCATGTGTTTTTAAAATCTCCTTTGTCTTCCTCCACAGTCAACAGTTTGCAGAGCCCGTACAAAAAGCTGAAAGAAGCTTTGTCGTCTGTCGAAGCTTTTGAAAGGCACTATCTTGTAAGCCACACATATTGCCACAGTTTGATATTTTATTTCATTGGTTTACTAAGAAGGAAGTTAAGACACATTCTTTCAACTGTTATCCAATTTTTTTTTTTTTTAAATGATGTAATGTCCTGAAAGCTTCAGCAGCTCATTTGATGATCTTTCTCTTCTACCACCTTGTTGGCTCCTTCTTGCATCAGGAACTTTCTCATGCTGCTATGGAAATGTACCAGGCCATCGGCCGGCTTCGGTCTGCCAGACTGGTGGGAAAAAGTCTGGCTGAGTTCTACATGTAAGGAAGAGTTAAGCTGTTGGTTTAATTACGGTATAGGCAGGTCTATTTGAGGTTTTCAGGTTGATTAGGCTTCTACTATAGAACTGTTTCCCAGTTAGAGCCTATAAATACCCACACAGGACTGAAGATAATTGAGAGGAATTAAGTGACATTAATTATATTGAGCATAACTATATGAGGTCTAACTTAATAGTCAAAAACCAAATACTTATGATGCAAGAAATAGGCTGTCCATCTGCTATTGGCTCATATTTAATGTCATGCCAGCCAATAGAGAATAAGCGAGTGGGCAGTATTTGCATGCAATAATAATAATAATAATAATAATGATAATAATAATGATAATAATAATGATGATAATGATAATAATGATGATAATGATAATGAGGATATAATAATAATGATAATAATAATGATAATGATAATAATAATAATGATAATAATAATGATAATAATAATAATGAGGATAATAATAATGATAATAATAATAATAACGATAATAATAATGATAATAATAATGAGGATAATAATGAGGATAATAATAATGATGATAATAATAATAATGATGATAATAATAATGATTATAATAATAATAATGATAATAATAATGAGGATAATAATGAGGATAATAATAATAATGAGGATAATAATAATGAGGATAATAATAATGATGATAATAATAATAATGATGATAATAATAATAATGAGGATAATAATAATAATGAGGATAATAATAATGATGATAATAATAATAATGATGATAATAATAATGATAATAATAATGAGGATGATAATAATAATGATGATAATAATGAGGATAATAATGATGATAATAATAATGATGATGATAATAATAATGATAATAATAATGAGGATGATAATAATAATAATAATAATAATAATGAGGATAATAATGATGATGATAATAATAATGATAATAATAATGAGGATAATGATGATGATAATGATGATGATAATAATAATAATGATAATAATAATGAGGATAATAATAATAATAATGATAATAATAATGATAATAATAATGAGGATAATAATAATAATGAGGATAATAATGATGATAATAATAATGATGATGATAATAATGATGATAATAATGAGGATAATAATAATAATGATAATAATAATAATAATGAGGATAATAATGATGATGATAATAATAATGATGATAATAATAATGATAATAATAATGATGATAATAATAATATGATAATAATAATGATAATAATAATGATAATAATAATGAGGATGATGATGATGATGATGATGATGATGATAATAATAATGATGATAATAATAATAATGATAATAATAATGAGGATAATAATAATAATAATGATGATAATAATGAGGATAATAATAATAATGAGGATAATAATGATGATAATAATAATGATGATGATAATAATGATGATAATAATGAGGATAATAATAATAATGATAATAATAATAATAATAATGAGGATAATAATGATGATGATAATAATAATGATGATAATAATAATGAGGATAATAATAATGAGGATAATAATGATGATAATAATAATAATAATAATGAGGATAATAATAATAATGATAATAATAATAATAATAATGATGATAATAATAATGATGATGATAATAATGAGGATAATAATAATGAGGATAATAATGATGATAATAATAATAATAATAATGAGGATAATAATAATAATGATAATAATAATAATAATAATGAGGATAATAATAATGATGATAATAATAATGATGATGATAATAATAATGATAATAATAATGAGGATAATAATAATGAGGATAATAATGATAATAATAATAATGATGATAATAATAATAATGATAATAATGATAATGAGGATAATAATGATGATGATGATGATGATCTCTATCATTTTCTATAATGAAGAGGAACAAGATGATTTGTTTATATATGTCTTTTTAATGTAACACAGGAGGAAGGGAGATCCTGAGCGGGCGGAAACCTTCTTACAGGAAGCTCTGAAGTCATACGTGTCAGAGGGGTGGAGCCTCCCTGTGACTCACACCAGGCGACAGGTCGCCGAGTGTCAGAAGCTGCTGAGCAAAACTGAAGAGTATCCTTCAGAGCCATGAGACTAATTAATGGGCAAATATTAAAACATCACAGTGGTGCCAAGATTTAACATTACTTCACTGTACTAAACACTGAAGCACATTTATTACTTTCCTACTTTACTATTCATAAAAATGGTCAAAGTTAGTATTTTAAAAATATGTCCTTTAGTTTCTTTGTAATATAAAGCCGGTTGTTATGGCATCAAAATATTTACACGACCTTCTATAAGTTGGTCTAGTATTATTATCAGTCAAGGTAAAAATAGGCTGAGCCGCTGATGATGTGAAACCTTGTCTGGTTCGGTTTGGCCTTGAAGGTAAAGTAGGGGTTCCTGTTTTGTTCTTCCAAAAGTTGTTTTTGAAGTAGTGAAATGAATTATTTGGTTTCCTTTACAACCCTCCACAGCTACTTACAAACCAGTGCTTTGTTGGCTGGTGATGTAAATCTGACGACGGACGAGAGGAAACACTTTTGTCAGGAAATTCTGAGCTTTACTGGCAAGTCTGGAGACCAGTGTAAGCACTTCTGTTTAACTCCCAATCAGTTGGAATCCACTTTGTATTTATAATTTACAAAAATGTGCACATCACTAACGTGTTTTTTTTTCTGCTTCTTGCTCTCAGCTCACAAAGTTACCCTCAGCATGGGCGTGTTTGCACAGCTCACGCAGTTAAAGTTCCACCCAGCAGCAGCCTCGGTGCACTCCGGAGCTGTCCTGCAGGTGGAGCTCACTCTGCGGTGTTTGATGCCCATGTCGGTGCGCATCCAGCAACTAGTCGCCAGCATTCACTTTGAGGTGGATCACGGAGGGACTCATGGGAGGTCAAAGGGAGCTCAGAGACAAACGCACCCGGGGACAGTAGTGTTTAGACAGAGTAACTCATCAGCGGGTCCTCCATCCTCCGCAGGTGCCGGGCCTTCGTTAGAGCTGGATGAGATTCAGGACAGGAGTCCTTCGGACGATTCTCTCAACTCTACAGGAGTGATATGTAAAAACACTCACCTGCTCATGCGTCGTCATGACAGCAACTCACCCCCAGACACGCCTAACTGTATCAGCCCCCCTACTGTTGGAATTAAGGAAGGAGCCCAAATGCTGAAGGTGCAGGATGTAACATTAGAGCCTGGGGACAACAGCATCACGTTCACGGCACCAGTAAGATGCGACCTTTCTTCGGTCATAAAATGTCCCTTTAACTTTCCCCCCCTCACGCTCTCATTTGTGCCTCTGGTTTGCATTGTAGAGTGGACAGCCAGGTACTTACACACTTCGTCAGCTGTGTGCCACAGTTGGTGAGGTGCAGTTTATCCTGCCTCATATCTACCCGTCGGCCCAATATGAAGTATATTCTCAGGAGCCCCAGCTCACCGTGGAGCCTCTCTCAGGTCTGAATACTTTTATTTGATTAAAATCAGATTCTTCATATCTGGGGCTGTTGTGTTTGTTACACTTGGAGTTTATTTGCAGCTTTATTAGCTTAAATTCTCCAATAGTTTTCTGTATTTATGACCATATAAGCATAAAGAGTTTGAGGTTGATAAATTCTAATAAATGTTTTAACTTTTAATTTTAACAGCTCAATAGCTTAAAAAAAGTTAAATAAGTTTTACCAGCTCGTTTGAGCTGATCAGACTATAAATATTCCACTTACCCATAAGCCAGTGCAGCATGTGTGCGTCACTGTAGTTGTGTCTGTGTTTGCAGAGCCACTGTTAGCTGGTCTGCCTCAGAAGGTGAAGTTTACTCTGCTGACGGGTCACTACACTGTGAAGAAAGGAGATGCCCTGCAGCTCAGCAACACAGAAACAATGCCCATCCTGCCCTCCACCAGCTGCACCGCCCGAATCAGTAGCCCTACTTCTGGTCAGTGACTACACTGAATATAAGATCAGTCATTTGGAGTAGTGATGTTTCCTGACAGTCCACTTTACTGCTGTCATTCTTTCCATGCCAAACTGCTTAGATTATCTCACCTGTTATTTGAGTAATGTTGTCTGAACTCCACTGTGCTGCTGTGTGGGTGGGTGGGGTTTGCACAGAATATTGGTGTTCATGAGTTGTGCCCATAAACAAACTCATAGATACGGAGCTCTAAACTTCACGCGGCCATCTTTTCTGTCCCCCTCTTGTGTTCAGAGTTGGTGGGTGAAAGCACTTTGTCCATTCAGTCGTCTGAAAAGGTGACGAGCATCAGCCTTCCTCCGGCCCCTCCCTACCACACTCTGGAGTTTCAGCTGGAGGTTTTGTGCATAATCCCGTCCGGGGCTGACCGGCCCGCCAATGAGAGGCTGACTAATGGGGAGGTCCGCCATCGACCACGGAGCTACAGTCATCCCGACACACCGATGACCGCCATCGACCAGAGGGTGAGACACAAGACATGCATGCTACAGATCACTGGTTTTCTAGCTGTGGGTGGTACCTGTGTATACTGTGGATTACATTTTCTAGTGATCAATCGATCAGTTGTTCATAAGATGATTAATCACTAATATTCTAATAAATGTTTTAAGTTATCGTGAGGGTTTGCTACTTTAATGCTTTCATATTATAGAAGAATTGATGTTTTTGTGTGGTGAAGGTTTTATATTTGATGACACTTTGGGCCCAAAGATATTGTAGTTTTGTTTTTTCTTTCTTTTTTAAGATAAACAATTGACTATTTCAAATAGTTAATTCAATTCAATTCAATTTTATTTATATAGCGCCAAATCACAACAAAAGTCGCCTCAAGGCGCTTCATAGATACAGAGAAAAACCCAACAATCATATGACCTCCTATGAGCAGCACTTTGGTGACAGTGGGAAGGAAAAACTCCCTTTTAACAGGAAGAAACCTTCAGGCTAGTTAGCTGACATAAATTGTAAAGAATATGATTGTTAGTCATCAACCAAATACATATTTGCCAGATAGCTGATAGTCTGAGAAACGTAAACTTGTGTGTACACAGATGTCTATCGACTGTCCGTGGTCGATCTACTCCACACTGCTTGCCCTCACCTTCTACATCCCTTTCAAGACCAAACACTCTTTGCTTTCTGCTGGTAACAGGCAAGTCTCTTCCCTTTTTTTTATTATTTTTTATTGTTGGGAAAGATGAAAGTTTAGATTTAACTTATTAACAGTCTTTACCTCTACCTTTCCGAACCTGTCTGACCTGTGACCCGTTGGACGTGATCCCACAGGAAGTACATCCAGGTGTGTGTGCAGAATGTGTCCGATGTTAATTTTACGCTGGCAGAAGTGAAGCTGACAGAGAAGCAGCACGCATCGCTGGAGCTCCAGTCTCTTAACACTAAAACACAACAGGTGAGCAGAAAGGGGTAAAAAGCCTTTATTTTAAATAATGACCAGTTTTAAAATATGGTGAATGCCTTGTGTAATATTTTTGGGTTAAAGATGGCTTTATAGGCTGTTTTGCTTATTTTATTCTTGATTTTGCATTTTGGTGTTAATTTGTCTGGAAACCTCTTGTCATTGTGGACGGAGCCCCAGAGTGTTTTCAGATTCCTTTACATCAGGATAGACAATGTCGTGTCCAAATTCATGGGCTGCATCCTCCTGAGGACCCGGCCTTCGCGGTCTACGTGGGCCAGGTCCTCAGAAGGTCTGGTAGGCCGGGAGTAAACGGCCGTGAAATTGGACGGTCTAGCCTTCTGATTAGCGTCACCGCTGTCTCGGTGGAGTTTAATAAACTCAGCCGTCTGCTCCTTGCTATCTTACGGAGCCCCGCAGGGGACATGGGAGAAAAAAAAATATAAGACGGACTTTTACGAGATCTCGCAAAACTAACTCGGGATCTCGCAAAGCCGCATTCTTCCCGTTAGCTTCGAGCTAACGGGAGGTCGGCTGTAGTAGGTCTCGACCTCCCGTTAGCTCGAAGCTAACGGGAGGTCGAGACCTACTATAGCCGGGAGGAACACCGCTTTCCCGGCACATCGTGCCTCGACCTCCCGGTCGGCTTCGAGCCAGCGTCCGAAGAATGCGGCTAAAACGTTTGCGAGATCTCGCAAAAGTTTTGCGAAAAGTTTTGCGAGATCCCGAGTTTGTCTTAATTTTTTTAAGACTTTAATTTTTTTAAGAATAACTTTTGTCTTAAAAAAAAGTCCGTCTTAATTTTTTTTCTCCCATGTCCCCCGCGGGGCTCCATACTATCTAAAATATAACAGGACACTGGCGTAAATTCTCGACTGTCTCATACGTAAAAACCAAGGAGGAACCCACCCGGGAGATTAATAAAGTTTTATTTTATCTAATCTAATCTAATAACTTTAATCTCAGCCAAACCGATTTACTCACGAACAAACAAAACACTGAAAAAAGCCAAACAATAACATTTTTAGGTTGTCTAAGTGACTTATATATTACGTTTAACCCGAGCAGCGAAACTCCGCGGTGATCTGAAAATGATGTGCCGGGAGTTGTGCCGTTCTCGGCGGCATCAGTGACCATCGAGCTCCCGGCTAGCTATCGAGCTGGTGGGTAGCAGACGTCTCCGAAAACGTCGAAGCACCTTTGCAAATATACGATATCTTGATAAACCGAGCAGATATTTGATGTTTACACAGCTACTTTCTCGCCTGAAAATATGTTAAAAGTTTATTTTGTGACCCAGAAAGATTAGTAAGAGTAATTTTAAAACTTAGCAGCTGCCGCCATTGTTGGAAACTGGAGTTTGGCTGGGCCGCGCTATGAATTCTGGGATATGGTGGGCCATGAAGGACACACCCGACCCATCCTTCAAATTCGGGGAAAAGGAGGACGCATTTGTCGGCTGCATTCGGAGGAGTCTACGAATTTGGACAGCCTTCGGCGCGTCGCTGTGACGTAATCGGTCTACAAATGCGTCCTCAGGAGGATGCAGCCCATGAATTTGGACACGACCTATGTCATAATACATTTTCCATCTTAGATGTCGATTTGAAACATCAGAGCGACATCATCCATGGACTCGCACTGATGTCTGGTGTGTATTTTGTGTGTCTAGCTTCTGTGCTGTAAGCACAGTGTGTTCTGCTTGTGGGAGGTGAGGTGGAAGGACGACCTGCCCTCCTGTCTCCAGTGTGTTTTCTCTGCCAACTTTTCTCCGCTCAGCCAAGACATTTCTGCCTACAAACCTTTCCACTACCAGTTCCAGCTTGAGAGAGTCACTGTAAGTCCACTTAAACTCCAGATTTAGGTCCTTTTCATCTCTCATTGTAGGAGTTGAGTTGCAGTTAAGTTAGCATTATCATTAAGTCTCCCACCCACTGATAACCTCTAATTCATGTCATCAGACATTGTACAGCGTAAAAGCAGAAATCTTCCCTCCTGCTGGCGAGCAGCGCTGCCGCTCTGGCGTCCTCTGTGGACTTGAGGTGTCTATAACACGACTGACTGAACCAGCAGAGGGAGAGATTGCAGAGGACAGCAAAACTGAGACCGATGGCCCCAAAACCACCAAGCTCATGTATGAAGGTATGCTATCAGCTCCCCTTTCTGTCTTTTTTTTTTTCTTCTTTTAATAAAATCAGATTTTTAGTAGACCGGTCAGTTATTTGAGAGGAATATTTGGCTGAAGAACCGATAGAATAATGGCATTAATTTCACACAACACTCAACGTAGAAATGCTGGTGCCTAAAATCAGCTGCTTGCCAAAAACTGTAGTTCTGTAAGAGTTAATATCACTTTTCACAAATACCAAGATATTGGCTGAAGCGGTGGATTTATCACTTTAAAGATCGACTTGTTTTTGTTCAGATGTGCATATGTATAAGAGCCAGGCACTCCAAGCAAAACCATCTCTTCAAACTATTCTTCAGACTCCTTTTTGCATATGGCCAGACACAAACAAGGCAAAATAATTTAAGGCAACAAATAGTCTGTTTGATTTTGTTTGATTTCGATAATGTGAAACAATTTTAATAGTTGTGTTTGCATGCACGTCCACAGTGGCTGACAGCAGCAGTAACTGGGCGGTGTGTGGGAAGAGTTCAGGGATGGTGCTCATGCCAATGACAGCCAACGCCACCCACAAAGTCCAGATCGAGGTGATGCCTCTGTTTGCTGGACACCTTCCCTTCCCCAAGATCAAAGTGCTGAAGTACCTGCCTCACACTGCAGCGGTGGCCATTCAGCCAGACCCCGGTGAGACCTGCTAAACCTTCAAGCCTTCAAGATGTTTATTCATAAGGGAAGCGACAGAGAGATTGCTGAAGCAATCAGCTGTTCAAAAATGTCTCAACATACGTAACACATTGTGTTTCTTAAAATATAAACCAGAAGTGAATTAATGAGTCATTTGGTTCACTCAGAGTTTTTGTTGTAACACCAGGGGACGTTCAGAGTGTGCAGCAGCAAAGCTTATTAGTTACTCAGCCTCACTAGTTATGAGTTGCTTTGTTGCAGTTGCTCAGGTTGTGCTTTATTTACCTTAAAATTACCTTTGTGTTGTGTGACACCACAATGCAGCACATTGTGTGGATTGGTGACGCCCTCTGGTGATTCCTGTGGGGTTTTTTAGAAGAAGGTGCTCCTAAGTTTGAATATGACCGTCCATGCCGCCTTGTATTTGACCACCGTTAGGTGTCACCACAGCACCGGTATCATTAGCATAGTTTCATCATTTTAACATAAAAGCAGCATCACATTAAAATGTAGCAAATGATTGCAGTGGAACCGTGTTTTCATTCACACTGAAGAAGAGATTATTTTATTTTTTATTTTTATTTTGTATTTTTTTTTGGAATAGATTTGTGTTTTTCACTCTATTTGATCTGCTGGCCTGTTGGCAGCTCATCCCCAGATCTTAGAAATAATGTTCCGGTACAAAATGCTCTTCTTCCTTCTTCTTCTTCTTCTTCTTCCTTCTTTCTTCTTTTTCCTTCTTTCTTCTTTTTCTTCTTCTTCCTTCTTTCTTCTTTTTCTTCTTCTTCTTCTTCCTTCTTTCTTCTTTTTCTTCTTCTTCCTTCTTTCTTCTTCTTCTTCTACTTCTTCCTTCTTTCTTCTTTTTCTCCTTCTTCTTCCTTCTTCTTCTTCTTCCTTTTTTCTTCTTCTTCCTTCTTCTTCTTCTTTCTTCTTTCTTCTTTTTCTTCTTCTTCCTTCTTCCTTCTTCTTCTTCTTCCTTCTTTCTTCTTTTTCTTCTTCTTCCTTCTTCCTCCTTTCTTCTTTTTCTTCCTTCTTCTTCTTCTTCCTTCTTTCTTCTTCTTCCTTCTTTCTTCTTCTTCCTTCTTCCTTCTTTCTTCCTTCTTCTTCTTCCTTCTTTTTTCTTCTTCTTCCTTCTTTTTTCTTCTTCTTCCTTCTTCTTCTTCTTCATCAGTAATTTGTTTATTCCTTGGCGCTTTCAGACAGTTGCGTGGAGAACGACAGCCTATCCCTGCTGGACAAGACGCTGGATGATCAGGGAGACACAGCAAGCATCCGCAGCCGGGGTAGCGTCCACTCCGTGGGCAGCGGCGACCAGCAGCAGAAAGGCGTGGCCATGCCACGACTCGAGCCTTTCAGCCCCGGACAGGTGTTCAACCACAGCCATGCATGCCAGGTCCTGGTGCTGCCAGCTACTGACGACCACATCATGGAGGTCAATGCCACATGACCCTGGTGACGGCGTCACCAACAACCTTCACGTAGGACTGAACCTGTGGCCTGGATGGACTCTACTGAGATTGTTTTAAATCTGGGACGACTCGGGTCCACGAGTCCATTTCTGACACGGCTGCAGGTTGTCGGTATGGACTCACTCCTAAGCATGAAACCCACTGCAGACGTCACAGACTAGCCAGTGAAGAGCCAATGACATCTGCTGATTAAGTTTAAATAAAGATTTTTCTTTGCCATACTTTGTACATAGCTCATTGAATGGATTTATAGGTATAAATATATATAAATAAATAAATATATATATATACGGACTGATCGGTGAGATCGGTGCCTGTCGTACTATTTCGAACTGAAGAAGGAAAAAAAACACTCCTGATTGTCCCGTGATGCACCAAAGCCCTAGATGTGTGTACGCCTTGACCATCTACTCAAGTACTGTAACAACTGAGTGTGTCCAGCTGTTGTGTGCCTCTTCTGTAGTCATCTTTTTTTTTTTTATATTTGAGATTTCTGCTTGTTTTTGAGTCATTGAACTCCGATGTGTCTTTGGAGACGTATCTTATAATCCCAACAGACTCTTTTGTCCTAGTGCTGAGGTAAATAATCATGATAATCTCCCAAGTTTACTACATGATTTCAGCACGATAAAAGTCAGTCCAGCACATATGAGGCACCAAAAGTGAAAGTGTAGAGCTATTATTGAAAATGACCAATGCACCATCTGTGCATCTGTAAAAAAAATAACCCAGGTTACCTGTTCAAATGTCTGAACATGTTGCTCTTCTTTCCATAGTATAGATTAAATGTGCTGCACAGGCTTTAGTATTTCTACTCTTGGGTATAAAGATCTTTAAAATGTTCACGTCTCCAAAAACGCACATAGATGTGCTAAAGAACTTCTATTTATTTTTAGCAAAGACGAAGCCTTATGTTTTCTGACTCAAACGAAAACATGAGAATGAAACTCTCAAATATAAACCCGGCAATGACACGAAAGGCTCCGATTGTAGTGGTTTGTTTGTGTGTATGTGCGTGTATGTGTGTTGCATTTCTGTTCCACTGTAGCTCTGTGTCCATGGACGTGATCAGACGAGACTTTTACATGAGGATCAGCCGGTGCACATTGTCTGTCAGTGCATTGTTTATCGACTGGGTGTGTATATTTATTGTGTGTGTGTGCGTGCCAAATCCATGTCCGAGCTATGCACACATACCTGTGATGTCGAATGGATGAGTGAAATAAGCCGCTGTTAGATTTATTCATGCATTTGTTTGAAAGGATGAACTCTAGCTACTTCTAGCCCTGCCCTCCTCCACCCTTGTCCTCCTCTGTGGTGCATGCGCACACAGCGCGGCTACAGCCTCCTGCTCCTCTTTGACCACTGTACATACTTCTGTGTAAATAATGATTCAAAGGAAAATCCTCTTTGATTGCCAACTATATTAAAAAAAAAAGCATTGGGATCTCAGTGGATGTCTGTTTTCTATAATATCATGTTAGCAAGAAAATGGGTTGAAAGATTGACTTGTGTTGATATTTGTGCAGCATGAAAAACACAGTTTCTTATGACCTGGTATGAACAGCGAATCCTCACTTGCTGACCTCGGTGTAAGAAATGATTCACAATGTATCAGTTTACAAGTCAAAAATATGCTTTTCCCAAATGTTCCATGTTGACTTTTGTTATTAATCAAGTGATGTTTGTGGAAGGGAAAAAAGTTTTTGGTTTCTTACTAAGTGTCATGAAACGCTGTGTGGCAGGCAGGAGATGAGGACTCAGACTCAGGGGATGAACTCAAAATCACAGCTTTATTTGCTGGTCACAGAAAAACGAGCATACAAAGTAAACTAAGCTAAACTGGGAAACAAAGACCTAAAACTCACAGGGAGATCCACACAGCAAGAGGGACAACGCGACACTGACTCAGAGAAACAGGGTTTAAATACACCAGGAAGTAACGAGAAATCAGAACTGACGAGACAAGGGAGCAAAGTAGGATACACTCACATGAGACACAGACCTTCAAAGTAAAACAGGAAGTAGCACAGACGCAAACTAGACTAGGGGAGACAGCAACAACAAAGAGACTCAGAGGGCAGCTACTAAATACTCAGAGAACTAAACAGAATACAAGAAAACCAAACTAAGACACTAAAGAATAAGCTGGGACAACAAAGAGAACTAAGAACATAATACAAAAAACTCAGAGGCACAAGAAACTCAAAACACTGGGTCACTGACCCAGGACCGTGACACTAAGAATTTATTGAAAGTACAAAAAGATGCAAAATGAGTTTTAGTAAAGTAAAAGTAAGAATGGATGGAGGTGTGACAGTGAAGCTGTAAGGAGCAGAGGCAGTGAAAGTGGATGAGTTTAAATACACCGGGTCAACTATCGGAAGCAATGGACAATGAAGAGAGTCCTGGCCGGGTGGAGGGGGACGGTGGAGCGACTGAAGATGGAGGTGGCTGAGTTGATGTTCAGATTTTCGGCGTTTGTGACCAAAATGGGCAAAGACTGAGAATGAGAATATGAGAGGGGATGACTGTGATTGAAGTCAAATTTAAAGACGAGGTGGATAGTAGATTTATCAGGGGGGTGTAGGCCAGCGGTCCCCAACCCCCGGGCCACGGACCGGTTTGGTACCGCGCCGCAAGAGTTGAGGCTTATTTTTATTAAATCATTTTACTGTTAACTCTGTTTCCCTGGGTCTTTTCCCACATGTTATGAATAATTTTTTTTTTTTTTTTTTTTTTTTTGGTACTGGTTTTATTTTGCTGAATTTATCCGCAACACCTTAAAGGCCGGTCTGTGAAAATATTGCTGGAAATAAACCAGTCCGAGGCGCAAAAAAGGTTGGGGACCACTGATGAAGAGGGTAAACGAGGACATGCAGATGGTTTCTGCGACAGAAGAGGTTGCTGGGGTTAAAGTGACAGGTGATCAGCTGTGTAACCTCTAAAAGCAGTTGCTATACGATGATGATTCATGCCCCACCAGCCGTGCCTCTGAGTCCTGCTCTGCAGTTTGAGAACCGTTTATTTAAGGGCAACACTGGCCTGCAAACACTGAGCCGGATACTTTAAACATGGGCAAAGTTTCAATTAATAATATAAATATATTAAAAGTACTGATTGTGAGCCAAAGGTTTACAGAGAATACACTGATCACTTGAATACCAAAGTGATTTTCTGCTTTTATTACAAGCTGATGTCAATGAGCACATGGACAAAAAGAGTGGCAGACCTAAAAAAATATCCACAGCAGATTAATAGGACCTGAAAGCCACATCCTTAGGAATTAGGAAACAATCCAGCAAAGGAAACGGGAGAAAAAGCTGGGGTATCCCAAATTACATATGAGGTGCAACTGTGAGTGTCTGCAGCCAAATGTAAAACACGGTGGCGGCTCAGTCATGGTTGGGGGTTCATTTCCACCAGTGGTGTTGAAATCTTGTCAACATTTATGAAATTACAAATGCAGAAATACAAAGTTAGGTCTGGATCCACCATGCAATGCCATCTGACTGGGACTGGCTTCAGTTTTCAGCATGTCACTGATCCCTGAGCTGCAACATTACCGAAGCAGTGTGAAATCATCCTGACAGAGAACAGGACAAAAGGCAGCCAACATCAAGAAGCCTGGAGAACTATTCCTGAAGATTAAAAAAACACTGGCGTATGAGACCTCAGGAAGTCTAAGAATAAAGGTGATCATACCAAATATTGACGTTCAAACTCCATTTCTGTATTTCCATTCAGGTATGTGTAAATTTCAATAAAATCACTGCATCCGTTTCCTATTTTCATAGCAGATTAATAAGAAGAACCACTCTGAGGGTTCACAGAGGGAACATAATAGATTTAAAATGAGAATATGTTGGAATGTTTTCTTCTCATGAACAATTTTATCACTTCAGTTCTGTAAGAAGTCTTTAAATGAAGCAGTTCGAGAAGTCCAAGTCGCATTATCATGAGAGATCATGAGAAGTTCATACCCTCAACGGGCGCTAGATGGCGCTATAGACCTATAGCTTAAACCCTGTTGAATAAACTGGCCTGTTACTGCTGCGCCTTCTTATCTGGCAGACACATCCCGGTGTTACCAGTGTTTTCACTGAGATAAAGCCTCTGTTTGACATCACCGCACTGGCGCAGTAAAAGACCTCTCACAGAGTGGCCGGGTCATCCTCCGAGAGAGTCCCCTGGGGGCCCAGAATTCATTGTTGAGCTTATAGGTTTTTAAAAGAGACCAACAACGACAGAAGAGGGGACTTGAGGATTGAGATGATCATGTTTCTGGAAGCTTCTGCATTCAACAAAAAAAACAGTCACCTGTAAGTCAAATTACCTGGTGAATTTGACTCAGAGAGAAAGTGAGTCTGCGCCTATAACAGGATGGAGGATATAATAAAAGCTGATTTTACAGTGTAAACAGCGCGATGTTTCCAGACTGCTTGGTGACTTCATTCAGGAATGTCATTGTTATTTCAGGGGACCTGTCCCGAGCTCAGCCCTCCTCCCCCGCTTATCTTCGCCCGCTTCTCATTAACATGATTACGCAGCTGCGCGCCGGGATCTCCGTGAGGTTCAACTAAAAGTTACAGGTGAAGAGGCTCCGGAGCTGCCGAGTCCAAAATCAACCGAAAGTCCGGGCATGACTCCTGTGTTGCTGCTGGCGGTGTGTTTTCTCGGCGCGTGCGCCCTTTCACCCGTGGAGGACACCAACAGGCAGGAGCAGCTCCTCCTGAGGTCCCTGGGGCTTTCCGAGAGGCCGAGGCCTGCAGGGAGCCTCCAGCCCCGGCGCCGTGTCCCCTCCGCTCTCTGGAGGATGTTCCGGAGGGCCGAGAAGCTCCAGGCTCTGGAGAGCCAGCCCTGCACGGTGTCCGAGTATGGAGTCCGCGGCAACATCGTCAGATACGTCCAAGACCAAGGTAGCTACTTGGAGAAGCTGATGTTAGTCAAGACATAGGAAGCACTAGAACTATCGATACGAACGCTGGTATTGGTTGATCGATACTTTGTTTCTATCCTTTAAGTTTATTATGTAGCCAAAATGTCTGAAACCTTTGTGTTGACTGTCACGTGTAATTGATTTAAAGCCTATTAAGAGATTTAATATTGAACATGGTCCATGGCTGTCAGCCTGTCAGTGTGCAGTATGCTGCCAGAGGAGGATGCAGTGCTGCTGATGGCTGAGATCACAGCAGTGAGTGTTTGTGTGAGTGTCAGGGATAGTGATGTTTACCCCAAAGACTCAGCGGTGGCACGAACTCGTTATTTAGATTTACATTTTGAAAGAAAAATGATGAAAAAACAGATTAGCTCTGATATAATTTACTAACATTCCTTCCAGGTTTGCTATTTAAGCCTTAAAAAAGCATATCTGGCCTTTTAATAGCCAATAGCTAAGCTATATTCCATGTTTCTGCAAAGCTAGGCACATATTTATTCATTAAAGCTGATTCAGATGCAAAAGGTGAAATAATTACAAGCATTTCATGCTGGTAAGAGACAGAAGCTGTAATTTATTGATGTGCAGACTGAGCTTTGTTGCATAAACAAAATGCACATTCTTTGCTCTGACTTATACTCCTGGAAAAACTAAGTTCCTTGTTAATCTTGCTGTCTTGGCGGATGTTTTGCAGGCAGGATGGTGTCTGGCTGGAGCAGCAGCTGTCAGGCTTGCCTGGAGAAGCATCTTTTCTTCAACATGTCCATCCTGCAGCCTGTGGAGATGCTATCTCTGGCTCAGCTGGAAATCAAGCTCCACTGGAAGCCCCTCAGTCCCGTGCAGCTGCTGCAAGGGTCCCAGGCCATTAGTGCCTCTCTTTATAAAGTGATCCGATCGACTTTGAAGGGAACTAATCCCAAGGCGAACCGCAGACTCCTGCTGTCCCAGTCGGTCCAGCTGCAGCCCGAGTCCACCTCCATCACCATGGATCTCACAGCGGTGGCAGAGAGCTGGCGCAAACCGGGGTCTAACTACGGCTTAATTTTCGAGTTGCTCCCTCTCGGACCAGACCCGGAACAGTCCTTTCCGTTTTACCCCGGTAACTCCCTCCCACTGGAACAAGCCTTCACCCCCCCGTTGGTTCAGGCCTCACTAGTGGCTGTGTCCCTCAACCCAAATCGGTGTCGGTCCAGACGGAGGAGAAGCGCCATCCACATCCCCGTGACACCCAGCAATGTGTGTAAAGCTCGCCGCCTCTACATCAGTTTTAAAGATGTCGGCTGGCAGGACTGGGTCATCGCCCCGCAGGGCTTCATGGCCAACTACTGCCACGGGGAGTGTCCGTTCCCGCTCAGCGAGAGCCTGAACGGCACCAACCATGCCATCCTGCAGACCCTGGTGCATTCCTTGGATCCGGAGAACACGCCACAGCCCTGCTGCGTCCCCATCCGTCTCTCCTCGATCTCCATGCTCTACTACGACAAAAACGACAATGTGGTGCTTCAGCATTACCAGGACATGGTGGTGGATGAATGCGGGTGTCGCTGAAGATGCTGGACGCTTCCGATTGGCCTCCGGTCACCAGATATTATCCTCTGATTCATTCAGCTGCTTTGTCCAGTGATGCGAGTCTAGAATTGTTGTTACTGCAATTTGTTAAAACGATTGTTTTTCAATATGTAATGGAATATGTTTGCAGACAGTAATTTTTAAAGAATTTAACCTATTTGCTCTTATTGAAAGCTTTTGTTTGTCTTTTGTTTGAAGTCTAATGAAATAAAATTAGGAAATTAGTGTTTTTCAGTTTTAACAATGGCTTAAGTGGTCTGTTACACATCGCTTGCAATACTGGGCGGCATTGATCCAACAGCATTTTCTGAGTCCAAGAAGTTTGCTGATTTTGAACTTACAATCTCAAGTTTTGTTTAACTAAAAGCAGATTTTAAGAACTATTTTGCTTTTAATTTGATTTAAAATGACAAAAATCAAAATCTTAGTGCTAAATCTTTGACACAAATATAAATGATGAACAACAACTACACAGATGTTCAAAGAGCAGCTCAGCCCTTAAACATCTTCAGAGCTTCCCTGTGGTTTAAATGTTTGCAGAGATCATCCACTCCTTTATCTGCTTCAATGGAAATAAACTCTCTTATCTCACCTTCTTGCCTGATAACAGCACCACTCCCCTTCCCTCAACCAGCGAGCCAAACCGCTGGGGTTGCCATGACGACAGCCAGGAGAGGCTGACGGGTTGGAGTAATTAGTGAGAGACACGGAGAGTTTGTGGTGTGAAGAATGGTAAATGGTAAATGGACTGGTTCTTATATAGCGCTTTTCTACTCTTCTGAGCACTCAAAGCGCTTTACACAACTTGTGCATTTACCCATTCACACAAGCACATTTCTCTAGGTGCTTTCTAGATACCATTCACATACATTCATACGCCGATGGATGCATCGGAGAGCAATTTGGGGTTAGTATCTTGCCCAAGGATATTTGGCATGCAGACTAGGGAAGCCAGGAATTGAACCACCAACCTTCCGATCAGTAGATGACCTGCTCTACCACCTGAGCTACAGCCACCACAAGAAGAAGCCTGGCGAGCAGATTCTGTCTTCCAGAATGTTCTTCTGACGCTCTCACTGGGTTTTGGTGATGTTTCTTTTATACAGCAGGTTTTCTTCAAATTTTTAAAAGGCTTGAAGACTTTTTTCCCCCCTCTTCCAGTGTTCCCGTGTAACGAATCAATGGTAAATGGACTGGTTCTTATATAGCGCTTTTCTACTCTTCTGAGCACTCAAAGCGCTTTATACAACTTGTGCATTCACCCATTCACACCCATTCGCACAAGCACATTTTTCCTAGGTGCTTTCTAACTGACATTCACACACATTCATACTCTGATGGATGCATCGGAGAGCAATTTGGGGTTAGTATCTTGCCCAAGGATATTTGGCATGCAGACTAGGGGAAGCCAGGAATTGAACCACCAACCTTCCGATCAGTAGATGACCTGCTCTACCACCTGAGCTACAGCCACCCCACCCCAATGAAAGCACTGGAATATTATACCGACAACAATTACATTAAAAGATGATATAAAAGAGGCTACGCATACGTGACTAATGCAGCTCTGTTGTAAGAAGAAAGTATTTAGTTTTCATGTTACCAAAGGAGAAACCCTCCAAAACAACAGGAGAAAATACAATAAAAATCACCTGATTATGTGTAAGTACTCACTGTATGACTCAAGTACTTAAATGAGAGAGAGCCCATGCAAACTCTGGACTTTCTTGCTATTAGGTGATGGTGAAAACCACTGAATCGCCATGCCATCCTAAACTATGCATTAAAGCATCCACAGCAGCCACTTCTTCAGCCTTTTCCTGTTTTATCTGGAATGTTTTTTTCTTCGGTACATTTTTTGTGCACTGTGGCGAGCCCTTTTGTTACTGTTTCCTGTTCAGACCTACTTTTCAACCAGATAGCACTTGGCTTACACACAGGCTACAGAAAACTGCATGCAACCATGTCGGTCTAGGTTGCATACCATTAATCACTGCTCGTGTAGCTGAAAGCTAACGCAAATGAATGAAAAAGCATTGCCAAAAATGCCACATAAGCATTCCAGAGTAATAGAAGAAGAACGCCACCTCATCTTCTTGCTAGTGTGGAAAGGAAACTATAAACCTTCTTAATGGCAATGTCTCCAACATGTTGGAGCCCACACCTGTTCTCAAATATGACACAAACATCTGCAAATATTACACTCAGCAGTTGCTTTATGTGCGACGTAACGTGAGTTTTTCAATCACAAGGTGCATGCGGTGCCCCCACAATGCACCTCTGTGAACATCTGAAGATGAGATTGCAGACAGTAGTAGAAATGATCTGCTGTCTTCAAATTTGCTAACATAGCATGTAAAATGTTATTCAGCTTCAGTCCTCATGACTGAGTAGTATGTCCCTGTACTGTTGGTCAGGGTTATATGCTTGAGTGTATGAAATAGCTTTACCATTTAAGTTCTTTTGCAATCTTTTTGCAAAATCTGTGCAGGTGCATTGACTTTGTGACATTGTGGTTTGACATTGTGACTATGCTGTGCCTGGAATTTCATGACGAGCTAACAGTTGCTACTTTATATAGAGCATACTGTGTCTAACCTATAGTTGCTGAACTCAGTGACTAGGCCCAGCTTGGGTTGGGCAGGCCGTGTCTCCACTTTAGACAAGAGTCTTTGGTTTCCTTGCTCTTCAGCCACTACAACCACTTCCCAACATCCTCATCCTCCTATAGGCCTCTGCCATATAATCAACATACTCAGTGTGCCAGCTGGGTGCTTATTGTGTTCTCCCTTGTGCTTAAGTTTAGGATCTGTTGTCTCCCAGAGTTGAAAGGCAACATTTCAACATTTGCTCACCTGTTCCAGTTGAGTTGGTCCTTCCTGCTGGAAAATAGCCCTCATAACCAGTGACACTTCCCAGTAAAATCCATTGCTGTTTGCCAAGTATGTCAAACCATTCATAGTCAAATTATTCTCTTGATCAGATCTGTACCATCCCTCCACATTAAACCCAACTGACCTCTGTCCCTTGGCTGGCTGTGTGTCCCAAATCACAACCTGTTGTTTTTATTCCCTTTTCCGAACTACTTTGCATCAGTAAACCAGTTTCAGTGTAATACAGTCTGTCCACTTTAATCTACCGCCACCATTGGCATAAAGAAAGCCCACAGCCCAAGAAAGGACAGGAAATGGAGTTTGATGAAAGGAAAGAGTTATTGTGAGCAGAGGAAGAAGAAGAAGCCACTTAAACCCACGTCTTCAGAGACCTGAAGTCAAACAAGTAGAATAAACACACACAGACACTGTTGTATTTTTCTGATATTGCTTTGAATTGTTTAGTTTGCAATATCTCAACAGAAAAACTCCTTAAAACTAAAACTACATCCCTAAACAACAAACGCACTTTGTTCTTAGTTGTCACTCGACCATTTGTGCAGTTAAAGACACACAATAGGCTTTTCATTGTGATTAAAACTTTTAAAGAAGGAGGAGTGGGGGAAAAAGCATTTATTGTTTTGATAATTTCCATAATCATATTGCAGCAGTATTGTTTCCTTCCTTGAAACATCACTGAACAGACAGAAGATGAATGAAAGTGAGAGCAGAGCAGCAGAGGGAGACAGGAAAAGGAAGGAGCCTCGGGCGCTTCAACAGCTCTTTTCTGTCAAAGACAAAGCCATTTCTACTTCACCCTCTGGGACCAGCAATACACACTCTACAGTCAGACTCACAGAAGTGTTTTGCTTCCTGTGTCGAAAACTGAAGCACGCGCTCTCCCCTTTCCCATAAATCTCCCCTCAGTGATAAATGAGCCACAGAGCAGAATTATCTTTATTAAGCTTTGCATCTGCGATTCTCTTGCTGGAGCTTGGGAAAGCACTGTTGGAAAATGAGAGACAAAGTTAAACTGTATGCTATCAGATCTGTCACAGATAGGTATGACTAACCGATCACATGTTACTGATTTTTATGAAGCCCCCGCCAGCTTTTCCTCTCGTGCCATCATGAAGTTGATCTTTTTTGGTTTTGAGTGGAATATCTCAACAAGTGTTGAAACGATTGCCATGAAAACCTCTCACATTCCCTTCAGGATAAATTAAGGTAACTATAGATGTGATATTTTTTCACGTCTAGCTTCTTTAGATGGTTTTGCTGTCAGTAACCAAACACCAGTAAAATCATCCGCACGCCCATTAGCGGAATTAGCAAATGTTAGCATGCTATTGGATAGCAATCCAATAGCATGCTAACATTTGCTAATTCCGCTAATGGCAAATGGTGAAGCGCTGTTCCTGCCAAATATGTTAGCATGCTAATATAAGCTCAAGGGACACCTGAACTACAGGCTCTACTGGTCACATGTTTGCATGTAAAGAAGGCTGAGGGATACTTTGACATCTGTTGCACATCTCCAACCTATCAACGCCTGTTTTTGGGGGTTGTTTTGGAAATGTCTCCATCCAGATTGTTTGATTTTGGTCTATCAGATTGTTTAGGATAGAAAACTACATTTCCAGGGACCAAACCCAACAGCAACTCTGCAGAATTCCTTACTTCAGCACATTCTTTAACTCTATTAATCAGTTTTACCTAGCTACCAAAATTAAGACCTGGTTGATCAAGGAATTGGTTAACTAGGCCTTCACAACCAACAGAAATGAGCATTTTAGCTTTTTTCAATTTTCAGTTCAATTCAATTATATTTATGAACCACTAACTAATTACAGCAGTCACCTCAAAGTGGTCTAGATTGTAAGGTAAGGTAAAATAATACAGAGAAAACCCCCAAATTACACAACCCCTTATGAGCAGTACTTGGCGACAGTGGGAAGGAAAAACTCTCTTTTAATAGGAAGAAACCTCCAGCAGAACCAGGCTCAAGGAAGCGCAGCCATGTGTTCAATTTCACTGTTCATACCAAATGGCACAAAATGCTACAAACACCACATTTTATTAAATGTCTCTTTCATTGCTTAATGTCATTATGTAATATGTTACTGCATCTAGGCCGGGAGAAAACTCTATGAAGAGACTTTCTGGCTCCTTTCTTCCTTCCTTGGTTTCAGTCTTCCACACATGCACAGTCCCTGAGAAATGAATCAATGCCAGTCAAGATGGAGCCTGTGGAGCTAATATGACTCAGCCATCCCGACTCTTCCGTCCATCTATATCCTATAACCATTTAATGCTACTGGATACATTTTGACAATAGCATGCTGAGCCTTATCACTCCAGTGATTGCTGTATCTCAAAAGAAAAATATTTCCCTTCTCTTTTATATGAAACCTCGACCGACCTGCAGGGGGCAATGTGGCTTCAGCTGAAGATCCGGAGCTGCAAGCTCTCTCTCTCTCTGCTCTCAGCATGAGGTAGCTGGTTAGCAGTGGGTAGGTGCTGAGCCGACCGTAGCAGTGAATCTCAGTGAGCACTGGATATCTGTAGGTAGGTGTGTGTGCGCACAGACATTTTAGGATTTCATAATTTTTGTGGAGTGGGTAAATAAAACAATAAAAACACATTCAATCATTTATTTATTGTAATAACTGGTGAAATCATGCAATGCAAGTTTTTGTTGAATAATAGAAAATATCAAAGTGACACATTAGTGAAGTCATTGTACAACGATAAAGGGGAGGAGAAGAGAAACGATGTGGGAGAAAGAGAGAACAAAAATAGGCCAACAAAGGCCACATTTTGCCAGATTGTCATTGGTTGTTCAGCCAAGCATCCCGGCCTTCGGTTTTCCAGCCTGTTTTTCACTTCCTTGCTCTATTTTCCATTGTACAGCCAATATATGTGCTTATCTGCCATACTCTAAGCTCAATAAACTACATAAAAGCATCGCGCCACTGCCGTCTATTTTACGTAAAACTGGGGTCATAGTTTACAAATTGAATATCACACCACGTTGAAGAAGACACAAAACTAACGACTGAGAGATAAACTCATTGGAACAGCGGTTACCCGGGTGATAGCTACTTTAAGGTTTATGTACCATCCACGTCGCCCCCCTGTTGTTCTTTAGAAACAGTGCAGATATAAGCACTTCTCAGACCCAGGGCCTACACTCATCTTTTATGTCTATTGATATTACACACGTTACTCTGCATTAGGCGAAACACTGTTGAGTGAATCTGACTACATGAGGAAAAAGGCTCATAAATACTCTAATACACTCTGGCATGCTCTCAGCGAATATCCATTTTTCTTTTTGGGCTGATTTGCTGTTGGCAACAGCTCAAATCATCATGATACACTCATGTTTTTTTAAAATAATGATTTTAAGTAATGAGCGCTATCAAAAAAGAGAAATGTGCAAAAGAGAGAAATGTCAGTGTTGTTTTAACTCGTTCCAGCTGTCAGTAGATCTTACTCGAGTGAGACATATTAGTGCTCGCTCTTTAATGTGAGTAAATGCCTCTGTGAATTGCAAAGATGACAGCGAGGCACTTATTCTGTCTCGACCACAGACAGACTCATCGTTCCATTGACCCCCACGGTGAGTGCAGTCTGATGCGACAAGCACACTGAGTAACGTTCTGCAGCCACACACACACACACGACTCTTGGCTCCCATATTTTTAATCCTTTTACAGCGTGTGTCATACTAACATACATTTGGCACACACGCTCTTTCACCTAATCAGTGATAATGGAATGACGGTGTATCCTGCCTAGTAACACAGGCCTCTGCATCATTAACATGCTAACCTACACGTCTGCATGTTGTAACGTGCACGTGCAGTCATCAGAACAATCAACCTGATGTTAGGGAGCAGATCAGCCACCCAAAGCCACTGTGCTGCGAACAAACCCAGGGGACTGGGAGATAAATTATAATGTTTAAAGTTATGCTAATTAAGCTTTTTTTTTTTTTTTAAATCAAAACTAATTCATCAAATGACTGTAATTTAAGGGAGTCATAAACAATGATGAGGGCAGAGATATTTTTTTAGCCTTTTTCATAGTTTTGACTTCATGCCATGGTCCTTGTCTAGTTCCATCTCAGCAGCCACAGATATTTTCATCAGCTACAGTCAGTGTCCACATCCAGGTTCACAGGATAATGGCTTTCTCCCAACTTTAGACTTGCATCAGCTTATATACATACTACAGGTGGGGTGTACATATGCACATGACGAGGACTGCATAATATGACGTGGATCTCATGACTGGTTCAGTCACAGCAGTGTGAAATAAGATGAAAACCTGCTTGCAACCAGGAAAAAAATCATTTGTTGCCCGTTGATTCAAGGCCACAGGTCACCCCGAGGGAGGAATCACTCAAAAATGATGGTCTTGCAGCAACTACGTCACTATTTGTTTAGGAGTTTCTGGATTTATCTTTAAAATCTCTGAGATTCTGACTCGACTCTGACTGAAAGTACTTATTTTGAATTTCTGCGTATGTAGACTCCCACAGATTTGCAGTTTTTGCAGTTTTATCTCAGTTAATTGACGTAGTATCACAAACAGATTGCATTGTCAGTTAGATCCCATTCAATTCCTACCTGACAGCAGACAGACTCCTTATGTTGCCATTCCTTAGCTGTCTTGATGGACTGAGTGGTCGCAGACACGGTGTCTACCTTTGAAGTAACCGTTTAAAAGCAACAAGTTATTGCAGAGAACCACAACGATTTCAGTTGTGCCACGGTCTCCAACCACTTTAGTGTGACTGTCGTATAAAGTTCATAGATGGTGTGGAATAGATGTTGGTATGGACTGCTGTCCGTCTACGCAGGACCACAGATCAGGGTTAATTCACTCCAAACGGAATCTGCAGAAATGTCCTTCTCTGTTGTTGCTTTATGAGTCAACAGTTTGTTACTTCTGGGAAACAACAAGCTCTGCACTGGTGAAATTACTTAAAAGGTTTGGTCTAACAAAGAAAAGGGTTAACGACTACAATAGAGTTTAGTATGAAGGGAAGAAACATAGACTACGTTCACACTGCAGGCGAAAGCGCATCAAATCCGATTTTTTTGACCCTATGCGACCCGTATCCAATCATGGTGTGACAGTGTGAACGGCGCAAATCCGATATTTTCAAATCCGATCTGGGTCACTTTCGTATGTGGTACTGAATCCGATACATATCGGATGTTTTAGAAAGTGACTGTTTGATGGTCATGTCGCATTAAATCCGTCTTTTACGTCACTGACACAAGACAGACGCCAATTGTCAGCGCCGGAGAAGACATCGCGAACGCTTCCTGGCCATCCAGTGTAGATGTCAGTGAAACTGTTGGGACGACAACGTTGGAGAAACGTGAACATTTTATTTGTACTGTATAATCTGCAGATTCTGACAGAAATCTGCAACTATCCTTTGAAGCAGCGCTCCTCTAAAACAGCAATAAGGATCATTATTAGGTTATTTACATTATTATGTAAATAACAAAATAACTTAAAGCAAAAATTGGGAAACATGAAGTCTGAAGTCTTTATATTAAGGGCCATCAGTCAAACAATACTGTTGCTCTGGGTCTAAACAGAGCGCGTTGTGTGTGACGTCTTCTTTTGTGCATGCGGCCGCTTTGAGCGTTCACACTAGAGCGCGTTTGCTGTCACATTTTATTTGTAGTGTGAACGAGCGGACAAAAAAATCGGATTTGATCAAAAAAATCGGAATTGAGCATTAAGACCTGCAGAGTGAACGTAACCATAGTTTTATTCCATTTTGTATGTTTATTCACTTGTTGGGGTCCTCATGTGAGGTTTGACAGTGTTTTAGTAGATAAAGGTGAACGGCTTGGACATGAATTGAGCAGGGTTTTGGGGAAAGCTTCGAAGGGGACTGGCGGCGGCTCCTGGGCCTGGCAGATCCCCATGTACTAAACAGAAGTGAAGAAGTTAAAGAATTAAAAAGGAGAGGGAGGGTGGGGCACGTAAACGAGAACGAACAGCTTGTAGAACTGGGGGAACATATATAGATGACAAATTCAGATACCTTATTTCCAAAAAGACAAACAATGGCACAAACACATACAAAAGTTCTCCACAATTCTGGATTTGAGTTGACGTCTTTTCCAATTTTTTTTTTTTTAACTCAAACTGTTTAAGTCCAAATACTATTGCAGAAGTTAAACATTCAGAAAGTAGAAATCGTGCATTGGGATTATACATAAAATGCTTGCCTTTACTTTGTAATCGCTACACATCCTTTGTAGTAACTGTAATGCAACTAAAGCTGTCAGATGGTAAGGACTGGTTCTTATGTAGCGCTTGTCTACTCTGCTTCAGCCCTTGCACATTCACCCAAGCACGCTTTTCCACATCTAACAACTCTCTATCTAATATTCCCACATTCACACTCTGATGTAACCCACCAGGAGCAACCCATTGTTGTGGCATGCGGACTGGAGCAGCCAGGGATCAAACCACCAAGCTTCTGATTGGCAGATGATGTGCTCTACCCCCTGAGCCACAGCCACCCCATGAGAGAGAGAAACATATAGTTCACCTTGAAAGTGCGAAAGAGTACGATAGCACAAGAGTTGACAGGATGAGGACTTACAGAAGGAAAGGTATTCTTTTATTACGCTGTCCTCCCAGTTCTCTCCATTCCTCAGTAAAAGTTGCTCCCAGCAGCTTTGTGAAAGGCTCTTAAAGAGTAAAAAGTCTTGGCTCAGAACTTTTTGGTGCCATTTAGAAAAACTCCTGGTGGTCAAATAAAATACTTGGTGAATTCAGCCCCTGGATGTCAGCGTGAGTTGTGGCTGGCGGCGTCCTGTAATGAGGTGACAGCAGGTTCCACTGACACTCACACAGCAGACAGCAGTGGCAGCATTACCCTTGACCCTTCAGCTTACAGCTATGCGCGTGTCCAGGTTTGTATGTATGTGTGGTGGTGATGGTATTTAATTAAAACCATACGGCTGAGCTCCTCCTCACACTCATACAGCTCAGCGCATTCAAAATTAAGTCTTAGCTAAATGGTATTTTAATGAGTAACTAACAACTCTATCAGATATTCAGACACACTCCCATCTTGTGGTCACTGACCCTTGGCAGGTTAAGGCCCCGTATTAATGAAGAACATTTTTTGCTTTTATTGAGACAGTGCCACGTCATCTATTTGCTTAATTGCCAGAGGATGAATCGACTTGGTTCCAATGAATTAGGTTTGTAAATCAGTGAAGGAAATGATCTGAGGTCATTTCCCTTTAATCTTACTGTAATATATGCATTTCTTATAGCCATCCACTCTTTGCTGTAGTAAGGTGAAGCCTTAGTAGAAAGTAGAAAACCTGTTGTTGTTACTTTTATTTTAAATGTATGTCCGGGGGGAAAATAGTCAAATGTTTCCTGCTTCTCTGGGAGAAGAAGCTGTCATAGACACAAATTAGTCACATAAGCTCATGTAAGTCTAAGTGGGCTCCAAAATAAAGCCTGTCCCAATAGACTCCAATTTTAAATGCTTAACTTTAGAGCCAAAGAAAAAAAGAAGAAACCATTTTGGTTTCCCCTCATGTAGCTCTTTTTGGCTGCTCACTTATTCACTAGGGGTCACCACAGTGGGTAACTGAGAAGCAGTGAGGAAATTTGCACAGGAATATTATTATGAGTTTGGCAGCTTAAATTGCAGGCATGCTGACACAGGTAGCTACAGCCATTAACTGTATGCTAGGCTTCATATTAGCGATTGTGGTTTACTCGGTTGATCTTTTAACTGCTTTTGTAAATTTTTGTCAGTGGTACTGTCTGAGAAATAATATGAGCCGTTGAGTTGCTAATTGCACTGACAGACCATGCAAGAAGTGCATGCACGGGCATTTTTTTCTGTGTTAGCAAATACTCACCAGCAAACCTTGCTAGCGTTAGCTCATTATGTGGCAAATAGCGCTACATTTTCTGCAAGGAAGGCTGACTCATAGTTGTATGAGAAAGTCTCATTTTGACAGGGTTAGCAAGATGGGAAATAGTCGCCTCTGACCAAAGGTAAGTTCCTTGAGGAAAATGTCATTTAAGAGAAAGTTTAATTATGTGAAATTATTTTACTTGTATGCTACTTAGCGCTAATTAGCAGGTTGGCTAGTTGGACAGCTAAGACAGCTAGCATTAGCTGATGAACTTAGTTCTCCACTCCTAGATTTTAAATAATACTGTCCTTATGTGCATATTTATAATCATTTATACTCAATTGTACATTCAAAATCAATTTAACGATACTTTTTATAGTTAATATTTTGGTTCCTTATGTTTCTGTTAACATGACATTTCTGTGTGTGTGTGTGTCTGTGTGTGTGTGTGCACGCTAGTGAACACAAAGCACTCTCAGACAGTGTTGCCAACTCCTCAGGAAGGAAAATGGTTGTCCTAAAAGTCGCTAGAAGTCGCTAAATGACGTCATCGCCTAATTTGCATAATTGGTCATGCTAATATAATTGTAACCTACATTGTTGGAGAAAGAAATAACATCGTGGAAGAGACATAAAGTGAGTAAAAAACGTCCTAAATGCATTTAGAATTTATTTAGAACTACGAATTAAATTTATATTAGCAATTATTGTTTTTTTGTAATGTCACAATTCCAACCCTGCTCCTTTACCCGGGCTTGGACCGGCAAAAGTGACCCGAAATAGGCACTCTGGTGGAGTTACTATGTGTGTGTTTATAAGTAGTTTTAAACCTGATCCACAAAACAGCATAAGAGTAAAAGAAGAACTGACTGCATTACAGTCAGTGCAGGAGCGTCGGCTTCGCTCATGCGCGATTCATTTGCAGTTCGGACACACAGGTGTGAACGTCTCCTGCCCTGATAGCAGCTGGGGGAGGACTATCCTCCACCTGTGAGCGCTTTGGCACGGGCGAGGTGCCACGGCAGCACCCGCTGCTTGTTGAGAGTAAAAGCGATACGTGCTTCACGTCAAAAAGACGTCATAAATAAGTCTCCAATAACACCAGAAAAAGTCGCCAGATTTGTCGCTAGTCGCTTTTTAGAAAAAAAAGTCGCTAAGGGGGTCTGAAAACTCGCTAAATATAGCGACAAAGTCGCTAAGTTGGCAACACTGCTCTCAGATGGGCACAACTTAGCAGTATACAGTTAACTGCTGTGCATTAATTTAATTAGCATTTATCACACAACTCATGCAGAATGCAGACAAATACATTATGATGACTTTCTACACACGAGCATACAGAAGGTGTTTATGCCAAGAAGTGCTGAAAAAGTAAGATGATATTTTTTCTTAGAGAAATACAGTAAACTCAATAAGAATTAAAGTTTTTAAGACCATAAGATCCATCTTGTTTGTTGGTTGCTAAAACATGGCAGCAGGCGATGATCACCCTTCCACTCCGCGGGGAAGAAAATGTTTTCTTTCTTTGTAATTTGCCCAGGAAATATTGACAAAGCTGACACAGAAGGAACCTGCAGCATATTTATGCAGAAGGCTGGCTGGGCTTCTGCTAATGCTAGGATGCCTAAACACAACAAATACATAACTGCACTCACAAATACAAAAACAGTTTAGTGTTCACACTGAGAGATGACCTGACTTTCCTTTTGCCAGCAATTAGAAAACTTTCCACTTGACTGATTTGTGGAAAGATGCGTAATTAAGCAGAAAAACAAAGAGCTCCCCAGCCTGTTAGTACTGTTGATGTCCTTTGTCCTCTTTACTTTATTCAGTAAGTTCTCCTGTGAGAGAAAGGCTGACAATAAGTTACCATTTTGGTTTAATGTATCGTTACAGCTGCATGCATGTTTGAGGAGTCAAATAAGCTTGTATATCTGATCATAAGTAGTTTAGCTAATGTATATATTCTGAAGTCTTTAAGTGGTTGAGCTACAAAGATATACATATACACAGTGAACTGTGTTGTATTTGAGTATCTCAATTCTGACTGCCTGGCATTATCTACTACACACAGACCTTACACTACTAACAGAAAAGTAGTGTTCATGATCTCAGTGCCACAGTGTAATGCGACTCTGCAGTTGGTTCATGGTTAGTAAGTGGCTGAATGATGACATTATTTCACAAACAGCGTGATTGTGAGACTGTTGCATTACCTATCCCTGCCCTGTTTTGCGTCGATTGTTTCACTTCTGCCCCACCCAATCCACACAGCAGATACACTCAGCTTTCCCTCTGGTCTGAATCACTTGATCAGAAGGTCGACCTCACCTGCCTCACGTGTCCCCCATGTATTTACGGCTGATGCTGATTTTCTGTCTTGAAATTTAACCACCTCAACTGTTTCTACTTGTTTCTATGTGCACATATGGGCCCTTACTCGAGCTCTTTTTCACTAACCCTGACAAAAGCATGACTAAAACATCTGATCAATCACCTAAAGCAAGTGTAACGTCAGTGTTCTGCAGGATCTTTCTTCCAGCATATGTGGCTTCCGTCTGTCTCATTTCTGACACTGTCTGCAAGTGTCTGTTTCTTAAAAAAGGATGATGTCATGCATTGGAGTGTTTCATTCAGTTGCTCATTTTCCAGACTGCTTTTCTTATAATTTCCGAGACTACATGAACGTTCAATCACTTTATGAACAAACCCCGCTCCTCTGGTACACCAGTCTGGCTTAAAATAAACACACTGATTGTTTGTGAATCCTTGGAAATCCTGAGCCATGGAGAGCTACATGCTGCCCTTTTTTCTGCTTTTCTTGTTATGAGCATCTTAACTACAACGCTGACCATTTGTAAAGCCTTAAAATGGCAAAAGTTTTTTTGATGACATGTCAACAAAAATGCTTTTGAAGTGATTTTTGATATTTAGAAAATTGTAAGATATCACGTTGATGTTTTTGTGCTCCTAAATTGTCACGAGTGTCAGTCAGTCTCACGTCAATGGATTCTATATAACGAGCATGATACTTATAGCAACGGTCCCCAACCTTTTTTGCCCCCCAGACCGCTTTAATGTCAGACAATATTTTCATGGACCGGCCTTTAAAGTGTCGCGGATAAATACAACAAAGTAAAATGATACGACGAAGACAAAAACCGTGTTATTTTGTAAATATAATAATAAAATATGTATTAGGCTTTAAAATAATAACAAAAACCTGAATTCACTCTGTAATTATGCAACTTTATTAGCAGCGTCCTCCTGAAATGCGCCAACAGCATTGAGAGTAACATCCTCCCCTCTGCCCCTTAATGCTCTCTGGTCGCTATGGTAACGCATAAATAAATAATAACTACAACACGTGAAAAGACCCAGGGAAACCGAGTTAATGATAAAAAAAAACCCCTGAAAACCATAAATTTCACACCTGATCCTCAACTCTCGCGGCCCGGCACCAAACGACTCACGGACCGGCCGAAGGGTTGGGGACCGCTGACTTATGGTATGCTACATTTAACAGGTCAAATGGCACGTTTAACACGATTTGAGTCATCATTGGTCATGACAGCAACCCTAAAACCAACCCTGCACAATTAGATATTTAATCCGATTTTTAATTTTGGTTTACAGCAATTTTTTTCCCGAGTACAGGGAACAAATGAAAAAATATTCATTCCACTAAACACTTTTTTGCATCATTTCTAAATGTGATACAAGGCTAGGTGCTTAAATGTCTAATATACTGACATCCCTACATTTTTAAAAATCTTAGTTAAATAAAAATCCAAGTGGCAATTTTGAGGGCTGAAAAAATTAAGTCAACTTCAGGAGTCAGTAGAGTTGTCTGCAGGGATAGAGCAGTCATAAATGAGTCTAATGCAAACAAAGTCACAAAAACACCAGCGCTGTACCCTCAGGCTAAATTTAGCCCATCTAGGGACCAACATAGCGGTGCATTGGTGCAATGCAGAGCTGCTTTGCAGACCTTTGTCTACATGTTGTAGCTGTTTACTGTCAGTAGGGGATACTGTCAAAAATATGTGGAACAACAGGCTTGTGGGCTCCCCTTGCTTCTGCTGGAGCTGTGGAGAAGACTCAAGTTACAACAACCAAACAGGTGAAGTGAAACAAAGTCTATAAAAAACAAAACCAGACCATTTTTTCCTGATACTTTTTAAAAATATTGTCTTTGATGTCTTTTTGCATTTTTCCATCTAGGTGCTGAACTTCCCTGCCACTTTTTGTTGCTGTTTAGACCCAATTTTCCAACACTTAGCATTTGACCTACACATAGCACCATCCATAATGAGCCGCACTTTTTGGGGAATGACTGCGCACAAACATACACAAACATAATATCATGAACCTCCCCCATGAGAGCTATGGACTATGGACTATGAGCTGATTATTAAAGGTAATGCTTGGTTTTTCAGATCTTGGTCAATGACCTATTGCACTGTGTTAAAGGCCATCAGAGAGCTGATGTAATGACTTTAGGTATTTTGCACTTATAGACTTTTACCATAATTGATGCCGTGGGGGGATAAGAATCACCCGAGAAAAAGTAAAGGTATTTTTGCCTTTACTTTGTTAAAGTAAATTTCTTTTTTGGGAATAAGAAGTCAGTGTTGGCAAATCTATTAATAATGTATCACTGTAGGCAGCGCTTCTGTTTTATGGATGTATATCGGGTATTGTTGAGGAATATCTCTGACTTATTCAGCACTTCAAATGAACTGAACCGGTTTAAGATGCATGATACTTTAACAGCAGCTGCTAGCCAAACACAAACAGCTCTAAAGGTTGCAGAATGGACTTGTCACTGTGGCTATAATGGTTTTATTAGAGCTTTTCACCAGTGGGAGTAGTTGCATCTCTTAATGCGCAGACTGTGATGAAACTTGAATCTCTCCCTCTGCCTTCCTACGCCCTGCCTCCTCCATTTGCTGTTGTAAAATATAAGTAATGCAGTTATCACCATGGAGACTGCTTAGAGATTGACCCTCTCTGGACAATGTCAAGAATCTGAGATGCTCTCACTGTGGAGTGCAATCGAAGCTTGAGGGGTGCTTAGAATAAAAAACAAGGACATGTCTTAAACACCTACACAGAATTTAAAACAGAAAATCAAAAAATCAAGGGCAGCTTTTTATTCTGCTTTGGTGACTTAAATAAAAAGGAGCATTGCTTGATACTAAGCTGTCATATTCAGCAGTGGCACTTTTATGAGTTGACAAATTGTTGAGCTAAGCTGAGATCTGGGGCTGGCTGAAGAGGTCCCTGCTGCTCTGTCTCAAAATTCAATGAAATATAGGCAGTGGAGTTAGATGCATTGTGTTGTGTTGCCAAAATTGCTGCTGAGTTGCAAGCCTTGCTTCTAGAAGGATAAAATATGCACCTGCAGGACAGCTAGCATTATCAAACCCATGGCAACAGTTGACACAGCTGAAACAGGGTTTTTTGTTTGGTACTTTGTGTTGCACAGATTAAAAATGTCACTAGCCTTATAATATTACACCGGTGTTGCGACTACACGAGTGTTTTATTTCATTTCAAAAGTACGGTGGCCCTGAGAGGCCAAATGGACTGCAACTTCAGAAAACACTTGCAAAAAGAAAAATGCTGCAAAAAGAAAAATGCTGCAAAAAGAAAAATGCTGCAAAAAGAAAAACACTTGCAAAAAGAAAAATGCTGCAAAAAGAAAAATGCTGCAAAAAGAAAAACGCTGCAAAAAGAAAAATGCTGCAAAAAGAAAAACGCTGCAAAAAGAAAAATGCTGCAAAAAGAAAAACGCTGCAAAAGCACACACAACACAACGGAAATAGGAAAAAAGACAACGGAAATGTTTCTGGGGAGACAATAACCGGACGAACCAGTTGCACGAACCAAAACATGCTAACAAGCTAAGTGTTTTTCTTTTTGCAGCATTTTTTTTTTTGCAAGTGTTTTCTGAAGTTGCAGTCCGTTTGGCCTCTCAGGGCCACCGTACAAAAGCATCAAATGTGTTGAATTTACACTGTTCCCCACATTTTGTGACGAGTTCCCCTGAACTTTGACTGCCACAAACGCATACATGATGAAACCGTGTGCTTCAGAGATATTTCCAAGATACAGCATATTTATCTTTTCAGTCCTTTTGCGATGTCTTTGGACAAACTGGACCTGCCATTTAGTGGGTTAATTCAGACTATTTAAGACTTTTTTTCAACATTAAATAACAAACAATTACCATTAAAATCAAGTTGATATCTGAAAAAAGTGTCAGACATGTAGCTAGCTACCATCATCCTGTTTCAGTTGTTCTAACCTACAGTGTATCAAGACAAATTCATGAGACAGTTGTGTCAGTCCTAGTTTTCAGGGCCATTTGAGTCCCCGTTACAGAGACCAGTGTAGTTTGTACTTAACACTCTTAACCCCTCTTTACCATGTGGTCTCTATGCTAGCCTGTCGTGGATAGGGATGGGTATCGTTTAGGTTTTATCTGATACCGGTGCCAAACCGGTACTTTTGAAATGGTGCCGGTGCTTAAACGGTGCTCAAACCGGTGCTTAAAGAATGGAGAACACAAAATTGGTCCAAAAACCTCTCATGTTCAGCTGTTTTTTTGTAAAAAGATAACAATGTTAGCCTTTTCTGCAGCTATGGGGCATATATGGTATCACTCTTGGCTGGAAGCAGCTTAATCAATGGAAAAAACACAAACTTTGTCCAAAAACCTCTCATGTTTAGCTGTTTTCCACTTTTTCTTTGGTCATTTTAGCCTTTTTGGCCAGGGTGAAGGGAGTATCTGCCATCAAACAAGAAGACAGCCGCATGTAGGTATGATGATGTTTGCTAGTTCACATTACATGCATTAATGTAATAACGTGGTTAGCCTACTCGACGTAAATTACACACGAACAACATTAAGCTACTCACGCAGAGAAGAACGGCTGCTGCTGCATCATCATCCTCATCATTTCTGCTACACTGGCAGGGCTAGGGGCCAGGACTCTCCTCTTCGGGTTTTTGGGGGATGTTGCTAACTCCGGGTCCGATAACAGGCACCACACCCGCAGTAGATGTGCTCGGTGTGAGGTCTCGCAGCAAGCTATCAAATACGGCGCATTTCTCGGCTTTTAAAAAAAACGCTATGCGTCGCCAGGTGTTTCATCAGATTTGAGGTGTTACCTCCTTTGACAGTATCACAGTATCAGCTTAAAGCACTTGTTGCAGGCTGCTGAGTTTGCATCTTTTGCTGTGAAGTACAGCCAGACTTTGACCGCTTCGCCTTGGGCATTTTTAATCTGTATCTCTGCTCTAAAAGAACGTACGTACCTGGACCCGCCTACTATCCTCGGAAACGTAAAATGATTGGCTAGAATCCAAAGTGTATCACAGCTCAGGAAAAAAAAGCACCGAAATGTGCGCTGCTTTTCAGTCTGGTTACTACCGTTTATGTCAGAACGATACCGGTACCCATCCCTAGTCGTGGATCACATGAGTAATAATGGCTGACAGGATGGACATGGTACCTGGCTGGTCATCGATATGCATCCTTTTGTTAGTCTTTAAAACATGACATCTGGGGATTTAACCTATAAAACAACGAGTTTAATTAATTTTTAGGTGCGTTCAGATTATATACATTTTTCCATATTATTATCATTAAGTGATAATAACAGTAAATTCAAAGCAGTTAAAAGATAATAGTCAAAAATACACATCATCATGCAGAAGGGCACTTGGGGTCTTTATGGATATGAATACCTTAATTCAAACAGGAAACTGGTATAATTTCTATGTCTGGTGGTGTTACCAATGTAAAATGTTTGTTTACTGTTGTACAGTAGAAAGAAAAGTAGACAGTGCAGTCTGTGGACTGGGCTCTAAAGCTTAGCATCGGAATGCATTTACTGCACCGACAGCACAATATTATATATTTGGTAATGGATGGATGAAATTTAATTAATAACAGTGCCAGTTTTGGTTCTGCTTATAGATCAGAATATTTATTGACTATTGTCTATTCCAGCTGAGTGCACCCTAGAAAGGTTGCCCCACAGGGCTACAGAGAGAGAGAGACAAGCATCCATGCTCACACTCACGTCTCTGGGCAATTTAGAAACACCAGTTAAGCCAGGGGTCCCCAATCCCAGTCCACGAGGGCTGGTGTCCCTGCAGGTTTTAGATGTGTCCTTGATCCATCACAGCTGATTTAAATGGATAAATGACCTCCTCAACATGCCTTGAAGTTCTCCAGGGTGGCTATAGCTCAAGTGGTAGAGCAGGTCATCCACTGATCGGAAGGTTGGTGGTTCGATTCCTGGCTTCCCCTAGTCTACATGCCAAATATCCTTTGGCATGTACTACTTGGGCAAGATACTCACCCCAAATTGCTCTCCGATGCATCCATCGGAGTATGAATGTGTGTGAATGTTAGCTATAAAGCACTTAGAGAGATGTGCTTGTGCGAATGGGTGTGAATGGGTGAATGCACAAGTTGTGTAAAGCGCTTTGAGTGCTAAAGTGAGTAGAAAAGCGCTATATAAGAACCAGTCCATTTACCATTTCCAGAGGCCTGGTAATGAACTAATCATGTGATTCAGGTGTGTTGACCCAGGGTGAGATCTAAAACCTGCAGGGACACCGGCCCTCGTGGACTGGGATTGGGGACCCCTGAGTTAAGCTAACGTGTGGGGAAGCTGGAGTACCTGGAAAAGAACCTACACAAGCACCAGGAGAACATTAGTCTCTGTGAAGAGAAAGACCTCAACCAGCTGGTGGATTTGAACCAGAGACCACCTTGCTGTGAGGTCACAGCGCGAACTTGTTTCTCATTACTTCCTATGTATGTCCTAACACCTCTTAAGTTACAGGATATGCAGTTAACACTTACTCTTCACTACTCTTCAGAATCAGTGCACATGATATCAAACACCCGGTAACCATAGCAACAGTGCATCACTGTCATTACAATCATTTTGACTATCCTTCATATTCTTCTTATTTTAGATCACACGAGTGGTGATATTTGCTTAGATTTATTTTTTTTACTGGTTCAGCGCCTTATTGGAGTCTACTGTAATAAAGTACTATTAAATTAAATTATAATCTATTAATGGCACTCTATGAGATAATAGAGCTGGGAGTGTGGGCTGAAACATCTGTGAGCGTGTTCTTGTTGCTCGGGGAGAACAGAGATGGAGACAGAGATTGAAAGAGAGAAGGGAATGAGAAGGAAATAAGGTCCAGTGTGTCCTAGAATAGAAAAAGAAAATCCATTTATTCTGAGAGGCCTGCAGGGCTGGAGGTAGCAGGAGTCCACTGTTACTGCACAACGCGCGCACACACACACGCACACACACACAAAACCTCTCATCCCTCTGGAGAAAATGAATTCTCTTCCTCTTTTTCCTCCCCCCCCCCCTTACCTTTTTGCCTCTGTCAGCGCAACTACCATAACTTCAACCTGAACACAAATCCCATCTCTCACACACAAACTTGCACACACACACACATACACACACACAACGAGTCACTCACCTGGTCACCTGCCCGAGGGGTTGTGATGCTGTTTCACTCTTTGCAGGGGTCTCTGTTTCGTGTCCGCCTGGCCACCGAGAATACGAGGTCATCAATAATCCTGCTGAGAGGAGAGGAGAGAGGAAACGGGGAAATATCAAGTGGAAATAGGAAAGCGAGAAGAAAGGGGAATGGGGGAGGAAGAACTAATGGGAGAGGGGAAGCAAAGAGGAAAGAGAGGAGTGGAGAAAGGGCCACTGGAGGTAACTCCAACTGAAAATAGTCCCATATTACCATAGCGCCTTTCTGCAGCACCTCCTGGTGCACTGACAGGTTACACAGTTTGTTTGAATGATAAACAAGCTTCACATTAATAAAATTATGATTTTTTTAAAACAAAAAGCAATCTGAGGCTTTTTATAAAGAGGTTATAAAGTCATCATCACCATCCTTCCTGAGGGCTAGAAGTGGTCACATGCACTCACACAGGAATTTAAAAATAAGGAGACAAAAGGTACATATCAGCTTTTTGCCCTTCTCTTCATTACGTTCCATGCTGAGCTGATTCCCCATTTCATCTCAAATCCTCCACTACTCACGGTTCCATCTGCGTTTCTCACCCTAAACTACATTTTTCTGCCCTTCCTCTTTTCCCATCCAGCTGTCTTTCTGTCCCCATCAACCTTTTTCCTTCTCCTCTAATCCAGCCAACCTTGAAGCCACCTCTACACCTTCCTCCAAAGTCCAAAAATACCCTGAAATATCACCTCTCACCGCTGAGACTCCCCTTCCTACCTTAGAGTAGCACCAGAAAAGGTTTGCGTTTAAATTTCAAGACGAGCGTTTCTAAACTTCCATTCTCAGGCGTCGTTGGAATTCAAGAAAAACCTTTCACGGCAGTGGCGCGATCTCTTCACTCAACTTTATTGGCCTACATGTTTCAAATCACCTGGTGGGCAACCTTTTATTGCTGACCGCACTGAAAGCCCAATCTGCCATTTGCCACATCCATAGTGTGACTCCAGCTCGAGACAGATCGTTTCATTTCTTTCTATTCCCTTCTGGCTTTTGCTTCTGATTGAGTATTTTTTAAGGGGCACTTTGGAAGTATGAACCCATCTGAAAGGAGACGATAAATGGAGTCCTGCCCACCTCTGAAGATCAGACTGGCTGGATAAACGTGGGTTTAACCAAACTTTATATACAGACGATGGACACACTGGACTGAATGTTACAGACTGTATCTGCAAACCAAGACAGTTAGATACTTTAGATCTTCTTCCTCCATTTGTCTTTGCTTTGTCAACATCTATAACCATGACTATATATTAGCATTATAAAATATAAGAGATTGCTGTCATATGCTAAAAACTCACTGAAAAACCTTCAGTTAATCCAAAATGCTGCAGCAAGAGTCCTGACAGGGACTAGAAAGAGAGAGCATATTTCTCCTGTTTTGGCTTCCCTTCATTGGCTTCCTGTTAAATCCAGAATTCAAAATCCTGCTCCTCACATACAAGGTCTTAAATAATGAGGCCCCATCTTATCTTAATGACCTTGTAGTACCATATCACCCTATTAGAGCACTTCGCTCTCGCTCTGCAGGCCTACTTGTTGTTCCTAGAGTATTTAAAAGTAGAATGGGAGGGAGAGCCTTCAGTTTTCAGGCCCCTCTTCTGTGGAACCAGCTTCCAGTTTGGATTCAGGAGACAGACACTATCTCTACTTTTAAGATTAGGCTTCAAACTTTCCTTTTTGCTAAAGCATATAGTTAGGGCTGGACCAGGTGACCCTGAATCCTCCCTTAGTTATGCTGCAATAGACGTAGGCTGCCGGGGGATTCCCATGATGCATTGAGTTTTTCCTTTCCAGTCACCTTTCTCACTCACTATGTGTTAATAGACCTCTCTGCATTGAATCATATCTGTTATTAATCTCTGTCTCTCTTCCACAGCATGTCTTTATCCTGTCTTCCTTCTCTCACCCCAACCGGTCGCAGCAGATGGCCCCGCCCCTCCCTGAGCCTGGTTCTGCCGGAGGTTTCTTCCTGTTAAAAGGGAGTTTTTCCTTCCCACTGTCGCCAAAGTGCTGCTCATAGGGGGTCATATGATTGTTGGGTTTTTCTCTGTATCTATGAAGCGCCTTAAGGCGACTTTTGTTGTGATTTGGCGCTATATAAATAAAATTGAATTGAATTGAATTAAAGCATGATGCTGAGCTTGCCTCCGCTTCCTCCACCTAGAAGCAAACACAAAAGCCTGAAGACAAAAGTGTGTAAATGTAAGTCTGACATTTTAGCTGTCAAATTGTATCTCAGTGTGGAGTAGCTTTTTCGTTTCCTTTTTTTGATGACATGCAGCATGCAGACAGTTTTCTAGGAATCAAAATGAAAAGAGAGTCAAAATTCAGAGAAACAAATTTCTTCATAGTCTTGCTGTGCGAGCTGAGCATATTGTTTCCAGTGTCATATCCGTCCATTAGACGCAGTAGCCAGTTAGCTTAGCATGAATTGTAACACAAGACACGAAACAGCTCTGTACACAAATAACAGCAGCAATAAAGCTCAATAATGAACATGTTAGATCTTCTGTGCATAAAAATAGGAAGCTGTGATTTTAAGGTTGCATGGCCTTGTAAGCGTTGCCCTTTCAGCCTTTTTGTCAGTGATATCCTGCAGACAACTGAACAATCTTCACCTGACCTGCGTGTGTTTATCCTGTTATTGAAACATTGCTAACTTCCAAGCCACCAGGCTCCTTTCATTAATTGTTGGCTACTTGTTAATTAACTAAGTAGTCCAATTAACTAGACATGAATCTGCAGGTCTCAAAAGTACAATAAAAGTCCTCACAAGAGAGCACAGCTATCATCAGTTGCACTTCATCAGCACCTTTATACAGAAGGGTAAAATGGGCAAGTAAAAGGCCTGACTCCAGCACTGGACCTCCAGGGCAGACAATATTTACTATGCTGGGGCAGAGAGTGAGCTGTTTTGGGGGGACTCAAGGTTCCAACAATGCCCCCTGTCTCGATATAATAATATATGACTGTGCTGGTGATTCTGTGGTGGAAATAGATTTGTACCAGTGGCTAACGCTGGAGGTAAATTTGGCTTTAGACCCGAAGGACGGCAGGCAAGTTTAATAAATCTCGATCTTGCTAGGAATGATAATAGCCTTTTAAAAATGGCTGAAGTTGTCCCTTTTATCATGCTGCTAGACTATAGCACTGATGCAATAATTTTCAGTAAGGATGACAGAGATAGATTCTTGAAAGAGCTATCATCTTAGACACACACACACACACACACACACACACACACACACACACACACACACACACACACACACATACCACCAGAGAAAGAAATGGTGATTAGGGAGTAAAGTGAAATATATATGGGCAATTTGTCTTATTACATTAGTGGTATGAGGTAATATGAGATAGTGTTAGTAGAATTATTAACCATAAAACACAGAAGAGACCTAGCCTGGATTAGGCAGGGAGAGCGAGAGACTATCGTACGGCCACTATATTGTGGACCTACTGACACATTGGAGATGGGGAGGAATTAGGTCAGGGCTCGACTGTAGAAGGTAATAGATGGATACAGCAGAGATTTATGTGCAGCACCCTCTCTCTAGAGAGAAATAGAGAGGGGGAGACAGAGAGAGAAAGAGAGATGGGAGGTTGGTATTGGAACTAAATCAGACTGTCAGTTGGTGCTGAATTCTTCCTGAGGCGACAGAGAGGGGGGTAGAGAGAGAGGGAGGGAGAGCGATGGAGGGAAAGGAAAGCAGAGCAATGGAGAAGGAACTGGGACATGGAGAGGGAAAAGAATAATTATGGAGGAAGCAAAGAGGCTGAAAGAAAGATCACGGTGTTGGAGTTTCGTGGGGCAGAAAACAGCCAGCGAGGACACAGAGAACAGGAAGGCATTGGAGATTATGCAACGTAGGCTGGGAGTTATTTCAGGATACGAGAGATCCAGAAGTAAAAAATGTTGGAAGAAATTAGGTGATAGGTGTGTTATCGTTTGGTTTTACAGTCAAAGGTATGAGCATATCGCATGGATATAGTCAGAAGTATTTTTTTATTATGAATTTGAAACCATCTGTTGCATTGCGTGTGCTAGGACAGGACCCTCCCTGTGTTGCTTTTCCAGAGTTTTCTTTGCATTTCTGCTCCATCAAATATGAGATGGGATTGTTTTTGTTGTTTGCTATTTACCTTGATCCAAATTTATACAAATTTAATTGACTTGACAATTTAAAATTTTGGGTGAATGCTGGATTACTCCGTAACTAATACCAGTTTTACACCAATTTTTTTAAATTACAAAGGTTTTTGTACAACAACACTGCTACAAAACAGACTCGAATGCCTTTGAGATGTAGTTTTGCCAGCTTGCATTGACATACGAATCATATAGGCATTAAAAAGGCACCAAACTCAAGTGATGAACCAGTGTTGTGTGTGTACATAACAGAAAACAAAAGTACATCATGCATAATTTCTCCAGCTGAATCTGCAAAGATACCAAAGATAATACATAAAATAGTATTTTTGCACTAACAAAGCAAGTTATTATCTGAACACCTGGCACATTCCTGCAACTATCTACAGTGAATGAAATGCTAGAAAGTCTTGTGTTCTGTGTATGATCTTAGGAAATAGGAAAAGTCCTGCAAAGACCTGACACAGGACCTCAAAGATGCATCCGGCCCATCAATTGAACCACCTAAGTGTTGATGTATATTAAAAACTGTTTTAATTTATTTAAAAGCACATTTAAAAACGACACAGGTTGACCAAAAAAAGTGAAAAGTAGAACAAACACACACAAAGAACAAAACAAAAACTCATTTACCATTAAAAGCTATTGTGTAAAGATGAGTTTTCAGATGGGTTTTAAAGATGTCAAGTGTTGGAAAAATTAAATAATTACATGAATTAATAAAAACAAATCTGTTCTTTATATTTTTCTAGAAAAATAGGAAATGGGTTCAACAATTTATAGAATGTGCAAACATACATGGAAACACAGTATTTAAGGCATGAAGAGAGTTTGCACAATTGCTTGATCGCCCACTGAAACCATTTCCGTACATGGATCAGATGAAGCTCCGGATGCATCTCTCAGGTCCTGTGTCAGGTCTTTTCCTGTTTCTTAAGAACTTGACTTTCAGATACTGTTCATGTGCTGTAGAAACGTCCACGTCATCTTTTGTTGACGTCCTAATATGAAGAGGCAGACTGTTCCAAAGTTCACAAAGGTCTACTCTGCATTTAAGTCTGCTTCTAGGGAGAGTCAGAAACATCTTATCAGCTGACCTGAGAGCTCCAATTGGAGTATTTTTAATTAAAAGATCAGAGAGGTATGATGGAGCTTAAAAACAAGCAATGAAATCTTAAAATCAGTTCTAGAACGTACTGGAAGCCAGTGTAAATGAGCCAAGTCGTGTTTACGTGTGCCTGTTGGACTGCAGCATTCTGAACAAGCCTAAGATTAGAGAACAGAGCCTGGCTGATACCAAAATAAAGACTATTACAGTAATCAAGCCTGGATGAAATGAATGCATGAATCACTTTCTCAAAGTCAGCAGATGACAAAATGATCTTAGTTTTTGCAAGGGCACAGAGCTGGAAGAAGCTGGCTTTTACAACAGAATTTATTTGTTTCTCTAATGAAAAACTGCTCTCTTGCAACATCTCAGATTTTTTGCAACAGCAGTTCTGGACGTTCCAGAAGGACAAGGTCACACTTAAGAGAAAAACCAATGTCAGAAGGTCCAAATAGTACAATCTCAGTTTTTGATCGTTTACATTCAGATAATTCAGTGCAAACGATGATTTCATTTCATCAAGGCAGTCTAGCAAAACTTTTAGAGAGTCTGTAGAATTATTTTTAAGAGGAAAGTAAATTTGAGAATCATCGGCATAACAGTGACATGAGATTCCATTTTTTCTGAAAAGCATAATGGGAGCATGTAAAGGGAAAAAATTACTGGGCCAAGGATAGATCCCTGAGGGACCCCACATGTATGGGGGTGGATGAAGAGCCACTGAGCATGACAGAAAAGCTTCTGTCAGTTAAATAAGATCTAAACCATTCAAGGACAGTTCCTTTAATACCCACACAGGTCTCCAGTCTTGACACTAGAACACCATGATCCACCATACCAAATGCAGCGCTCGGATCAGTGCAGTTAAAATATAGTGTGTAATAAATAGTACAAAAGTTAAAAAATAAGTCTTTAAAGTCAGTGCTAAACATGCTCTAAAAACTATTTTGCCCAAAGCACTTTACTCATCCAGTCACACTGGTGATGGCAGCTACATTGTAGCCACAGCCACCCTGGGGCACACTGACAGAGGTGAGGCTGCCGGACACTGGTGCCACTGGGCCCCTGACCACCACCAGTAGGCAACAGGTGAAGTGTCTTGCCCAAGGACACAACGACCGAGACTGTCGGAGCCAGGGCTCGAACCAGCAACCTTCCGATTACAAGGCGAATGCCCAACTCTTGAGCCACGATCACCCCAGAACGTGATGTCATTTGGTTGGTTGTTGGGTGCTGATAATAGTCTTAGATTAGGTTATGTTAGCTAGCTAGCAACAGAAACAACAACAAACTCGGTGGAAAAGAAGGAAACTTTTTACTTTTACTCTCTCTCTCTTATGCAGTAAGTGGTTCTTCATTGTTCGCTAGCTGCACAAGCTAAAGTCTGTGTTGACATGGGGATTTCTCCTTCCAGGTGTAAAGAACAAGCAGTGCAATCAGCTGGCATAGCAGATGTCCCTAAGATGCAATCAGCTCTATTTTATGCAATTTCCCCCCCCAAGCTCATCCAACCAGTTTCCAACATAACAGGTCAGGACATGTGCATCACATCACATACATCACTAAGTTTCTTACCAAAGCAAAATCAGGAATCCTGACATACATCAGTACATCACAAAAAACATGGTCTTAAATCCAGCTTCACAGACTGAGAGTTCGGCTTGTGTTGAAGAATAAAGGAGATCACAACTTTCAAGCTCAGTAGAATAGCACAAACTCTGCTGTTCTCTTCTCTATTGAATTTCCACGAATGTTCACACATTTCAAAAAGTTGCTCCACCTATTGCTCATGCTCCTTGTGAAGTATAAAGAAATGAGATGTGGCTCCAGATTTGTTCAAAGCAGTGTACATTATAATCAATATCAGTGGTGTTAGCAATATCAGTCAGCACCAATCAAATGTTCTAGCTAACTAGATAGAAGGGAGGAGAAGTTGTGGCTGATTTACTATCTGCATCTCGCTGGACAGCTTGAGACTTGTGAATGAGTCATTGTGTGTAAAGCTACAAAGTAATGGGCATTATTTGTGTTTTAATGGGGTTGTTGATCTTTTTATGATGAACATCATAACACAGATAGTGTCAAGTGTTGGCTTGGTACTTTACACAGAGAATTTAATAATGCTAAAACATTAATGCATTGTTAGTGGAACCTGATAAAAATGTCCCTGGATCAATGTAGGTCAAGGTCTTCCTTGTAAAACCACTTTGATATTGATCAGTTTCTGAGGAGCTTGTTCGTGTAATCCAATACACCACTTCCCATCCACCAAATGCACCAAAATGGTATTATCTCATTTTAAATTCAGTGTACATATGTGAAATGCATGTACTGTTCTAATCATAAGACAAGTATGCGGCACTGGCATTGACCTTGCAATTCTGCAGTCTGTCCAGTAACAGCGTCTGGGTGGGCTGCTGTCGAAGGGGCTCTTTTATTCTTGAAGATGCGTTTTTTAAATACCCCCTCTTTATCTTTTATCCTCCCTTTTATCAGAAAATGGCACTAATGCACACTTGTGCACAATGGATAAAGGAAGCAGAGTTTAACCTTTTCCTGCTCTCTGTTATCTTAGATTGAAAAGGAAATTCAGAAACTTGTTTGACACAAAATGACATAAAATTAAGTTTTTTTTGTTGCATTTTTTACATTTTGCAGCTTTTAGATACAACCACAGACAGACATGCCCATGTGTGCTTTAAGTGCATACAGGAACACGGTCATTGTGTTCTTTCATCCTGTTACTTAAACACTCTCTACACACACCCACACACTAATCAGTGTTACGCTTGCTGCCTGTGACTCTTATTGAAGGCTGTGTTAATGATGACTCAAACAAACAGTGTGTCTTTAGCTCAAGTCAATAGCTCTAAACAGCCACGAGTCACACCACCCATTACAATTAGGGTGGAAATATTAGAACAGGGTCTATTGTACACACTTTCAATGTGTGTGTGTGTGTTTCTGCTTGTATTCACCACGTTGTGGGGACATGATTAACAGCAGGTGCTTTGTGGGGACTTGCCTCCATTCCCAGGACAAAAAGCAGGGTCCTGTGTACATGTGATATAAAGCATTATATTTTCAAGTAGACCTGTTTAAGTTCAGTTTTGGGTTAGTTAGTATCTCGGAAATTAACGGTTAATACAGTGAGGAGACATGAACTGTGTGCGTATATGTGTGGCCTTGCTAATGAAGGTATTGAAATTGTCATTAACGTGTGTGTGTGTGTGTGAGACGACCCAACGCTAGGAGAGCAATTGGGTTTATGAAAGGCTCATTGCTTTCCATAGCTCAGCCCTAAGCAATATAGATGCTTTTGTGTTTTCACATTGACAAGTCCGTTTAAAGCAGCTTCCAAAGACATGACAGACCATTACTAATACGCTAGCTGCTGGACCGTGAGGGTTACAGCAACACACTGGACTCCTGCAACACAATAAGTCCAGTTTGAATCACACGCCTTTCATACACGACAGGGCCAAAGAATATGGAGATTTATGGCAGGAATATATAAAGAGGCAAAGATTACAACTACGTGTTATGGATTTCATGCTATATGACCATATGCAAGAGTCACAAGATTTTCCTTTTTCCTTCACTAGATAAATATGACCTCGTCAAACAATGTCAAAATTGCACAGATACATAGAGAGCAGGCAAAAACAACCACACAAGCTGCACGTTTCACCTTTTGGAAAGAAACTCTACAGGCTGCACTTTGTTATGAAGTCGGCAGAAATGCTAAGTGTGGGTTCTTTTTCCAGTAAGCCATATGAGTCGGCCTGTTAGGTGCGATGGTAACAGGTCTCTCACAATATAGGTTTCCTTTAACTTGACTGTAGCAACACAATGGTAAGTTTTGCTTTGCTGTTCACCAGGAAGTTACTGTGGCAGGTCTGGTGTACCCTCAAGCACTAGTTATAAAAAGTGGTGAGGCTGTGGTGATGTCACCTTTGCTGCATGAGACAACCAACGTAACCATAAGCAAGTTATAATGATTCTATAGCCTGGAACAGTAGATTTTGCCTTGTAAATCACCAAATGTCCCCTCTTGGATGACCACAAGTCCAAACTAAAAAAACAGGCGCAGTGTTGGGAAGGTTACTTTTAAAATGTATTCCATTACAGATTACAGATTACATGCCCCAAAATGTATTTTGTAAAGTATTCCGTTACGTTACTCAATGAGAGTAACATAACGGAATACTTTGGATTACTTAATATATTATCATGCTGTTTACAACTACATGAATGTACTATTGCTGTGATTTATTACTGTTACTGAAGGTCCGCGGCTCCGAACCGTAGTAAAGGGACCTCTGACTAATACGGTGGGTTCTGTGTCGGCTCGTAGCCGAAAAATAGCTTTACTTTGTTGTCTGGGTCAACTTTGCTAGCGAGAGACAGAGAGAGGCATTGAAAGGCTGCTCCAACAGAACTTATTGTTTCAGAGGAAAACACGAACACGGTGTACAGTCGAGTCTTAATAGCTTACTTACAACTGGGCTCGTCAGGCTCTCTTCTTGGCTGCAGTGGTTATTATTATATTTACATGCTTCCAGCTCCCGTTTTTGCTCGATGACAGCTCGTACTTTTCCTTTTTCTCCCTCCCTCGCTCACAGACACATAACGTGTATGGCAGTCCATTCTCCCTGCAGCACGGACTACACTGCCCATGATGCTACATTCTTTAGAGCTATACCTGTAGCATTCTGCCTATTAGCTTAGCACAACACAACAAAAGGCCTCTCTCACCCAGGAAACACGCAGAGAGAGCGTCACCCTGTAACCATGGCAACCGTAACGCTGCCGCCTGGAGCAACAGAACGTAGCTGTCAAACAAAACCCAAACAGTCCTGACCCGCCACAATATGAAACAGGGAAGTACCGCCGTGTAATCCATTTATTTCAACAAAGTAACTGTATTCTAAATACCACCTTTTTAAACGGTAACTGTAACGGAATACAGTTACTCATATTTTGTATTTTAAATACGTAACGGCCGTACATGTATTCCGTTACTCCCCAACACTGCATAGGCGTATCTGTTATTTCAGACACATATATTGACAACATTCCTAATTACCTAGTAGGCATGTAGAAAGTTTCTGTTTCCCTACAATGAAAAGAAATCAAAGGAATCTGGTGTATATGTTTGAGCAATGTTATATTTACATATCAGATAAATTTATAAACCTCAAAAGCAGCTTGTCATTCTGCACCAAAATGGCACTTTTAGAGAAAATTGTAGTGATGACTGACTTGTTTTGAGCATTGTTACTGATGAGTTTTTAAATGTAATTTTTGAATGATTCTAATGCTGCAAATGAAATTCCACTTAGCGCCGCTGTGTCGAAAAGCAGCAGAAACTCAGAGACGATTATCTGCAAACCTTAAAACTGCAAATAAAACTGGAAGTGTCTGCAAGACTGCTGTGATTCGAGACGCCCTTAAAGGAAATCTCTACATCTGTGTGTGTGGATGTGATAAAGTTGCAGAGCTGGAATGGTCTCAGAGCACTCAGTGTTTACTTGGCCTCCATTATCTTTTATTTGTAGGCCGATAGTGTCTCTTGGTAGGGAGTAAACATGCTGTAAATCAGAAATGTGTGTGTGCATGGCTATGAGGGAATTCACACATGCACAAACACAATAAATATGCAGGTGGGGGCACACAAATACAAGCAAGTGCTCTGCGTTTTGTTTTATTGTGAAAATCCAAGGAACACAAAGCAAGAAACAATGAGCCTGATGTGACCATTAGCAGTGCAGAGCATGTACACAAATCCACTGTGTGAATATGCACATTAGCGAATCAGCCATGGCAAGCTTCACTCCTCAACGCATTTGAATATGCAAATGTTCCTCAGCACAAAAAGCCTTGACAAGCTGTTATTACGTGATTCCAGTGGGTTCAGATACAACCGGCTGAAAAGATATTAGAGGAGGCAGAACAAGAGAGAAGAGAGTAGCCCTTGACAGTTGCTGGGGAAATGTGTGCACATTTCCCGCGTGCATCGATTTGAGGGTGCTTGTGTGTGTGTGTGTGTGTGTGTGTGTATTCACAGAGGAATATAATAATGCCTTGGGTGGTGTTTGTGTTTTGGGCTTAGAATCTGAGATGTGCCGGGTCATACTGATTATGATGGGGTTGGTCAAAGAGGGCAACAAAGCATTCAAGGAAGTAAACCCTGACCACGAGAGGAAAAAGCAGCATGACTCTCAGACTGTGTGTTGTTGATGTTGGAGAGCAGTGAGCTTATGTTTAATACGTTTAGCTACATTTTGCAGTGGCTTGCATGTTTTAACTGTACACATATTCGGCTGTGGGAGTTTAATTACCCTTTTGACATTAACCACAGAAACTGAACTTATAAATAAATAATTTGCAATTCTCATTTCAGAATCTTCTCTCATCGTCGAACCTTCTTTGACAAGCCCGAACTCCTTTTTCTAACCACTGTGAAGGCATGCACAGCCACAAGCAAAAGACTGACTATGATCATACAGTTAAATCCAGTTGTTGGACAAAAACACAATTTTCATAGTTTTGACTCTGTTATCCAGCCCTGTGGACTTTAACCCTCTGGGGTCCAGGGTATAATTGGCCGTTTTTGACTACTTTTGATTTTACCTCTATATTTCACCTTTAAAATGTGTTTTTCTTGCCTTGTTTGGTATCATTATTTTCAGCACAACCTCAAATATCTGAAATGAATGTCTGACAGCAGGAGGTGCATGAGTCCAGTTTTCCATGTGGGAACAGCGTTTACACTGGAATCTGCCTTTGACGGCTTTTTTAGAGCAAATATGAAATTCAGCAGTTTAACTGACAGACAATAGAAGACAAGGGTCGTGTCCAAATTCATGGGCTGCATCCTCCTGAGGACCCGGCCTTCGCGGTCTACGTGGGCCGGGTCCTCAGGAGGTCGGGTAGGCCGGAAGTAAACGGCTTAGGACCTGGAGGTAGTGTCCCGTGGGTTTGCAGGGCTGGCACGCCACAGAGCCTTTATGAAAGCGCTGGGTGCAATCGACGGCTGCCACATACGCATCAAGTGTCCAAGTGGCCCTGATGGTCAGTGCTATAGGAACAGAAAGCTGTTTCCATCAATCATCTTGCAGGCGGTTTGTGACCATCGGGGCCGCTTCATCGACACGTACGTGGGCTGGCCTGGGTCGGTGCATGATTCCAGGGTGCTCCGCCACAGCCCACTCTACAGACAGTCAGTCTACCCTCCTCCAGGGCATTTCATCCTCGCAGATGGAGGGTACCCATGCCTCCAGCGTCCACTCCCCCTCATCACACCCTACAAGAGGCCAGGCCAAGGTGTGGGAGCCCAGCGCTTTAACAGCCATCATTCCAGGGCACGCTCCATAATAGAGCGTGCTTTTGGGATGATGAAGAACAGGTTCAGGGCCATCTTCCTGCAAGCGCTGGAGGTGCACCACACCTTTGTACCTCATGTAAGTGACCACCCAATGTCAAATTAATTGTGTATATATATATATGTGTGTGTATGAAAGAATAATGTGTATATGTATATCACTACAAGTAGTAACAGCATGTGCCATCCTCCACAACATTTGCCTCAGTGCTGGCGACATTGTGGCTCCTGAGGATGAACCTGAGGAAGATGGAGCAGAGGATGATGAGGGGGAGGCTGGATTGGAGGCAGTCAGTGGTGCTCTGTGGCGGGACCAGCTGTCTGCCGAGGTGTCTGCCCTGGAGGATGTACCACCAGACCATGACTACTGTTAACAGGCAAGTAAACATTTATCTAAGCATCTTTTTTAATACCACTTTTTCAAACTGTTGTCTGCTACAGAGTCACATGTATTATACTAGTAGTGAATCCACTTTCTCTGGTTTGCATATTTCTGAAAAACCTCTTAGTGGTGTGGCAGCCGTCGATTGAGTCAGCCCTGCAAACCTGTGGATGGACGATGCAGTGGACAGAGGGAGGAAGCATCCTACAACTCTTTGCAGACCACCCTGTGCGATTCTCCACTTTCTGACCAGAAAAGACAAACCGCGGGTCACAGTTGCAGCACCCCATCCATGTCTGATCTTCTTTCGGCAAATCCAGCAACACTGCCAGAGATTTTCTGTTTGTGTGATCTTTCAAAGTATATTTTTTTTAAAAAACGGTCCAGGAACAGGTCACTTTGGTTAATCCTGTGTGAAAATTTGTAAATATTTGTATATATTTTTCCTTCTCTGACTAAAATTCATGTTTTAGAAATATTCTTGTTTTATTGTTATTTACCTTTAAATGTCCATTTAAAACTCTTCAAAGTTTATGTTCATACATGTTAAAAACTGTAAATAAAATGAGTTCAGTGAAATCTGTTTTCATCAATTTATTCATAATGAAAAACTTAAAATAACACAGAAAAAGGTAAGAAATGTATTTAAAAAAAAAGAATATCTGAAGGCACAACCAATTTGGGAACTAATTTTCATTAATCAAAAACTTTTAGTATGACATAACAAATAGAACAAAGTAAGAACATTATCTGAATATATTTTTAAGTTATTTAGGAACTAATTTTTCTAGTATGGAAAAAAGTCTGTCCATCCTGTCCCTGCTCTCCTGTTCTCTCCTCTCCTCAGCCTCCCTTTGGTACTGCATGTCCTCTAAGGAGCTCATCCCCTCTTTCCCTTCTCCTCTTCCTTCCCGTTGTTGCTGGCTGACCTCCTTCCTCGTCTGTCTCCTCTTCCATCTCGCTTTGGTCACCCACTGCTGTACTTGGCCCTGGAGTGTCCTCAGGGAGAGAGGAAATAAGGACAGGGGGCCTAATGGAAGGCCTCTGTCCCATCACCTCATCCATGAGGCCAAACCAGGGCCAAGTAGCAGCAGTGGGCTTCCCACTGACTCCCTCACCTGACCCTGGACACTTGCAATCCTAAAGGCAGAGGAAATCAGAAATGACAGACAAATATAAACAATACAACTTTTAGTAAATGTACATTTATTAAATTTCATTCTTAAAAATTATCTTCTTGACAGCACACATACTTTGTATCTTTTCTTTAAGTTATCCCACTTCTTTTTGGCCTGCAAGGGGGTGACTTTCCCTTGCAGGCCCATCTTCTCGAGAATAGTCCTGATCGCACACAAAAAAATAAGAGAAGAGAGAAAACCATAACAACTATAATAATCCCTAAATCCAAAAGTTTTCACAGCAGAACACAAGAGGAATTTTATCGTCTGGACATCACAGGTTCTGTACAGAATGAGGGTTATTGAAACCGTACTCAGATGAATATGATGTGTAAATTGATTTATTCGTGTACCTCCATCCCACAGTTGCTGAATTTTTTACCCCGGTGAAGAGGTGATCATTTTCTCCTCTAGTTTTGATGAAGTTTGCCGTTTGCTCTTTGGTCCCTTTAAACATATCACAAAAAAGTTGATTGGGAAAAATGTAAGCGCCAATGAAAAACCGCGGGACCCACCATACAAGCTAGTTTATGGACACTTTTTATGAAGATTGTTTAAATAAATATTACAAGTCTATGCAAATTCACTACCCTAACAACATAACCGCTATAAAATTTAACTTTTGTACCACCAGATTTTCATATACTTACATTTAAAAGCGTATTCGTCTCCCGGTGTATCTTTTTGTGCCGCCATCGTTATGTGAATGTGCAATGAAGTTATGTCCAATGAATTCTGGGCCGGCAAGCTATCGAGCTGGTGGGGTGACAGACATCACCGACAACGTCGAAGCACTTTTGCAAATATGTCATATCTTGACAAACCGAGCAGATATTTGAAGTTTACACACCCACATTCTCGCCTGAAAATATGTTTAAAGTTTATTTTGTGGCCCAGAAAGATTAATAAGAGTAATTTTAAAACTTAGTAGCTGCCGCCATTGCCGGAAACTGGAGCTTGGCTGGGCCGCGCTATGAATTCTGGGATATGGTGGGCCAAGAAGGACACACCCGACCCATCCTTCAAATTCGGGGAAAAGGAGGACGCATTTGTCGGCTGCATTCGGAGGAGTCTACGAATTTGGACAGCCTTCGTCGCGTCGCTGTGACGTAATCGGTCTACAAATGCGGCCTCAGGAGGAAGCAGCCCATGAATTTGGACACGACCAATAACTACACAACACACTAACTACAGCCTCCAAACACGCTAAACGTCACTAATGTCTCACATATGAAAACTCGCTCTCGAGCCCTTTCTCAATTCTCAAGTACGCGAGTACGTACTCGCCGAGAACGCGAGCACGGACTCGCGATTTGTACAATTGGAACACCAGCGTACTTGATGATGTCACAGGTCCGGAGTTTTTACTGCCGTCCTTAATTTAACTGTGAGTAATATGTTATGAAGCTTAACTTTAATCACAGCTAAACCGGTTTACTCAGGAACAAATAAAACACTGAAATAAACCAAACATTAACATTTAGAAGTGATCTAAGTGACTTATATATCATGTTTAACCTCAGTAGTGAAATCTTTATTAATAAAAATAGTGTACATGTACATACGTGTACATACCTTAATAAAAACAAGCAGGTGAGATGTTAGAACGCTTTTATTTTTATTTTAGTGGACACTCAATACAATAGACAGCTACTGGGGTTTGTTTAACCTGAGTAGCGAAAAGACCGCGGGGGGGGGGGGGTTGAAAACGATGTGCCGGGAGTCGGCTGTCCTCGCCGGCTGTAATAATCCTCGACCTCGCTGTCTGCTATGGAGCTGGCGGGTCACAGACGTCTCCGAAAACGTCGGAGCGCGTTTGGAAATATATGATATCTTGATAAATCGAGCAGATATTTGAAGTTTACACAGCTACATTCTCGCTTGAAAAGAACTTAAAAGTTTATTTTGTGACCCAGAAAGAGTAATATTTAAATGTTTTTAGCCCCGCTCGTCCGCCATTGCCGCGTTTGAGTTTTGGACGAAATGCATTCTGGGATATTTAGCTGTACCAAGTCCACACACGTCACCACCGATGCATGCTCGATAAAACGGGCGGAGCGAGAACACATCCGGGACTTTTTCGCGTTCTCGGCTTGATGCGTACTTCGAATTGGAACAGTACTTGGTCTCCGACTGATGACGTATCACGAGAACGCAAGTACGCACAAGTACGCATATTGAGAAAGGCCCTCTGTCTTTCGCTCGCCCGCTTTCCGTCGCTGGTGTCACTCCTAAAAACGTCCCCTCTTCCTAAACAACGTGTGTTCAGTTTCTGTCACATGTTGCCTTATCATTTTTTTGATTGGCTGACATGGTAAACTACAATAGGGAAGGGTGTTTTTTCTTTTTTCACTCGCAAGCAGAGAGTGTTTGCTAGCGCTGTCTGTAGAAAATGCTGTTTTTACGTTCTTCCCGCTGTAAACACCATTGTTTTGTTCAGAAAAAAACATCGCGTGTATTTTTTATCATAACTCTGGCTTTACTTGCTGCATTTTGTAGCTGTGTCGTCTTAAATTGGTCATGTGATTTTGGCGTCCTGCGACCCCAGAGGATTAAAAGACAGTTTCAATTTGAAGGGTTTATTACCAAATTTTGCATTAACTGTTTAGAGACATTTTCATGCATAGTCCACCACTTTTGGAGGTAGTTTTATGGCCTTGTGAAGCCTGTGCCTTGCAATTTCCTGCAGGTTTTAGATCTCACCCTGGGTCAACACACCTGAATCAAATGATTAGTTCATTACCAGGCCTCTGGCAAACTTCCAAGACATGTTGAGGAGGTCATTTAGCCATTTGAATCAGCTGTATTGGATCATGGACTCATCTAAAACCTGCAGGACACCGGCACTCGAGGCCTGGAGTTGCCTACCCCTGATAGGCCATCATTAGACTGGAGAACCAAAATAAACTTATCAGAGAGACAGCAACATTTTTGTAGGAGTTGTAGAATCAACGATCTGCTGCATTAGTAAAAGAAGGAATAGACTAATCAGGTCAGCCAGCTCAGCAACACCAAAACGCCTGATAATAGAATCATCATCTCTCATCAGGCACTTTGGTGATGATAGAATTGTTTCCATGGTCACAACATTCCACAGAGTCAAGAACGCTCTTGAGAAGCTACTCGTATCATCATCAACATCTACAATCAAGAGATGCCTTCATGGAAATACAAAAGGGTTTACAACAAGGTGTACGGCCCTGATAACATTCAAGCTGAGGAAGGCCAGATTAGACTTTGCCAGAAAGCATCTAAAAGAACATGCACAGCTCTGGAATAAATTCTTTGGAAAGATGAAACCAAGATTAACTCGTACCAGCACGATGGGAAGAGAAAACAAAGGAGAAAGAGCTCATGAGCCTAAGCACACCACATTAGCTGCCTAACATGGTGGAGGCAACGCACGGTGGAGTTTAATGATGATGCGACTCCTGATGAAAAGTACAGGGCTTCACTCTCTGTTCAGATTCAGCAAAATGCTGCAAAAATGATCAGATACTCCTTCACAGTGCAAATGGATAATGAGCCAAAGCATACTGCAAAAGCAACCCAATATCCAATTTCTTTGCCTCAAGCAACCCAGCTGGGAGAAATGGGATAATCTTCAATGACCAAGTCAGTCACCTGATCTCAGCTCAGCAGAGGATGGGTTTAAGTTTCTGAAGACAAAACGCAACGTAGAGACACACAAACGAGCAGTAACTCGAGGTGGCTGCAGTGAAGGCTTAGCAGAGCATCTCAGGGGAGGATACATAACAATTTACTCTAATTATTAAAAACAATGCTTCAAAATTCTGTAATCCTGTCCAATTAATTTCAATCCTCTGAAAATGGGGTATTATGAATAAACACGGCTGTAATTCCCAGCATGTTGTTACAGAGAGAAAACTACAAAAATTGAATTTTTTTCCACCAAATTGTGCAACCTGACTACCTTCTTTGATAAAGGTTTATACTAGTGCATCTCAAATAACTCAACAAACTCCAGTAAATCCAAGAAATCCAGTCTCTCAAATTATTAGAAGATTTTTGAGTTTGGATGAATAATAATAAATAATAATAAATGACTATTCAGCCCTACATTGAAACCTAATGAAAAGTTGACTGGAAGTTGCACAAACAACAGGGATGATGCAGTGTCGAGAATTGTCAAAAAACAAAAAAACTAAACAAATATTTAAATAAACTAGAAAAATTTGCATTTCCTGTGAAAATGCTGTGTGGATGCCTTAACGCTGAAGATGTCTGCTGAAAAAAGCTGAAAAAGTTGAAAAGTTGCAAAAAGTTGTAAGGTGGAGAAGAAGCAGAAAATTTTTGCTGAAAAGTGGTGAACAGCAAAAAATTCTACTGAAAGGGGTAAAGACGTAGAAATTTTTGCTGAAAAGTGGTGAAAAAAAAAGTTGTGCTGAGCAGGATTTGAACCTGGCCCGCTTGGTCTCAAGGCGGCTACTCATCTTACTGAGCCAAACTCTTTCTCACAAAGAAGAGGTGGAGAGACTGACAATTCTGCTGAAATTAGCAGAAGCTGCTGAGAATTGTGCTGGTAAGAGGTGAAAAGGCTTAAAATTCTGCAGAAGAGGTGAATAAGCAGAATTTGGGCTGAAAAGATGTGAAAATTCTTAAAATTCTGCTGAAAAGAGTTGAATGAGCAGAATTTCTGCAGAAAAGATGGAAAGAAGCGGAATTTCTGCTGAAAAGAGGTGAATGAGCAGAATTTGGGCTGAAAAGAGGTTTTTGCTGAAAACAGCTGAAAAAGCTGGGATTTGTGCTGAAAAGTGGTGAAAAAACTGAAAATTCTGCTGAAAAGGGTGATAAAGCTGAAATTTGTTTTGAAAAGAGTTAAAAAAGTTTAACTGTTAACTGAAAAAAATGTTGCCCTAAGCGGGATTTGAATCCTGGCCTCCCAGTCTGAGAACGGCTGCTCATCTCACTGAGCTAAAACACAGCAAGGCAAGGAAAATCAGTGACGCCACTGATAATATGGCAGAAATGGGCAAAAAATATTGCAAAAAAAAATTCAATATCTCAAAAAGTATAGAAGTTATGAGCACCAAAAGTCATAGCTGGCATTAGCAGAAAGAGCAGAATTTTTTAAAGTTTGAATGGAGAAAATCGGCTGAAAACTGAGGGAGTAGCAAAAAACGTACGGAAGCAACTAGAGGAATAATAAAGAATAAAGAGAAACGGGAACTCAATAGTGTGGATGCCCTCAATGGGCATCCACACAATTAACTGACGAGCTTGGAAAACTTGACAAGGACTGAGGCCAGTGTCAGCGCATCAAGAGCCATCGCACACAGACAACTTCAGAAAAGGCAGGAGACTGTTCACAGGCTGGTCTCAAACACATCTGAGTGAAGGATCTCTTTCTTCGTCTTATTTAGTTCTGTGACTGGACTTTTTCTTCCCGTTTCATTTGAAAAACAGAAACTGAATTTCTCCTCAATTTTCTGCCAAACAGTGTTCCAGGATTTTCAGCTGCTGAGTGTTGAAGGAAGGCAGGGCGAGCATGGGTTAGTCAGGCTGCAGTGAACACACTCCAGCAGGCACTCCAGATGGTTTCCTAAGAGAAATGAGGAGTTGGACAGGTAAGTCCAAACATACAGGTCTCCTGAAGCCACTCCCACCACTGAAAGAGTCCCAGGGCCTTTCTCAATATGCGTACTTGTGCGTACTTGTGTTCTCGTGTACTCGTGATACGTCATCAGTCGGAGACCAAGTACTGTTCCAATTCGAAGTACGCATCAAGCCGAGAACGCGAAAAAGTCCCGGATGTGTTCTCGCTCCGCCCGTTTTATCGAGCATGCATCGGTGGTGACTTGTGTGGACTTGGTACAGCAAAATATCCCAGAATGCATTTCGTCCAAAACTCAAATGCGACAATGGCGGACGAGCGGGGCTAAAAACTTTTAAATATTACTCTTTCTGGGTCACAAAATAAACTTTTAAGTTCTTTTCAAGCGAGAATGTAGCTGTGTAAACTTCAAATATCTGCTCGATTTATCAAGATATCATATATTTCCAAACGCGCTCCGACGTTTTCGGAGACGTCTGTGACCCGCCAGCTCCATAGCAGACAGCGAGGTCGAGGATTATTACAGCCGGCGAGAACGCGAGCACGGACTCGCGTACTTGAGAATTGAGAAAGGGCCCCAGTCAAGTACTGAGTTTACAAATGAAGATTTTTTTTCAGAATTTGGTTAATTTAGTTTTGTAAATCTTTAGTGTTCAATATTATTCAAATAAACCTTGAGATGCTGGATTTTTGATTTTCACAAGTTCAAAATGAAAAGAAAATGAAAAGAAAATGAAAAGAAAAAAAGTTGAAATAAAAGTTTACCTTTTTGAATTCAATTAAAATAATGAAATTTAAAAGAACGTTTTCAGATGCACTAACAGTTGCAACCAATGCATGTAATGGTCTCTGTATTTGTAAAACAAATAAATATAAAGCAAAGGACACACAGGTACAGGTGTACAGTTCAAACAGTGGCCTTTATTTTACTTTGGTGTTTACAGTACAGTCTCTCAGGTCATCAGATGGAGATTAACTGTTCCCAGAAGTGTGCTGATGGAGGTTATTGTGGTCCCGGTCTTTGGAACAAGCTACCTGCTGACCTGAGATCAGTTACTTCTGTGCTTACAGTTAAAAACAGACTAAAATCTTTTTGTTTCCACAGACCTACACTCAGGTGCTTTTTCTATTATGTCTTGCTTTACTTTATTTATATTATGCTGTTTTGTTATCGCCTTGGACACTATGCTCATCGAGTTTGCTTGTGATGAAATATGCTATATAAATATGATTGCCATTGCTGTTTATCCCCCCCCCCCCCCCCGAACCAACCAAATGAAAAGGACCTCCATTCAAAAATACTGCTTAACAAAGGAGGAACTTAACAAACTGAGCTAACCAAATGAGATCAAACTGAACCCCTCCCTAAAGTGTCTGTTTGGCCCACTAACCACCGCTTTAATCAGCTCCAGCCTCAGACTGCTCTTTTGTTCAACGAGACAACCAGAGCCAAACGTGCATGTCACCATTTAGATTACAGCACAGTGTCATAAAATATGCTGAAAAAACTAAATCAAAAAAGTCATTGTTGTGTTGATTGTTGAGGATTTGAACAGTGAGCACACCCAGGCTGGTAACCCTGCTTGGTCTGCAAGTTTTTAGTTTCTGCTTGCTCAGTCCACACACACTATAGAACGTCCCTTCCCACCAAAGCGCTGGTAGTAGCATCACATTAATGTGGTTCTAAGTAAAGTGACCACACCTAACCACACCCATGTGTGGGAGTTGTCATTTGAGAGGGACAACAAAGGTCAGCTTATGTTCACACAGTCCCACAGGAACAGAGTGCAACTGTCATCTGCTTAATGTGGCTTTTTTTTGATAACTGCCCCAACGGTGGCGCAGCTAATTTTACTGTATGTACTGGTTAAACTGGATGTCACAGATTATCTTGTTTGCTGTGCATGTGAAGCCCAACAAATGTGACTCTGCAAATATAGATAAAGTAACTGACAAACATGTTTTCACATTTGTTAACTGCATTTGTTGCAAATCACCTGAAATTATTTGATCAGTTTTCAAACTTCCTACATATATTTATATATGTTTAATAAAAAAGACTTTAATACAACTTCCCGGGTGTCAGCTGCACTCAAGCATCCTCACTGAACTGTGGCGAGGATATCGGACGGCGGTGAAGGTCAAATGATAATTTGGAGGAAGCTGCAACAATAAGAAGGGAAATGAATGCACTTCCCATGTGCTGGTCATTTTGTAAAGGTCAGGCAAAAATGCTACAAACCTCCAGGGAATGAGAAACTATAAATGGCAGTGGTAGAAAAAAAATAAAAACCCTGAATTTGGAAACATGTTTTGATGACAGATCACTTAGCTCTCCTGTTTTACTGTTGGCTCTTGATGTGTGATCTTAAACTATTTTCCAAGGTAATGACTCATTTCAAAGAACATGTGGATTAGGGATGGGTACCGGTATCATGGCACCGGACATAAACGGTAGTAACCAGACTGAAAACCAGCGCACATTTCGGTGCTTTTTTTCCCTGAGCTGTGATACACTTTAGATTCTAGCCAATCATTTTATGTTTCCGAGGATAGTAGGCGGGTCCAGGTACGTACGTTCTTTTAGAGCAGAGCTACAGATTAAAAATGCCCAAGGCGAAGCGGTCAAAAGTCTGGCTGTACTTCACAGCAAAAGATGCAAACTCAGCAGCTGCAACAAGTGCTTTAAGCTGATACTGTGATACTGTCAAAGGAGGTAACACCTCAAATCCGATGAAACACCTGGCGACGCATAGCGTTTTGTTAAAGTCGAGAAATGCGCCGTATTTGATAGCTTGCTGCGAGACCTCACACCGAGCACATCTACTGCGGGTGTGGTGCCTGTTATCGGACCCGGAGTTAGCAACATCCCCCAAAAACCCGAAGAGGAGAGTCCTGGCCCCTAGCCCTGCCAGTGTAGCAGAAATGATGAGGATGACGATGCAGCAGCAGCCGTTCTTCTCTGCGTGAGTAGCTTAATGTTGTTCGTGTGTAATTTACGTTGAGTAGGCTAACCACGTTATTACATTAATGCATGTAAGGTGAACTAGCAAACATCATCATAGCTACATGCGGCTGTCTTCTTGTTTGATGGCAGATACTCCCTTCACCCTGGCCAAAAAGGCTAAAATGACCAAAGAAAAAGTGGAAAACAGTTAAACATGAGAGGCTTTTGGACAAAGTTTGTGTTCTCCATTCTTTAAGCACCGGTTCGAGCACCGTTTAAGCACCGGCACCGTTTCAAAAGTACCGGTTTGGCACCGGTATCGGATAAAACCTAAACGATACCCATCCCTAATGTGGATGCATACAGAAATTTATTAAGCAAATTTCAGTATTTTAAAGGAGACAGATCCTGCTGTCATGATGTGTTTTTGCAGGCGAATGTAGTCCAACTATTTGACTCAATGAACAGCAAATACAAATTGGGGTTACTGAACATCCATGCAAGCGAGTAACTAAGTTAAATCTAATTCTGTAAGATCTGTGTGTAAAATCCCACAGTTTCCAAATCGTTTGATCTTCAGATGCTGTTAAAAGATCACAGATTCAAGCTCCTGCTTTGGTCTTTAGTTTAATATCTTGTGTTTGGAAAGCTGTTTATTGAGCTGAGACACTAATCAAAGAATTTGTTGCGTCGTCGAAAACTTTGAGACTTCCTTTGCTAGCCACCAAACAGAAAACATCAAGCTTCACAGCAGAAATAATTAGTAAGGACTAATTAAAAAGCAGTTCCCAGAGAGGAACTTTTTGATGTTGGACAACAAGATGTGGATAAAATCCCAAAACTTTAAAAAGCTGCAGGTAGCAGCTCAGAGCCTGTGAAGTGCATCAAGAAGAGAGTCTCCATGTCTCAACACTCAAGGTTGTTGTTTGATTCACGCCTGGTACATGCATCTCAGGTCTTCCATATTAATGACCAGTATTATGTTAATAGTGTCATAAAGGAGTCCTGCTCTGCAGGTGTTCATCCAGAGCTACTTCAATGATCTCCATCATCATCGTTGTGTCTTCAGATCTTATGGTGTGTGATCTGTGAAAGGTCGGGTACAGACAATGAATCTGGGCATGGAGGCATTAAGTATTTTGAGATTACACCCCTCCTTTTCGAGTGAAGATAATTATTTTTAAAAATAAATTTTTATAAAAAGTAGAATTCCTTATTCGACACAGCTTTAAAACCAGTGCAAAAGTGCACTTCACTTATCCTTAAATCCCTCCTGACCACTCATGAACGGTTTAATCCTTGTCCTTGCTTTATTTGTGGGATTGGTACAAAGAAAAAAGAAAAAAGAAATCCAAATAAAGGTTATCCTCAGACAAATTCTTTATTATTATTATTTTTTATTTCACACACACACACACACACACACACACACACACACATATATATATATATATATATTAGGGGTGCAACGATACACAAAATTCACGGTTCGGTTCGATACTTTGGTGTCACGGTTCAATATTTTTTCGATACAAAAAAATGTTCATGCTTTTTTAATTTGTCATTTATTAAAATTATAAATATGTATTTTAACTCAAAAGTACAGTTTTTAAATTTAATGTTGCTGAAACAACAAAGTGATAAAAAAATAAATCTATCTGATCGAGAAATCTTTGGAAAAGAGAGTTTATTACAGAGAAATGTCTCTTTCCAAAATAAAAGCTATACTATACGCTTCTTCTGGGCTATATTCTCAGCAGCATATTAAACATATCAGGTCCCCATAAGGAGAATCATGTGCTAACGGCTGTCTAAATGACTCGGGTAAAGTTTGTAGCATGCGTGCTTGTTGTTTTTGTCTGCTTCCACTTGTCTTTGCACTAGGATGATGTCGGAGTAAATGTGCAGTCATATTCGTTGTTCCCACTAGTGCTGTCAGCGTTAATCTGACATGACGTTAACGCAACAACACGGCAAATCTTCGTTAACGAGCTACCGCGGATCGCCCCGTGCGTGGGGCTGGACGGCCAACACATTAACGAGCTAACTGCGCTAATGCACTAGTTCCCACCAATGAAATTGAGCATTGCGTGGCACATCCGACATACTGTTTTACTTTAGTCCATGACACGCTTACCTTCAGGGTCATACGTCACATGAAAACCAAAATAGTTCCAAACGCCAGATCTGAATGAGGGTGGGGGAGGTTCAATTTGCCATGTTGCAACGAGCTTAGCTTCTGTCTCGCTAGCTTGTGCTGCGCTCAGTGAATCTGCGTTCGACTACTCTGCCTAGGCTGCACTGTCGAGCGCAGATCCACTGAGCGCTCAACACAGACAGCATCGTCAGAAGGAAAGTTGATAAAATAAATTAAAAATGTGTATTGTTCGATACATATGCGTACCGAACCGAAAGCACTGTATCGAATGGTTCAATATCGATACGAGTATTGTTGCACCCCTAATATATATATATATATATATGTAGTCCCGCACTATTTGTTGTATTTGACTTAGAGCAGGGGTCGGCAACCCTGCCTAACCAATGGCACAACCATAGCTGGACTGGCCATCGGGCTTTGCCTGCAGTCTATCTGGGTCAGATATAAACCAAGTTTAGGTGGAGTTTATTTTCGTTGTGCTGACTTTTTACAGTCAGTTACAATAACTCGTACTACGTAAGTTTCTATACAGCTGGGTAGGTGCTATGATGTTACTGATGTTGAACTTTAATTTATTTATAAGGTTCATTAGTAGAGTTGCCAACCGTCGTCCCGTAAAAAACGGAATCGTCACATATTCAGAGAAAATATCACGGGTTTCGTATTGAGCTGCAAAAGAACACAGTTTGTCCTGAACTTCAGCTAGAATGAAAAAGAAACAAAGCTGGAGTTATTCAATCATGAAACTGATCAATGATCAGCTGATTGGTATTTCTGACGCAAGTCCCGTCTCTCGTTTGTTTATCGTCCACTTTGCGCCATAACGGGAAAACCAGCTGATGTTGCGCTAAACAACAGCAGCACGTTTAAGCTTGATCAGCTGTTGTTAGAATTTATTTAATATTAATTTCTAGTATCAGCTGATGTTTGCTGGAGCCACAGCTGTAAAGCTGCTGGACATGATGTCGGTTTGGATATGTGGTGAGAGGGAAACATGAAGATGAAACCAGGAGATGTCCTTACTGAATCATCAGAGCTGAACAGGTGATGGAGAAACAGGTTTACCTTTTAGGTGACATGAATGAGTTGAAGGGAAGTTATGAACTGTTTCTGAGAGACAGATAACACCAGCATCCTTTTCTAAGCAGCTGACAGCTGGTAACTGTGCAGGGGCGGATCTAGCAAAGTTTTGCCAGGGGGCCAGGTAGGGCATTAACAGGGAAAGGGGGCCACAAAGAAATACTTTTCTTTCTTATTCTCATTTAAAATATCTAGCTTTTATTAAATAATTATCTGAATGTATAGAAATCATACATATACCAAAAGGACAGTGTACATCACTGTCACAACAGCATTTGTTTTCATTCAAAGGCTTTATGGCTTTAATACCTGGTGGGCCGGTCTCTGGTCAAAATGCCCGGGCTGATTTTTTGTTCCAGTCCAGCCCTGGGCACGACACGCAGTGAATTAATCTGAGAAGGTGCATCAAAAATAAATGGAGACAACGTTCCCCCTCCAAATGGACTGACATTATTGGTTTAATTATTTTTTAATTATCATTTTCAGATTCTTAATGGAAAAATCAATGTTTTCTTAAAACTTCATTTTTTTGTTGTTGTAATTTTCTGTTACACTGTTACACCAAACAGTCCAGCAGTAGCTACAATCCCACCACCGGATTTCTCAAGAAATTGTGTTGTTTAGTTAATTTTAACTACATTAAGCTGTAAAAACTGTCAGTATTCATCCCCTGCAGTTTTGTAACACTAGTTTTAAAGTAATACAAACTGAAGTTAAGCATTACTTTACTATTATAGAGCACCGACAATGATAGAAAGACAAAGAGAAATACCCAAAAGAATTCATATGAAATTAGAAAATTATCTATTAGAAGAAAATATGATTTATTAGCTTAAACAGTGTGTTTCTTCACATATTTCAGTTCTATAGTCCAGGCCGACCTCTTTACAGCAGATACGAAGAGCTTTAACTTAATTTTAGTGAAACCGAATCAGCTTACATTTTTTTAAAGTGTTGAATAGGAATAAAAACCCTCAGACATTCACACTAAACATCTGAGAGCATGAATGACCTAACCTCTCAAGACTAAAACATCTAAATGTCAAGTAACAATAAAGAGAAAAAGATACAATATGCCTCACACAACAAAAAAGGGACATGAATGGACTTTCTTCTCAAAGCAGCACTGAAAGGTCAAAAACCACTTAATATATGTTCCCAGATGTCAGAATAGACTTACATGGGATGCATAAATATTTGAACATACACCCAGCCCACAAAGCGGTGCTGCACACACACCCGCACTGAGATTTCAGCCCAATTCAGCTGGATAGTGAAATGTCAATATAGCTGACAGTCTGAGTGGGCAGAAGGGCAGCCAATCATTTACTGAAGGGTGCTCACAGTGAAGTGCGTGATGGCTGTTAACAGACTTCACATCGCCCGCAGTCCAGCTATTCGAGCACATGGAAGTCTGAGCATAACCTGAGTGGACTCGAGGTTTTCATGTTATGAAGCAGTGAGGGGAAATGTTTCGTGTTTTTCAGTTGCTATACAGCAACAGCATTATTAAAAACCTTAATGGTCAATTTGCCACCTTAACTGCAACTTAAGGATGCAACGATACCAATTTTTTCAAACCGATACGATACCGATACTTGGATCTGAGTACTTGCCGATACAGAGTACAAAAACTGATACTTCTACCACACACAGAGTGCAGAGTGTCCATATTGTAAACAAACAAACAAAATAATGAAAGTATTTGGCATTGACAAACGAACTCCTCATCTGCCCGTGGATCATCAGTCCACTGTGCCGTTAAACCAAGGACTGACATCGCGCACACACTGCTTGTCTTTACCTCTTCAGAAACTTTTGGCACCATTATCTCCCTGATGTGTGGGCGGTTGGGAATTTCATATCGCAGCTCGAGTATGCTGAGAAGACGGTGCAATCCTATGTTTTCCACGACCGGCATTGGCTGGTCATCCAGAGCGATAAAATGAGTCAGAGCCTCTGTTATTTTAACTGCCCGTGGATTTTCTCTTGACATTTTACATCGCTTTTCCAAAACCTGAGTTAAAGTTGGCTGTTCCACACTGCTGACATTTTGTTTAGCCTAGCTACAGCAGCCTCCAGTTTCTCTTTTTTTATCTGGAGCTGCCAGTCTGACTCGTCTAACCCTGTGCCTGTTTAGCGCGGGATGTCCCCCTAGTGGCCAATCTAAAAAACTACAACAGAAATGACAAGCCACCCTCTGATTAATGAAATAAGTTAGTATCGGTTCATGGTATTGGTTAAATTTTACGAGTATGGGTACACACACATTTACAGTATCGGTCCCGATACCCGATACCGGTATCGGCCCCGATACCCGATACCAGTATCGGTATCGGGTATACCTACTGCAACTGAATCTGGTCATGAAGACAAAGGTTAAGCTGGAAAAAAAACACGAGGCAGGCTTTACAGGCAAGCAGGCGGCACATGGATAACTAGATCATTTCATTTAACATGGGGAGAAGAAACAAAGTAACAGTCAGCCAGAATGACAGATGAACTTAACAATTGGTAAATGGTAAATGGACTGGTTCTTATATAGCGCTTTTCTACTCATCTGAGCACTCAAAGCGCTTTACACAACTTGTGCATTCACCCATTCACACCCATTCGCACAAGCACATCTCTCTAAGTGCTTTATAGCTAACATTCACACACATTCATACTCCGATGGATGCATCGGAGAGCAATTTGGGGTTAGTATCTTGCCCAAGGATATTAGGCGAAGCCAGGAATCGAACCACCAACCTTCCGATCAGTAGATGACCTGCTCTACCACCTGAGCTACAGTCACAATTAACACGAAGGTGAAAAAAAGCTTCCTTAAATATACTTTTTTCCATGGGAGATCTCTCAGGATGTCACAGCAGGCAATACGGAAGTGTAAATAACAAAAAAAAGAGTAATTGCTGATTTCCATTTAACTGCACGCCGCATTACAAGCACTGACACTGCGACAGAACAGCGTTAGTAGCAGCACTGGGGCTTATCTTCCGAGGAAAAGCCAAAATGTCTGCTGTGAAAATGGCTTGTGGCAAATACAGAGCAGCTGGAGTTGATCAGAGTAATCATGATAATGCAGGGTAGCTGCACCCAAAGCAGTTCTGGAGAATTCAGGGGCTGTTAAGTATCAATTAAACTGCTGCACACGAGCTTGAATTTACACGTCCTGTTTGTTTTCGCCATCAGTGTGCGCGTTAGTATTAGTGAAATACAATTTTAAAGACAACTACGATACATTAAACACTGACACGTGCAGTAAAACCTTTTTCTTTCTTTTTTCTTTTTCTTTTGACTATCAAAGCAGTAATCAAGTTAACTCTTTGAGCACCAGGATAGTGTCTGAAATGATAAAGTCACACACATCTGTGACAAAAGAACAACCCTGGACTCCATGAATGGCTCTTGAGAGAATTTAAAAATGCATAAATTGACTCCCACCTATTCAGTTTCATGTAGGAAATTATTTCAGAGGCATAAAACGTCGAGTCAGTGACACCATGTTGTTCTGAATATTCTAAACTACACGTCTACAAAGTCTGATGCGACAAACAAATCAATCCTATGTTTTTTTAGGCACTGGAACAATCATACTCTGTGTTCTGAGTAGGGATGGGTACCGGTATCCGGTGGCATGATGGCACCGGTTCTGACATAAACGGTAGTAACCAGACCGAAAAGCAGCGCACATTTCGGTGCTTTTATTTTCCTGAGCTGTGATACACTTTAGATTCTAGCCAATCATTTTACGTTCCGAGGATAGTAGGCGGGTCCAGGTACATACATTCTTTTAGAGCAGAGCTACAGATTAGTGATGGGATTTCCGGCTCTTTTTAGTATCCGGCTCTTTCGGCTCGGCTCACTAAAAAGAGCCGGCTCTTTCGGCTCCGAACCGGCTCTTTCGGCTCCGAACCGGCTCTTCAGGTTGTTTTGTTGCTTTAATTATTTAATCATTAACAATAATATAAAATTATACAGAAAAGGAATTACTAATGTTAAAAAAAGTGGTTTTATTTATATATGTTTATATATGGCCCCTAGAGACAAAGCACGTACAAACTCTAAAACACATTTCTAGCGTTTACTGAACTTCCAAAACAGAGCTACCCAGATCACTTAAATTACACAATTGAAAGCATGTGTGTATTGTTTGTGTATTTATAGACAAGCACTCATATTTATTCAAATAATTAAAAAAAAAAAAGTTTATTTACCTGTTACTACCACACACCAAATCCGGTTGTTGATACTTCCTGGCTTGTGTAGCCACTAGGTAACAAAAGCTCAACACTGCGCCCTAGCATCCTGGAGCACTTCTGTTGTCTTTTGTACTTGATTCTGAGTTTGTACGTGCCTCTGAGTTTTTACGTATTTTGGAGTTTGTACGTGCTTTGTCTCTAAGGGCCACCATAAATATACTTTATTATAATTATAATAATTATAATTATAATATAATTTATTCACTCCACATAAAATGTAATAAATAAATCATATAATACAAAAGACAACTATTTACATTTTAATTTTTTAACTATTTAAACTATTTTAACTATTTATTTTTCAGCTTTTTCCTTTTAAACAAATTTGCAAACCAAAACACAATTAAATATAAATTAAAATATTAAAACAAAAAGAAGATGCACATTCTCTGTCATATGGGCCTGCATGATTTCTGAATCCTTTATCATCTGCAACTGAAAATAGTGGATGATTACTATACCTTTCTAATGTGACGTTGTTGTCCCTCGCTCTCCCTCCCTCCCTCTCTGTTCCTGTGCTACTGCGAGTGTAACTAACGCCCCTCCCCCCTCTGCCCAGCGCAAAGTACAGGCCGCGCGTGCGAGTTTAGCGGAAAAAAGGGCGAGAGAAAGAAAAAAAAAACTCACGGCTCCCAATAAGGAGCCGGCTCGCGTCGTTCACTTCAAAGACCCGGCTCTAAGAGCCATTTCGTTCGCGAACGACCCATCACTACTACAGATTAAAAATGCCCAAGGCGAAGCGGTCAAAAGTCTGGCTGTACTTCACAGCAAAAGATGCAAACTCAGCAGCTGCAATGAGTGCTTTAAGGTGATACTGTGATACTGTCAAAGGAGGTAACACCTCAAATCCGATGAAACACCTGGTGACGCATAGCGTTTTTTTTAAAAGCCGAGAAATGCGCCGTATTTGATAGCTTGCTGCGAGACCTCACACCGAGCACATCTACTGCAGGTGTGGTGCCTGTTATCGACCCGGAGTTAGCAACATCCCCCAAAAACACGAAGAGTAGAGTCCTGGCCCCTAGCCCTGCCAGTGTAGCAGAAATGATGAGGATGATGATGCAGCAGCAGCCGTTCTTCTCTGCGTGAGTAGCTTAATGTTGTTCGTGTATAATTTACGTTGAGTAGGCTAACCACGTTATTACATTAATGCATGTAAGGTGAACTAGCAAACACCATCGTAGTTACATGCGGCTGTCTTCTTGTTTGATGGCAGATACTCCCTTCACCCTGGCCAAAAAGGCTAAAATGACCAAAGAAAAAGTGGAAAACAGTTAAACATGAGAGGTTTTTGGACAAAGTTTGTGTTTTTTCCGTTGTTTAAGCTGCTTCCAGCCAAGAGTGATACCATATATGCCCCATAGCTGCAGAAAAGGCCAACATTGTTATCTTTTTACAAAAAAACAGCTGAACATGAGAGGTTTGTGGACAAAGTGTGTGTTCTCCATTCTTTAAGCACCGGCACCGTTTCGAAAGTACCGGTTTGGCACCGGTATCGGATAAAACCTAAATGATGCCCATCCATAGTTCTGAGGGTATTTCTGCTTACATGCGTGCTTGTGTTTTTGATAAATAATGGACAGCATGCATTTTATTCACACTTTCAGCCACTGGTTTGTTTTATAGGTACTGACAATTACTTCAAATGAGATTTTAGGAGAAAATTAAGGTGTCTTTTGTCTTGCCTCCCTCCCATCACTCCCAGCCGGTCACGGCAGATGAGCCTGGTCCTGCCGGAGGTTTCTTCCTGTTAAAAGGGAGTTTTTCCTTCCCACTGTTGCCAAAGTGCTGCTCATAGGGGGTCATATGATTGTTGGGTTTTCTCTGTATCTATGAAGCGCCTTGAGGCGACTTTTGTTGTGATTTGGCGCTAAATAAATAAAATTGAATTGAATTGAATTGAATTGAATTTGATCTAAATGAAACTGAACTGAATTGAGGTGTCAGTTAATATCGGCTCCTTCACAGTTTGATTTGAAAAATGACAAGTTGGAGTTCAGCGAGACAACTCAGTCTCATTAACGCCACATGCTGCTGCATCACATCGCTGCCAAAAGCCATCTTGTGCGTAACTGTGAGAAGTCAGCAGCTTTGACAAGAAAACGTAGTGTCGCATGCTCCAGGAATGAGAACGGCTGGACATTTCATTATTACTGCTGCGCTCTTAACACAGAGATCATAACGTGAGAGCAGAGCAGACATCAAATGTCCAGATATAACAAACTGGTCACATAATAGGCTTCCCTGCACCTTTCTATACACTCCTGTACTGATGATAAAAGTTAGTTTTAGGTTGTATAGTATTGTAAAAAAATACCCTCTCTATTAAAGGACAACCTGCGTAATGCATCTCATGATGCGTGGCTTAATGGGAACACACAGCAGACACAACAAATGAGGAGGGAAAAGCCATTTCCCCCACAGCAATGCATCCACACCTCTCTAATTTGTGCCCGACATCCCAACTTCTCTGTTCAGCCTGTAGCCTAATCAAAAAGTTCCACATCATTAACAACTGAAGGTTGCTATGCTGTTAATGAGAGGCCCAATTAGCCTTTACAATAACAAAGAGAGGTGAAAGAGCGACAGAGGAACGGTTTCTTTACTGTATTACATTTGTTGACCCGTTGCTGCACAGAGGAGGAAGATAGGAAAAAGAGAAAAACAAGAAGCTAAAACAGATCTATAAGATATTTAAAAAGTATTATTAAGGCTGAGATTAGTGAGGTTTTTTGAGGACTACTTCTAACTGTGGAAAGACTGAGCTGTACTGGCTTTGAGAGAACTCGACGTGCGGTCTTGAGAAGTTTCTCCAGCCTGTGATTATTGTCTAAATTATATTGCATGCTTCAGCATAATGACTTGCCTTTGTTTTAAATGAAGAGCTACGGCTCACACATGAAGGTTTTTCTTATTCCTCATATCTCATTAGGGTGTTTTTATTAAGGATCTTCTGCTTTCAGTAAACCAAACAGCCTACGGGGTGCTGAGACTCATTAAACTAGAGTGAATGATAAACACACCTGAAAGAAACTGTGACCGTGGTTTATTGTCATCCCGATTACACTTTCTTAACTCCTGTTGTGCAACTGAAATCACAGACAAGCACCACTTAAAGATGGAAATGGGATCTTGCTACAGCTTTGATGTTCCACAAATAACAAGATGTGCCGTACTGAGAGCTCGATAAGGATCATTTAATCAAATTTGTATGTTTATTTAAAAAAAAGACCTGAATTATTTACAACTTCTTACGATATGTGAGTGCACTCAAAAAATATTTATGCTGACTTTAAGCAATTTGATTACATGTAAATTTTCTAATTTATATGTAATCTGCTTCTAGTCTAATTTTGTACAGTGCAAAAATATTCAGTTCAATTCAGTTTTATTTATAAAGCACCAAATCACAACTACAGTCACCTCAAGGTGCTTTTTATTATAAGGTAGAGCCTATAATAATACATAAACAGAAAAACCCAACAATCATATGACCCCCTATGAGCAAGCACTTTGGCGACAGTGGGAAGGAAAAACTCCCTTTTAACAGGAAGAAACCTCCGGCAGAACCAGGCTCAGGGAGGGGCGGGGCCATCTGCTGTGATTGGTTGGGGTGAGAGAAGGAAAACAGGATAAAGACATGCTGTGGAAGAGAGACAGAGGTTAATAACAAGTATGATTCAGTGCAGATGTCACTACCCGATCCGTACCGGAAACCCAATCGGTACCCCGCATGCGCGAAAGGTGTCTACTTCCGGTCAAAGCATTTTACGATAGTTACAGGTCAGAGTATCTGTTAAGATATTAAGAATAACAAGTACCTCTTAAAATGTTTCCGATAATGAAACATTTAATATAATGTAGACAAAAACAAAAAAAGTCAGACCGTACAAATCGGGTCTACCCGATCCGTACCGCGCATGTGCAGATGTTTTCTTCTTCTTCTGTTCGTTTAATGGCAGTTTACTCCCCAGTGTACAAGGATACCGCCACCTGCTGACCGAGCGCATGAACCCTATAGAGATTGACAGACCACGTGACTTTCGCGCATTGCATGCCGGTAACTCGTGGCAAAACAATCCAAGTACCGCATCAAATGCAAGCATTTGCAGCACCGCAAAACGTTCATTCTCCGGTTCCAATACCTTCTTGCTTTTTCTTTGCCCCCCAAAAAAGTTATGTACAAAACGAAGGAGAACAATGCCGGACCGTACAAAGACAGACTTGATGAAAAGGCAAAGAAAAGATACGAGGAAAAAATCAAAGGAGTGAAAGGGTTAGACCCTTACGAGCACACAGAGTGGACAAAATACGTTAGCGTGCTGCCCAACTTTCACCACGCTCATATTTATAATGATACGGTTCTTGGAGTGAGTGCATACACTCATGAAGTTCAGTAACTTCAGGTCACTGCATCAAGCCCAGGTACAGTTTACCGACGGATGGGTACAGGACCTTGAAATGCACCGTGTAGAACGAAAGACCATCGTACGTATCATAAGTTTACGAGTCTCACAAATCGTCTTCATAAATACACATTCATTAACCGTTTACTAATAGGACCTTTGAGCTCAACGGTAATTAATTAGTAGTGGAAATAATTTCTGGTTCGCATTACAGAAATATAGCAGTGACAATAATATTGTACGCTGTAATCGTACTGGGCAATTAGTGATAGCATAGCACACAATTTCTGTTCAGCGCCAGACTTGCTTGTAACCTATATCACCAATTATGTTAAGAAAAATGACGTATTAACTACTACAAAACACTGACCTTTGTGGAAATGCTTGGAGCAGACTAACCTGTGAGCTGGAGTGTTCTGGGACGTTATATTTGGTCTTTGAATGGCTGCAATCCAGGCCATCCGTCGCCTCTTTTTACTTCAGAAACATGGCTCGAATAATTTCTCTTCAACGACGTAATCGATAAAAAAAAACGATCTCTTTACCCGTCGGCTTCATGGCTGTCATGCGACCGGCTATTGCAGTTAATAATACAACCGCTTCTTGACAGTTTTTTGTGTGTCTTTTTATCGCTGTGTAACTGATTTCAATTGAAAGCCTGCGTGCGCTAGTACCTCTTGCCACGAGTTCCCAGAATTCTTTGCGGTTTTACCCTTGAATGACGTCACATTTTCAATCTCTATTGTAAACTGAATTAGCGTCATTACAAACGTGTGTTAAATTTGATTTAGTGATAGTCGAGTGTGTTTATGCTTGTCTGTGTGGAGAGGATTGTTGGAATAGTGATGATGATGTCCGCTATCACTGTCAATTGCCAGTAAACACTTCATCTGGCTGCTGAATCTTCACGTGACATATTACAAAGTCTGTATTATTAACTCTGTCATTAGGCGCCATTCTTCTTATTTTACGGCGCTGTTGTTCAATCAGGGGACGCTCTCTGTAGAGGAGAAAAGCATGAATTAGTTTGTATGCGGATTATACATTGTTTAAATGTCCCGGGCAGTCGAAAAGGAGGCAGAGCTGTTGAGAAATGCTAGGAGCTAACTGGGCGCTAACCGTATCATTCAAATATATTGAATGTCGCAATGTTGGCAAAGAGAGGAAGTGACGTAAGATTTGCGCATGCGGGGTACCGATCGGGTTTCCGGTACGGATCGGGTAGTGACAGCAGAGTCTATTAACACATAGTGAGTGAGAAAGGTGACTGAAGAAGAAATACTCAAAGCATCATGGGAATCCCCCAGCAGCCTCCACCTACTGCAGCATAACTAAGGAAGGATCAAATGTTAAATTTGGTCAAGTGAAATTTACTTGATTGATAGACATTCAGTTTTTACTGAGCACGCTTTTCTTAATCATTAGTTGTTTGGATAAATACACCATTGATTTTATGGATTTTAGTTGCATTTTCTTCCAAATACACACACACACACACACACACACACACACATACGTCATACATATATTTTTGTCTGTATAAGTAATATCGGTCTATTTTGGATTGTATAATCAAAGCTATTAAGCATTTGTTTCCTCTTACTCAGTTTTCAACAGAAAATGCTCAGTTTTGTTTCCATGTGAATATGATGGCTTTCAGTGATTTTGAGTTTCTTTGTTTTATGTGTATTAACACTTGTTAATTCAATTCAATTCAATTCAATTTTATTTATATAGCGCCAAATCACAACAAAAGTCGCCTCAAGGCGCTTCATAGATACAGAGAAAAACCCAACAATCATATGACCCCCTATGAGCAGCACTTTGGTGACAGTGGGAAGGAAAAACTCCCTTTTAACAGGAAGAAACCTCCGGCAGAACCAGGCTCAGGAAGGGGCGGGGCCATCTGCTGCGACCGGTTGGGGTGAGAGAAGGAAGACAGGATAAAGACATGCTGTGGAAGAGAGACAGAGGTTAATAACAGATATGATTCAATACAGAGAGGTCTGTTAACACATAGTGAGTGAGAAAGGTGACTGGAAAGGAAAAACTCAATGCATCATGGGAGTCCCCCGGCAGCCTACATCTATTGCAGCATAACTAAGGGAGGATTCAGGGTCACCTGGTCCAGCCCTAACTATATGCTTTAGCAAAAAGGAAAGTTTGAAGCCTAATCTTAAAAGTAGAGATAGTGTCTGTCTCCTGAATCCAAACTGGAAGCTGGTTCCACAGAAGAGGGGCCTGAAAACTGAAGGCTCTCCCTCCCATTCTACTTTTAAATACTCTAGGAACAACAAGTAGGCCTGCAGAGCGAGAGCGAAGTGCTCTAATAGGGTGATATGGTACTACAAGGTCATTAAGATAAGATGGGGCCTGATTATTTAAGACCTTGTATGTGAGGAGCAGGATTTTGAATTCAATTCTGGATTTAACAGGAAGCCGATGAAGGGAAGCCAAAACAGGAGAAATATGCTCTCTCTTTCTAGTCCCTGTCAGTACTCTTGCTGCAGCATTTTGGATTAACTGAAGGCTTTTCAGTGAGTTTTTTGGACATCCTGATAATAATGAATTGCAGTAGTCCAGCCTGGAAGTAATAAATGCATGAACTAGTTTTTCAGCGTCACTCTGAGACGGGATATTTCTAATTTTAGAGATGTTGCGCAAATGGAAGAACGCAGTCTTACATATTTGTTTAATATGTGCGTTGAAGGACATATCCTGGTCAAAAATGACTCCAAGGTTCCTCACAGTGTTACTGGAGGCCAAGGTAATGCCATCCAGAGTAAGAATCTGGTTAGATACCATATTTCTAAGCTTTTCAGCGCCGAGTACAATGACCTCAGTTTTATCTGAGTTAAGAAGCAGAAAGTTAGTGGCCATCCAAGTCTTTATGTCTTTAAGACATTCCTGCAGTTTAACTAATTGGTGTGTGTTATCTGGCTTCATGGACAGATAGAGCTGGGTGTCATCTGCATAGCAGTGAAAATGTATGCTATGTCTTCTAATGATGCTGCCTAGGGGAAGCATGTATAATGTAAACAGAATTGGTCCTAGCACTGAACCCTGTGGAACTCCATAATTAACCTCAGTGTGTGAAGAGGACTCTCCATTTACATGCACAAATTGGAGTCTATTAGATAGATATGATACAAACCACTGCAGTGCAATACCTGTAATACCTACAGCATGTTCTAATCGCTCTAATAGAATATTATGGTCAACAGTATCGAATGCTGCACTAAGGTCAAGAAGGACAAGCACAGAGATGAGTCCACTGTCAGAGGCCATAAGAAGATCATTTGTAACCTTCACTAAAGCTGTTTCTGTGCTGTGATGAACTCTGAAACCTGACTGAAACTCTTCAAATAAACCATTCCTCTGCAGATGATCTGTTAGCTGTTTGACAACTACTCTTTCAAGGATTTTTGATATGAAAGGAAGGTTGGAGATTGGCCTATAATTAGCTAAGACTGCTGGGTCTAGAGATGGCTTTTTGAGTAAAGGTTTAACTGCAGCCACCTTGAAGGCCTGTGGTACATAGCCGATTATTAGAGATAGGTTGATCATATATAAGATCGAAGAATTAATCAATGGCAGGACTTCTTTGAGCAGTTTTGTAGGAATGGGGTCTAAAAGACACGTTGATGGTTTGGAGGAAGTAATTATTGAAGTTAACTCAGAAAGATCGATTGGAGAAAAAGAGTCTAACTTAACATCAATGGAACTAAGAGTAGCTGTAGATAATATTACATCTGTGGGATGATTATTGGTAATTTTTTCTCTAATGATAAAAATTTTATTTGTGAAGAAGTTCATGAAGTCATCACTAGTTAACGTTAAAGGGATGGTTGGCTCAACAGAGCTCTGACTTTTTGTCAGCCTGGCTACAGTGCTGAAGAGAAACCTGGGGTTGTTCTTATTTTCTTCAATCAGTGATGAGTAGTAAGCTGTTCTGGCTTTGCGGAGGGCTTTCTTATAAAGCAACAAACTATTTCTCCAGGCTAAATGATGATCCTCTAAATTTGTGACACGCCATTTCCTCTCCAGATTACGAGTCATCTGCTTTAGGGTACGTGTTTGAGAATTATACCACGGGGTCAGGTACTTCTGATTAGAGACCTTAGTTTTCACTGGAGCTACAGTATCCAGAGTCGTACGTAGTGAGGAGGTGAAATTATTAACAAGATAATCGACCTCTGTTGGGGTAGCGTTCAGATAGCTGCTCTGCTCTGTGTTGGTACAGGGCATTGACGATGATAACAGTGGCTGGATTATATTCTTAAACTTAGTTACAGCGCTTTCAGAAAGACATCTACTTTGATAAAGTCCACTCTCCACTGCTGCGTAATCAATTATTGTAAATGTAAATGTTATCAAGAAATGATCAGACAGGAGAGGGTTTTCAGGAAACACTGTTAAATGTTCAGTTTCTATGCCATATGTTAAAACAAGATCTAGAGTGTGATTAAAGTGGTGGGTGGGTTCTTTTACATTTTGAGAGAAACCAATTGAGTCTAACAACAGATTAAATGCCATGTTGAGGCTGTCATTTTTAGCATCAACATGGATGTTAAAATCACCCACAATAATGGGTTACTTATATGTTATAAATAAAGATTTGATAGATTGAGTGATTATCGCTTCATGTTTTTGAGGGTAAAGATTATTTTTATTTGAGTGTGTGGGTGTAAATAAACAGTGTTGGGGAGTAATGGAATACATGTACCGCCGTTAAGTATTTAAGATACAAAATATGAGTAACTGTATTCCGTTACAGTTACCGTTTAAAAAGGTGGTATTTAGAATACAGTTACTTTGTTGAAATAAATGGATTACACGGCGGTACTTCCCTGTTTCATATTGTGGCGGGTCAGGACTGTTTGGGTTTTGTTTGACAGCTACGTTCTGTTGTTCCAGGCGGCAGCGTTACGGTTGCCATGGTTACAGGGTGACTCTCTCTCTGTGTGTTTCCTGGGTGAGAGAGGCCTTTTTGTTGTTGTGCTAAGCTAATAGAGATTGAAAATGTGACGTCATTCAAGGGTAAAACCGCAAAGAATTCTGGGAACTCGTGGCAAGAGGTACTAGCGCACGCAGGCTTTCAATTGAAATCAGTTACACAGCGATAAAAAGAAACACAAAAAACTGTCAAGAAGCGGTTGTATTATTAACTGCAATAGCCGGTCGCATGACAGCCATGAAGCCGACGGGTAAAGAGATCGTTTTTTTTTATCGATTACGTCGTTGAAGAGAAATTATTCGAGCCATGTTTCTGAAGTAAAAAGAGGCGACGGATGGCCTGGATTGCAGCCATTCAAAGACCAAATATAACGTCCCAGAACATCCAGCTCACAGGTTAGTCTGCTCCAAGCATTTCCACAAAGGTCAGTGTTTTGTAGTAGTTAATACGTCATTTTTCTTAACATAATTGGTGATATAGGTTACAAACAAGTCTGGCGCTGAACAGAAATTGTGTGCTATGCTATCACTAATTGCCCAGTACGATTACAGCGTACAATATTATTGTCACTGCTATATTTCTGTAATGCGAACCAGAAATTATTTCCACTACTAATTAATTACCGTTGAGCTCAAAGGTCCTATTAGTAAACGGTTAATGAATGTGTATTTATGAAGACGATTTGTGAGACTCGTAAACTTATGATACGTACGATGGTCTTTCGTTCTACACGGTGCATTTCAAGGTCCTGTACCCATCCGTCGTTAAACTGTTCCTGGGCTTGATGCAGTGACCTGAAGTTACTGAACTTCATGAGTGTATGCACTCACTCCAAGAACCGTATCATTATAAATATGAGCGTGGTGAAAGTTGGGCAGCACGCTAACGTATTTTGTCCACTCTGTGTGCTCGTAAGGGTCTAACCCTTTCACTCCTTTGATTTTTTCCTCGTATCTTTTCTTTGCCTTTTCATCAAGTCTGTCTTTGTACGGTCCGGCATTGTTCTCCTTCGTTTTGTACATAACTTTTTTGGGGGGCAAAGAAAAAGCAAGAAGGTATTGGAACCGGAGAATGAACGTTTTGCGGTGCTGCAAATGCTTGCATTTGATGCGGTACTTGGATTGTTTTGCCACGAGTTACCGGCATGCAATGCGCGAACGTCACGTGGTCTGTCAATCTCTATAGGCAGAATGCTACCGGTATAGCTCTAAAGAATGTAGCATCATGGGCAGTGTAGTCCGTGCTGCAGGGAGAATGGACTGCCATACACGTTATGTGTCTGTGAGCGAGGGAGGGAGAAAAAGGAAAAGTACGAGCTGTCATTGAGCAAAAACGGGAGCTGGAAGCATGTAAATATAATAATAACCACTGCAGCCAAGAAGAGAGCCTGACGAGCCCAGTTGTAAGTAAGCTATTAAGACTCGACTGTACACCGTGTTTGTGTTTTCCTCCAAAAACAATAAGTTCCGTTGGAGCAGCCTTTCAACGCCTCTCTCTGTCTCTCGCTAGCAAAGTTGACCCAGACAACAAAGTAAAGCTAGTTTTCAGCTACGAGCCCGACACAGAACCCACCGTATTAGCCAGAGGTCCCTTTACTACGGTTCGGAGCTACGGACCTTCAGTAACAGTAATAAATCACAGCAATAGTACATTCACGTAGTTGTAAACAGCATGATAATATATTAAGTAATCCAAAGTATTCAGAATACGTTACTCTCATTGAGTAACGTAACGGAATACGTTACAGAATACATTTTGGGGCATGTATTCTGTAATCTGTAATGGAATACATTTTAAAAGTAACCTCCCCAACACTGTAAATAGATAGGGATGAGGGTGTAACGGGCATTAGGTAGTGGGTGAAGGGTAAATACTAGAAGGAGGAACATCATTTTCCATCTATACTTTTCCCTGATTTCCATCCGTCTTTTCTCTTCCTTTGCACCTCTTTCACTGCATTTTTTGTCCTGTCGTTCTTTCCTCCTCCATCTTCTGCTCCTACCTCGTTTGAAATAGAAGAACCACGGCAGGAAAAAAGATTCTTATTCAATCAGCTCTACTAAACCCTTTGAAACACACTGTTAGGATGGAAAAGTCATTATGGTGAAATAAAATAATCATCTCGGGCAGCCCTCTGTCTGTCTTCCAGTGGATGCTCCTGCAGTGATTTGTTCTCCTCCATGAAAGACTTTATTTCATCCATATCAGATTGACTGAAACATACACAGTGTTTAGAATTCATGGCTTTATAGTGCATCCTAACTGTTTGTTCACTTATTTATACAGAATAAGCTGCTATAGTCTACAGATAGCGCTTTGTGGTGTGAACGCCAAAAGACAGCAACAACTTGGATTCTTGCACATGCAGTGTGTGCACTAAGGGAAAATACCTTAAAACAACACGTGAAACAGCACAGCAAATACCATCATTTCTTTTTTACTATGCTGACACTGAGGTTCCAGTGTTTTAAGGTGAAGTTAGAACCATCTGTCATTTAAATATGTCAGACAAACTGCGGTGGCAGGGCTCCTGTATACTTTAAACCCAATCAGAGATATTGTTACATAGCAATAAATTGTATTGTTTCACATGGTTTAACCAGCTGAATGCAGAGTCTCGAGGGAGAAGCTAAATAACTGAGCTAAAAAGGAAATGGAGATATTGTGGTGGGTAAATAGATGCTAATGCAAAAGAGAACTTTAAAAATGCCTGATTAAAATCCATATGCATAATTCAGTTTTTTCCCTTTGCTTTCAGACCACAAATACATTATGAAATTACATTATCCATTCATGAATCAATGTATTTTTTAAATGATGAACTTAATTACTATATTGTGCTTCGCATGTCTTTAAAGAGATGGTGGCAGAGGCAGCCCATGAACAAATTGAGGCTTTGTTCACTGGTTGATGGTTCATGTAAGCTGATACTGTGCTTGTTTTCCCTCATTTCCCTGACAAGAGGTTTCATTAATTTCAGAGCCGTTCGACTAACACACACAATTCTTCGAGCAACGCAATCAAATTAATTTACATTGAGATTTGACTTTAAAATATATTGTGTTTTGCTGGATTACAGAAAATTCCTTCTGTTTTCACCCAGAGAAGCACAAACCCAGCACCTCACTGCCTGAAACTAAATCGAGTCTTGAAATAGAGTCATAAACACACCCACAGTAAAGTCTCAGTTAAGGAAATGAGCTGAACCAACACATCTAGTCTGTTCTTCACTTGTCTACCTGTTTCCCACGCTGTCAAAATCAATACTGTCATCATCACTGTAATCCAATCACCTTCTTTTAGCCAACCAACCAACTTTTCAATTCAATTCAATTTTATTTATATAGCACCAAATCACAACAAAAGTCGCCTCAAGGCGCTTCATAGATACAGAGAAAAACCCAACAATCATATGACCCCCTATGAGCAGCACTTTGGTGACAGTGGGAAGGAAAAACTCCCTTTTAACAGGAAGAAACCTCCGGCAGAACCAGGCTCAGGGAGGGGCGGGGCCATCTGCTGTGATTGGTTGGGGTGAGAGAAGGAAGACAGGATAAAGACATGCTGTGGAACCAACGAGGTTTAAATCTGTCATTCTCCCTTTCATTCATGCAACCCACCTCCTCCCCATCTCCACCTCACAGACACCTCAGTCAGAGCTCCATCCAAGCCCCAGTCTTCATGTTCGCCACCCCCAGCGTCTACACTCCGGGGGGTCCTGTCCTAAATCCCGTCACCGCTGGGATTCCACTCTGCCATGAATGGGTAATTCGAGTTTAATCACCAAATACATTAATTTCTCTGTGTCAATAAATCACGTTCAATTCTGAACTGAAATGCACGAGAGCTGGACGTCCAGGCTGCGTCATAAATGTCTTTTTCTGACAGCCTCTCCAGTGTGGGGCAGGGAGACAATATAAATGAAAGTTTGGCAGATTCAGCTTTTAATCTTTCCAGACATTTTCAGTCACATTTTCAGCAGCATGTGTACTGTATGCACATAGCTTTCAAACTGATGTCATTAGTGCACTTTGTCCCAGGTGGAGTTTATTTTATTATGTTATTTATGTTTGTTAGCTCGGTCCATGCTTTTAGCCCAGAAGGAGACGCCGATTGGAAAGCTAATATGGGGTTTTGTGTACGAGTGTGTAAGTGTGCGCATGTACAGCTGGCTTGCTGTGAGTGTCAGCATCAACAAATCTTTTAATGGTCGTGCTTTCTGTTTTATGCAGGTTCCACTGGAAAATTCAATTAGGTAAAAACGCACAAACACATAAAGAAGCAAAGAAAAAAATGAAGAAAGTAATGAAACATTTTGTATTCCAGTAAAAATGACAACATAAATTATGACAATTAAGGATGCAACGATACCAATTTTTTCAATCCGATACGATACCGATACTTGGATCTGAGTACTTGCCGATACAGAGTACAAAAAACGATACTTCTACCACACACACACACACACAAATGCAATGAATTGGAAGACAGGTTTTATTTTATTCTCTGCCTATAAAAAATAAAATCATAATAAAAATGACCACAAAAAAAATTTCAATTGAAAAATAAGCACTTCTGTTAAATTATTGCAGAGTCTCCACTTTGTAATTTAACAAAATATCACTGAACTATTGGCACTGTCTCGAGCTTTCAGAATAATAATAAACACTTCTGTTTGGAATAAAATAAATACAAATTAGGTTTGCGAATAAAATAAACTTTTAAATTATTGCAGAGTGTCCAATTTCATATCGCGGCTCGAGTATGCTGAGAAGACGGTTCAATCCTATGCTTTCCACGACCGGCATTGGCTGGTCATCCAGAGCGATAAAATGAGTCAGAGCCTCTGTTATTTTAACTGCCTGTGGATTTTCTCTTGACATTTTTCTTCGCTTTTCCAAAACCTGAGTTAAAGTTGGCTGTTCCACACTGCTGACATTTTGTTTAGCCTAGCTACAGCAGCCTCCAGTTTCTCTTTTTTTATCTGGAGTCGCCAGTCTCACTCGTCTAACCCTGTGCCTGTTTAGCGTGAGATGTCCCCCTAGTGGCCAATCTAAAAAACTACAACAGAAATGACAAGCCACCCTCTGACTAATGAAATAAGTTAGCATCGGTTCATGGTATCGGTTAACTTTTACGAGTATGAGTACACACATTTTACAGTATCGGCCCCGATACCCGATACCAGTATCGGTATCGGTGCATCCCTAATGACAATGTTTTCAATTAATCATGGTACAGCTGTATAGGTGTGCAGCCAATACCAGTGACATCGATACTTTCATAATTCTGTCCATATTTAAGATTTGCTTTAAATACATTTCCATAACTTCTATAAAAGTTCTCCAAAATACTGCTCAACGTCCGTCTTATGTCACAAACGCGCTGTTCTATAACTACACTGTATTTTCCAGGTGTTTCTGTTTGGTGTCATGTCCTTCTAAACATATAAGAACTGAGTCATAGAAAAACACGGCCACAACAGGATGTAAATCACAGTGAGCACCAGGTCTCCCCTCAGTGTCTCTGGATAATGCTGAAAGGCCCTGCTTTCACCTCAAAGTTATTACATATAGAATTTATAAGCATCATGAACTCATTTTGCTGAAATTAAAGACTAGAGGGGGTAGAGAACGGGACAAAAAGAGATGGATTGCAACTTTAGCCCAAGGCTTTTCTGTTTGCCTCATACTCTGACAGGGTGCGCATCACAGGAAATTAATAGCTCTGCTCCAGCGTGGATGCCTTGTGCACATAAAAACACATGAAGACACCAAACAGGGGTCCAGACAGACCTTGCCTGGTGACACATGAAAGTCTAATAATTACTTCTATGTTGTAACCAATGATATTTTTGTTGCCTAGAGTTCATTTTAAGGAGTGTTTTATGTTTTTTTGCAAAAACCGTCCACATGTCTGGATGCTCTCATATATTTTTTAAGATACCTCATCCAGAGTTATAACAACGTAACATTTTTAATCTTGCACTGAAGCGCTGAATGGACATTTCTTTTCTCCAGCGGACTGCTCTCACTGCAGAAAACACAAATATAGCTGCTTTTCATGTAGCAGCATACAGCATTTTTGCATGCTGGATGCTGGATGGAGTACGAAACTGACCACATCCATCAGCATGTAATCTAATTAGTACTCAGCCTGATTGAATCATTAAAAAAAAGAAGAAAAAAAAAGGAAAATTTGAAATTGCTTCATTCACTCAAACGACAAAATAAAGGAAACTGCTTCAAGCAGATATATTTACAGGATAATGGATGAATGTGTTAAACTTCATGCAGTGCAGTGTTCAACGCACATTATTCAAAGACACTGATATAAGATATCACCAAAGATCAGACCCTTTTTTCATCATCTGATGATAAGTACTCTGTGCAGGCGTGAAAGACTAAATGTTTAGATTCCCATCTATTAGGGATGCACCGATACCACTTTTTTGGAAACGAGTACGAGTACGAGTACTTGCATTTCAGTACTCGCCGATACCGAGTACTTAATAAAAACATGATTTAAATTTACAGGTAACAGCTTTAGTCCTATAATTTAAAAAAAACAACAACAACAAGGGACTAGTTTGGAATTAAGAACATTTATTTAAAATGAAAAGCATGTTGTATGCAACATATTACAGAATAAATAATTATAAAAAAACAAAATTTAATTTTAAATTTGTTCGTCTGTTTCTCTGTTTAGAAGTCTCACTAGCACAGTCACAGCTGGGATGACATCAGAGGCTAGTGCGTCGTAGCTGCTCACTTTTTTAGTTAGTTCCTCAAAGGGGGCGAGGATGGCAACAGTCGTCTCCATAAGAGCCCGTTGGTGAGCGGTGAGATAGTCAGGGAGTTCGTGCTGGACACGCCCAGCACTCGCTTTTGCTCAATGAGGGACTGGAGCATGTAATACGTGCTGTTCCAGCGCGTCTGTACGTCCTGCTGCAGTCTCTTTATTGGCTGGTTGAGCTGTCCCTGAATGTCCTCGAGGCGGGAGTAGGCTAAGGCGGAGTGTTTAAAATGCCCAACTATTTTCCGTCCCACTGCTTTAGCATCAGCTATGCTCCTCTGTGCTAATAAGCGTGGGTAAATAAGCGTGGGTAAACTCTTTGTACTCGTTGTCGTGTTGGGATTTTGGTGCTTGATTAAATTGCGTGTGTTAAATGCGCTACCTTTAGAGCCTCCTCTGGACAATTTCACTGAGCACAATTTGCAGTCCGCCTTTGTTTTCGCGTCTTCGTTCACTTTGAAATAGTTCCACACGGCTGACTTGTCTCGCCTGCCCTTCTCTCAGCTCTGAGCTGCAGCCGGGGCCTGGGGGCGGGCACTCGGGGCCTGGGGGCGGGCACTCGGCGCCTGTGATTAACCCCTTACATGCCGCTCAAACATAGACAGGTCTCAGACCGTGGTATCGGTCCTCGGTATCGGGGGACTTTTAACGAGTACGAGTACTTTAGAAAATGTGGTATCGAGGCCGATACCCGATACCGGTATCGGTGCATCCCTACCATCTATCATGAAATATCTTAAGGGGGTGTTTGATTGGCTAGACAGAGAACCCAACTATCCAAGGGACAATTATTTTCAGCTGCACCAAGAAAGAGCGGTTCAATAACAGTAACAGCATAGACCTCATAAGATATAGATTACATCTATGTTCTCCATGCTGGAGGTGTTTAAGAGCAACATGCGTCCACGCATTTATGTGTGTTTCCTCGTTAATTAAAAAAAAGTACACTGTTTATGTAAAATGTGCATATTAGTGTTCGTATAGTGTTTAGTATTTTTTAAGGTGTAGTTCCTTTATTTAATTCTCTGTTATCTGTCAATAACAGCATTGCTGGCCATCTGTCACACTGAGAGTCAAAGTCTGTTCAGCTGTCTGTTAAGAGCAGCAGAGAAGGGAGAGAAAGAGACAAAGCACAATTATTTTACACCCCTGGGTCAATGTCAAAGAGAACTGCTGGCATATTAAAGGAGAAGAAAGAGGAGCATCCTTAAAGTGTTTTAGAGACGCTTTTCTTTCCTTTCCCCTAAATTTATCTCTTTCCCACTACTTCGTTTTCTTCTCTTTTAATCAACTCCTCCCCTCGTACCCTCAAACTCTCCGTTTATCTCGATCTTTCTCCCTCCTCCTAATCTCTTTCTCTGCTCTGAAAGCTTGTCTGAAGCACAGATAAGTCTCAGGAGACTACAGACTTCTCCGTTTCCAGCAGCCTCTTGCTTCCTGCGTTCTCCTCGTCGGGCATTTTCAGATTAAAGAGTTTAGGGGACCGTTGTCCCTGTCGATTAACAGTGGAACGATCACACGTGTGATTGGCTAATCCTCGTAACACTGATCCAGTTTATTTTGTTGTTAAAACCTCAAGAGATTAAGTTTACGCCAGTCATCTCAGTCATCCAAGACTGCTGCATGTTGCAGAGATATCAATACTGTAAAATTGAATCCTCAATTTTGTCATGTGGAGGATTGCTTAAAGTTTCACTCTAACAGTTTCCTTTTGAAGATTCGGACTAATTTTACCAAGTTTTGATGTCACAAATCACAAAAGCAGAAAAAACAGAAGACGGGACATAAACTCTTATTTGATGTGTTGTTTTGACGACTAGAAAACTAGTATCCAAAAACCTAGACTGTGTCAAACCATCATCAGTTTGATTAGCAAAAACAATAATCCACCTACTGGTCACAGATCCGGGAGATTCCACAAGTTCCTTTAGAAGTTTTCCGTCTTTTTTGTTGTTGTTATTTACATTTGCACTGCCGAAAGGAACGCTAACATGATGGATTAGCATGCTGCCGCTTGCCGTAGTCCCAACTTGGCTAAAGCAACAAGTGAAGTGCAGATATAAGTTGTTATAGTTAAATCTGTAACTAACCACTCGCAGACTGCATCCACCGATGAGGACACTGAGAAATCCCTACTGTCTAAGGCCTGTTTTGGGTATTTGTGATCTTTGACTCCCTTTGCAGCCGTATTTTGGCTTCACCTTGTCATGGTCCCCGTGTCTGCCCGGCCAGCTCCACAAGGCCACATGTGTTTTGTGTACATTCTCCTCCCTGCCAGGGCGGAGCTCACTGCAGGCTCCCGCCCTTGGCACACACCTGCATCTCGTCAGGCTCTGATTACGGGTTGGACTCTTAAGGCCGGGATGCAGACAGCCTCACCGCTGGATGATTATGCTAGACACGTTAGTGAACCTCTGCCTCGAATCTTTAAGCTTTGTAGACTTGCTGCGATCTCTGTGTAACCTTATTTTCTCCTCTGCAGTTTTCCCCGGACCCGTGACTAACCTGTTATTTCTACTGCTGTAAAGAAGAAGAGCCAGCGTGTTTGTGACTCCAATCCCGGACCTCCCTTTCGGACCTAGGACCCCCGTTCCCCTCACTGTATGGTCGTGTCCAAATTCATGGGCTGCATCCTCCTGAGGCCGCATTTGTAGACCGATTACGTCACAGCGACGCGCCGAAGGCTGTCCAAATTCGTAGACTCCTCTGAATGCAGCTGACAAATGTGCCCTCCTTTTCCCCGAATTTGAAGGATGGGTCGAGTGTGTCCTTCATGGCCCACCATATCCCAGAATTCATAGCGCGGCCCAGCCAAACTCCAGTTTCCAACAATGGCGGCCGCTACTAAGTTTTAAAATTACTCTTACTAATCTTTCTGGGTCACAAAATAAACTTTTAACATATTTTCAGGTGAGAAAGTAGCTGTGTAAACATCAAATATCTGCTCGGTTTATCAAGATATCGCATATTTGCAAAGGTGTTTCGACGTTTTCCGAGACGTCCGCTACCCACCAGCTCGATAGCAAGCCGGGAGCTCGAGGGTCACTGATGTGCCGAGAACGGCACAACTCCCGGCACATCATTTTCAGATCACCGCGGACTTTCGCTGCTCGGGTTAAACGTAATATATAAGTCACTTAGACAACCTAAAAATGTTATTGTTGGGCTTTTTTCAGTGTTTTGTTTGTTCGTGAGTAAATTGGTTTGGCTGAGATTAAAGTTATTAGATTAGATTAGATAAAATAAAACTTTATTAATCCATCGAGTGGGTTCCTCCTTGGTTTTCACACAGCTGACTAAACGTCAAACAGAAAACTGATTAAACAGAAGTGTGAGACAGTCGAGAGTTTACGACAGTGTCCTGTTATATTTTAGATAGCAAGGAGCAGACAGCTGAGTTTATTAAACTCCACCGAGACAGCGGTGACGCTAATCAGAAGGCTACACCGTCCAATTTCACGGCCGTTTACTTCCGGCCTACCCGACCTTCTGAGGACCCGGCCCACGTAGACGGCGAAGGCCAGGTCCTCAGGAGGATGCAGCCCATGAATCTGGACACGACCAATATATCTGCACCTGGTGGTTGTGTACATAAACGTTGCTTTCCCCTGAACTCTGCTCTGCGCCTGCGTCCTACTACACCGCATGACACACCTTTTGTTTCTCTACTTGCTTTGCTGTGTGTGGAAGCTCCGGGTATCCGAGAGGACGAGCTAGGGAAGATTTTTAGATTTTGCTTTCAAATTCAGCTCATATTTCCTCCTGTTGGTGATGCTGCAGGAATTTATGAATGCTTATATTTAGACCGAACATTGCTCACATGGGTCACTTAAGGTTTCCTTTGTGCTGGAGAGTACCTGTCTGAAAGAATGAGCCTAATAAAAAATACCACAAGACCTCTGATCGCTCGTCTGGAAGCAGCAGCCGAAAAATGGGGACGATTCCTCTGCAAAGTGCCCGTTCCTGTCTTTCTTCCCAAAGTCACATGCCCACCCCAGTGTAAGCAAAAATCTGTCACAGCAACACTCCTCGCGACCAAAGACTTTCCAAACTTTAGCTTGGGCAGAAATTCAATTTGTTTGAACGGGTTCAAACACAAGGACTGTGCAAGGACTTGAAAATATGGTAATTATTTTACTTCAACTGGAGCTGATTAATCCACAAATTACTTTTCAGATTTGTTGTTCAGGTTGAAAAAAAATGTAATAAACTGAGAGTTAATGGGGAAAAAATGTATTAGTATTAGATTTACAATGATAGTACATTGCACAATTGCCTAATGTTGCTGATTAAATTATTTGTTCATTACACGGAAAAACATGAGCAATGGAGGCTCACTGATGCGTTTTGGTAATATTTAGGCACAACGGAGTGCAATCTTTGAGACGTAAAGACACAAAACTTGGCAGGAGGATGAAGTCATTCTTCTTCTGTTTGTTCACAGAAGTGCCCAGCATTATCACCAAGGGCACGTATGATATCCCTGCATCATTTTCTTTTGCAGTCTTATGACGATCAGCGTAACAGATGGTTGTATTTGTATTCTGTGATGGTTTCAAATGCCAAAATGTTTAAATTTTGCATTAGGCTTTGCACCTGCTCTTTAATAAATCTGAAAAATTCCTCTTTTGATGTTTACCGTTGCTTGTATCTGGTCCTTGTCAGCACAGACTGATAGCTATAGTAAATAAAGGAGATGGTGTGTGCAGACATAAACCAACATCCTGCCAGAAGGCCGAGAAAAAAACAAAAACAACAAAAAAAAGTGTCCAGGGAAACGCTTTCATCAAGTCCTGCTCATAAAAAACGATTTACAGCCATCTGGGGCATTTTGACCAAGGCTGAGGTGTGTCTGCGGGTGTCTGTGTGTAGTTGTGTTCACAGGTTATAGGTGTGATCATAACTCAGCCAGTGAGAGAAAAAGTGAGACGTGAGAACCTGGTGAAAATACATCAGCGTGTATCGACGCATAAAGAGATTTTAACGTGGCGACCAGTGTGTGCTGTAAAAACATTTGATTTGGTAGCATGTTGTCAGTCTGTGAACACATGTGAACATAAACACACACACACACACACACACAATGCTTAGTTCATGCTAGTAACAGATCTGTAAAACTGTTGTAAATAGTGAAGAAAGGTTTCCGCGTCTTTGATAATGGACATAAAATCTCCTGCACCTTGTAAACACGAAGTGTGTTAAACCACATGTCCAGCATTGTGGCGAGAAGATTTATAAATGACATAACTGTCATTTTAACTATAATTGCTTTGATTTAAAATAAAAATCGTACATTTAAAAGTGCATAAATACAGATTAGCTGCTGCAAACTTGCACAGACTTTAACTGGATGGAAGAAAATGAATCAGGAACCGTTAATAATAATTCAAGTCCTTTTCACAGAAACTAAAACCTAAAAACCTCCCTTCTAAAAGTGAACTTTTTGGGCGTTCTGCTGATTAGTTTCCTCTCGGAGAACAGTGTGTGCTGGTGCAGATCAGCTTGCCTATGGGGAGCGGCTGGCTAGAAGGCAAGAAGTCTAGAAGGCAGCTGATTTCTCTGATTAGCGCTCCTTCACGTAAAGGGCAGGGACACAGGAGTGAAATCACCAGCTGCGGTGTTTGCCTGTTAGCCCTCTAGCACACATCGTTGCTTATCCCTGTTCCCCCACTGCTCATTCAAATGAGCTTGAATACACCTAATCCGACCAGGATGTGCTCGCTTAACAGACACGTTTAAAACATAAACAGAAAGACATTTGCATCCATACTACACACACACACACACACACACACACACATACATACATACACACATGCATACATTATATTGATGCCATATATATGGTATCAATATAAGGACAATGCACCAGCTTGCCACACTTACTGTCCACTTTGCTAGGTACACCTGTTCAAGTGGCTAATAACACAAACAGTTTTCAGCCAATCATACAGGAGCATCTCAATGCTGATTTAAGTGACTATGCATGGTTGTTGGTATCAGACGGGTGATGTCTTGCCTGCTTTGAGTCAGTAAGAAGGCAACAATAACTTAAATAACCCCTGGTTCCAACCAAAGTACACAGAAGAGCATCTTTGAATGTCAAACATTGAAGTAGATGGGCTACACCAGCAGAAGACCACATGGCTCCGTTCCTGTCGCAGGAAACTGAGGCAACAGTTCACTTAACCTCACCAAAATTAGACAGTTTAAGATTAGTGTTACACCCCAGCCCAGGGAAAACCGGCGTGCAACATAAGAAAAATGAAAAAAAGAGGAAAATGCCCCCACACTCCCTGCTCTCAAGGAAGACGAACCAAAAAGACCACTGCCACGGATTTCGCAACAGCCAGTCCGTTTATTAAGTCCCAAAAGGTACGGGCATCAGGGTGAGCATGGCCAAAACAACAAACAAAAACTCTAGAAATGAAATGCAGCTGGCTCACCTACACAGAAAACCCCAAAAGAATATTACAGGTGTCTTACCTGCCTCCCTAACCCAAAACAGGAAAAAAGGTTCCCAAAGAAAAATGGCTTCTCACCCCTACAGCTACCGAGTAAAAAAAATATTGACAACTATTTACAACAAACTATTTACAACACGGCAAAAGCTTCCAGAGTACAAATTCACACGCAACCACATGCACAGTTCGTTGGGAACAGGAAGTAGGCGGGGGCATGCCGGTTGAGAAGGGTCCTCATTTATAGCCGGCCTCTCCCAGTCCACCAACAGTCAGCCTCCACCTGGAACTCACATAGCAGCAATAACACAGGACACAAGCTATGCCATCCTCTGGTGTGGCAGACAAAAAACACCGTACAAAAAAATATCCATAACACTGAATCATAACATACCCCCCAAACCAAGAACAAACTTTTCGCCCTGAATGGAAAGTTTGATTCATGATCTAGACAGCGCGTCAGCCATGACATTATCTAAGCCCTTCTTGTAACGGATTTCAATGTTAAAGTCTTGGAGGAGTAAAGACCAGCGCATGAGGCGTTGGTTGCTGTTCTGCATCCGAGATAAGAACACAAGGGGGTTGTGGTCAGAAAATACAATTGTTGGGGGATTGGATCCAAGGTACACTTCGAAATGCTGCGAGGCTAAAGCCTCCTTTTCAATCGTGCTGTAATGTAGGCTGGTGTTTTATGAATTTTTTTGAAAAGAAACAGACGGGATGGTCAAGGCCATGTTCATCCTCCTGCAGGAGCACTGCACCCGCCCCCAAAGCACTGGCATCTACCTCGAGCTTGAAGGGACGTGTAAAGTCCGGGGCGGCAAGTACAGGAGCACTGCAGAGGAGAGCCTTGGCAGCTTCAAAGGCAAACTCACGTGTCTCTGACCACACGAATCGTGACTTAGGACTGGCAAGACCTAAGTCACGAGAAGTTTTTGCAGAAACTGTGGTACTAACCGGCCATGCCTAAGAAACGATGCAGCTCGCGACACATTTGAGGAGCTGGAAAGTCTAATATTGCCTCCACTTTCGCAGCAACAGGGAGGACTTGACCCTGTCCTACTTGCTTGCCTAGGTAGGTTACCACAGCTTTTCCAAACTCACATTCAGACAAGTTTAGTGTCAGAGAGGCATCACGCAGGCGGTCAAATATTTCGCTAAGGGTTTTGAGGTGCTCAGTCCAGGTGGATGAATAGGCCACTATATCATCCAAATACACTTCACAATTTCTGACTCCATGTAACACAGTGTTGATCAGTCGCTGGAATGTGGCTGGGGCATTTCTTAACCCGAATGGCATGACGGTATACTACCGCAGTTTCTGCAAAAACTTCTCTGAGGTAGTAGCCCCGTTAACCAGTCTCGCCAGTCCTAAGTCACCATTCGTGTGGTCAGAGCCTTTGAAGGTAGCGGGCATCATCATCAAAATACTACCTGGTCTCACAAGTCTCCTTTTCTGCTGTTACGTTCAGATGGTAAGGTCACGATTTGATGTGCACAACATAAAATGGCTTCATTATTCCTCATATGAGTGCTTCAGGCTGCTGCTGGTGTAATAGTGTGGGGGATATTTCCTTGGCACATGCTGGGCCTCTTAGTACCAGCTGAGCAGCCTGTCTGAGTATTGTTGCTGACCATGTCCATCCCTTTATGACCACAGTGGATCTTCTAATGGCTGCTTCCAACAGGGTAACACGCCATGTGACAAAGCTCATTATCATCTCTGATTTCTTGAAGATTGTCATGTTCAAGAAGATGTGCAGCTGACAAACCTGCAGCAACTGTGCAACATAATCTCTGAGGAATGTTTCCAGCACCTTGTTGAACCTGTGCCACAAACAATTAAGATTATTCTGAAGGCAAAATGTGGTCTGATGAGGGTATATACTGTGTGAATTAGAAAGAAGCACATATTCTGGTGATACACTGATGAATACATTCTATTCTATTCTATTCTATTCTGATTTTATTGATTAGCATTCAAATATCTCAATGAATACAGAACAAAGATCTACCACAAAGCAAGAAAGCATGAGACAAGGCTAATCAAAGGGTATTGGCTGAAGCATTTGCTTATTACGCCAACCCTTTTAACAAAAGATCTTTTTGCATACAGCTCCTGTACACAGGGCTCTAAACAAAGAATAAAACAAAGCAAAGCAAAAACAAACAAACAAACAAACAAACAAAAAAACCTACATCAAAGCAAAACAGTCAAGAGTTTCAGTATTATTATTTTTGCTCTTTTCATTCTTGATTTATATATTTTACATTTAAGATTAAGTACATTTAAGTAACCTGTAAAAAACGAAAAAGATACATAATCTAAAAGGACGGTCAGGTTGAGAAGGTGCACAGCAGGCAGGACAATCGGGTTAGAATACCTGTCAGTTTTATAGGCAGCTTAAGAGCTGCAACATCCCGAGGGCATCAAGGACAATTCAGCTGCTAGGAAATGCTCTGGCAGGTTCAATATACTCGGTGACTTCCCTCTGATTCGCCCTCCACAAAAAGTCTGTTTTTCCTCCCACTGTTTAGCCTCTTTGTATCTTTTAACTGTCAGGCTGTGAAAGCAGCAAGTCTGACAACAAACGGTCAGTCGGAGTGGCAGAAGCTACTCCTTCTGTTGTCCTTTACCTTTATAAATATCAGCTTTACTTCCTTTCACACTCGCTCACATCACGTGGTGTTAAAGTGCAGTCGGGACACATATCCTTTGCAGTAAGCTTCTCATAACTGGCGCCGTATTGTTGCCTGTTACACTATTTTATAGATGAGACTCAAATCGATCCGCGCTCTTAGTTGTGTGTTTACTTTTTCTCCGAATCACAAACAGTTAATTGGCGTATTTCTAATCAAATCAGAATTAGCCTACTCTCTATAACACACATATCCCTGACTGGAAATAATGGGTGCCTTAAGATATGCTAAATATCCTCACAATCAGTGCGAAACAATCACATATCAGCTCATATTGTGGAAGACAAAGAGCGAGGCTGAAATTATGCTTAGAATTGATTACATGTGATTAGCTGAAATTCCAGTGGAAGACTGTTGCTGCAGTTTGTTATGGACCACTGTCAAGACAATGTAAGATATGTTAAAACAAAGAGCATCAGCAAAAGAGGATATGCAACCTGCATTACCACAGCTGACACATAATGAATTTTATTCACCTCCCCCCGCCTTTTTTTTTTTTAGCGAACATGCAAATCAGCAAGCGAATTTGCATGTCACCTGCCCAAACAAACAGGAATTAGCAGAGACAATCAGAACACATGAGGAGTGAGAGATGAGACGTGAACAGCACCTCTCCCCAGGCTGATAAATAATACAGCACAGTGGCTTTTTAAATAGACTGCATTGCAGCTCAGACACGCACACACACACAGAGCAAAACAGACTTGATCACAGGTTGAAAGCCAGCTGAGCTCCTGACAGATATTTGTTCATTATGTTAAAACAGCGATGACACAGGAAGTCAGCCTCAAAACACGGCGTTCGCTAACAGCAGGCTTTCTGATGGGAGACTGCGCTGCGTGATTCACGCCACGCAACTTGACAGACGTGGAAAAGTTTAATCACCGCTGTGTGATCATTTAAAGGGAAGGTACACCGCCAGAAGAATCCTGCCATAAATGTTGCAACAGTACTGAAGGAAGTGGCGTTTTTGTTTCAGATTGACATCGTCAAATGCGATTCTCTTCATATATCTCAAGTAAAAATTAAATACGTTTTCATTATTTAAGCAATAACATCCTTCAGGTTATACAAATAGTTTGTAAGTAACTATGTAGAGGTTGAAGAAATGTTCGGCTGCACAACACAACAGTCCTAAATTACTTAGATAAATAGTTTATACCTCTCTTATATTGTTTTTTAAATCATAGACAATGAAAAAGTTGGATCTAAGATTACCAGACAAGTTTTGAATGAAAGAATCGGCCGTTCAGAAGGAAATATTTTCAATGGCCATCAGTGATGACTTTCTGTCATCACTGATTTTCATTTTGCTAGATCTTAGCGCAGCCTTCGATGCCATCAACCACAAAATCCTACTCAACAGGCTGAAGGTTCTGGCTGGTATATCTGGCACCGCCTTAGACTGGTTTTCTTCCTACTTATCAGACAGGACTTTTTCTGTTAGGACTGATAGGTTCTCCTCCAACACTGCTGCCCTAACCTGCGGGGTTCCACAGGGTTCAGTATTGGGTCCATTATTATTTTCTTTTTATATGCTTCCTTTAGCTGGCATTATTCAGTCTTTTAGTGACCCGTCTTATCATTTCTATGCCGATGACATTCAGCTGTATATGTCCTTTAAGCCTCATCAGCTGGATAGGCTGTCCACCCTAGTCCAGGCTTTAACTCAAATCTCTGATTGGCTTTCTAACAATTACCTTGTTTTAAACATGAACAAGACAGAGACCATGATCGTAGCTCCTCCTCATCTATATTCTAAAATCAGTCAGGTTCTTGCCCCTTTCCGTTCTTCTGCTAAGCCAAATATTCAAAATCTTGGAGTAATATTTGACTCTTCTTTGGGCCTTGACTCACACGTAAAATCTCTGTCTCGTTCCTGTTTATTTCATTTAAGGAATATTTCTAAATTGCGACATATGGTCTCCTTAACTGAACTGGAAAAAATTGTCCATGCATTTGTGTCATCGCGTTTAGATTATTGTAATTCCCTGTTTACCAGCTTGGATAAATCATCTCTTTCTCGCCTCCAAGCTATACAAAACGCAGCAGCTAGACTACTAACTCGCTCTAGCAAGCGAGCTCACATCACTCCTATTTTATGTTCTTTACATTGGCTCCCAATAGATTTTAGAATTCGTTTTAAAATTATTGTTTTAACGTACAGAGCACTAAATGGCCAAGCCCCAGATTATTTATCCAAGCTTCTCACAAAATACACTACTGCTCGCCATCTCCGCTCACAGACTCAGAGTTTGTTGGTTGCTCCCAGAACACGTCTGAAGACGAAAGGGGGCGGAGCCTTTCAGTCTGTGGCACCAAGGCTGTGGAACAGTCTACCTCTACAACTACGTTTGGTTGACTCTGTGGAATCCTTTAAAAAACAGTTAAAAACTTTACTGTTTAAACAAGCTTTCTGTTGACCAATGCTTTTTACATTTTTATTTTTAATTTACATTTAAACTCTATATTATGTATATTGTGCATTTTGCTATTTATCGTACTGTTTATTTTAATCTCTGTGTGCAGCGCATTGTGACTACCTGTCTATGAAAAGCGCTTAATAAATAAACTTTATTAAGCTACTCATGCAGAGAAGAACGGCTGCCGCTGCCATCATCATCCATCACCACCACACCCACAGTAGATGTGCTCGGTGTGAGGTATTGCAGCAAGCTATCAAATACGGCGCATTTTTCGGCTTTTAAAAAAAACGCTATGCGTCGCCAGGTGTTTCATCGGATTTGAGGTGTTACCTCCTTTGACAGTATCACAGTATCAGCTTAAAGCACTTGTTGCAGCTGCTGAGTTTGCATATTTTGCTGTGAAGTACAGCCAGACTTTGACCGCTTCGTCTTGGGCATTTTTAATCTGTAGCTCTGCTCTAAAAGTACGTACATACCTGGACCCGCCCACTATCCTCAGAAACGTAAAATGATTGGCTAAAATTCAAAGTGTGTGACATCTCAGGAAAAAAAAAGCACCGAAATGTGCGCTGCTTTTCGGTCTGGTTACTACCGTTTATGGTACCCATCCCTACTTGGGAGTGAGGCTAACATCTTCCACGGGATATCTGCCATTAGCGTGCTGCCTGCTGTAACCCTAATTTCCTTCAGGATTAATAAAGTATTCTGATTCTGATCCTCATTTAGAGCCAGCATGAGGTCAAAATTACACACATATATATCTTTGGTCTGTTCTGCTTATTTATTGTTATATTGTGGCAATGATGCATGTTCTGTCACAGTCTGGCAGAGGCAGACTGTGTGGATAGACAAAAAGGACCCAAAACGCAGACTCCAAGGAACAGGGAACAAAACTTTAATGTTAACAAAAAGTGAGCCGTTTAATATGGCTGATAAAAAGTACAAAAACAAAAGACAGAGAGAGACAGACAGCACAAAGGAAAGAATCCAACTAGAACTAAACTGTGAAAATTAACTGCTGAACAAAAAACAAAGAACAAAACCTTGAACATGGAAAAATCCTAGAAACATGACGCGGAACAACAGAAACACACAGACTAAACACACACGAGGGTGATTAGGGGAAGTGGAAACACATGGGGAAACAGCTGACACTAGTCTGACATAACGAGACAAAGGAAGCAAAGCTGACTACACTGACATAGGACACAGACCTTCAAAATAAAACAGGAAATATGAGACACAGACAAGACAATATAAACTTGACAACATAAGACACACAGCACGAAACAGGGAGAGGGAAACGTAAACACAGGGGTAGAAAGCACAGAGAGAAACTAATAAACAAATGAACTTAGCTACCCTAAAGAACTTAAACATAACAAACTCAAAACGCTAAGTCAACAGACCCAGGAACATGACATTATGTTTAGCCATGTAAACTAAAAGCTAAGTCTTCCTCCTGCTCTAAATGGTTCATTTCTAATGGTATTTCTTATACTTGTGAACCTGGCTGGTGTCAGACAGAGGGGGTTTATTCATAGTCATCTCAGGTCGAACCACAGCTCTCGATCCAAGGATTTTTGCACAAGGTAGCCGTGGGTAATTTGTGTTTGTGGATGAAGTACGGTCAAAACCTGCCACAGCGTCATTACACTAGAGCAGGGGTCGGCAACCTTTCTGATGGCGAGTGCCATTTAAAATGTCCTCAGAGGTTAGTGTGCCATATGATTGCATTAGCAATAAATTTAATGACGCACTATATGAACAGTTTCTAGAACCACTTTCTAGAATTATATTTGTTCGCAGATGTTGGCAGCTATCAGCGAATAGTTATCAGCTATTTTGAAACAAAAAAATACTTTTTATCCATAATAGCAAATGAACTGTACAACAGAAAATACAAATGCTATTTATGGTCTTCTCACAACAATGATAAGAAAAATAAACTGCACAAATATGGCATGTTTGTTAATACAGAGACACACATGTTAATGTGATCTCTGGTCTCCCACTCAGAGACACAGGCTACCTGAGGACTCATGTGAGAGAAAATCTGCTCACACAGACATGTAGAGCCAAATACTGTCAATAAGGCCTCTGCAATGTTCTGAAGACAGTTAAACTTGTCAGGTAGTGATGTCCAGCAGGTGAACATGCAGCTCCATGAACACACACAGCTGTGGATTCCAGCTGCTTCGATGTTGCATTAACTGGCATTAACTCAGCCAGTTAATGCGAGACAAATCCAGCTGCTCATTAAAGATTTCTGGTTTAATCAGAAAATAAAACATTGGTCCAAACACTTGAAAGTCCCAAACATGCATTGTGTCTCGAGTCTACGGATGTATCCGTGTATTTCCGTGGTGCTGATGCTGCGCTGAGCGGACAGCTCCTGAAGCTTTGGAAGTGTCAGAATGTGGAAAGCTAACAACGTCCCTCTCACCGGTAAGTCATTTTTAGCCAATTTGAACTTAGCCAACTTTAGCCAACTTTTAACCAAGTTGAATCTGGTAGTTGGGGCTGTTAGTTAAGATACCGTCATTAAGAAGCGGCACAACTAATGTGTCTGTGCGAGCTGAATTGCGATGTGCACCACTGGCCCGGCCTTTTATTTTTGATGCACCCTCTCAGATTAATTCACTGCGTGTCGTGCCCAGGGCTGGACTGGGACAGAAAATCGGGCATTTTGACTAGAGACCGGCCCACCAGGTATTAAAGCCATAAAGCCTTTGAATGAAAACAAACGCTGTTGTGACAGTGATGTACAGTCTTGTTGGTATATGTGTGATTTCTATACATTTTACGTCAAATAAAAACTTTGGTTGTAAGATTTAGATAATTATTTAATAAAAGCGAGACATTTTAAATGAGAATAAGAAAGAAAAGTATTTCTTTGTGCCCCCCCCCCCCTCCCTTTCCCTGTTAATGCCCTACCTGGCCCCCTGGCAAAACTTTCCCAGACGTGCACAGTTACCAGCTGTCAGCTGCTTAGAAAAGGATGCTGGTGTTATCTGTCTCTCAGAAACAGTTCATAACTTCAACTCATTCCTGTCACCCAAAAGGTAAACCTGTTTCTCCATCACCTGTTCAGCTTTGATGACTCAGTAAGAACATCTCCTGGTTTCATCTTCATGTTTCCCTCTCACCACATATCCAAACCGACATCATGACCAGCAGCTTTACAGCTGTGGCTCCAGCAAACATCAGCTGATACTAGAAATTAACATTAAATAAATTCTAACAACAGCTGATCAAGCTTAAACGTGCTGCTGTTGTTTAACGCGACATCAGCTGGTTTCTTCTTTCTGGCGCAAAGTAGACGATAAACAAACAAGAGAGAAAAGCCGATCAGCTGATCATTGATCAGTTTCATGATTAAAGTACAACAGGAGAGGGAGAGAATGAGAGAAGAAGAGGCAGCTGTGCAGCAAAGACAAAGAATAAATCCACCTTTGTGTCTTTTTCATTCTAGCTGAAGTCCGGGACAAACTGCGTCCCTTCTCAGCTCAACAGGAAACGCGTAATAATTTCTCTGAATTCTGTCTTTTTACGGGACGGTTGGAAACTCTACTAACTAACCTTATGAATAAAATAAAGTTCACTATCGGTAACATCATAGCACCCACCCAGCTGTACAGAAACTCCGTCATGCTAGCTAGTACGCAGTACGGAAAAAGTCAGCACAGTGAAAATAAGTCATCGGGCCACCGAGCAAATGCCCGGTGGCCAGTCCAGCTATGGTCGTGCCATCAGTTGCCCAGGGTTGCCAACCCCTGCACTAGAGTATGTGGACCAAAGAATGAATACCTTTCCCACAGGAAGACAACAGAATAAAATGAACCATGATGTCAACAGACAAGTTCAACCCAAACAAAGTAAATCGCAGTTCCTGGCAAATAGCAAAGAAAATGTAGTCAGCAATCCAGTGGCTCACACTTCTGTTGGCTTCTTGGCATGTGTTTAACCAACATGCAATATCAGCTGCTTCTTTGTTTCCTGCCAGAGAAAAGCTTCACCATCACATATGACACTTTCTTCCAGGGTGTCATGTAGTGGCGCCATGTGAGAAGCTGTTGGCTTGAAGAAAATATGCACGAGCTGTCCTTTTGTGTCAGCGCCTTCGCGCCCTGCCCTCGACAATATTTGAATACCAAGAACATGATGCATGTGTTGTTCGGAAGCTTTATGTTTTCCACTTTGTTTGTTTTTTTCTTTTAATCCGCTTCGATCTCGTTGATTAGATGTTTTTCACTTAAATGTAAGAACAGTCTACTGTTCGGGTTGTAATACCCCTTGCACAATGCTGATGCTTCAGGGTACAGTACATATACAGTAATTATGATACACAGTGCTCATACAGTGGGCGATAAGTTGGTAGTGATCCTTTAGGTGCTGTCACAAAGCAGCGTCACAGCCAAAGGACACCTTGTGTAACCTGGAAATGAGAACAGGCTGGATTCACTGCTTTTGTAAAGAAGCTATTCTGTCAAATGCAGAACTAATGGCTGTATGGATCTGAAGTTATGGCAGCCATGCTTGTGCCTAAACTAGAGTTTTGGCTCTGACTACTGATGAGCACCATACTCATCAAGAAACCTTTAATTCAAAATGGAGATCAAATACTCCCTTACATGCTCATTAGTTGTATTGCTGAATGCCACTTTACAACCATGCTGACCTAGATAAAGCCTTGGAGAAATAGTGGCCTGCACCTTCAGACTGAAACCATGTTTCACTTTTAATTAGAGGGGAGAACTTTAGCTCCCTCTCAGCCCTTCTCTCCCTCGCTCTGTTCCCCTCAGCCACCTGGCCGAGGCAGCAGCAGAATGTAAATTGGGTTCTGGGCTTTAATTGGACACTGTACATGCTGGGAAGGACCTACACACACAGACACACACACACACACACACCTGCTGTCTTACAGTGAAAGGTTGAGCTGAAGGATATTGACAGAACAGGCCTGGAAGTGCGGCTCTGCCAAGCTAAGTGAGTTGGTGCTGATGCTTCAGTGTAAGCTGAGTTAAGTTCTTCCAGAAACAGTGCCGTGCCTGGAGATTCTCAAAGAACGGTCAAACTGCATAAAAAAATAAAGTCGTTTCAGTTGATCTTCTGTAAGTAGAAATAGCAAAAAAAACAACAACTTTGATTTCCTGGTGTGCTAGTTGGAATGATGGCTATTGGTTGGACCTGTTCATCATTCATTCATTGTCAGCTGTCTTGTATTTCAAACTTTCATGTACCTGCATGTCTTTGAACTGTGGAAAGAAGCTGAAGTACCAGGAAAAAACTCACTAAGACTTGGGGAAACTCTTTGCAGTATATAAGTAAAACTGAATTGAAGTGTTGTGGAAAAAAATAAAAATCTCACCCCGTCCTCGTTTTTGTCACACCAACCCTCCCAGCTTCACTACATCTATAAATCTTCTCTGTGGTCTTTTACTCCCGCCTGGCAGCTACATCTTCAGCATCCTTTGTTCAGAATTCCTTCACCTTTGCTGCTTCCAAACACGACTTCCCTCTCTCTTCTTCCTTTGTCTTTGGTCAAGAGCAGCATAGTTTCAACTGGCGCCATAGTTAACCCGACCCTAAACCAATTCGTTATGGAAATGCCATTCTTGATGTTCTGCATGTTTCCATTGGGAAGCGATTTTAAGCTGGATGCTCTTCCTGATGTAGTCAAAGGAGCTTGGAAAGAAAAGCGTCTGGACTTCTTTAAGTTGCTTGAAGACGTTTCACCTCTCATCTGAGAAGCTTCTTCAGTTCTAAGGTCAAATGGTGGAGAGTCCCAGATATAAACCTAGTGGGAGTTTCCCCCCACAGAGGGACAAAAGGACCCCCTGATGATCCTCTAATCGCCTGAGCCAAGGTGTGAAACTGGGTGTGGGTCCCAATCAGCCAGAGTTTCGGGTGAGCTCATTGTGAAACCTGGCCCCACCTTATCATGCGAATTCCTGAGGTCAGATGGCCCAGGATGTGAGTGGGCGTTAAGGCGTCTGGGGAGGGAACTCAAAACTGGATTATAGATGGCCGAGAGTTGGTGTCGTAAACCACCGCCTCTGTTCAAAGATGGTCGCTCACAGTGGACATAGATGCTTCTTTCACTCCTCTTTCAAACCATCTGTCCTCTCTGTCCAAAATGTGAACATTGGCATCCTCGATGTCTTCCTGATGTAGACCTCCACATTAATTCAGCCTCGGGACGAGTGCTGGGAGTACACTGGTTTATGCCCCTCCTCGAAGAACAAAGTCAGCAGCAGCCACTGCTGCACTATGTAATCATGTTGCTAAGTTTAAGTTCAGATTCTCTTGAATTTCCCTTCACACCTTTACTTGCATGTGAATGTTTTTCATGACTGCTGAGGAAAAATGATGAGAAAAAAGAAGCTTTTTTTGACCATTTGACCGCAGCTGAACTCTCAGTAGGATACTAGCAGGCATCTCTTGGCCAAAGTGGGTATTCCACAGCTGTTAGATGTGGTTGGGTGAGGGTAAGGGTTGGAGGCTACATAAGTGATTCCATTCATCCGTGTCCAACAGCTGTGAAATTCCAACTTTAATTGTGGAATGCCCACATTGTGTGCTGCAGAGACTCCTTATCTGCTCAAAGCTGATAAAAGTTCACTGTTTAACACAGTTGCCAGGCGAGTTAAAGAACGGCATTATTCTCCTAAGAAGGAAACTCAAGTGGACTCGCTCAACAAGAGATAGCATTCGAGAACAATGTAAACATATATTCTTCAGCCAGAGCTACTTGGTTAAGGCACCTTGACCGTGAAAGCCTATTTACTCGAGTATTAAAGCAGTGTCACAGGACTGCCTATTCACCTGGGGCAGCAGCAGGTCAGTAATACACCTTTGAGCTAGGGCAGTAAAACTCTAAAATTAATTGTAAAACTGACCTGAAACCAGGAAAAAGGCAGATCTACAGCATGATTTTACTTTATCTCTGAATAAAGACTGATAAATCATTTGTGCAACACTTTCGTGCTTGTTTCTTTCAGTCAAAAAGTCTCAATCAAATAGAGCTAAGACCCAAGGATAGGCTGAAGGCGGAACAAGATCAGAGTCCACTGTGGGTGTAGCGTGGGGGTTGTGATATGGCTGTCAAACGACTGCCAAACTGGCCTGGGAGATACACAATTGCACTAATTTGGGCTAAAGCCAGCTCTAGTTGGAAACTCTCAGGCCACTGCTGGCTGATGCCGACAAGCCGTTGATCAATCTGGCGCCGGATTTAACAACTGTTTGGACAAACCATTTTGGCTGAACGGAGAAGATGCCAAACAAGCAGTTTACTGAAAAGAAAATAAGTGTTACTTTGAAAAGGTTACGGGAAAAAAACCAAAACAAGTTCAAACCAGTCACGAATCCTTCAAAATGGCAACATTTATATGCGTGTGTGTTTGTCTGTGATCTTTTTTGGGAACTCTTACTTGCAAGGAGCCAGTTGCCTCTGTGAATTTTGCAGCTGACAGTGACAAACTGTTGTTTACTCTGCATTTTTGTGTGTCTACGTGTGTGTGTTTGTACTTGTGTGTGTGTTTGCTCTCCCTTAGCTTATCGACACACTGGCACACCGGGAGACTCATACACACACCCAGTGGGAGATGCTTCAAAGCGTGGCATCGCTGTCGGCTCTATTGCTTTGTGTTTCATGTGTCCTCTATTTTTCCAACCTCCTCCTCCTCCTTCTCCCCCATTCTTTATTAATGGCCCAGATGTGGCGGCGGCACACGGGGAGCTCATTACTCCAAAGACAACACAAAGCTGTTGTTTCCATATTCAAACATTTTGGGAGGAGGCGCTTTCATGTAATATGTAACCAAACGAGCGCACAACTTTGAAAGCTAACAATGTTGCTTGTTCGACAGTTTCCGTTTTGTGTTTGATTAGGTGTGAAGGAGGAAGACGGGGAGGAAGAGCAGCTTAGTTCATGCATTATGTAACTTTGTGTTGGCTTGTACGAGAGTTTCAGCTTTGCATTTTGAAAAACAACACGGGGCGAAATAGAAGTACGGATAAGGAAAGGACGTCGGGTGGAGGAGGTGATGAGAATGGAGATTAAACCGAGGAGGTGGATGAAGATGTTTGAGGAGGCAGGAACTTAAAATAATATAAGGATCAGTATAGGAGAAGGATGTGGGGAAACAGAAAGGAATAATAAGAAGTGTGCTATTGCACAGGCATATTTAATGAGACTAAATGTTGTATTGAGGTAAAAGTTTCATAAAGTCTGGACTTCTCTGGTGGTTAAAGCTGTTGTTGCAGTGATGCACATCCCCATACTGGCCAAAGCCAACTTTATTGTCACTTCTGTTATATATACAGTACATATACAGGATTGACATGTCAATAATAAATAAATATAATAAATAAAATAAAAATAATCAGAGCTATAAGACAACATTAAACATATTATATTTTTATATTATATATTATGTTCTTAGCTAGAGCTGCCACAAACAATTATTTTGATAGTCGACTAATCAGATCATCATCCATTGGACGTACAACGTACAGCTTATTGCACCAGCAGCATCTGCTCTTATATAACTATCATTAGCTTACAGCTTTAAGTGTTTAAGGTCTGTGCTAACTAAAAATAAAGACAAGATGATAGTTTATTAAATTTTAATGAAGTTTGCAGATTGTTTCGGTGAAGTTTAATAAACTCCTTGCTATCTAAAATATAACAGGACACCGGAGTATATTCTCGAGCATCTCACACTTCTGATAATCAGCTGTCTGCTTGACGTTTATTCAGCTGTGTAAAAACTATAACTTTAATCTCAGCCAAACCGATTTACTCAGGAACAAATAAAATACTAAAAAAAAGCCAAACAATAACATTTTTAAGTTATCTAAGTGACTTATATATCATGTTTAACCTGAGTAGTGAAAGACGGCGGTGGGTTTGAAAATGATTTGCCGGGACTCCGGTGTTCTCACGGCTCTAGTTAGCCTAGCCCCCGGCTAGCTATCGAGCTAGTGGGTAACAGACGTCTCTGAAAACGTCGGAGCGCTTTTGAAAATATGTGGTGTCTTGATAAACTGAGCAGATATTTGATGTTTACACAGCTACATTCTCGCCTGAAAATATGTTAAACGTTTATTATGTGACCCAGAAAGAATAATAAGAGTAATATTAAAACTAACTAGCTGCCGCCATTGTTGGAAACTGAGCTGGGCTGCGCTATGAATTCTGGGACACAGCTTCTTCTTCTTCTTCTTCGGGGTTTAACGGCAGCTGGCATCCTTGTACATGCAGTGCTGCCATCTTCTGTTTCAGTCCGTTATTACACTCTTAAATCCTACTACTTATTCCTGCGTCTTTTGGGATCTTACAAAGCTTCAAACGACGCGTCGACTATTAAATCAGTCGTCGACGATTTTAATAGTCGACGTAATCGTGACTAGTCGACTAAGATTTCCCACAGAGCCTGTGTACAATCATTACTTTGTATAAAGATGTGAGGGTTATATTGTCTACAAAGCATTATGGATAAATATACATAATGCAAGTCTTTGTAGATTTGAGTGCAAGTGAGAAATTACACAGAGGAATCAGTATCAGACTGAAAAAAATGAGCATAGCAGCATAACATGTGTTTTTGTGTAGAGGACAGAGTGGTCTGGTTGTTTGGCTGGTTTTTCAAATGAAGAACTGCACTTACTGGGGTTTAAATGTAGGTGCACTGTCTCAGTGTGTGTGTGTGTGTGTGTGTGCTTTCACCCGTCACTTTGTTAGGTACACCTGTTCAGCTGTTCCTACATTTCATTCCAGTAGCGCACCTTTGGGATGCTGTGGACCAAGAGTTTGAATCATGGTTGTGCAGCTGTGTGATGCTATCGTCTTGCTATGGATCAAAAATATCGAGGAATGTTTGCAGCACCTTGTTGAATCTGTGTCACAAAGAATGAGTGCAGTTCTGAAGGCAAAGGGATTTCCCGTATTGTTTATATGAGACCACATCCACAGTAAAAAGAAGCCCATATCCTGTTAATATACAGATGATGAGCTGTGGTATTGGTAAAGTTGTCTAAATATTGATTAAATAATTCATAAACAACCAGTTATTATCATATTATACAGTTTTTAAGAGTAAAATGCAGAAAAATGATTTATTATCTGTGGAACGCTATTTGTTGTTGCTTATTTGAGGCTTTTACTTAGTTGGAACGAAAAAACAGTGCAGAAGTTTGACATTTCATGCAGGGACAGGTCCCAACTCCAGTCATAACTCAAGAGCAAGAAGGCAGGAAAAGAGACACGTCTCAAAAGTTGGAATGCAGCATCTATCTGAATATATCTGTGGTTGTTTACTCATGTCAAAATACATCTGTTTATGTGTTTATTTATTTATTTTTGGTGCTGCATCAGTCAGCACATATGTCTACAAATGACACATTGGTGTATACTTGTGTCACTCAAAGGTTACCCCTGTGCAGGAGGATAGACTATTAACATTAGGTATGTGCTAACAAAGTCCCCCAAAAGTAGACTTTGAAAGATACTGTGATGTGCAGACAAACAAAAGTGGACTTCCTCCAAAAGTTCAAAGAGGCTCCTCTCGTCCAAAAGCTCCAAAAGATGAAGACATGATGGGTAAGGTGGGGAAAGGACATATAGGACAACAGTGAGGAAGTAGAGGTGAGACAATGTGAGACAAAGTTAAGAGTAAGAGAAGAGTAGGAAGAATGGAGGGAGGGGAGTAGTGGAAAGAAACAACTAGGTCGAGGAGGGGAAGGGGTTTAGGAGAGCAGAGGAGCCAGGGGTGAAAAAAAGTAGGATAAAAAAATAAGACAAGGTGAGGTAGATCAGGACGTGAGGAGGAAGCTGAAGGTTAAGAAAGAAAGAGGGTGATGACTAGTTTTTTGAAGAGGGAAGATGCCAAGAAAATGATGAACTGAAAAAAGCAGCGATAAGGAGACAGTGGAGCAAAAGCAGGATTGGGAGTTAAAAAAAATAGAGGGTGGTGAAGAGGAAAAAGGGAACGAGACGAATAAAGTGTGGGATGCAGTGAAGAAGAGGAGGAAGTGAGGAAAAGGAGGAGGTGGGTGTCGGGAGTCAGAGTCACTTTCATCACAAAAATTTGTCGTGTTGATCGGAGGTGCGAACCCAGCAAAACTGACAAATCTCTCTCACAAACCTGTCGGAAAAGCGACGTGTGTGTGCATATAAGTTACACCCAAGGGGACAGTCAACCTTTCCAGCAAACCGTTTTTATCAGCTTCTTGTTTGGACTCATATTCCCACAACATGATCTGCTGCTATTCAGCTCCTCAGTAACATGGTGCTGGGACAACACTAACGTCAGATTTACTGCAGTATCCATCAGATGTAGGATCAGGCAGCTGCATTTTCCCGTCTGTCGATTGTGCTGCTTAAAACCAAATTTACCAATAAAAAACACTGAATAATAATAATGGCTACATGGTAACCAATATGGCATTTTGGTAATATCTATATCACGTAATGTGGATTAGTGTTTTGCGATTTTGCATATTATGGTATTGATCCGATACCAATACCGATACCAAGTAATATCGATACCAATACCGATACAATCCAATACCAAAGCTGGCACTGGTATCGGATGGATACTTTGTTTCTTTCGCTTTCAAAATACATAAATAACTTTTTTTTTTTTTTAATTTCTTAACTAATTATTGTGGAAAGTAAAAATTTGATTGAAAAGTTACAGCATCTCACGTCTCTGTGAGACCTGGACTGTAAACGTGCTTTGGGTCAGGTTTTATTGTGCTGTAGGCTATAAATAAAATAAACATGACACTCAACACAAAAATGCTCAGACATTTTTCATACAAGGGATATTTTTCATTTCCAAAAACATAAAATAAGAAAATGTATTATTTAACACAGTGCAGTGGTCTACAATCTGAACTTAGAGGGTAAAAACAATCTTGCTAGTATCGAGCTGATATCAATACTGTCGTTATCGTATCGATACTATCGATATTTGAATCGATCCGTGTACCTTTTATGCACACCATCTGTTGTTAAAGTTAAAAGCTCAGCTCAGAGCAGCCTTTAAAACTTTCACTAGGAAGTACGAACTTAGGCTTAGCAGTAAGAAAACACAGCTCTGACACAGGAGCAGGACAGTGGACATTAAATAGCAGAACTGACATCAATGAAGTAAAATTATACTTACGTGTTCTGTGGACTTTAAAGCACACATGAGCCCATATTTGAAGTGAAAGCTTGGTCCACACTCCTGTGAAGGGTACATGGACTCACCCTGGTGATGTAGAGGGTGATTAGCTCAGAGAGGAGCCACTTCCTCTCTTCACCTTGAAAGGAGCGCGCTAAGGCCCCAGTCACACAGAACTAGAGACCAGTTAGCAGCTGCCTGGCAACCACCAGTCCTTAGTGAAAAATGAATATTCCCCTGACCGCTGACACGTTTCAAAAGTTGTTGGAACAACTCTTACTTTAAAGGTGATGTTCTCCGTTTCTGGTTTACATCACAGTTTTTCAAGTGTCACTACTGCTCAGAGTCTATTGTCTAGCATTTTCCAAGTAAACTGTGGGCGACACAGTAAACTTGTATTTATAATAGAATACAGAAAACATATCAATTATTTCACCTGAGAAAATGTTAACATTTCATGAAAAATATTACCTCATTATTGTTTTGAATAATTGGATTGAAGCAACGCGTCAAAAAAAGTTGGCACAGGTCCAACAAAAGGTTGGAAAAGTAAGTGGTACTGCAAAGAAACAGCTGGAGGAACATTTTGAAACCAATGAGTTAAATTAGCAACAGGCCAGAATATCTTAGAGAGGCTTAAATTCTCACAAGTAACGAGTGGGAATGGGTTTCACGAGTCTGCAAAACACTACATGAACTTATGGAAGAATATCAGAATCAGCTCTTCCGTGTAAAAGTGTGAAGACTTCTGGAGAATCTGGAGAAATCTCTAAAATTCAATTATGGATGTCCATCATTTATGGGTGATGGTAATCACTGCATGAGCTCAGAAACACTTCTCACAATCTCTGTCTGTGAACACAAATCACCGTGCCAACCACAAACGCAGCTTAAAGCTCCATCATGCAAAGAACATAATCCAGAAACACTGTCGGCTCGTCTAAAGAGCAGAAAGACCATTCACCTTGTTTTCAGCTCTCTGATGATGTGAGGCTCCATTTGAGCCCATGGAACTGGTAGTTTGCACATCTAGAAATGCACCATCAGTACTGCATGGTATATACAGGTTTTTATCCTAACATAGGTTTTTATCCTATGCTCCCATCCTGATGACAACTTCTTCAGGGAAGGCTTTACATATTTCAGCAAGACATATTATTATTCTTATTAATCCTTTATTTATCCAGGTAAAAAAATCTCATTGAGATTAAAAATCTCCTTTCCAAGAGAGACCTGGCGTCATGGCAACAAAAGTCACATACCACACAGGTATATAACATTTAAAACAAATACAATATCCCATACCAACAGTGTTGGGAAGGTTACTTTTAAAATGTATTCCATTACAGATTACAGAATACATGCCCCAAAATGTATTCTGTAACGTATTCCGTTACATTACTCAATGAGAGTAACGTATTCTGAATACTTTGGATTACTTAATATATTATCATGCTGTTTACAACTACATGAATGTACTATTGCTGTGATTTATTACTGTTACTGAAGGTCCGCGGCTCCGATCCGTAGTAAAGGGACCTCTGGCTAATACGGTGGGTTCTGTGTCGGCTCGTAGCCGAAAACTAGCTTTACTTTGTTGTCTGGGTCAACTTTGCTAGCAGAGACAGAGAGAGGCGTTGAAAGGCTGCTCCAACAGAACTTATTGTTTTTGGAGGAAAACACGAACACGGTGTACAGTCGAGTCTTAATAGCTTACTTACAACTGGGCTGTCAGGCTCTCTTCTTGGCTGCAGTGGTTATTATTATATTTACATGCTTCCAGCTCCCGTTTCTGCTCGATGACAGCTCGTACTTTTCCTTTTTCTCCCTCCTCGCTCACAGACACATAACGTGTATGGCAGTCCATTCTCCCTGCAGCACGGACTACACTGCCCATGATGCTACATTCTTTAGAGCTATACCTGTAGCATTCTGCCTATTAGCTTAGCACAACAACAACAAAAAGGCCTCTCTCACTCAGGAAACACGCAGAGAGAGAGAGCGTCACCCTGTAACCACGGCAACCGTAATGCTGCCGCCTGGAACAACAGAACGTAGCTGTCAAACAAAACCCAAACAGGCCTGACCCGCCACAATATGAAACAGGGAAGTACCGCCGTGTAATCCATTTATTTCAACAAAGTAACTGTATTCTAAATACCACCTTTTTAAACGGTAACTGTAACGGAATACAGTTACTCATATTTTGTATTTTAAATACGTAACGGCGGTACATGTATTCCGTTACTCCCCAACACTGCACACCAACATGTGTAAAATATACAATAACAGATCAAATTAAGAGTACATTAAAAACAATCACACTGAGTAAAAGAGCTGTTCTCTCGTTCCTTTAAGACAGACTTAAACTCTCCCAAGGTAACCAATTCTGATAATTTGCTGTTAACATATGTTAAACAGCATGGGTTTGTAGTTGATGGGTGCTGAACTGGCCAACCTGCAGTCCTTGAAAACATTTGGATGACAAAGAAGATCCGGGACTGAATCCTATATCAGACTAGTACGGGACAACATTTCTCTTCCACAAGCCCAACAGCTGGTCTCCTCCTTAGTTCCCAAATGTTTACAGGCTGTTGTTAAAATTCAAAACTGAGCTCTCATCTTCCTTAAAATGGCACATTTTCTAAGTTTAAAAATAAGTTGTCTTTTGAATAAAATATGAAATGTGTAAATCATACCTTTCTGTTCTTCTTCACCTTTAACACAACATTTTCAGAACTGGGTTTGCTATATGCTGCCATGTTTTGCTGTTTTTCACATTCAACCTCTTGAAACTGCCACTCTGTGTAGATGTGTGAACGTGTGTCCAAACACACGTGTGCCTCCTGAGGTAATATGAGCAGCTCAGCGGATCCTGCTGTATTATCAGCAGATATGAGCCGAGCAGACCTGCTTGTTTGTTCAGTCTGTGGCTCCACCGCTTCTAATCAAATCTAGTGTAATTAGCTCTGTCGTGTGTTGAAGTTCAGGGTGTTCTCAGTGGGGTCTGCAGCGTGTGCAGCACTGTATTGGTGTGGTGCTCGGCTCAGTCCAGCTAAAAGTGCAGAATGCGTGTGTGGTAGAGAGAAATACTGCTGATGCTGATTGGGAGTGGCTCAGTGCAGAGATGTTCCAATTATAGTCGCAATTATATTTTATCTGCGTCACAAAGGATGGACGGCAGCGACGGGAAAGTTTTCTGTGTTTAGTTCTTGTGAACTTTGATGGCATTAGACAACCTGAGGTTTTTGCACATCGATCAAACACCGACAAGTGACGCAAATAACACTGATCATCTTGTAACAGTTCATCTGAAAAGGGTCCTTATGAATGTAATTCTGACATCAAGTATCTTTCTAAACTAGGCAAAGGCAACAGTGTCCCACCCGTAGACAATAGAATAAAAAAAAGAGCTCCCAATTAGCCCCGTCCTTTGAGTATCCACGCGCTGTGCTGCAAGCTCATCCAAACAGCCAACATCCCGTCACCAGGGACATCCATGACCTGATGGGTCGGACATCGGTTGGTGGAGTCAGGGAGACCTACACGACATTAGATAGAGAAACTAAACGTTGGGAATGACTGTTAAGGCTCCGACCAAATGGTGGATTCAAACCCAGGACCTTCTTACTGGGAGACAACAGTGCTAACCACTGTTGCACCATGATGCCCAGAGCTATAGGTCGTGTCCAGATTCATGGGCTGCATCCTCCTGAGGACCCGGCCTTCGCGGTCTACGTGGGCCGGGTCCTCAGAAGGTCGGGTAGGCCGGAAGTAAACGGCCGTGAAATTGGACGGTGTAGCCTTCTGATTAGCGTCACCGCTGTCTCGGTGGAGTTTAATAAACTCAGCCGTCTGCTCCTTGCTATCTAAAATATAACAGGACACTGGAGTAAATTCTCGACTGTCTCATACTTCTGTTTAATCAGTTTTCTGTTTGACGTTTAGTCAGCTGTGTGAAAACCAAGGAGGAACCCACCCGGGGGATTAATAAAGTTTTATCTAATCTAATAACTTTAATCTCAGCCAAACCGATTTACTCGCGAACAAACAAAACACTGAAAAAAGCCCAACAATAACATTTTTAGGTTGTCTAAGTGACTTATATATTACGTTTAACCTGAAAGCAGCGAAACTCCGCGGTGATCTGAAAATGATGTGCCGGGAGTTGTGCCGTTCTCGGCGGCTTCAGTGACCCTTGAGCTCACGGCTTGCTATCGAGCTGGTGGGTAGCAGACGTCTCCGAAAACGTCGAAGCACTTTTGCAAATATGCGATATCTTGATAAACCGAGCAGATATTTGATGTTTACACAGCTACTTTCTCGCCTGAAAATATGTTAAAAGTTTATTTTGTGACCCAGAAAGATTAATAAGAGTAATTTTAAAACTTAGCAGCGGCCGCCATTGTTGGAAACTGGAGTTTGGCTGGGCCGCGCTATGAATTCTGGGATATGGTGGGCCACGAAGGACACACCCGACCCATCCTTCAAATTCGGGGAAAAGGAGGACGCATTTGTCGGCTGCATTCAGAGGAGTCTACGAATTTGGACAGCCTTCGGCACGTCGCTGTGACGTAATCGGTCTACAAATGCGGCCTCAGGAGGATGCAGCCCATGAATTTGGACACGACCATAATTATGACTCAGAGTACTGCAGTAGTGCGGCGCGGCTTTAGGTGCTACAGACCACAAATTCTGAGATGGTGTTGATGGAAAGCAGGGGGAAATACACAAGGTTTAACTCTAAAGACTTTCTGGTTTGAGTTCTTGCGTCTATCTCAGCTGGCGTCTTTATTTATTTAACTTTTTCCCCCTCCTTAGATTATCTGAAGACCTGTTTGTTCAGGACATCCCCCATGTTTTTCAGGTAGAGATTAACATTTAAGTGTCTTTCCTTTAAAATCTTTTACAATTTTTCTGCCCAAAATCTGTGTTGAGCTCACTCTGAATACATTTTTCATGTCGCTATATTATGTTGTTGTTACACGGACGTTTGTAGCCATGCCCGTGAATGGTGTGAGCCAAACATGAGAGTTTGTTCATATCGCAGCGTGAGACCTGTTTTCTTTTGTTCGACGCTTCCACTGCGAGTAGTTTTAGCTCCCGTTAGTGTGGATGAAAGAAAAATATGCAATTTTAAATTTATCCAGCGTGGACATAGCCTCGGAGACAGAATGACAGCGGGGGAGAAAATCAGACAGTGAGGTGCTGAAATCTCCCTGGAGACTGATCGAGAGGAAAGGAGACAGTTTCTACTTATTCCTTCTTGTCTGACCTTTCCTTCACCCTCTTGTCCCCACACCCCCCGCCACCCTCTTTGTCTTTCTCGGCAGAGCGCACACACTTTCTGTCCACACACAACTCCAGCGTGCAGCGACACATAGCCTACAGCACACTGGGTAAATACATGACAACCACACAATAGACTGAGCGAAAGGATGCAAACATGCCGTTTTGTCAGGAATTGTTTGTGTATGTTTGGATGCAGTTATTGTGTTGCCAGCTGGTTTTCGTAGCTGCCAGGTTTCTCACAGCTGGCTGAGCTCGTTTTCAGCTGCGACCCACACCAGTGACTCCACTGTGCAATCACCACCTCTAAAGGGCTTCATGAAGCCCCATTAGATGGACTGGGAGTGCATGTCTTTATCAGGGTTTCGTAAAACAAAACAACGGTTTCCCTACGCGATCCATTTTTTATTACATCTTTATGCTCTGTTGAGGCCTAAAACTAAAATCATAGACATCCAGAGATACAGAGGACTGAATGGTTGGCACTGTCTCTGTTGATTGTCATATCTATCTTTCCAATAGTCCATAGCACATTAAACCATCAGCAGTTGACCCAAACTGATTTAGATAATTAGATGATTTTTGTTTTGTTGTGTGTTAAATAAGTACTGTGGAAAGTAAAATTTGCAGGGATTAGCGGTGCAAATCGATGATTCATCTCATAAACAATGACACACTGCTCTCACCTACATACGCTGGCTTTATAGGTTAAAATATTAGTATAGTTAATGACTCTAGCAATACTGCAACACTAGTACATGTATATGTTAGAAGGATTTTGGCCCATTCTTCACAGCAAATTCAAAAGTGTTAAATGTTTTGGTGTTAGTAGTCTTCTTGCAAAAGTAGAGTTAATTTTACTCTAAGTAGAGTCACATTCTTTTAATGTAACTCTGAGGTGTAAAATGATAGTAGTTAAAATCGAGTGTTAAAAATGAGTGTTTCTATTTCAAATCTGGAGGTGTTACAATGGAAACATTAACTCTTGACCTCTTAACTCTGAACTCCTACAGGGGCTATGACACCAATAGAGTAAATTCACAGACTCCGCCCCCAGCACGGCTCCAATCGAAGCTGAAGTGAAGCCGTTTCAGAAGATTTTGCTCTACATATTTGAGTTGTTTGCCATGCTTGGTAAGTCATGTTTTCAAAGATTGTTTCAATTATTATTATTAGCTTTTACTTCTGTGGCTCTTTGGAGTTGAGACAAAGCTGTGTGAAAGGCATTAGCCTTGTTGCTCGCTGATAGCATAATATTCTGTTTTAGCTAGCTGAAAGGTATTGTTTGCGGGCAAATACCACAGCCTTGAAAAAAAGCTTGCAGGTGAATTTTCAGTCAAAGTTTTGGTCAAATACACTTAAAACAATGTCTAGAATGTGAAATGTTGGTATAATGGTGCTAATTGAAGCCTGAAAACGATCTCCCATAACATGCATATTGTATTGAAGAAATAAGTGATGAGAATGCTGTTATTTGCATTTACCAGCTCACCTATGTCAGACCTTTTGATAAACAAAATTCTAATGAAAGTGAGAACATGTACACTGTTACATCTTTCAGAAAATGTTTTGAAATTGTGGTGCACAGTTCAGAATAAATGTTTTTCAAAAACCATTGCGTCTTTTTAGTAAATGTTTATTTCCAAGAGAAATTTCTAGAAGTTCAGAACAGTAAAATTCCCGCTTTTTAGAATTAATTAGAAGATAACTCTTACGTAGTTAAACTAAAATACTCTTTGAGAGTTAATATATAAACTCTTAACACCAAGTGTTAAATTATCAACTCCAGAGAGATTTGGTGTTTAACACTAAATCAGAGTTAACGTACCAACTCTCCACAAAAAAGTTAAATTAACACTCTCTGGTGTGGACCCATATAGACACTTTAAAAGTGTTGAAATCAAATCTGACAGTGTTAATTTGGACATGCTGGATTTGCTGTGAGAAACTCGCTTTTTTTTTGCTGCTTGCCAACTAAAAAGCTGCAGCTTCCTCCGGAGATTTTCGATGGGACTGAAGTCTGGAAACTGGTTACCCAACACCATGACCTTAATGTGATTCTTCTTTAGCCACTCCTTTGTTGCCTTTGTTGTTGCCTACTTTGTTTTAGGTCATTGTCATGCTGGAAAACCCCTTCCCAACTCATCTTCAGTGTTATGAATGAGGGAAGGAAGCTCTTGTCCAAGACATAACATGATCCTGTCTATCGGCCCCTCGATGTGGTGAAGTTGTCCTGTACCCTTAGCAGAAAAACAGCTGAAATGCTTAATGTTTCCACCACAATGCTTGACTGTGAGGATGGTGTTCTTTGGGTCACACTCAGCATCTCTCTTACTCATAACATGGTGGGTCAAGTTGATGCCAAAGAGCTTTATTTTGGTTTCATCGGACCACAGCACTTTCTCCCAAATCTTCTCTGAATCATTTAGATCTTTATCGACAAACTTAAGACAGGCTGGTAAATGTGCAAATGATTATTATCAGATACTTATTTCTAGAGTACAAGCTAAAAGTGAGCAAACATTTGTCCATCTTTCAAAGCTAATTGAATGTGCTCAGTACCGCGTTACTGTAATCCGATTACTTTTTTCAAGTAATGAGTAAAGTAAGGGATTACTATTGCAAAAACGGTAATTAGATTACCGTTACTTTCCCGGAGGAACGCTGCGTTATTACGTTACTAAAACCGTGATTTTTTTTGCGAGAATGTCTCATGACAGTGAAGCGAGTGCGCCGTTCGTGACAACAGCTGTGTGCAGATCAACAATGGATCATATATCGAGTGCAGAGAGAGTATGAGCGTGCAGCGTTTAAAGCGTGGAAGTACTGACCTTACTTTGAGTTTGATTCCATAAAAAGTGACAAAAACATTAGTGTCCGTTGTGCGTGGGAAGAAAACTTCTTTTTACACCGAAAAACCCCTAAACTTCCAAGCAAGCAGCGAGTAGCTACGACGTAATGGGAAACTCACAGAGAAACTCGCGGATTCTTCCACTGACCGCTGCACACCTGCACCAGGGTAAACCTCCGCCTACCCCACTCCTGCTTTACAGGTGAAAATAGAGCAACAGGACTGCTAGTCTTTGACTTTATTTATTTTCTGCTGTGTTTTACTTGCATCTATTTGAAAGACTGAGTGTAAACACAAATATATATATATATTTTATGTGCTGGAATGTGCAGAAAATAGGTTTAAATGTTAAACTAATTTCTTCCAGTCAGAGAATGTTGCAGATAATTAAATTTTTGCTTGATGCATAAAGTTAAAAGATTAAAACTAATAAAACAAGTTTTAAAAAGAGACTTTTCCATTTGATTACATTTTGTATGATGATTATGTAGAAAAAGTAGAATTGGGCTGAAAGATCTATCACTTTATCACCTATTCAGGTTGTAAATTGTGTTTTTAAAAAGTAACTAAGTAACTAAGTAATTAATTACTTTTGAAAATAAGTAATCAGTAAAGTAACGGGATTACTTTTTTGGGGAAGTAATCAGTAATTAGTTACTGATTACTTTTTTCAAGTAACTTGACCAACACTGCTCAGTCCATCCAAAACAATGTAATCAGTGGTAGAAATTCATACCCTGAGGATGTTAGTGACGGCAGAAATGTTTGTAGAAATAAAAATGACAAACTTGATGAAAATTGTGTAAGATGTTTTCATTTCGACGGACTTGCAGCGATGCCCACATAGATCTGCACCACACCGTGTGCTTGACTTTGCAGGCTGTCATTATTTATTTATTTTTGTTTTATTCCTTATTCATGGCCCTGAGAGGATGATTCCAGATGATTTCAGTTAAGTCACGTCTATCGCATCATCAGGCTGTGGATAATCTAACAACCTGAAGATATCACTTTGTGAATTTAATGTCTTAACAAGCTAATCTGCAATCAAAATATTCAGCTGCCGACCATTTATTGGCTATTTATGGTTGGTTAACTTAGAATATGTGCACGGTTTTCCTCGAGTCTCTTTTGTTTTACTTTTGTCTGACTTTTTCCTGCACTGCATCTGAATGCATTTTTAATTACTGTGTTTGCATCTTAGCATGACTCCTACAGCACTTGTGATTTTATTTGGGCTACAATTATCAAACAAAATGAACATAAAAGCCTGACTTAACTTTAGTTTGTAAAAAGCAAAGTGGTCACAGTGCTATCCTCAAGCATGACCAGTGCACGCAGTGTCTTTTGAAAAGCTTCATTTTTATTCCACATCCTGGTAATCAGGTCTGCGTAAGCTGCCTTTCACTCATGCTGACTGCGTCATTGACTTTCTGCTCCCACATTTCCCCCACTGTTCAGCTCCTGAGATATAGTCTGGAACAGTTGATTCTCTTTCCTTCCTTCTCCCCCTCTCCCCCGTGATCTCGCTTCATTCATTCCCACCTCCCCCCTCTTCCTGTTCGCTCTCCTTGGCCTTGATATCAAATAAAGATGAAGGTGTTGGTCTAATCGACATTGTTGCCAATGAATCATTTAGCAGTGTTAGTCTAACATTCCTGATTCCAGGTCAGTGCTTTTCAATACACATCCCTCTGCCAGCAGGGTTTCGCCTGGTTCAGCCTGTAGGCTGCAGACTGGCAGTGCTGCGTCTGTGCTGCCGCTGCCAACCGCCAAACCCCGACTGTCCCTCAGGCACTGACCCCCCGATGTGTGCAGGCATTTCCCCGCTGGAGCACAGAAACGCTGACGGGGGTGGGATGTTTCGGAAAGAATCATGCATTTACCCCTCTGGTTTGTTTGGGTCAGATTAATGCTTTTGTGCAAATCATATCTCCACTTATTTAGTTGCACCCACAAGCAAAGTTAGAATCTGTAGCTGTCATTGCAGCTTGTTTTTCAGGGATGTTAGATGTGTTGTATGCTTTGTGTGTGCTGTGTTATACTACAGTGCTTTTCATTCTTAGGTTATGCACACTTGCTATAAAGATGTTTCCCTTTTATTCCACCGGACTGTACAGGAAGCTGTGAGCTTGTCTGTGTGTATCCATGCTTTTTGGCAAATTGGAAGTGTTTTGCACAGAGTAGGCGTAATGAGCTTTAGCTTCAGCCAACACTGTTTTCACAGTTTGGATCTTTCAGTTGAGTTTTCTGCATTTTCTTTCTTTTTTTAACTCATGTCTTCTGTGGATTTTTTCTTTTGGGACAAAACGTTTTCAGATTAAAATTGGCATACCAAATTTTGAAGAATAGCAGTTGTGATTTGTGTATTATTTAACCACACAGTGAAAATATAGTGGCTAAATTCCTCAGTAGCTTTTGTTAGTTTTACATATTCGTGTAATTTTCAAAGTGGCAAATGAAACAAGTGGATCATGAAATTGTGCTTTCATTAGTGCTCCATACCAGTCTGTTACTGCCTCACTGTTTACATTTAATCTAGTTATTATACAGCTTTGTGCATACAAATAGAATTAGCGATTCAGTTGTGTTGTGTATTTGAGTTTGTGGTCTTGTGTGAGAGTGTGTTTTTTGCAAGTGCGCTGCAGTGTAGCAGCCAGCGAAAGTAGGTCAGGAGAGAAGGGCTCCTTAGAAGACGACATGAACTTGTCACCTTGAATTGCATTAGTGGCCGCTGAGGGAAGAGAGGGAGAAAGACAGTCACATGTGTATGTGTCCTCAATGGCTTCATTTAGTTTAAACATTCAATTCAATTCAATTCAATTTTATTTATATAGCGCCAAATCACAACAAATGTCGCCTCAAGGCGCTTCATAGATACAGAGAAAAGCCCAACAATCATATGACCCCCTATGAGCAAGCACTTTGGCGACAGTGGGAAGGAAAAACTCCCTTTTAACAGGAAGAAACCTCCGGCAGAACCAGGCTCAGGGAGGGGCGGCCATCTGCTGCGACCGGTTGGGGTGAGAGAAGGAAGACAGGATAAAGACATGCTGTGGAAGAGAGACAGAGATTAATAACAGATACGATTCAATACAGAGAGGTCTGTTAATACATAGTGAGTGAGAAAGGTGACTGGAAAGGAAAAACTCAATGCATCATGGGAATCCCCCGGCAGCCTACATCTATTGCAGCATAACTAAGGGAGGATTCAGGGTCACCTGGTCCAGCCCTAACTATATGCTTTAGCAAAAAGGAAAGTTTGAAGCCTAATCTTAAAAGTAGAGATAGTGTCTGTCTCCTGAATCCAAACTGGAAGCTGGTTCCACAGAAGAGGGGCCTGAAAACTGAAGGCTCTCCCTCCCATTCTACTTTTAAATACTCTAGGAACAACAAGTAGGCCTGCAGAGCGAGAGCGAAGTGCTCTAATAGGGTGATATGGTACTACAAGGTCATTAAGATAAGATGGGGCCTGATTATTTAAGACCTTGTATGTGAGGAGCAGGATTTTGAATTCAATTCTGGATTTAACAGGAAGCCAATGAAGGGAAGCCAAAACAGGAGAAATATGCTCTCTCTTTCTAGTCCCTGTCAGGACTCTTGCTGCAGCATTTTGGATTAACTGAAGGCTTTTCAGTGAGTTTTTTGGACATCCTGATAATAATGAATTGCAGTAGTCTAGCCTGGAAGTAATAAATGCATGAACTAGTTTTTCAGCGTCACTCTGAGACAGGATATTTCTAATTTTAGAGATGTTGCGCAAATGGAAGAACGCAGTCTTACATATTTGTTTAATATGTGCGTTGAAGGACATATCCTGGTCAAAAATGACTCCAAGGTTCCTCACAGTGTTACTGGAGGCCAAGGTAATGCCATCCAGAGTAAGAATCTGGTTAGATACCATATTTCTAAGCTTTTCAGCGCCGAGTACAATGACCTCAGTTTTATCTGAGTTAAGAAGCAGAAAGTTAGTGGCCATCCAAGTCTTTATGTCTTTAAGACATTCCTGCAGTTTAACTAATTGGTGTGTGTTATCTGGCTTCATGGACAGATAGAGCTGGGTGTCATCTGCATAGCAGTGAAAATGTATGCTATGTCTTCTAATGATGCTGCCTAGGGGAAGCATGTATAATGTAAACAGAATTGGTCCTAGCACCGAACCCTGTGGAACTCCATAATTAACCTCAGTGTGTGAAGAGGACTCTCCATTTACATGCACAAATTGGAGTCTATTAGATAGATATGATACAAACCACTGCAGTGCAATACCTGTAATACCTACAGCATGTTCTAATCGCTCTAATAGGATATTATGGTCAACAGTATCGAACGCTGCACTAAGGTCAAGAAGGACAAGCACAGAGATGAGTCCACTGTCAGAGGCCATAAGAAGATCATTTGTAACCTTCACTAAAGCTGTTTCTGTGCTGTGATGAACTCTGAAACCTGACTGAAACTCTTCAAATAAACCATTCCTCTGCAGATGATCTGTTAGCTGTTTGACAACTACTCTTTCAAGGAATTTTGATATGAAAGGAAGGTTGGAGATTGGCCTATAATTAGCTAAGACTGCTGGGTCTAGAGATGGCTTTTTGAGTAAAGGTTTAACTGCAGCCACCTTGAAGGCCTGTGGTACATAGCCGATTATTAGAGATAGGTTGATCATATATAAGATCGAAGAATTAATCAATGGCAGGACTTCTTTGAGCAGTTTTGTAGGAATGGGGTCTAAAAGACACGTTGATGGTTTGGAGGAAGTAATTATTGAAGTTAACTCAGAAAGATCGATTGGAAAAAAAGAGTCTAACTTAACATCAATGGAACTAAGAGTAGCTGTAGATAATATTACATCTGTGGGATGATTATTGGTAATTTTTTCTCTAATGATAAAAATTTTATTTGTGAAGAAGTTCATGAAGTCATCACTAGTTAACGTTAAAGGGATGGTTGGCTCAAAAGAGCTCTGACTTTTTGTCAGCCTGGATACAGTGCTGAAGAGAAACCTGGGGTTGTTCTTATTTTCTTCAATCAGTGATGAGTAGTAAGCTGTTCTGGCTTTGCGGAGGGCTTTCTTATAAAGCAACAAACTATTTTTCCGGGCTAAATGATGATCCTCTAAATTTGTGACACGCCATTTCCTCTCCAGATTACGAGTCATCTGCTTTAGGGTACGTGTTTGAGAATTATACCACGGGGTCAGGTACTTCTGATTAGAGACCTTAGTTTTCACTGGAGCTACAGTATCCAGAGTCGTACGTAGTGAGGAGGTGAAATTATTAACAAGATAATCGACCTCTGTTGGGGTAGCGTTCAGATAGCTGCTCTGCTCTGTGTTGGTACAGGGCATTGACGATGATAACAGTGGCTGGATTATATTCTTAAACTTAGTTACAGCGCTTTCAGAAAGACATCTACTTTGATAAAGTCCACTCTCCACTGCTGCGTAATCAATTATTGTAAAAGTAAATGTTATCAAGAAATGATCAGACAGGAGAGGGTTTTCAGGAAACACTGTTAAATGTTCAGTTTCTATGCCATATGTTAAAACAAGATCTAGAGTGTGATTAAAGTGGTGGGTGGGTTCTTTTACATTTTTAGAGAAACCAATTGAGTCTAACAACAGATTAAATGCCATGTTGAGGCTGTCATTTTTAGCATCTACATGGATGTTAAAATCACCCACAATAATTTTATCTGAGCTCAGAACTAAATTAGATATAAAGTCTGAGAAATCAGACAGAAACTCTGTGTAAGGCCCAGGTGGACGATAGATGATAACAAGTAAGACTGGTTTCTGAGTTTCACAGCTGGGGTGGACAATGTTAAGCATCAGGCTTTCAAATGAATTAAAAGTCTGTCTTGGTCTTTCATTAATTAATAGACTGGTGTGAAAAATTGCTGCCACACCGCCCCCTCGACCTGTGCTTCGAGATTTCTGGTAGTTAGAATGACTCGGGGGTGTTGATTCATTTAAACTAACATAATCATCCTGCTGCAACCAGGTTTCTGTAAGGCAGAGTAAATCAATTTGTTGATCAATTATTAAGTCATGTACTAACAGAGACTTGGAGGAGAGAGACCTAATATTTAATAATCCACATTTCACTGTTTTACTCTTTGGTTCAGATGTGGATACTGTATTGTTCTTTCTTTGTGATTGTTTAAGTTGTTTGTTGCTGGTTTTTAGTTTGTTTTTTGTCTTTTTGGAAGCAGACACAGTCTCTATGGAGATGGGTTTTTGGGGGGGTAGCAGGAGGAGAGAAGCTGCAGAGAGGCGTGTAAGACTGCAACTCTGCTTCCTGGTCCCAACTCTGGATAGTCATGTTTTGAGGGGTTTAATAAATTTGTCGATATTTCTAGAAATGAGAGCTGCTCCATCCAAAGTGGGATGGATGCCATCTCTCCTAACAAGACCAGGTTTCCTCCAGAAGGTTTGCCAATTATCTATGAAGCCCACATCGTTTCTGGGACACCACTCAGACAGCCAGCAATTTAAGGAGAACATGCGGCTAAACATGTCACTCCTGGTCTGATTGGGGAGGGGACCAGAGAAAACTACAGATGCCATCATATATCACTGAAAAATACACCTTAGCGTCATTTCTGCCTACAAGTTGGTCCTTAATATTTGTTAAATGTCTTTAGCAAGAGTGTCAATTAAGAAAGTGAACACAGTCTAGCTCAGGCCTCAACTCTGTCACAAAGTAATAACCTGAACATAGTCAGTGTTGGAGAATCTGCCTCTTGGACTGTCCTGTATTTTCTTCCTATCCGGTCGTTAAGTGATGACGTGACGAATCCTACTTCCGGGCCTAAAGTAGTCTGCGTTTAATATGGCTTTTGTGTTGTTAACATGTTTAATGTTATGTATTTTCTTCTATTTAATCTCAAAAAGCTCCTAAAACAGTCAGTGATCACTGTTGACCTCCCTCGGCTTTTATGACCGCTAATCATTTATTTAAGCTCAGTTTTTAAAACCTTAGGATGTAGCTACAGCCCAGCCCATGCAGCAGTATATGAATGACTAACCTCGTATTGTGGATGGATTATCTCAGATTACATTTGTTCCTGACCACCGAGAACACTCACGTTAACTTTTATCGAGTGGAAAAAAAGTTAGCTTGTTTATATTATGCTAACATAGCTGTGTCGCTAGCGGTCACGTAGCACATCATTATATACCAGCTAGCCAAACTTCAGTAACCCTACAAACGTCACTGCTGTTTAGTTTTCTGTCTTCATTTATGTTGGAAGTGATAGCAGAGCTGTACGTTTTAATTTGTTTCCAAAACCCCGCAGTCAGGACATGCTATATTGTATTTAGATAGAAGCTAGCGAGCTAACTTCCTGCTAACTTCTAACTCCGTTAAATGTCATAAATTCCGTTTTCATGGATGCCTGGATGTTAAACTCAATTGTTACACCTGGTAGAGCAGAACGCTGATCATTTTATTAAAGATGAAAGACTTTAGACAGTTTTTCAACTCTCAGTAATGCCATAGTGATCGTTTGATATATGGACCTGCAGCAGAGTTTAGGCCCAGACACGGCTAGTGACGTCAGACTTAACGACCGGATTGGTTTTGGTAAAAGAGATAAAGTCAATAATCCGTCCACGGATAAAGTTTAACTGATTAACTGAGTTTAGTGTTGTTTATTTGGGGAATGTGCCAACTGAATTCACCGAATAAGACAGACATTTGTTACAAATACTGCAAGTCAGCAATAGCTAAGAAGTGGTTAAATAATAATAAAAAAAAACATCTACAGCAATCTTTGAACAGATAAAAACAGTTCAGAGAAACTGAAAGGGAGCAGCTGACCTTCTCTCTGTGACTTAAGAGTATATGGTTTTAAAAGTTCTAGGAAAAATTGCTATCAATAGTTTATGAAACATAATTTATTTTAAAAAATTACTTTCACCTGTCTGTTTTTTATGGCTGCTAACACTAACTGTGACCTGGAACAACTCCTAAATTTGATAACTGGAAGAAAAGTGATTGTTACTGTTGGATGTTTAATTGTGCACAACTGATCAAAAATCGTTAACTTCACACCAAAACAGACTTTTTGTTTTTATCACTGACACTTAAGAAATGTTAAATGGACTTTCCTCCCAATGAAATGCTTGTTGACCCATGATTTCCTTCTTTTTAAAGTTCTTTTAGTCCTGTATTGTTGTGCAGCTAGTAGACATCTTTCCTGGTGCAAAGCTACGTTACTGGTGAGCTGCGACCAACTGAAATCATTGGAATAACAGCCTAACATGTTCAACTTTTAGCTTCTTACAGGTCATTATGGCTCCCAACTATTTTTTTTTATTCATTTCAGTCATGTCAATTTGAGTTATAGTTAAAAATACATTTCAACAAATCACTTTCTGTGTGACAAAATTATTTTTACAACTTAGTGTTCTACTTTATCTACAGCAACCTTACATTTTATCAGCTATTGTATGATCTACATGTACAGTGGGTTTGAGAGGTCCAATGCACTGCAACTTACAATCAGTGTTGGGGAGTAACGGAATACATGTACCGCCGTTACGTATTTAAAATACAAAATATGAGTAACTGTATTCCGTTACAGTTACCGTTTAAAAAGGTGGTATTTAGAATACAGTTACTTTGTTGAAATAAATGGATTACACGGCGGTACTTCCCTGTTTCATATTGTGGCGGGTCAGGACTGTTTGGGTTTTGTTTGACAGCTACGTTCTGTTGTTCCAGACGGCAGCGTTACGGTTGCCATGGTTACAGGGTGACTCTCTCCCTCTCTCTGCGTGTTTCCTGGGTGAGAGAGGCCTTTTTGTTGTTGTTGTGCTAAGCTAATAGGCAGAATGCTACAGGTATAGCTCTAAAGAATGTAGCATCATGGGCAGTGTAGTCCGTGCTGCAGGGAGAATGGACTGCCATACCCGTTATGTGTCTGTGAGCGAGGGAGGGAGAAAAAGGAAAAGTACGAGCTGTCATCGAGCAAAAACGGGAGCTGGAAGCATGTAAATATAATAATAACCACTGCAGCCAAGAAGAGAGCCTGACGAGCCCAGTTGTAAGTAAGCTATTAAGACTCGACTGTACACCGTGTTCATGGTTTTCTCTGAAACAACAAGCTCCGTTGGAGCAGCCTTTCAACGCCTCTCTCTGTCTCTCGCTAGCAAAGTTGACCCAGACAACAAAGTAAAGCTAGTTTTCGGCTACGAGCCGACACAGAACCCACCGTATTAGTCAGAGGTCCCTTTACTACGGTTCGGAGCCGCGGACCTTCAGTAACAGTAATAAATCACAGCAATAGTACATTCATGTAGTTGTAAACAGCATGATAATATATTAAGTAATCCAAAGTATTCAGAATACGTTACTCTCATTGAGTAACGTATTCTGAATACGTTACAGAATACATTTTGGGGCATGTATTCTGTAATCTGTAATGGAATACATTTTAAAAGTATTAGCAGATTAGCAGATTGCCTGCATCTTTTTTCTCCCTGCTAATACAAAAACAGCTTCTGTGCTTCTTTTAAACACATCTTAAGGAATCCTGTGTATGTTTTGGTTTCTTTCACTTAAGCAGCTGTTCCTTTGTCCATCGTCGTCTACCCAAGAACATTTTTGTTGGGTTTTGCGAGATTCTGTTGTTTTCTGGCTTCCGTGGAGATTTATTCAACTTCCATTGTGTGTTTTTTCTATTTGCTGGTGTTGCAGTGCATTTGAACTCTCGGCCACCGTACTGATTACCTTTTAGATGAATGTTTCAGGGATTTAGCCTTCAGATATCCAGGCCACAATATCCTGTTCTGCATTTTAAGCCTTGCATTAATAGTGCACTTAGAGAATAATTTACTCTGAATGCAGATACATTATAAACTAGGAGTCATCTTCAGATAAGCTGATAGTTCTGAGGCTGCATTTCAATCAGGGCGTTCCTCATTTGTTCATCACTGGGACTATTTACCTGCATGCAGCCAAACATGGATCATTAGTCGTCAGCTCAGACAACTAATGGACAACAAACAAACACTCAACATCAAAATCTAACTCCATTAATAGGTTTAGTCTTGTAGTTTTAGCAAAGTTTAAACAAAATACAAAATGATGTGATTGTTGAACCATTTTAACCCTTTAAAACCGGTCGGAGCGGGCACACTCCGTTTTGCGTAACTATTTTTAAATCCCGGTAGCTCTGCAACCACGTGAGCTGGCGCAATAATTTTTTTGCATATGAAACCGGAGGAGTTGTACTTACATCTTATGCCATCAGCTTGTCCTCGGTCACAGTTTCCTTCCACATATAGCTTTGCAAAAACTGCATAAAAAGCACTTGCAGCAACAAAAACATAATATTCCAGAAACACGCTTTGCCGATCCGATCAGCTGTTTGTAACACTTCCCATGTCCATCAGCGTGAACTATCGCGTGTCCGCCATGTCCTGCCCGAAACCGGAAGTTACGTCATTTTGCAGAAATGTAGTTTTTTTTTTACCATCAGGGCCTTATGAGCCTATACTGGTGTTTTTAAAAGTTATGTTTGACTTTATGACTTTCTGTGTCGTTTCTGGGATGCTTAGGACTCATATTGCACTGCTGGAAATAGTTTATTTTGATGCATATGCTGCTTTTTTGTAAATTTGCATTATAATGTTTATTTTCGTTTTTCCTGCAGTATATAAAAATTGGTGTATTTCAAAAATAAAACTATAAAGACACTCAAAATCAATTTCCTCTGGTGGGAAACTATTTTGTGCAACTTTTTTGTATTTACAGTTTTGAGGGATAAGACTCTTAAATTTCTCTAACTAGAAATATATGTTAAAAAAACAAAAACGATTTTCAATTTGTTTGTAGTTTATTGCACTTTTTTGCAAATTATGTAATTAATATGCACTTAATGCAGACATATTATTACAATTTGGGCTATAATGGTTGTATTGATGTATATCAACTTGAAATGCTCCCAAAAATGGCTCCACAGCATGTAAAAATATAATATAAGCTCTGGCGGACTTGGTTCTATGGTAGGTCTTAAAGGGTTAATGGGAACACAAAGAAAAATACTCACCATATTATAGTATAATAACATATTAACACCGATCGCATCGGATAGTATGTGATTGCTGTGTGTCAGATGCATTTATATATTTGGGCGGAAAATTATTACAAGAAATAAAGAGGAGGTAATATTGATGGTGGTGCTGCAAATACTGGAAAATTAGGAAGTAACGTGAGATCTTTGAACGCTGAAAGTACAGATGTGCAGAAAGTGGATACAGATCAAGAAAAGATGACGAGGGGAACATGCTCATCTCATGCCCCACATAAGCACACTGAGGAAATGTTTGAACTTTTCAGTGAGTGAATGTCACATGTTCATACTGTGTAACGAGAGTCCCTGTGCATAGCTGACTTGGTTTCGTCATCAGGCTATGAACATGGCAAATCCATTAAAGTAAAGGTCACTAGGCAATGGACATCCTGCAAGTGAGCTCAGAGCAGCTGAACAGGTTTGGAGAAAAGCACCAGAATCTTTATGAGCTCTCAATGCTTCCATTTCAAAACATAAGTGTGCGGCACAAATCTTGATAGATAACTTTAGATGCAAGCTGAAGCTGATGTGCTGATGATGTGACCTTCTTACTTCTATTGTTTGTGATTTTTTTTAACATAGTTGAGATATAAGGAGCTTGGAAAAGAAAAGCGACAAGACTTCCTTCAGTTTCCGAGAAGCTTCTTCAGTTCTTCCTGTTGACCTGGGGCCTTATTCACGTTGTCCTGCATTGTCATATATCCAACATGGAGGACAAATTAATGTCACATGGTTAACTTTTTCTTTCTGTTAAGAACAGAAAGACTACAAAAAATCTTGCTGTGCTATTTGCAAACTGTCCTGACTGTGTAAAAGGACTGCAGAGAATTGTGGCTTATTCATATGTTACTAATGACCACAGTTTAATAGCATTATTTCTTTGCAGTAAATTATACACTAATAAATAATAAATCTCAAAAGGTGTAATGTTTTCCCTTAAAACTTTAAAAGTAGGGAGTGAGCGAGTGTGGCTGGCCAGGTTCGAGTCCGACCCGCGGCCCTTTGCTGCACGTTTTCCCCCCCTCTCTATCTCTCTGCCCCTGCTTTCCTGTCCTCTCGTCACTGTGTCTATCAGAGATGGGCAGTAATGCGTTACTTGTAACGCGTTACTGTAATCCGATTACTTTCCCATAGGAACGCTGCGTTACTAAAACCGTGATTTTTTTTGCGAGAATGTCTCATGACAGTGACGTAAGCGATTGCGACGTTCGTGACAACAGCTGTGTGCAGATCAACAATGGATCATATATCGAGTGCAGAGAGAGTATGAGCGTGCAGCGTTTAAAGCGTGGAAGTACTGACCTTACTTTGAGTTTGATTCCATAAAAAGTGACAAAAACATTAGTGTCCGTTGTGCGTGGGAAGAAAACTTCTTTTTACACCGAAAAAAACCCCTAAACAAGCACCGAGTAGCTACGACGTAATGGGAAACTCACAGAGAAACTCGCGGATTCTTCCACTGACCGCTGCACACCTGCACCAGGGTAAACCTCCGCCTACACACTCCTGCTTTACAGGTGAAAATAGAGCAACAGGACCGCTAGTCTTTGACTTTATTTATTTTCTGCTGTGTTTTACTTGCATCTATTTGAAAGACTGAGTGTAAACACACAAAAAATATTTTTATTTTATGTGCTGGAATGTGCAGAAAATAGGTTTAAATGTTAAACAAATTTCTTCCAGTCAGAGAATGTTGCATATAATTTAATTTTTGCTTGATGCATAAAGTTAAAAGATTAAAACTAATAAAACAAGTTTTAAAAAGAGACTTTTCCATTTGATTACATTTTGTATGATGATTATGTAGAAAAAGTAGAATTGGGCTGAAAGATCTATCGCTTTATCACCTATTCAGGCTGTAAATCGTGTTTTTAAAAAGTAACTAAGTAATTAATTACTTTTGAAAATAAGTAATCAGTAAAGTAACAGGATTACTTTTGTGGGGAAGTAATCAGTAATTAGTTACTGATTACTTTTTTCAAGTAACTTGACCAACACTGGTGTCTATCAAATAAAAAGCTGAAAAAGGCCAAAAAAACTAAACTATAAACGCACACACAGATAAACAGTTGCTTGAATAACCTGTAGTTACACTTTGCTAACAAAACTGTTTTGTCCACCTATGAGCTTTTGGTGTCCATGTTTGCATAGTTTATTAGTTTGCCTTTTCTTCACTACATGAATACATGAACGTGCAGAAGCTCGAGAAACTGCAAATGCACAAGCCTCTGAATGAACTTTGTTGTAATTATGCAAACTCTGCAGCTGAATCCTGATCTACAACAGTTAACTTTAGACTATCAGCAACAAAGTTAAACTAATCTTTATTAAAATAAAAAAGAAAGAAAAGGGAGATGGGTTTCAATTCAATTCATTGTTACAGTGCCAAACCACAACAACAGTGACCTCAAGGCACTTTATACTGTAGTGTAAAGAATAACAGTGGGAAGGAAAAACTTCCTTTTAACAGGAAGAAGAAACCTTTGACAGAACCAGGCTCAGAGAGGGACAGCCATCGGCTACAGCCGGTTGTAGGTGAGTGGAAGAAGAAGAGCCAGAGTTTAACTAATGATTCAATGCAAAATGGTGTATAAACACTGAGAGTTTTTAACCAAACTAGTAGAATAAGCAATAAATATTTAGATTAAGGGTCTTCTGTATATTGTCCACACCACTTTCTGTTCACAGAAGTATTCTTGAGCACAAAAACCAATCACAGTTATGGCTTTCTGTTACCATAGTGATTAGATTTAGACTATGATGTACTCATTTACATAGAAGCCATCAGGCGTGTAAGGCATTGCTAGGTAAAAGTACTTTGCACATGGAGACCAGAGGAGAAAGCCTCTCTCTGCTGGGTTTAAAAATCTGCAGTGTATGTTGAAGCTCTGGACTAAATCCTGGATTATTGAGGCTAATAAGGAGAGAGCGCTAAACCCATCCAACTTGCTCGTGCACAAAAAACGATCGAGTCAAATTTGGTAAAAGAGCAAAAGAGAGTGGAGGAAAATGATAAAAGAGCAAATAGACACGAAGGAAGAAATACAAAATTATGTTTTCAGATAAAACTCCATTGAGAGTCCGATGCAGCTCAGCTAATCAGCGTCATGACTAGGGATGGGTACCGGTATCCGGTGCCATGATGGCACCGGTTCTGACATAAACGGTAGTAACCAGACCGAAAAGCAGCGCACATTTCGGTGCTTTATTTCGGTGCTTTTTTTTCCTGAGCTGTGATACACTTTAGATTCCAGCCAATCATTTTACGTTTCCGAGGATAGTAGGTGGGTCCAGGTACGTACGTTCTTTTAGAGCAGAGCTACAGATTAAAAATGCCCAAGGTGAAGCGGTCAAAGTCTGGCTGTACTTCACAGCAAAAGATGCAAACTCAGCAGCTGCAACAAGTGCTTTAAGCTGATACTGTGATACTGTCAAAGGAGGTAACACCTCAAATCTGATGAAACACCTGGTGACGCATAGCGTTTTTTTAAAAGCTGAGAAATGCACCGTATTTGATATCTTGCTGCGAGACCTCACACCGAGCACATCTACTGCGGGTGTGGTGCCTGTTATCAGACCCGGAGTTAGCAACATCCCCCAAAAACCCGAAGAGTAGAGTCCTGGCCCCTAGCCCTGCCAGTGTAGCAGAAATGATGAGGATGATGATGCAGCAGCAGCCGTTCTTCTCTGCGTGAGTAGCTTAATGTTGTTCGTGTGTAATTTACGTTGAGTAGGCTAACCACGTTATTACATTAATGCATGTAAGGTGAACTAGCAAACACCATCATAGCTACATGCGGCTGTCTTCTTGTTTGATGGCAGATACTCCCTTCACCCTGGACAAAAAGGCTAAAATGACCAAAGAAAAAGTGGAAAACAGTTAAACATGAGAGGTTTTTGGACAAAGTTTGTGTTTTTTCCATTGATTAAGCTGCTTCCAGCCAAGAGTGATACCATATATGCCCCATAGCTGCAGAAAAGACTAACATTGTTATCTTTTTACAAAAAAAACCCAGCTGAACATGAGAGGTGTTTGGACCAATTTTGTGTTCTCCATTCTTTAAGCACCGGCACCGTTTCAAAAGTACCAGTTTGGCACCAGTATCGGATAAAACCTAAACGATACCCATCCCTAGTCATGACTACAAAACAATAAGAGGTTCATGCCTGACATGCATCTCTCCAAGTTGGGGTGAAAAGACAATGAGTTTAAGGAGCATCTGGAGTGATGTGGATGCTGTACCGGTGTACATGGCAAAGAGGGAGCTGAAGATGAAGGAGAGGCTGTCAGCTTCCTGGTTGACCTACACTTCTACACTCCTGGTATGAAGATATCATTTTGAATCTGTTTTATGCATTTTACAAATTCACAATGCTGCCAAAAACAGTTAAAATTTGCAACTGTGTGACATTAACAATGTGTTGATTAATACATTGTATAATTTATAATTTATCCTAACACAAAATTATTAAACCAAAATGAAATTCAGTTAAACAAAACAAAAAAATCCACACAATAATGGTAAACAGACACATTAATTATAGAAACTTGCTGGTTACATAAAAGGTCAGCTCAGGCAAAGGATGTCACTTCTCATTGATTTTCAGCTCTGAGCAGTGATGACATCCTATAATGAAACTGTCTGATCCTTGTCTCTTCATCAACATCTTTCACTTGCTTATAAAAGCAGAACTATAACACACATCATAAGGTTTGTGTAGCATGTTTTGCAGGAATGTCAAGATAAAGACAGGGCATGATAAAACAGATAAACCAGTGGAATATAATGAATGAAATATACGACAACAATTCATAAAATGTCAGATGCCAGGCTTTTAGTACATTTAATCAGAGATGGCAGACGAGATGAAAGCAGAACATAAAATAAACAATAGAAAATAATACTTTATCTGGGGAAGCACGGTGTTGTAATCATTGTGTCGTGGCAAGAAAAATGTGAAACATTTTTATGAAACAAACTGCAAAACAATATAAAACTTCTCAAATTCCCAAAACGTTTGGACTTGGATGTAAATAAAAACAGAATGAAATGGATTGTGAATATCGTAAACATATTTCACAGTAAAAAGCAGAAGAAATATCAAATGTTTAAACTGAGAAAATGTACCATTATAAGAAAATCATTTTGAACTGATGACAGCATCACTCCCCCGAGAAGTTGTTTACTACGGCGTAACATCCCCTCTGCTTTTAACATCAGTCTGTAAACGTCGGGGAACTGGGGAGGAGCTGCTGGACCTTTGGAAGAGAAGTGTTCCCATTCTTGTCTGATAGTCTTTGTCATAATAAAATGCTTTTAATTGGTGAAAAGTCTGGACTAGTTCATGCATTTATTACTTCCAGGCTTGACGACTGCAATTCATTATTATCAGGATGTCCAAAAAACTCACTGAAAAGCCTTCAGTTAATCCAAAATGCTGCAGCAAGAGTACTGACAGGGACTAGAAAGAGAGAGCATATTTCTCCTGTTTTGTCTTCCCTTCATTGGCTTCCTGTTAAATCCAGAATTCAAAATCCTGCTCCTCACATACAAGGTCTTAAATAATCAGGCCCCATCTTATCTTAATGACCTTGTAGTACCATATCACCCTATTAGAGCACTTCGCTCTCGCTCTGCAGGCCTACTTGTTGTTCCTAGAGTATTTAAAAGTAGAATGGGAGGCAGAGCCTTCAGTTTTCAGGCCCCTCTTCTGTGGAACCAGCTTCCAGTTTGGATTCGGGAGACAGACTCTATCTCTACTTTTAAGATTAGGCTTCAAACTTTCCTTTTTGCTAAAGCATATAGTTAGGGCTGGACCAGGTGACCCTGAATCCTCCCTTAGTTATGCTGCAATAGACGTAGGCTGCCGGGGGATTCCCATGATGCATTGAGTTTTTCCTTTCCAGTCACCTTTCTCACTCACTATGTATTAACAGACCTCTCTGCATTGAATCATATCTGTTATTAACCTCTGTCTCTCTTCCACAGCATGTCTTTATCCTGTCTTCCTTCTCTCACCCCAACCAATCACAGCAGATGGCCCCGCCCCTCCCTGAGCCTGGTCCTGCTGGAGGTTTCTTCCTGTTAAAAGGGAGTTTTTCCTTCCCACTGTCGCCAAAGTGCTGCTCATATGGGGTCATATGATTGTTGGGTTTTTCTCTGTACCTATGAAGCGCCTTGAGGCGACTTTTGTTGTGATTTGGCGCTATATGAATAAAATTGAATTGAATTGAAGTGACTGCAGGTCAGTCAGGTCAGCACCAACACATGAAGCCAGTATGCGGTTTAGCATAGACTTGGTGAAATACTCAAGATCTTCTCTGAAAAGGCCTTGCATATGGATAGAAGCATATGTTGCTATAAAACTTTAAACCTTTAATCATTGATGGTGCCTTTCCAGATGTGCAAGCTGGCAATTCCACAGGCACTAATGCATCTCTATATCATCAGACAGTCAAGCTCCTTAATTCAAAGATTTGGCATCCATGTTTTTCAAAAAAATTCAGATTTGTCTGAACACAGAGCAGTTTGTCACTTTGCTTCAGTCAATTTAAACGAGCTTTAGGCCAGAAAGGACAGTAGCATGTGTGGGTATATTCATTCATATATGGCTTCTTTTAGAGCTTTAACCTGCGTTTGTGGATGGTGCGGTCATCTGTTTTCACAACAGTGATTTGTGAAAGTGTTCCTGAGCCCATACGGTGATTTCCAGGACAGAATCATTTTAATGCAGTGCCTCCTGAGGGCCCAAACATCACAGGTGTCCAATCTTGATTTCTGGCCTTGTCTCTTGCAGACAGAGATTTCTCCAGATTCTCAGTATTCTGAAATTTTACACAGCATCACAGCTTTTTGGGGGCTTAGAAAGAAAGAAGGAAAGTAATTAGAGAAATTAAATAACTCAAAATAAAATGTTCAATTCTAATACTTGGTTGAAAACTCTTTGCTGGCAATAACAGCCTGAAGTCTTGAACTCGTGAAAATCACCAGTGCTTGATTTCCTCTTTTTAATGCTATGCCAGGCCTTTACTGCAGCAGCATTCAGCTGCTGTTTATTTGTGGGCCTTGCTGTCTGAAAATGTGGCTTCAACAAGTGTAATGCTCAGGTGGGTTAAAATCCAGTGACTGACTTGGCCATTCAGGAATATTCCACTTCTTTGCTTTAATAAACTCCTGGGTTGTTTTGGCTGTATGTTTTGGATCATTGTCCATCTGTATTATGAAACGCTGCCCAATTTGACAGCATTTATCTTGATTTGAGCAAACAGTATGTCTCTGAACACTGTGCTGTGTCCAGTGTTGGGAAGGTTACTTTTAAAATGTATTCCATTACAGCATAGGTGTCAAACTCTGGCCCGCGGGCCAAATTTGGCCCGCGAAGCCATACCAAATTACTATTAGAGCTGGCCTACTGGTATTATACAGCTAATATATATATTGTTTAGTATTAAGCTTTGCTTGTTCCATATTCAGTTTTTCAGCAAAACGTGTTTGAGTCCATAAGAAAAGATTCATTCTTATATCTGGAGGAAGATTTTTTTTCAATAAATATTAATGTTAGCCCGCGACTTTGTTCCAGTTTTGAAATTTGGCCCACTGTGTATTTGAGTTTGACACCCCTGCATTACAGAATACATGCCCCAAAATGTATTCTGTAACGTATTCCGTTACGTTACTCAATGAGAGTAACGTATTCTGAATACTTTGGATTACTTAATATATTATCATGCTGTTTACAACTACATGAATGTACTATTGCTGTGATTTATTACTGTTACTGAAGGTCCGCGGCTCCGAACCGTAGTAAAGGGACCTCTGGCTAATACGGTGGGTTCTGTGTCGGCTCGTAGCCGAAAACTAGCTTTACTTTGTTGTCTGGGTCAACTTTGCTAGCGAGAGACAGAGAGAGGCGTTGAAAGGCTGCTCCAACAGAACTTATTGTTTCGGAGGAAAACACGAACACGGTGTACAGTCGAGTCTTAATAGCTTACTTACAGCTGGGCTCGTCAGGCTCTCTTCTTGGCTGCAGTGGTTATTATTATATTTACATGCTTCCAGCTCCCGTTTTTGCTCGATGACAGCTCCTACTTTTCCTTTTTCTCCCTCCCTCGCTCACAGACACATAACGTGTATGGCAGTCCATTCTCCCTGCAGCACGGACTACACTGCCCATGATGCTACATTCTTTAGAGCTATACCTGTAGCATTCTGCCTGTTAGCTTAGCACAACAACAACAACAGGCGCTCTCTCACCCAGGAAACACGCAGAGAGAGAGAGTCACCCTGTAACCATGGCAACCGTAACGCTGCCGCCTGGAACAACAGAACGTAGCTGTCAAACAAAACCCAAACAGTCCTGACCCGCCACAATATGAAACAGGGAAGTACCGCCGTGTAATCCATTTATTTCAACAAAGTAACTGTATTCTAAATACCACCTTTTTAAACGGTAACTGTAACGGAATACAGTTACTCATATTTTGTATTTTAAATACGTAACGGCGGTACATGTATTCCGTTACTCCCCAACACTGTCTGTGTCACATCAGCAATAAACACTAGTGTCCCAGTGCTACTGGCCATGCACGCCCAACCATCCCACTGCCCTCCGCCATGTTTTACAGATGATGTGGTGTGCTTTGGATCATGAGCAGTTCCACACCTTCACCATACTATTTCCCTGCCAGTCTGGCAGAGGTAGATCTTGGTTTCATCTGTCCAAAGAATGTTTTTCCAGAACTGTCCTGACTTCTTTAGATGTTTTTTTTAGCCAAGTTTGACTGACTTGAGCACAGCACCTTAATCCAACTCCAGGCCTTTAATCTGCTTAATTGATAATGACATAATAAAGGAATTGCCCAAACCTGCGCATTAAATAGCCTTTGATTCAAATGTCCAATTACCTTTGGTCCCTTTAGGGACCCTCAAATGAAAACTGTGAGTCTACGCGTTATGTCCATGTGCATTATATAACTATAGCTGTAATATATGTTTTAGGAAACAAGTAAAAAAAACTTTAGATGCAGGTATCGCTGTCCAAATATACATGGACCTAACTGTATGACATTAGCTGTTCTCACACATTTAGTTCATGTTTTTTATTCCTTGTTTATCTCAGACATGACACATCTTAAGCCTCTTAAAATGGGAGACTAAATTATTATTTTTTAAATGGTTGTAACTCCTAAACATTTGATGCACATCTTGTGCGTTCCCAGATCAGGTTTACATCAGGCAGCATGATGGTGGAGTGGTCAACAATCTCGCCTTTCAGCAAAAAGCTTCTGTGTGGGTTTCCTCCCACTTCCTTTCAGAGCTGAAAATCTTGCTTACTTAAAGTGTACAGAATAAAGTGCTGCATGAATGGACTGCTCAAATGTGACTTGTAGTCTAAAGCAGCGGTCCTCCGGACTGGTTTATGTCCAACAATATTTTTACGGACCGGCTTTTAAGGTGTCATGGATAAATACAACCAAATAAAACCAGTAGCGGTACCAAAAAGAGAAAGAAGATTTATTAATAACACACAGGAAAAGACCCAGGGAAACCGAGTTACCAATAAAACCGATAAAACCATGAATGAATCTCACGGCCTGGCACCAAACAACAACGTGGGTTGGGGACCGCTGGTCTAAGGTCAGTAAGGCTGGAAAAGAGCTCTGTAAATGTGAGTATATTTACATAGTTTAAAAAAGAAAAATAGATTTAAGTTGATGGTTCTCATAGTAAAGTTGAAAAACAGTGGCACTGACATTGATTTACTTTACATCAACATTACCTTTGCTGCTGTATCAGTTACTGTAGGGACCACTTTGTGAATCCAACTGTTTTTTGTTTGTTTTTTTGCTTCACTACTTCATCTCATCGCGTCTTAAATTGTTGTCTCTTATTCTTCTCAGCAGCAACCCTCTGTTGCTGTTCTAAACATCAATAACATTAAAAGGAATTCCTAATGTTGACATTCAGCTTGATCAAAGCCTGAATGAATGCTGTTCATGGCAGTCTGGATCAATTAGTGAAATTCAACACTGTTTACTCCTTCCAATTACTTCCTGGGCCCTCGGAGAGCAGTATCTCAGGAGAAATGGTAATTTGGATCACGGGAATGAACATTAGAGCTGCTTTCCTGCTGTTGAAATCTAGGTAAAACTGCTCAGTGCCTAAAACAGTCACTTGGAAAAGTTTTTATGGTGTGAGAAGGCCTTAAAAGAACATACAGGCACAACCTTACGCTATTTACTTGCAGAAAACATCCATACGTCCTGATTCAACATTTCCTTGGTGGATACAGTTTAGGCATTCAGCACTAATGTTTTTCCCTCTGGTCCAGGAAGCACTGAGAGTCATCTGAATCAATAGGACAGAACCTGTTACTCCCCATTAGCAATGCTGTGTATGTATGAGCACTAATTAGCCTCCATTACCTTGGATAAGAGCTGCACAGAGAGGAGAGCATCAAATTTTAATGAGCCTCTTGTAACTGCGCTGAATATTTGCTGTGTTTTAAGTGCAGCATCTACTGTAACTCTCTCTCTCCGTCTCTCTTTCTCGCTCTCTCACTCATACACTGCTGCTGCTTTCAGATAAATAAGCAAGTCAGTCGATACAAGTGATATTAGGTCAAGGGAAAACATGATGTCCACTTAAGTAGACCTGTTTGTTTCTGGCTCTAAGCCACTTGTCAGATACACTTATAAAAGCACTGGTTGAGTTTGAAACAAGCGTGCTTGCTCTCTGGGTGCTTTTCATAGTATAATCCACTAAATGAGGAACTGGATTGGAGTAAAAAAAAAAGCCAATCCATTTTTGGATGTCTTTGGCTCACCCATGTAACAAGTGTAGAAAAGCATAAATCCAACTGTTAAAGCTGAAGAAAGTTTTGGAAACATACAAAAGCACCTAGAAGTTGAATCTATTATCTTCTGGCGAGGAGAACTGGACATCACTAAGTGTTGAATCAGGCTGATGAGCCCGAAAAGTTTACTGGAACAGTCACGCTTTTTTAATTTTCCTGACTTTGGCTCTTACCGCTCTTCCTCTATGATACAGATTAAGTGCAGAATTCTTGCTTTTTCTTTACTCAGTGTAATCTTTCATGCTGTCAGGTGGGGGACATTTGTGACAAGGGAAGTCAAAAACAATAAATTCTTGTCCTTGTAACTTTTCCTTAGCGTGATGGATTGATATTGCCTTTCTTTCTATTTCATGCCTTGTTGAAACACAGAATAATATAAGCATCGGTTAACAATGCTCTGTGATTTCTGGTGCTAGTGCACATGCACCAATAACTTCTCTCTCCTGCTTAAAAAAAAACAATACCATAGTTCAACTGTGCGAGGAGTTTGCCACAACATGTAGCTCCCTATGAAAGAGTCATGGGACCTTTAGGTCAGCATGGAGAGGAGTTCAGGGTGGATAGATGGGTTGACAAAAACCAGTAGAGTTCTTTTTTTCCCAGCATTGAAGAATGAGTCAATATTCACTTCTAACCATGACTTTCCACTAGTCTGTGTGTTGATGAGTCATTGGGAGACCTAAAAACAACTCCTGATGTGATATCTTCATCTTCTCTCACCTCAAGCTCTCATTTTAACCCAAAGAAAACTCACCAGTCCTGCTTTGCTGACTGTTTGATCTGCTAACCTGCAATAAAGCTGTTAAACTTTGGTGTCCAGCGTTCGAGTAAAGACGCTGTCTGAGCCATAACAATGTGTTTCCTGTTTCAAGCCACAGTCAGCTTTTATTTTAACCTATGTTGTTTTACTTGACTGTAGCAATGACAACAAAGGACTTCAGTTTTAACCCACCGCTAATTTTATCCAAGTTGTTTCTGTGTTTAAGTCTATCTAAACTGAGACATAAATAAAATGCAACTCAGAAAATACTCCTTGCTTCTCCTACCCGGCTTCTTGTTTTCTTGTAATTGTCATAAGCAAAATATATTTGCTAAAATTCACCAATGAGAGAAATTGTACTGTGCGATATAAGGCAGGCGGAGAATCAAGAGGCTTTAGTGGTTAAATCTAGCATGAAAAAAAAGGTTCTGCTGTTTGACAGAGTGCAAGAATCCAGGAAGCTGAATCCTTTTTTTAAAAAAAGAAAAGAAAAAAGAGCCCAAGGCGACAGCTACAAATGTCATGTTTTGTCAGACTATCTAAAACAGACCAAAACACAAAGGCCATACGTGCACAATGATACAAAATAGAGAAGTCCTTGGATTTCCAAGTCAGAGATTCAGAGATCCCTTGGAGGGTTTACAGTCCCTGATAAATGATTCAGATTCTGGTGATCATTTCAGTACCGGGACATTAGTATTTTCCTTTATTCTGCCTTTTAACCTAAAGGGAAAAGCAAATACCTCATCATTTATGAAAAATGACTAGCATTGCAGATTTGCTGAAAATAACAAATACTAAGCATGTTTTACTTTCAGCTTTTCCCCTCAAATATCTGATTGCTCAGCCATTGAATTGTGGCATCTTAACCCAATTTCTCTGATTATCAGAGTGTACGTGATGCAGTTAAGACTGATCAACTCAAACTCGGTTTACTTTAACTAATCTCTATAATCCCCATCTCTAACTCTATAAGACTTGTGATATTTGAGGCCTCTGCTATGGAGACTTCTGGAGTGTTTGATGAGGATCTGATGAACCCTCACACAGAGCCACGCACACTTCAGACAGACAGAGCGTCTGCCTCTTGGGTCGCTAATGGACACAGAGAGCAGCAGAGATCAATACAGCCAGACGCACTGCTGTCGGAGAGAGAGAGGAAGAGGAAGTGGTCTAACTGGAGCAGATTAATGAGTTCTGGTGGTGGCTTTAGTTAGTATTGCATGTTGTCTCCAAGCAGCAACTTCCGCAGCTAAAAAATTATGCTAATAAGAAAATACCAAGATATTGATTTGAAAATTCTACATCGCCTCATTCTTGAGTTATAGCATTCACAAACTGTGGTGTCCACGCTGCCCAATCTCCTACAAAACTAAAATAATTAAGAGCCATCATTTTTGTCTTCATAAAGATTAAAACTATTATCACTATTATCATTTTTGAAAACACCATTTTGATTTTATCTAATGTAGTGTGATTCTATTCTTAGAAACTGCAACAGGTCATCCAAGGAGTTAGCTTGTTTTAAGCTAAGGCAAGAGTCTAATCTGTACCCATCTGAATGAAGGTTTGTGAATGTGAAAATCAACTACGTTTGCAAACAGCATATCAGGGGCTGAGCCCCGCTAAATGTGTGATCCTAGAAACTCCCCTTCTTTTTAACAACCAAATCTGTGTGAGATACATTGCTAGCTGTATCTCACGTACAATTAAATAACCTGTTTGGTATTTGAATGAATGTAGGATCTTAAACTGAATAATTTGTGTCCTTGCATCTCTTGACATTCACACATTTTAATGCACCTACATATCCTGTCCCATTCCTCATCCATGTAAGTCTAAATTACTTACTGTTATGTTTTATTAAGAAGGGAAGAAGCTTTACTGCCCAATGAACCATCATAAAACATGACCTTTTCAAGTCAACAGATGCATCTTACTAACCAAGCTTGCTAGCCAAGCGTGCTAGCCAAGTGTGCTAGCCAAGCGTGCTAGCCAAGCGTGCTAGCTAGCTTAGGATGCCGTTAAAGAAAAACAAATACAATGGCCACAGGCAAAAATCCAAACTCAGTAACAGGAGTTAACAAACAAACACCACATCCATCCATTAGAGTGAATTGAACATAACTAAAACTTTCTAAGGCTACGTCCACACGTACACGGGTATTTTTGAAAACGGAGATTTTCCGTTTTCTTTTTAAAAAAATAATCCCGTCCACACGTAAAGGCAGAAATGAAGGAAAACGCTGCTAAGAACATGCCAAAGCAGCAGGTGGCGCTATATTCCTAACCATGTAGAAATGTTGGCCAATCAGAAGTCTAGAAGCCTCGGTGGGAAAAAGTAAACAAAGCTGGGGCATAGAAGCAGAACCGAGTCGTATGTGTGGAGGGACAGTAACTGTGTATGTATATGTAAGCATTTAAACACTGCAGAGAGTACAATTAACAGTAACAATATTGTAGAAATTCATTTCACCGAAACAATAACGTGGCGCACACTGTGACGTCAAAAAAGGTGCACACCTTTGACGCTGCGTTTTCTCCGTTTTTCTCGTCCACACGTAAATGCAAAAACTGAGTTTTAGAAAATATCCACCCTGGCCGGAGTTTTTAGAAATCTCTGTTTTCAGTGACCGAAAACACCGTTTACGTGTGGACGAAAGGTGCAAACACATAGAAAAATCTGCGTTTTCAAAAATACCCGGGTACGTGTGGACGTAGCCTAATTCTTAACCTGTATCATTAGTAATCAAGGTATAAAAAAAATCTCATTTCAGTTGTTAGCCAAGACTACTTTTTGACTCCTGTAGATTTCTTCTGTTTTTTAAAAAAAATATTCATATGCCTTAATTTAATACTTAACCTACTGTGCATCAGTGCTTCCTCTTGTCATTTAGCTTTTTGCAAGTAAAGTTCAGTACTGTTTGTCTCTTAGAGGCCTGAAACTTGTTTTCAACATCCAATTTATCAGTGGGGGGGAGAGAGAAACTCCCAGATTAGCTTTTTAATAGCCTGCAAACCCCTTAATTTAATTTGTTTGTTGAGGAGACAGAAGCCCGTAGGAGGACTGAGGCTTTGAGCAGCAGTGACACGTACAGTTCAGCAGGAGATTTTGACCACCAAACAGTTTTCCGGGAGAACATTAATTATCTTCATATGCCAGTGCACCCTGCTTGTCTTATGTATGGCTATCAGAGAAAAAGATGAAAGTCATTACTCTGAATGATGAGTTTGTGTTCGCCTGGTTTACACAGGAGTTCAATTACAGCGCATAGAGCTACTTTCAGCTAATGTTTTCTGAAGACAAACAAACCTCCAACTTAATGAGCAGCTCGCTAGAACAAATTTGAACTAAATTGAATTAGGCCTTGTGCTGATGCGGCCCGAGCTGAGCGTTGCACAGGCTCGGTCGTTCGTCAGTGCCACAGAAGTGATGACGTTAACGTGACTTAGAAAACAAAACTCGGCGTGTAACAAGCTCAGGACCTAGTTATGAAATGCGCAATATAATTACGAGTCATTTTAAATCTCATGACAATTATTGTTAGCTATTATCAACCACACAAAGCAGCAGCCACTTTACAGATGGACTGGAGGCTACTTCCATTTGTCACTGTCACACACACACACAAAGAAAAACATACACACACGCAAACAGACATCAATAGGCACGTACTCACAGCTAAAAGGATGTATAGTGTAATAAACAAAACCTAATTTAGCGTTTTGTGTGGCAGGCACATTTACTCTGAAGGCCAGCAACACAACAATCCTGGTTTTGGAGGTGATGAAATTTTGGGAAAAGTTTGGTTAAATTATTTTTAGGCTGGCGAAAACAAAGAATGGTAGAACTGTTGTTCTGGTCAATAATGAACTACACAGTATTTATAGACAACAGAAGTCAACATTTTTATGCACACAGCAGTTTGGCTGACGACCACATACATGTAAATCTGCATTTAAAACATTTCTATTTATTCCTGATATTGTTGCAAGCCAAGCCGGCTAAACCAGTGGTCCCCAACCCCCGGGCCTCGGACCGGGACTGGTACCGGTCCGTGAGTCGTTTGGTACCAGGTCGCGAGAGTTGAGGCTCAGGTGTGAAATGCATGATTTTCAGGGTTTTTATCGGTTTTCAGCATTATTTTGTTATCGTTTTTATCGTTTACTCGGTTTTCCTGAGTCTTTTCACGTGTGTTATGAATAAATCTTCTTTTTTTCGGTACCGGTACTAGTTTTATTTTGTTGTATTTATCCGCGACACCTTAAAGGCCGGTCCATGAAAATATTGTCCATGAAAATATTGTCGGGCATAAACCGGTCCGTGGCGCAAAAAAGGTTGGGGACCGCTGGGCTAAACAACAACAACCGCTGCTCATAAGATAACATTATGCTAGCTAATGGTTCCCACTGACAAACAGTTTGATTACATTCTCACATCATATCGGAGTTCATTCGCCTGAGTCTGACAAAAGTAGATCCATTTCGAAGAATGATGAGTGAGTGATTATATAAGAAGTACACATCAAGAAGCCTGACTTTCATGAGGCCGCTTAAAACATAATTGCCTGAATAAAAGATTTACAAAATATTTTTTTAAGAAGGAGAAGACAAATGTGCTACCATCTTTTGTTTTAACTGAGCAGATCTGCAGCAACATTTCTCCCAAAGAGTTCGCTCATTTCACTACATGGTTAAATAACTAAAGATGAGCTTTTCTTTGCTTTAACCAGCTCACGCCACTTACCTAACAACTGCTCCTGGCCTTTTCCATCATTTCTGAATTTTTCTTTAACTCCACCCCTTTAAATTTGAAAGGTTTTACTTTGTTAGAATGTCTGTTTGCAATAGAGAGCATTGTATCAAAAAAACACTGTCTCCATCTGCTTTATTCACCATGCAGTCATCACATTCTACAGACTTGGATCATACCATTATGTGAAAGGAGGAAGGGGGGCAGACGATACAAGATAGCAAGTGTAGTGGTAAAGGCTAGGCACGCAGCTAAACAGGGAGTCAGAGCGAAAACGTAAAATGAACAGCGTCTGATAATGGAGTCTGCAAAAGCTGAGTGCAGATTTTATAAAATTTGAAGCTGGTTAAAAGGATACCCGTTTTTATTTTTAGTGATTCTTCTAACCATGACTGTAACAAAAGGTTTCAAACGAGGCCTTAAACCTGTTCTCAACAGTACTAGCCAATGCATGAAAATGAGGCTTTCATGAAAACACTGAATAAAAATGTATTTGAAAAATAATGAATTTAAAGTTTAGTATTGAATATTACATAAACTACATACATACATAAAAAGTTTAGTTGACTCTTTTTAAGGTATGCCCCAATAAATTTACTAGTTCATTTGAAGTCATATATTGGCTTTTAATTGTTTAAAATGTTTATGTAATGTTTCAAAAAGAAATAAAAGCATCAGAAAGCAAACAAATAAAAGACACAATTTGTTAAATTTTGTGCACAATGTAAGTGCAAGAAGAACCTGTCAGCAACTGATAAGACAAAGATTACTTTTTTTCATTGTCTTTTCTTAGATTCTAAATCAGGCATTATGTCAGACTAAAGATGAATATCCTTTAAGTTGACTGCCATGTAATTGAAATAAATAAGTAAAATTAAATTATATTTTCTTCCCTGGTTTTTCCAGTTTGGAACACTGTACTGAATTATTTGCAGGGGTGGACACTTTGTAACCTACCCAGATCACCTAAATTATGTCTACTAGGAGACAAAGGAGAGGTGCCGCAATTAAGTAAACACCAGTTTAGAGTGTTAAGTACTGCATTGGTAACATGTGCCCGTGTCATTTTGGAACACTGGAAGGACTCCCATACTCCAACGCTTAAAATGTGGAAAGAAAGAATGATTGGGAATGTTGCGTGCGAAAAGATGCTAGGAAACATACATCATGTGACGGAAGCTGCGGTGGAACAGTGGGACAATTTTTGCACCTACATGTCTACCTGACTTGGACATTTGAGCTTATTACAACATATGTTAAAACCTCACTGTTTTTGTTTTGTTTTGTTTGTTTGTTTGTTTTGGGGGGGGTTGTTTGTTTGTTTGTTTGCGTCTTGCTTTTGGTTGCTGCATCCTTGTATTTGCTGTTATAAAATGCAAAATCTAATAAATACTTGAATTATAAAAAATATATATATATATATATATTTTCTTAGAAGGACTTAATGTGCTATTTAAGTTAGTAGGACTGTTTTTAAATGATTAAGTTTACATTAATTCATTTATTTAATGAATTGAGTGTTTGGGTTTACAAAGAGGAAACATCTGGATAAGTGTCCCATTTGTATAGGCTTTATTTCTCCAGGGATAGCAGGGGTGATTTTAATGTTACCTGCCCTGGTCAGTCATTTTAATCAAGACTGAAGCACATATGGGTGTAAATGTCCATTTGGAGGTGATAATTAAAAGCAAAGTCACAGTATTTGATCAATTTAGTCCTTTTAATTAAGCCCGCGTTCCTTTCTTTTTCTTAACGTAATATAGTTCCCTGATGGTTGCTTTTAAGCCCACTCCAAATGAATTTGCAATTAGAGCATCTGTCTTGATTCTTTTTTTAAATGTGCAAAATGAATACAGAGAACTTGACTTTGCTAGTCCTCCTTTTATTTAAATACCATTAAGAGACAGTCTTGTTTTGGGGGAGTTTTTTGCAAGGCAAGAACATCCTCCTCTATTTTAGCAACCAGTGTAAAATTTGGCTTTTATGTGAACAGGAAATAGAAAAGAGTGAGAATTGTTCTTAGCAGACTATATAGGCTTATTTAAGGAAATAAAGAATACAAAACCCCCCAACAAACTCATCAAACAGGTTTTTTTAATGTCCCTTGCAGGTAAGGACCATCCTCCCCTGGCCTTAAATGTTTTCCTGAAGTGCACAGGTCCCTATAACAAAGAAGAGATAAGATTTGTGGTAGAAATATTTCAACCCCCAGCTACTACTAAACCAATTTTCAGGTTGTTGTTCAGAAAAATCTTCACCCAAACTGAAAAACTGGAACAAAAGGAAAGCAGATAAATCTCTTCCTTTGAGTCGTATTTGATCCGTCCAGTTAAGAAGCGGAACTCGCAGTCAACTTCCTCTGTTGATGTCAGCTCCTTCTCCACTTCACATTCCTGCTGCCTGTCACTGTGTTTTAAAGCAGCTCGTTATTCAGTGGTTCTCATTTACACATTTTTATGTCTGCATTATCAGACAACTTGATGAGCGAAAAAACTGTGATTAAACACAGCTCATAAATTGTATGTGTTAACCAGTCAAACAGTAAAGCCCGTTCTGCTGCACCGATGAATCAGTCAAATTGCTGCTATCATCAGAAATCATCTGACAAATTGAACCTGCGGTAAAAGAGACTTCACGCTGGTGGCGTCTTTTGGCTCCAATAACGTCAAACCATTGCATTTTCCTCTGGTCTTCTGTGTACTCTCAGCCCTGATCTCTGCCTTCATATCTGCGTGGTACATTTCGTACAGGACACAGGTAAACAGAATTTGTTTCGTGCAGATCTTAACACAAGCTTGTCCTCTTTATTTTGAAACCACAAAGCAAACACAAGCACACACACACACAAAAAAAACCCTCACAGACATTTATAACTGCATCCATGGATACTGTCGACCGGGTAACAGGGAAAAAGCTTGATCACTGGTTTGTTCCTTACAGAGGAGAGGCACAGAAACGCTTTAAAAATAGCATTGAGGGTTGTTTAGTCCTATTAATGTAAATTCTGGTAGTTTATTTAATGTTCTTTTTTTCAGCCCCCCCCCCCCCCCCCCCAAAAAAAAATACATTTTTAAATAAATGAAGAGCAATCACTTTTGAAGTGATCTCTCCATCACTGGTGGCTTCCTGCAGACATCCTGTGTGTGTAGGTGTGTGTTTTGTTGATGGATACACTCACCTTCACCCATTTCCTTGACCCAGTTTCAGCGCTGTGTCTCTGCTGAACCTTTTTTAAAGCTGAAATCCCATTTAAATCCCCTCCAACCCCAGCCCCCCAACATCACTGACCTTCTCTATTGCCCCTTCACACACACACACACACACACACAGAGGGGGGGGGACAGGCACTGCATGTTGTCCTCGTTCTGCCTGGCTTCACCAAAGAATTTGGACAGAACACTTGAATTATTCAGTATCACCCCTCCTTCACACACACACACACGCACACACACGCACAACGCCGCTCCATCTTCAGGTCTTCCATAGTTCTGAAGTAAATTAAACTCAGGGTAGAAAATATGAATAACCTCACGGATTAAAGTGTTTTTGTCTGTTCACTTACATTTTTAAAAATCTTTTTACTCGTCCTCTTTCTCTCTCCGTTAAATATATAAATAAAAATTAATTTTAGAGAATGTTATTTAGCTGCATTATATATGCTAAAGTAGAAATATATGTATGTATAGCATTAAAATGCCTTCACTGCTTCACAGCTTGTAGAGACACAAAAATGAATGATTCGACACAATAAAGATGCTCATTACATGCGTAATGGTGACACTTATTTTGTAAGCCTGAAATAATAATAATCTTTAATTAAGTGTTTAGCTTCCATTGAACAGTGGCTTGGTGACAACTACTTACAGTTGAACTCTGAGAAGTCAGAAACATTAATTATTGCCCCCGACAACCAGATATCTCTAATCAAACAGCATCTTGGTTCTCTTGGCTCATCTGTTCACCTGAGCCTCAGGTACCTTGGTGTGATCTTTGATTCTGCCATGTCCGTAGAACAACACTCTCACCAGTTGATTAGGAACTGCCTTTTTCAGCTAAGAAACATCTCCAAACTGCGAACTTTGCTGTCTAAATCTGAGTTAGAAATGGTTATTCATGCTTTTACTTCACCTCGCTTAGATTATTGTAACAGCCTTTTTCTTTGTTTGAGCAAAAGGAATCTTGACCGTCTCCAGTTAGTCCAGAATGCTGCTGCAAGGTTTTTAACCCTTTAAAACTGATCAGAGCGGGCACGCTCTGTTTTGCGTAACTATTTTTTAAATCCCGGTAGCACTGCAACCATGTAAGCTAGCGCAATTTTTTTTTTTTGCATATGAAACCGGAGGAGTTGTACTTACATCTTATGCCATCAGCTTGTCCTCGGTCACAGTTTCCTTCCACATACAGTTTTGCAAAAACTGCATAAAAAGCGCTTGCAGCAACAAAAACATAATATTCCAGAAACAGGCTTTGCCGATCCAATCAGCTGTTCATAACACTTCCTATGTTGGAATAGACGTCAGCGCGAACTTTCACATGTCCGCCATGACCTGTCCGAAACCGGAAGTGACATCATTTTCGCGTAAATGTAGTTTTTTACCACCGGGGCCTCATGAGCCTATACTGGTGTTTTTAAAAGTTATGTTTGACTTTATGACTTTCTGTGTCGTTTCTGAGATGCTTAGGACTCATATTGCACTGCTGGAAATAGTTTATTTTGATGCACATGCTGTTTGTTTTTTTTTCAAATTTGCACTATAATATTTATTTTCTTTTTTCCTGCAGTATATAAAAATTGGTGTATTTCAAAAATAAAACTATGAAGACACTCAAAATAAATTTCCTGTGGTGGGAAACTATTTTGTGCAACTTTTTTGTATTTACAGTTTTGAGGGATAAGCCTCTTAAATTTCTCTAACTAGAAATATATGTTAAAAAAACAAAAACGATTTTCAATTTCTTTGTAGTTTATTGCACTTTTTTGCAATTTATGTAATTACTATGCACTTAATGCAGACATATTATTAAAATCTACTAATAATCTAATCTGCTTGTATAGCAACTTGAAATGCTCCCAAAAATGGCACTACAGCATGTAAAAATCTAATATAAGCTCTGGCGAACTTGGTTCTATGGTAGGTCTTAAAGGGTTAACTAAGACACGAAAAAGAGAGCACATTACACCATTTTAAAATCTTGGTACTGACTTTTAAAGCTTTGAATTGTGATGCCCCTGCTTACATTTCTGATCTTTTAGAACCCCACGCTCCCTTCGCAGCCTGAGATCATCTAATCAAAGGCTGTTGGTAGTCCCACAAACTCGTTTTAAGACCAGAGGAGATAGATCTTTTAGAGCGGCGGCCCCCAGGTTGAGGAACGCTCTCCCTCCAGCATTACCTTGATTGTATTCATTCTTTTAAAAAGCAGCTTAAGACTCATTTATTTAGATTGGCTTTTAATTAGATTTGTGCTGTATGTTTGATTATTAATGTATTTTATGTATTTCTGTTTTATATTACTGTGAAGCACTTTGTGGTTTTTATCCTGTGAAAAGTGCTACATAAATAAATTGATTTGATTTTGATTTGATAATGTCGAGCTGGCAAAGAAGATATGCTATGAATAACTATGAATTAACATATTTAGTCAACTGAAACTTTTTTCGTTTTAGTACTCAAAGTTCCTTCTTTAGAAAGTGCTTCTCAGTTAATCAGGTGTGCTTTTTAAATACAGCAGCCACTCTTAAAGTGGCTCGCAGGCGCACGAGAAGATGACCTTGAAGGAGAGACGGACCAGATTTAAATGAAACAAGCTCTTTGATTTCTTTTGACTGTTTCCCTTTAGATCACCTCTTTTGAAAAGGAGTTGAAAAAGATCTTTGATATCTTTCTCTAAAGGAGATCACTGTTGTTCTACCTTGATGCCTGTCCTGTTGTTTTGAACTGACGTTGCTACAACAAAGAAAACAATCCTTAAAAAAATCAACCTGCATGATGGTGCACTGGGTAAGTTACAACAACTTTTCCCTGGTGTTGGTTGGGTTTGGGCGGGGATGCTGTGAGCAGTGTGTGGGGAAGGGGTGTAGCCTGTTTGCAAATTTGCAAATCATTGGTTGAGGCAGATGTTGGTGTGATTTATCTCTATATGAATAGAATAGAATTGAATTAAATTCACTTTTCTATTTGTTACATCAGTGGATTCATCAGAGACAAATATAATCAGTGTTGGGGAGTAACGGAATACATGTACCGCTGTTACGTATTTAAAAAACAAAATATGAGTAACTGTATTCCGTTACAGTTACCGTTTAAAAAGGTGGTATTTAGAATACAGTTACTTTGTTGAAATAAATGGATTACACGGCGGTACTTCCCTGTTTCATATTGTGGCGGGTCAGGACTGTTTGGGTTTTGTTTGACAGCTACGTTCTGTTGTTCCAGGCGACAGCGTTACGGTTGCCATGGTTACAGGGTGACACTCTCTCTCTGCGTGTTTCCTGGGTGAGAGAGGCCTTTTTGTTGTTGTTGTGCTAAGCTAATAGGCAGAATGCTACAGGTATAGCTCTAAAGAATGTAGCATCATGGGTAGTGTAGTCCGTGCTGCAGGGAGAATGGACTGCCATACCCGTTATGTGTCTGTGAGCGAGGGAGGGAGAAAAAGGAAAAGTACGAGCTGTCATCGAGCAGAAACGGGAGCTGGAAGCATGTAAATATAATAATAACCACTGCAGCCAAGAAGAGAGCCTGACGAGCCCAGTTGTAAGTAAGCTATTAAGACTCGACTGTACACCGTGTTCGTGTTTTCCTCCGAAACAATAAGTTCTGTTGGAGCAGCCTTTCAACGCCTCTCTCTGTCTCTGGCTAGCAAAGTTGACCCAGACAACAAAGTAAAGCTAGTTTTCAGCTACGAGCCGACACAGAACCCACCGTATTAGCCAGAGGTCCCTTTACTACGGTTCGGAGCCGCGGACCTTCAGTAACAGTAATAAATCACAGCAATAGTACATTCATGTAGTTGTAAACAGCATGAAATTATTTTATTAAGTAATCCAAAGTATTCAGAATACGTTACTCTCATTGAGTAACGTAACGCAATACGTTACAGAATACATTTTGGGGCATGTATTCTGTAATCTGTAATGGAATACATTTTAAAAGTAACCTTCCCAACACTGAATATAATGGAGCTAGCTGGTTGGTGCGCTAACTTCACAATACACTGAGGTCTTCAACATAAATGCAGAGCTGTTGTTTCTTTAATCATTTCGGTTAAATTCTGAATGCTTACTGAAGAATCATAAAATTTGTTCTTAAACATATCATCAGTTTTATGATTATAGATCTAGTTTATCAGCGTGTATCACACTGTGGTCTGTTGGTCGTTTGGTAGACCCTCAGAAAGAAACCCTCGGAAACAAACAGCAACAACATCGACAGTCCTGTCATCCAGAGTCTGTTATTTAGCTGTTCGTGTCCAGTAAAGCTCACACTACTTTAAATCCCCATACTTTGAAACAACAGCGGACCCAAACAAACCAGAGAACAGGCTCTTAGCCTGGTTATTCATGGTAATACATATTAGTGGACTATTTTTATTTAAAGCCAAAGTGACATTTTGTCTTAATTTGGAAAAAAAGGAACATTCTCCAAGCACTTTGGGAGTTAGCTATACTCGTGCTGTTGTGCTGTCTTGTCATCTTTGTCCCTTGACATGTTTTTTTCTCTCTCTCTGTTTCTGGGTTGTTATTTTGGTTTAGTTTCTTCCCCTAGGCCAAGCTTATCAGACAGACCCTGAAGTATTGACGCCAAAATCCCAGTCTAGTTTCTATGCACTGCTCAGCAGGTGGCTGCACACACACACACACACACACACACACACACACACACAGAAACAGATTTCAATGGTGATGTCCTGAGGGACAACAGCAAAAGGAAAAATATAAAAAAATAATACCACTGCAGCCTCACTCATATGGAATTAAAGAGCTTTCCGTCTTCTGTTTCAGATTCTTCTTTAACCTCCAGCTATCCTTCTAACAAGACAGATTTTATAGCCTGTGGTCCATCTTAACAGGCACACACACACACACACACACACACACACAGATACCTATTAGATTAATGTTTTGCTACGAAAAGCTGCACTTCACCCCTGGGCTGATGAACGTTCTGCCAGTTTATGGCTCAAATATAATTACATTTACTGTAGAATATAGGAGCAAATGTTTTTAATTCTTAACACAGGACAGCTTCAAGCTACAACAATAGTTGTGTTTCACGTCAGACTCTTATACCTCCAGAGCTCTGACATAAGCAGGGTTGTGAGGGTTTGAAGGAGAGAGCAACGAGCCAAATGGGTAAATAAAAATTTCAAGTTTGAGATTTCCTTTCCTTTATTTGCGTGGCATTACTTCATTTATGTGGAGTTTTCTGCTGTACCTCATTAGTACAGTGATGGTGGTGGCAGCTATGTTTTAGGACAAGATAAAATAATTTTAAAATCAAGTAAATACAACCTTAAATGAGTGAGAACATGATTTAATTAATACTTAAATAATAAATATTGAATATTTATTATTTTTAATACACGAGAAATTATTGATTAACCCTTTAAAGCCGGTCGGAGCGGGCACGCTCCGTTTTGCGTAACTATTTTTAAATCCCGGTAGCTCTGCAACCACGTAAGCTAGCGCAATAATTTTTTTTGCATATGAAACCGGAGGAGTTGTACTTACATCTTATGCCATCAGCTTGTCCTAAGTCACAGTTTCCTTCCACATATAGCTTTGCAAAAACTGCGCTTGCAGCAACAAAAACATAATATTCCAAAAACACGCTTTGCTGATCCGATCAGCTGTTTGTAACACTTCCTACGTCCATCAGCGCAAACTATCGCATGTCCGCCATGACCTGCCCGAAATCGGAAGTGACGTCATTTTGCGGAAATGTCGTTTTTTACCATCAGGGCCTCATGAGCCTCTACTGGTGTTTTTAAAAGTTATGTTTGACTTTCTGACTTTCTGTGTGGTTTCTGGGATGCTTAGGACTCATATTGCACTGCTGGAAATAGTTTATTTTGATGCATATGCTGCTTTTTTGCAAATTTGCATTATAATATTTATTTTCGTTTTTCCTGCAGTTTATAAAAATTGGTGTATTTCAAAAATAAAACTATGAAGACACTCAAAATAAATTTCCTGTGGTGGGAAACTATTTTGTGCAACTTTTTTGTATTTACAGTTTTGAGGGATAAGCCTCTTAAATTTCTCTAACTAGAAATATATGTTAAAAAACAAAAACTTTTGCACTTTTTTGCAATTTATGTAATTACTATGCACTTAATGCAGACATATTATTAAACTTTGTGCTATAATGGTTGTATTCATGTATATCAACTTGAAATGCTCCCAAAAATGGCTCCACAACATGTAAAACTATAATATAAGCTCCGGCGGACTTGGTTCTATGGTAGGTCTTAAAGGGTTAATACATGAGAAGTATTGCAATATGTCATATTTTGTTGTTCTTGTGCGATTTTATGTACCTAATTTTAAAACCTGCTATGTAATCCTTTCTACAAGTCAAAGACATATTAGTTGTTTTTCTTTTTTTTTCTTGTTTTAATCCTTTTTGCTGATTTATTTAATTCCTAAATATTAGTCATTATACAAGAAAAGCAACTAATGTTGCCAAGCCTGCATTGAGAAAATACAATGTGTCCATGTGCATCTGAGAAGGAGATGGTTTTATACCCTGATAGTGTCTTTCTTAGAGCTGTGGCAGATATTCAGGCAAAGATACCAAAATAAAAGCTAACTACCTGTGGCATTTATTCAAATGAATTACAGATGGCACAGAGGAGATAAGAAATCTGTAGAGTCCGTCTGGTGTCCTCATCTAAACGCGGCAGTGTTGGCGAACAGTTCAGAGGAGATGAACTGCTGGCTTTGAGTACTGCTACAAAGGATGGTGCAGGTATCGTAACTGTCAGTACAAATCAATAAAGACTCCATATGTTCAATTTTTCTTCTTGCTTTTCTTGAAATTACAATATCAATAATATATTGTTCTCTTGTTTTGCAGAAAATGCAAGGGCCATATAGCGTTAAGCTGAAAACATCGAAATAAATATATGTAATAAAATCAGCAGTTTAAATGCCTGGTATAAAAACCACCCACAAGGCTCATTACTTTTAAATAGCCCCCCCTTTTTGGTCCATTATGCCGCTTTTTACCACCTCTACAACAATGCGCCATCAAACAGTTTGGAAAAGAACAATGTTACCTCTTTTACACAAAGTGCTTTAGTGCAAGTGGGTTTTTGTTGTTTTTTACACTTGCTGGATAAATGAGATTTAGTTATCTGACACAGTGTGAGGTAATATGCGGCAAATGGTTGGATGCATCTGTTGTTTCCAAGCAGGTACAGAGGAGCCACCAAACTTTATTACATTTAAGAAGACCACTCATTAATGCTCACTGTGTCTACTACGGTCTAACATTTAAGGGGAGATCATCAATCATCTGTCTTCCTTTACCTCGATACTGATACACCGTGTGCTGCAATCAGTGCTTTCTATATTTTCTATTCCCGAGAGAGACGTCCGTGCCAGGACCTCAAACAGCAGAGGAATTAGTAAGAGAGGAGGACGATACATGAGATATGAACCGAAAGACGGATGAGAGGATGGAAGGATAGATGGAGATGGAGTACAGACAGGAGGTGAGGAGGCGGGAAGCAGTTTGGGAGCTTTCAGACTGCACAGCGAAGAGTTTCAGAGGGGCAAATAGGCATGTGTGTTCAAGTCTATCCATGTGGGAAGCTCAACTGTGTGTGTGTGTAGGTGCGTGTGTCTGTACAGTATGTGAGTGGGTGGATACAGTATGTGCGATAAGGTTTGTGGTTCACAGAAGTTTGGAGAAAAGCAGCAGAAACACAAAAGTAGAAAAAATTATTTTAGAGCATTTGAAACAAAATTGTGTGTGTTTGTGCGTGTGTGTGTTTTTTAAATACAACCACACATGCTTTGCTTTCAGGCTGGTTTCTGCTTGACATGACCTTCAGTGAAGAGGGGAGCAAAGTCTTCCGGTAACATGATGTCATCTCTGAATAAAACATGCCAAAGCAGAGCAAGAGTTCTCCATTGGAAGAATGATCTCATCGTTTTAAAGCAAAAAAAAAAAAATCTTCTGCTTGGCACAAAAAGGTTTTAACACCGCCGTCATCACACCGTATCACATCTTCAAATATACTGTGACTTCATTTAAAATGCATTTAAAATGCAATAGCAACTCGCACACACTCGGACCCATTATGCACACACATTGTGATTGCAGAATGACTCATAACCCATCATCAAAACTTAATGGTGCACTCGCTGACTGTGTCAGACATTTTTAAAGGGTTCAACAGCTGCACGAGATCTTTGAATCCTGCCCATGGGTGAAGTTAAAAAGCTAAAAATGCTGTTTCTAGTCTTTATGCTAAGCCAGACTTTTGTCCTGTATATCAATCAGACACACGTGAAATATCTGCTGGTATCATTGGAGACATGATGTTTAAATCTTGTCCACCTTCCTATCCTATACTTACAGTATTAGTTGTTTTCACTGGCTGAATTTTGTTCGAAGGCAACTTTTTTTTTCAGTGTAACAGGCACAGATGGTGGTCGGGGTTGATGGTGGGCTTGCAAAGCCCTGAAGAGACTGGACTGCAGGTGAGTCCCTCCAGTGGGTCAGTGTTAAATAACTCATTCTGTCCCCAGTGTTGGGGAGTAACGGAATACATGTACCGCCGTTACGTATTTAAAATACAAAATATGAGTAACTGTATTCCGTTACAGTTACCGTTTAAAAAGGTGGTATTTAGAATACAGTTACTTTGTTGAAATAAATGGATTACATGGCGGTACTTCCCTGTTTCATATTGTCGTGGGTCAGGACTGTTTGGGTTTTGTTTGTTCTGTTGTTCCAGGTGGCAGGGTTACAGTTGCCATGGTTACAGGGTGACACTCTCTCTCTGTGTGTTTCCTGGGTGAGAGAGGCCTCTTTGTTGTTGTTGTGCTAAGCTAATAGGCAGAATGCTACAGGCATAGCTCTAAAGAATGTAGCATCATAGGCAGTGTAGTCCGTGCTGCAGGGAGAATGGACTGCCATACCCGTTATGTGTCTGTGAGCGAGGGAGGGAGAAAAAGGAAAAGTACGAGCTGTCATCGAGCAGAAACGAAAGCTGGAAGCATGTAAATATAATAATAACCACTGCAGCCAAGAAGAGAGCCTGACGAGCCCAGTTGTAAGTAAGCTATTAAGACTCGACTGTACACTGTGTTCGTGTTTTCCTCCAAAAACAATAAGTTCAGTTGCAGCAGCCTTTCAACGCCTCTCTCTGTCTCTCGCAAGCAAAGTTGACCCAGACAACAAAGTAAAGCTATTTTTCAGCTACAAGCCCGACACAGAACCCACCGTATTAGCCAGAGGTCCCTTTACTACGGTTTGGAGCCGCGGACCTTCAGTAACAGTAATAAATCACAGCAATAGTACATTCATGTAGTTGTAAACAGCATGATAATATATTAAGTAATCCAAAGTATTCAGAATACGTTACTCTCATTGAGTAACGTAACGGAATACGTTACAGAATACATTTTGGGGCATGTATTCTGTAATTTGTAATGGAATACATTTTAAAAGTAACCTTCCCAACACTGTCTGTCCCTCATCTATGTATTAAACCACACCAAAATCTTTCCTTCAATACATTTCTGTGAGCAGTTAAATACCATATTTTTCGGACCATAAGGTGCAGCGGATTATAAGGCGCATTAAGCAAAACAAAACAGTCAGATAAGTCAAACTTTGTTTTGCTTCCTCCACTTCCGTAACATTGATTCATTAATGTTGAATTCTCTCGCAGCTGCTCTATTCCCATGTTGTTGCAGTATATTAATGACTCCTGCTATGCGATTGCATTTGTCCCTAACCATCAGGAACCCTCACGTTAACTTTTATCGAGTGGAAAAGAAGTTAACGTTCATCCTCCAGCTTCACTGTGCTAATGTTATGCTAACATAGCTGTGTCGCTAGCAATCACGTAGCACATCATTATATACCAGCTAGCCCAACTTCAGTAACCCTACAAACATCACTGCTCTTTAGTTTTCTGTCTTCATTTATGTTGGAAGTGATAGCAGAGCTGTATGTTTTCATTTTTTCACAAATCTCTCAGTCAGAACATGCTATATCATGCTTAGGTGGAAGCTAGCGAGCTAACTTCCTGCTAACTTCTAACTCTTTTCAATTTAATAAATTCTGTTTTCATGGATGCCTGGATGTTAAACTTAATTGTTACACCTGATAAAGCAGCAACACTGATTATTTTATTACAGATGAAAGAATTTAGATGGTATTTAAGTCTCAGTGATGTCGCAGTATTCATTTGACTTTGGGACCTGAAGCGGACGGAGTTTTAGACCCAGATTACTATGAGACGTACCAAAGTCGAACTAAAACATTTTTTGACAGATTTCTGAGCACCGTGTACCACATAAAATCGGTTTGAGGTCAGTAAGCACAACCAGAATTCATACATAAGGCGCACCGGATTATAAGGTGCACTGTTGATTTTTGAGAAAATTAAAGGATTTTAAGGGCGCTTTATAGTGCGGAGAATACTGTAATTGAAGTCACTACAGGTGGATAATGTGGTGCACATATTATAAAATGTAAAAAATACATGGTTGCTTGATGTATTGCAGTGTGACGGTTAGCACTGTCGCCTTATAGGTTTGAATCCACAGGCTGACTGGTGCCTTTCTGCTGGAGTTTGCATTGTCTCCTTGTGCCTGCATGGGATCTCCAGCTTTCTCCCGTAGTCCAAAGACAAGTATGTTAGGTTAGCTGATGATTTGAAATTGGCTATAGGTGTGATTAGTTGCCCATGTTAGCCCTCCAATAGAATGGCAGTCTTTTCAGGTCTTACCCTGCCTTTAAAACCTCTGACAGCAGGGATATCCTCCAGCCCACGGTTGCTCTGACCCTAATCATAGGAAAATGAGTGGATGTGGGGGTGGATATATTGTCGATATGCTTAGTGTGAAAGTGTTTGTGACTCACCTTCTGAGTACTGGAAGTGTTTCATTCATTATATTAAAAAAACCCTCATGTTTGCATTTCCTTTCAATGTATTTGTTGTTCATATTTATTTAGAAAGGGGTGACATGTGAACTGCAACTAATAAAGAACAATTTGCATGGCTTTGGTTGGGAGAATATTTGAAAGAAGAGGGGAATTGCACACCAGTCCCTCTTTGTAGTACCACACACACACACAAAACCAGTAATGACCATGGAAGCATAATGTGCAGCCAGCTCGCTCATTTTTTCTGCAACAACGGCATCATAAAATGATCCACGAGTGATTTGAAATCATCCTCAAGCCCAAAACTGCAGGTGCAAACAGCCTGAATGTTTACAGCAACACATCATAACAAATTTTTAAAAAGGGTGAAGAAAATCATTTAAATGTTCTGAAATAAAGTCATTTATGCTTGGAAAGTTGGCATCTACACCTTCTCAAGTCATTTTCATCGCTGATCATTTTAATCAAACTAATGAGAGCAAAGAGGAGAAACTGAACATGCAGTAATTACAGGAGAACATCACGACCTCCTGCGTGCACACCCCGAGCACAGGAAGTGACATGTGAGAGCAGGCAGTGGTTAATTACTATTGGTCCTCCATTGCTGTCCCACCGGGCGTCAGCCTCTGTCGCTCCCGATGCTAAAATAATTAATGCTGTCGCCGTCATACCCGGTCCCTGTAGCCATGGCAATGAGAAGATTTTCCCCCAGGAGCCCTCCCGGTTGTCAAGCAGCAGTTAGTCAATGAGGAGAGTCAGTGAGTGTCTGAGTGAATATACCGTTCAGCAGCGATTGTTCTGAGTGATTTGAGGAATGGCTTAAAGCTGCAGGTACCAGCTGGCTTCAGTGAAGTCGGGTTCTTTGTCTTTTAGGAGGTAATTTGAAAATTTGAAACAATCTGCTGCATCTTATTAGCAAAGGATCATCTTGGGAGGTAAAATGGGACTCAAAGCAAAACATCTTTCGACTCAACTCACTGAGTTTCCAACACTCAGCCGAATACTGATTGAAAACTGCAACAGTCTGTAACAGTCCTGAAGTGAAATAGTCCATAAGCATTGGATACTTTGAATTTTACGCCCATGTTTTACTTTTATAATGCTTCCATTGTATTTACAGTGATAAAAGACAGCTTTCAGGCCAAACAGTATAACTGTGAAACCTAGACTCAAGAGGAGCTTCTATCCCCAAGCCATCCGGGCCCTAAACACACACACACGCCCGCTCACATCATCTATAATTGACTGAGACAGGACTCTCTTCCAGACACTCTAAACCCAGGCACAATGTACATTTCAAATTCCTTTAATTTTAAATATGTTTATATTGTCTATTCTGTAAAATAGTCACATGTCTATTCATATTAATGTACAGAGTTCACCTGCTTGCTATATATATATATATATATATATATATATATATATATATATATATATATATATAATGTTCTTCCTCTACCCCCCCTCCCATTTTTGCACATGTCGTGGCGCGTGTCAGGTTACATTTCACTGTGTGTTATACTTGTATAACTATGCATGTGACAAATAAAAAACCTTGAACCTTGAAACCTCCATCTTTTGACCAGCTTTGTTCTCCTTTGCTGATTGATAGTTTTTAAAGGACCTCAAATGAAAACTTTTTTTGAGCTTTCAGTTCAAAACTTCACCACTGTGAATATTATTGCAAGGTTACTTGGCTTCTTTGCCAGTGCCAGACGAAAAGATTTGTCCGTGGACATTAACAAGCTGCATTATTGTAGCTGAACACAAAGAAAAGTTTCATCCAGTGAAGTTTCTGCTAAAGTTTACAGAATTTTGCTCCTTCGCTGTTGCAAATTAAGGCATCAGAAAGAGAAACCTTCAGGAGCAGGAAAAATAGTTAGGTAAACCTAACTTCAGCTGTCTTACAGGATCTACCCATTTATTTTGGGGTGGAGGGTGGGGAGCCTTTCCCAGCTATCATGGAACAGGAGGCAGGGTAGACCCTGGACAGCTTACATCCACATATAGACAGATTTATATATTTTGCTTCACCTTTTATTCTTTCTCTTCATTGCACCTTCTCAGTTCAGCTGTCTCAGTTTCTCCATTGGTGACTCTCTGTTAACCTCCTGAGCCCCAGCGCCTCCTCTTCATTATAGGCTTACCCTGTAAGCAAAACGACTCCTTTATACTCCTTTATTTGTTGGAAATAAAACCTTGTTTGCATGACTATTCTAGCCTTCTGTGTACCTTGTTAAGCTGTGACAATGGTGCCAGGGCATCAGGCATAGGGAAGCTACAGTAAAAGGAGGTGCAGTTATATATAGCTACATGTTAATTGCATTCTTGTCTCATTGTGTCATGCATTTTATGGGCTTCTGCATGCTACATCAAGATCACCCCACCGTCTGTTACATATATATATATATATATATATATATATATATATATATATATATATACACATACATATATATATATATACATATATACATACATATATATATATATATGTATATATATGTATATATATATATATATACATATATATATACACATACATATATATACATATATACATACATATATACATATATATATATATATATGTATATATGTATGTATATATATATATATATATATATATATATATATATATACATACATATATATATATATATGTATATATTAGGGGTGCAACGATACACAAAATTCACGGTTCGGTTCGATACTTTGGTGTCACGGTTTGATATTTTTTCGATACAAAAAAAATGTTCATGCCTTTTTAAGTTGTCATTTATTAAAATTATAAATATATATTTTAACTCAAAAGTACAGTTTTTAAATTTAATGTTGCTGAAACAAAGTAATAAAAAATAAATCTATCTGATGGAGAAATCACTCATCTTTGGAAAAGAGAGTTTATTACAGAGAAATGTCTCTTTCCAAAATAAAAGCTCTACTATACGCTTCTTCTGGGCTATATTCTCAGCAGCATATTAAACATATCAGGTCCCCATAAGGAGAATCATGTGCTAACGGCTGTCTAAATGACTCGGGTAAAGTTTGTGGCATGCGTGCTTGTTGTTTTTGTCTGCTTCCACTTGTCTTTGCACGAGGATGATGTCGGAGTAAATGTGCAGTCATATTCGTTGTGTTTCCACTAGTGCTGTCAGCGTTAATCTGAAATGACGTTAACGCCACAACACGACAAATCTCCGTTAACGAGCTACCGCGGATCGCCCCGTGCGTGGGGCTGGACAGTGTCAACACGTTAACGAGCTAACTGCGCTAACGCAGTAGTTCCCACCCATGTAATTGAGCATTGCGTGGCACATCCAACATACTGTTTTACTTTAGTCCATGACAAGCTTACCTTCAGGGTCATACGTCACATGAAGACCAAAATAGTTCCAAACGCCAGATCTGAATGAGGGTGGAGGAGGTTCAATTTGCCATGTTGCAAGGAGAGCTTAGCTTCGGTCTCGCTAGCTTGTGCTGCGCTCAGTGAATCTGTGTTCGACTACTCCGCCTAGGCTACACTGTCGAGCACAGATCCACTGAGCGCTCAACACAGACAGCATCGTCAGAAGAAAAGTTGATGAAATAAATTAAAAATTTTGTATTGTTCGATACATATGCGTACCGAACCGAAAGCACTGAACGGTTCAATATCGATACGAGTATCGTTGCACCCCTAATATATATATATGTCTGCACTTGTTGTGTTACTGCCTCCAAAAGATATTATATGTTGTTGCTTCTATGATCATTTTAGAGAAACTGAGCTTCTCCTAGCCTCTTAAAACCACTGCCAAGACAAAGCCTTCCCACACCAAAGGTGGACAATGGTGCCCACACTGACCGAAGACACTTCAACATGTTCTCAAGACAGCGTCTCCAGTCTGAGTCACATTAGCAGCTCTGTGATAATCTTGCACCATTTCAAGTCACATTGACTGTCATTCTTCTTCCCCACAGTAATCTCCTACAATCTTCCCATGATGTCCTCCATGTTGTCCTCTTCCTCCTCTGCTTTCATATCCGTCAACTGCATTAGCCTTTATGGATTACACTGAAATGATTATACGGCCAAACAATTTGTGACAATGCACTTGAAAAAGATTATAGGACACATGACAAGCGCATGTGTGTGTGCGCATGTGCACGTGCGCATGTGCACGTGTGTGGATCAGAAGTTGTCCTGTGGTCCTCTGTTTTCTGCTGGACCCTCTAATCCTTTTAAATCAGCTTTGTTAATCCCACTGTCTTCTCACTGCGCCCGTGACTTCATGCAGGCACATACAAGAGTTCTCACTGCTGTGCATGCGAGCTGTGTTTTCTTCACGTTTCAAAATGACCTTTTTTAGATTTAACAAAATACATTTGTTAGTTTAAAAACAGAGTTCCCACTTTTTATATAATATACATGAAAAGTACTTGATGAAAACTTGTACATATGTTCAAGCACCAAAGGTTTTCCAGCAGAACATTGTATTATTTACCAAAAATTATTTACCTGAGGAGGATTCTAACATATCACACAATACCAACACAAAGAGAAGGATTTTTAAAAAATCTTTTTCATTTCATTTTGAAGCATGACAGTCTCATAAGTGCTGTTAAAGTCTATTTTCAGCTACATAAAATAAGAGTTCTGTCAGCAAATATTATCTAACTGTCGTGGACAAGAGGAGAGAGGAGATGAGACAACCTAAGTGTTCCTAAACGCTTAAACTCCCTATCTGCCAAAGTCTTGAAAGACTGAGCAAAGACGCACCAAAGCTGATCTGTGCTGTTTTTAAAGGGTGGTATCGAATAATGGTAAACAATCATAATTTTGTAAAAACCATTCATACCTTTATGATTAACTTTTACAAACATTGCTAATTAATGTAGGTTCAGAAACAATATACTGATTGTTAATGACCGCTAGTTAATATTAACACTCAATTATGAGTCAGTCACACTGGAGTAAAAAATTAAGATGGCAGCCTCCCTGTGCCCACCGACTGAACTGATCCTTTTGGGTTCGGCAACCAATTGACCCTGTGCACGAGAAAATGCTAACTTCCTGGTTTGAGACCGGATGTGGGGTTGTACATTTCCGGTAGCTTTACTTTGCGGTCAATCGCTACTGCGAAGATATACTTCGCCACGGGGCGATCGTGGCTCAAGAGTTGGGAGTTCGTCTTGTAATCGGAAGGTTGCTGGTTCGAGCCCTGGCTCCGACAGTCTCGGTCGTTGTGTCCTTGGGCAAGACACTTCACCTGTTGCCTACTGGTGGTGGTCAGAGGGCCCGGTGGCGCCAGTGTCCAGCAGCCTCGCCTCTGTCAGTGTGCCCCAGGGTGGCTGTGGCTACAATGTAGCTGCCATCACCAGTGTGTGAATGTGTGGATGATTGTGTATAGTGTAAAGCGCTTTGGGGTCCTTAGGACCAAGTAAAGCGCTGTACAAATACAGACCATTTACCATTTACTCCAAAATCATGTCCAAAACTCGAAAACGGAAAGATCGCGTTAAGTTACAAAGAGCAGAAGGTGGGAACCATCACCACTGTGTGTCATAAAAAATCTAATGATCAATTTTGACGTTTAAAGAGTTTAGACGTCAATCAGTTGTTTACATCACTCAACACAAGCAGAACTGCAGCAGAAGACACATCGTCCACATTCAGAAGCACATCTCTGTATAGTGACTGGTCTTATGATTTAAACAGGCAAATGTTCAGCATTCAAACTACAGGTGAAGAATAGTCAAACCAGATGTTTTCCCCGTCATGTCGATATCAGCTAGTCAAGTACACACCTACACAGCATGTTAACAAACCGTGAAAAAAGCCACACAAAAAAATGAATGATTGCTGGTAACGGTTTCTATACATTAGTATTTACGAAGGGTATGTTGTGACTTACCTTCAAAATTACAGTGGCCCCTCGCTAATAACGCTGTTCACCTTTCACCTCGCTGTTTTGCAGATTTTTTAGTGAAAGTTTGCATGCTTATTTTTTTACGTGACATTGTGTCCTGCATCCTGATCGCTGCAGACGATCTCCTCCGTGAAGTCTCTCCTGTACACAATCGCTGCATCGATGCTAGCAGTGTGACTCTGAAGTGCAGTACTGTATGTCCACGATGTCCACGAAACATTTTGCTCCGTCAAAAAATAAAATTGGCTATTTGATTTCACCTATCACTGGTTATTTTTAGAACATAACACCCCCGATAAACGAGGGGCGGCTGAGAAATATAACATTTGAATCCATTTTCTCTTTTGCTCTGAGGCCCGGGGAAAAAATATCAACAAGTCGATGAACATTATTTACAGATATATTGGGTAAATGCCCGAGACATCTATAGAAATGTAAATCGCCGCTTGATTCATTCATTTGCTTAACTTGTTTTGGACCGTAAACAGGGTGTGAATAGGACACCGGAAACAAAGCTCCCCACAGGAGTTTCCGCACCGGAAGTAGCATATGCTAACGTACACATAGTCAATTGTAAGTATCTTTTAATTCCAAGGTGACTCCACAGATCGGATTACCAATCACGAGTGATTACGATCACTTTTGGACAGACTGGCAAAAGGTTTCCAAATAACTGCCTAATCTAATATACAAATGCAGAGAGACTGCCAATAAAAGATAGATAGATAGATAGATAGATAGATAGATAGATAGATAGATAGATAGATAGATAGATAGATAGATAGAATCAAGGTGGTTTGTGGAAGCATTTCTGGATTTCTGTTCCAAACTTTACAAATCTGTTGCTGTTTACATAAAAATGGCTTAATTTTCACATATTTATCACAGTGAACTGCCCTAGTGTTGTAAATATTAGGGGTGCAACGATACTCGTATCGATATTGAACCGTTCGATACAGTGCTTTCGGTTCGGTACGCATATGTATGAACAATACAAAATGTTTAATTTATTTTATCAACTTTTCTTCTGACGGTGCTGTCTGTGTTGAGCGCTCAGTGGATCTGCGCTCGACAGTGCAGCCTAGGTGGAATAGTTGAACGCAGATTCACTGAGCGCAGGGCAAGCTAGCGAGACAGAAGTTAAGCTCGTTGCAACATGGCAAATTGAACCTCCCCCACCCTCATTCAGATCTGGCGTTTGGAACTATTTTGGTTTTCATGTGACGTATGACCCTGAAGGTAAGCGCGTCATGGACAAAAGTAAAACAGTATGTCGGATGTGCCACGCAATGCTCAATTACATTGGTGGGAACTAGTGTGTTAGCGCAGTTAGCTCGTTAACGTGTTGGCCGTCCAGCCCCACGCACGGGGCGATCCGGGGTAGCTTGTTAACGGAGATTTGCCGTGTTGTGGCGTTAACGTCATTTCAGATTAACGCTGACAGCACTAGTGGGAACACAACGAATATGACTGCACATTTACTCCGACATCATCCTAGTGCAAAGACAAGTGAAAGCAGACAAAAACAACAAGCACGCATGCTACAAACTTTACCCGAGTCATTTAGACAGCCGTTAGCACATGATTCTCCTTATGGGGACCTGATATGTTTAATATGCTGCTGAGAATATAGCCCAGAAGAAGCGTATAGTAGAGCTTTTATTTTGGAAAGAGACATTTCTCTGTAATAAACTCTCTTTTCCAAAGATGAGTGATTTCTCGATCAGATAGATTTATTTTTTTATTACTTTGTTGTTTCAGCAACATTAAATTTAAAAACTGTACTTTTGAGTTAAAATATATATTTATAATTTTAATAAATGACAAATGAAAAAAGCATGAACATTTTCTTTGTATCGAAAAAATATCGAACCGTGACACCAAAGTATCGAACCGAACCGTGAATTTTGTGTATCGTTGCACCCCTAGTAAACAGTGCAGTTATTGACAACTTAACCCAATCAGTTGCAGACTGATTGCAGACTAATTCTGGCTTATTGCCCTTTTATCAACATCTTGATGCTCCAAAGTTACTTTTTAAAAACTGAGTGGTTGCAGATCTAGTCTATGAAGCAATCATATCAAAGGCAGTGAAATTGCAAGTTCATTGTATACGGTCACAGTAATTTTGGTCCTGCTCTTCACTTCCTAGTGCATTTTGAAATAAATTTTAATTTGTTATCTAAAATTATTCTTAGTAAGCTGATTTGCCACTGCAGCGATATCCTATACTTGATGTACTGCATCTATAAGATAATGAGATGTGATCACATGTCAGACTCCAACTTTTTAGAGCTCTTGCCATAAAGTGTAAGAGAAGAGCAGCCGTGTTTTAACAGACAGAGAAACACTGTTTCTATGTTTGTGGCGTGTTTTTAATTTAGAGTCTGTTAAGTGTTAAGACTTTGGAGGAAAGAAACTTTTTTTTGGCATTGCAAGTATTACATGGACTAAATGGACGCCATCACCAGCACTCACCAGAACATGCACTCACACGCCACACTTTTCCAGTGCCATGTTCAAAAGCGTGCTTGAAAGTCATCCATGCAATTAGCCAGATATGTAGCCATTATGACATGTCATCAGGAGCAGGAAGAACAGCTTGTAATTATGAGCTTCTAAATATATATATATTTGCTTATTTCCCTACTGTGAGACAGTTCTTGTGCTACCACGGGGATTTTTGACTATTTTATTTTATTTTTTAAGTTCTGCAACTTTGCCCTGTTTCACCTTCACCAAATCACTTTCAGATATTCCCTGCAACTCACCCACCGCCCCCTTCCCAAAGATCTGTTTATGAAGGCAGAGTCTTTGAACCCCAGCAGTCTTTATAGTTCAGAGGCTGTGAGGTGGCAGCTGATAATGTCAGTGCTAATGATACTTCAACCTGGTAAACAGTCAAAACACTTCGGCGCTGCCAGCTCACTGAGGCCAAGGTGGCGGCGCTACTGAATTCTAATTTCGGAGAAGTTAGGTGGGGTGAATGTTTGAAGATTGCAATGAAAGAAGGGGGTAGTGCTTTCTGAATCATAAATGTATTCATGGGAAAACAAAGATGAATCAGACAAACAGCCCAAAGTTGCGATGCTTTTGAGTTGTTGCAGAAGTGACTAGAGAGAGTGTAACCCCAGGGACAGAAACCACGGGAAGCTCCCTTTTTCCAACTCAAATCCTGAGGATTGAAATAAAGAGAGAAAGGAGATTATAATGAGAGCTGTGTTTTGGGGGGATTTTTTTGCATGCAGCTGTGTCCCGTCTCCGGCTCCTGCCCCTGTGAGGGTAGCAGCTCGCCCTTAAGGGCTGAAGGTCAGGGGGTGTGAACCTGCATGTCCCAATTTTTACAGTCTATAGAGGATTCACTGTTATTGTCAGTTCGTGCCTTGGGCCCTCTGCACACAATCGGTAAAATGAGCAGTGCTCACCACAGGGTGGAGTCATTTTAGGTCACCAGTGTGCGGCACTGATGCAGCGTAGTCATCCTTCAAAGATCATGTTATGAAACAAAGAAAAACCTGTTTTGTTCGTCCCCGATGACATGAACCCAGCGTCTCGTTGAATGTGCATTAAAGCTCTGTCAGACTCAGGTCAGGGGTGAAGATCACTGAACACTGGGCGCAGTGGTGAGGTGAACTTATTTGCATTGGAAAAAACAAAACAGCAGATGAACCACGAAGTAAACTTGACTATGTTCAGAGAGCATCTCAGTGAGATGTTACATTTTTATTGCTGCTTGTTGTAGCTAAAGTGATGCTCAAACCTGATGACAAGCTACGGAGCCCCGCAGGGGACATGGGAGAAAAAAAAATTAAGACGGACTTTTGCGAGATCTCGCAAAACAAACTCGGGATCTCGCAAAAGTTTTGCGAGATCTCGCAAAACAAACTCGGGATCTCGCAAAAGTTTTGCGAGATCTCACAAAAGTTTTAGCCGCATTCTTCCCATTAGCTTCGAGCTAACGGGAGGACGAGACCTACTACAGCCGGGAGGAACACCGCTTTCCCGGCACATCGTGCCTCGACCTCCCGGTCGGCTTCGAGCCAGTGTCCGAAGAATGCGGCTAAAACGTTTGCGAGATCTCGCAAAAGTTTTGCAAAATCTCGCAAAAGTCCGTCTTAATTTTTTTTTCTCCCATAAAATAATAATTGGCCCCCTAGTGGCCAATCTAAAAAACTACAACAGAAATGACAAGCCACCCTCTGATTAATGAAATAAGTTAGTATCGGTTTATGGTATCGGTTAACTTTTACAAGTATGAGTACACACACATTTTACAGTATCGGCACCGATACCGGTGCATCCCTAGTCTTCAGAGACGTCTTCCTACAGGCTGCTGCTGCGAAGCTGCTATCTAGTTATTTCAGGTTTCTGGATTCACTGTGTGTATTTCTGCCTCATATTTATCTACAGTCAATTTATGCCACGATTTAACCTAGTTTTCTACTCCCATGTTAGTTCTACTGTTCTTCACAATTAGTGTTCAACACTAACTGGCTGTTAGTTAGGAATTAGCGTCCTCTCCCACAGTAAAACGCTCTGGTGATAACTGTTGGTCTCTTCCCTCTCTCCCGTCGGAAAAAATACATAAATACATCAAAGCAATTCAATTAGATGCCCACGAAACACAAAAGAGAGATTATAAATTTAAGCAAATAAGGCTTCAGTAAATAGGCAGGTTCATCACAGGCTGCGTAATTAGGAATATTTTTGAGTGGATTTTGAATCCAGCCCTCAAAGTGTTGCTGACTTGCTGCTGTCCTGCCATGTTGTTCTAAAAAATAATAAATTTAATTAAATAATACAGTTTAAATATTAAAATCCAATTTGTGATTTAAGTCATCCCTTATTTATTTTCAGGAGCATATTCAAAAATGTAAAATAAGCTGTTGTCAAAGGCTCAAAGTTTTATTGTGATTGAGTCTTTTCCACAGTGTGAAGCAGGTTGCATGAACTCTCCAACCACAACCGGCACTTTTTTGTACTTGGCGCTGAAAAGCTTAGAAATATGGTATCTAAGCAGATTCTTACTCTGGATGGCATTACCTTGGCCTCCAGTAACACTGTGAGGAACCTTGGAGTCATTTTTGACCAGGACATGTCCTTCAACGCACATATTAAACAAATATGTAAGACTGCGTTCTTCCATTTGCGCAACATCTCTAAAATTAGAAATATCCTGTCTCAGAGTGACGCTGAAAAACTAGTTCATGCATTTATTACTTCCAGGCTGGACTACTGCAATTCATTATTATCAGGATGTCCAAAAAACTCACTGAAAAGCCTTCAGCTAATCCAAAATGCTGCAGCAAGAGTCCTGACAGGGACTAGAAAGAGAGAGCATATTTCTCCTGTTTTGGCTTCCCTTCATTGGCTTCCTGTTAAATCCAGAATTGAATTCAAAATCCTGCTCCTCACATACAAGGTCTTAAATAATCAGGCCCCATCTTATCTTAATGACCTTGTAGTACCATATCACCCTATTAGAGCACTTCGCTCTCGCTCTGCAGGCCTACTTGTTGTTCCTAGAGTATTTAAAAGTAGAATGCGAGGGAGAGCCTTCAGTTTTCAGGCCCCTCTTCTGTGGAACCAGCTTCCAGTTTGGATTCAGGAGACAGACACTATCTCTACTTTTAAGATTAGGCTTCAAACTTTCCTTTTTGCTAAAGCATATAGTTAGGGCTGGACCAGGTGACCCTGAATCCTCCCTTAGTTATGCTGCAGTAGACGTAGGATGCCGGGGATTCCCATGATGCATTGAGTTTTTCCTTTCCAGTCACCTTTCTCACTCACTATGTATTAACAGACCTCTCTGTATTGAATCATATCTGTTATTAACCTCTGTCTCTCTTCCACAGCATGTCTTTATCCTGTCTTCCTTCTCTCACCCCAACCAATCACAGCAGATGGCCCCGCCCCTCCCTGAGCCTGGTCCTGCTGGAGGTTTCTTCCTGTTAAAAGGGAGTTTTTCCTTCCCACTGTCGCCAAAGTGCTGCTCATAGGGGGTCATATGATTGTTGGGTTTTTCTCTGTATCTATGAAGCGCCTTGAGGCGACTTTTGTTGTGATTTGGTGCTATATAAATAAAATTGAATTGAATTGAATTGAATTGAATTGAATTGAACCCTAAAGTGATTGTGCAGCTGTCCACATGAAGCTCTTTCCAAATGATTTTGAGTTTCAGTTTTGTGAAATGTTATGTCTGTCATGTGAAAATGGTCAGACTGCAGCAGTTTCACATGCTTTCGTACTCAGATGAGAATCAAAGAAAAATTCCTTCATTTACAAAACTTAAACAGGCCACATGCAATGCATGAGAGCTGCACTCATTACCCACAGACCCGATTAATAATGATTTATCTCCCACTCCTGCTCGCAGGTTGAAGGATTCACTGTGTAGAAGAAATGTGAGAAAAGACAAATAAATAAGGGCAAATAAATAACCTGCCAGAAACACATGAAACTGATAAGAGACACAGATTTAGTGTAAAAGTTAAAGTTATGGGTAATAACGGAGCTTTCAGACTTTCACAGAAGAAAATATCAACATATTCGCAGCCTCGGGGCAGAAAACCCAGATCAAGAGCTACTGTCTTTTTATCTTCCAGTGCAAAATGCAAACACTGAAGCGGTTGGCAGTTATAGAGCAATTAGAGCGAGAATAAATCAATACCTCGCAGAATACGACACAGTGAAAAGGTTTCCTTTCACACGAGCCATGAAGTATTACGCTAGGTTAAGAAAAATATTTAGTGATGAGAGATGTGAACTGTAGGTTGGTAATTACACTGCAGGGAGCTCACAATCAATAATCCCTGTCAGAACTGTTTATATAGCAGGAATACAAATATGTGCCAGGAACACGTTTAATGCAGAGTTCTGATCCTGTGTCAGGCCACGTGCTGATAATCAAACGCATTTGATTAACTGATCATCAGCGTGATCAGTTAATAAGTGTGAGCAGCTCTGCAAAAACACAGGTTTTAGCAGTTTGCTGATCTGGAGCATTCAGGTGTGTGTGAACACAAGGCCACCGTCTTCCCACGAGCGGACATCCCAGCAAATACACTCCAAGGTCAGACCGTGCAACAATCGGAAAAACTGCAAAACCAAATGAAAAATCTCAACATCTCAAGTGTTAAAGTTCATGGTTTGTTTCTTCTCTCTACTGAGAGGATGGCAGCACAGCTTGGGTTTGCAAAGTTGCATCTGGATATAACAACAAGACAACAAATGAAACCAAAGTGGAGATTTTTTACAATTATTGCACAGTGCAAAAACCATACAGTCATATAGAAAACCATTACTTCCAGTTAGGGATGCACCGATACCGATACTGGTATCGGGTATCAGGGCCGATACTGTAAAATGTGTGTGTACTCATAGTCGTAAAAGTTAACCGATACCATGAACCGATACCAACTTATTTCATTAATCAGAGGGTGGCTTGTCATTTCTGTTGTAGTTTTTTAGATTGGCCACTAGGGGGCCAATTATTATTTTATTTATTATTTATTTTATAATTTTTTATATTTTATTATTTATATAATAATAATGATTTTGTTTGTTTACAATATGGACACTCTGCAATAATTTAAAAGTTTATTTTATTCTCAAACCTAATTTGTATTTATTTTATTCCAAACAGAAGTGTTTATTTATTATTCTGAAAGCTCGAGACAGCGCCAATAGTTCAGTGATATTTTGTTAAATTACAATGTGGAGACTCTGCAATAATTTAACAGAAGTGCTTATTTTTCACTTGAAATTTTTTTGTGGTCATTTTTATTAAGATTTTATTTTTTATCGGCAGGGAATAAAATAAAACCTGTCTTCCAATTCATTGCATTTGTGTGTGTGTGGTAGAAGTATCGTTTTTTGTACTCTGTATCGGCAAGCACTCAGATCCAAGTATTGGTATCGTATCAGTTTGAAAAAATTGGTATCGTTGCATCCCTACTTCCAGTTTTTGCTGCTAAAGCTGGTTACACAAGCTATTGAATCATGGGAAATACCTAGTCATGTGACCACTGGGACTGCATAGATGCAGTGGTGCTCATGATGTCTTGTGTGGCAAGTGGTTACACCCACCAACCTACAAAAATAAATATTTTGTAAACCCTTTAGATTACACCTTAATTGTTTAATTAAATCAAGCAAAACTACATAAATTGTGTCTTTGTTCGATAAATTATGGTCCCTAACTGTACATCAGCAGAAAACACAGTGGTCTGCAGACAGTTTTCCTTTTTTCCACTTATTTCTTGGACTCAGTATGAGAAGAAAATGATAATGTGACCCTGCAGCCTTCACAGTGCAGCATGTCGGTGCGGGGAAATGGGGGGCGTTCTGTGGCATTTTGTTAAGTTGGTGATTGGCCACAGCGGGAGCTGATTGATTCAATTAAACCAACACCTGCTGTGACATATGAACTCCATTCTAGCTATTCCCAGCCAAATGGTAATTATGTTGCGCATGACACACACACGCACACATTCCTTATACATCAATATTATTTTGAGAACTTACAATATACAATGTCTCTTTCATTGTTTGCACTGAAATAAATCAAGCTCATACACTCGGGTAATCCTTACAGTCGGTTGTTTTTAACCGACTGCACTGTTTCTTTCAGTTTAATTAGTCTGACAGCACAGACAGAGAAATGTTACCGCTGACAAAATTTAGATTTTTTTTTCTTTTTATTGGTGCAATGCAAATGTTAACCTTTTCCAAGCACTTGATTTATTTAATGAAGAAACGTTTCCCCGCTGTACCTACCGCAGTCAAATTTCAGCACGTGTTGGCAGCAGGCTGATATTTCTCCCTACTTGCTTATAAAACAGGCAGTAATCATAAAGGATAAAGCTGGTATAATTTTTCTGTGTTTTCTTGCTTTTAACAGGAGCTCCTTTCATTCAAATATAATGCACCGGTTGATACGTTACATTATTGCATGGATGCTAAAAACCCTATAGATTTTAATATTGCAATAACAGTTTATTAAAAAACAGCCTATATCAGACATTAGGGCTGTGTCAAAAGTGGGGAAAGTGTTCTTATCCACTGACGTGGGACTTATTCATTAGCTTGTAATATGTTTGGGCAGTAGTTGAGCTCTGTGGCAGAATTGGGAATAAGCTATATGAGATAAGAGAAGATTACTTTATTGTCTTTGGTAGGAGAAAATCATCCTGCATTGGGCAACAAAATACACAGCAACAAATATCAAGACAAAAACTCTAATGGGTGCACTTTTCTTTAAAAACAGACCTAAAATAAATCATTAATATACAATAATTACCTTGAAGCCTCTTTACTTCTCTGTTGTTCAGGCACAGGCTGAACTCTGTGTCAGACTTTGGCTATGCAGGAAACACTCGATAACAAGATCATTGTTTAACTCTTATAAAGAGATTTGTCGATTAAAAGTGGTAGATTTCAAAATGAGTTAAAATAACACCCTGATAGCACTTGGATGCTAAAAGTATTCTTTGCAAAGCACATCTGGGCGTCGCTATTTTAAGCCTTAAGTGAAGTGAAGGTGGTACTTCCACCTCTGCAAATAAATTTCGCACACAGGTGAGGATTGCACCTGTGTGATTTCAAGGTCTGAAAATAATGATCACCCTCTCAATATAGGCCACATTAGCATCGCATTAACCTTTGGGAAGGGTGTGTGTGTGTGTGTGTGTTTGTTCAGAAAGAGAGTTTGAGGAGAAAGGGGTCAAATATTTTTCTCCTCCTCCTCTCTTTACGTCCTCTTCTACACACATACCTTTATTCCTTTCCTCTTTTCTAATTTATTTCTCTCCCCTAATCTTCCTCTTTTATATTTAGGTTGACTGAGGTAAGCCCACAGTAATGGCTGACTTAGGCTTCTGTGATCAGTCATTGTGGAGCTTTGTAGAGAGGAAGCTACGTAAAGTGGATGATGAAGTTTTCAGCAGTCATGCTTTTTGGTGGCGATAATAAACTTTTGGTTCCTGCTGTTTTACATGCAGTGTTGGGAAGGTTACTTTTAAAATGTATTCCATTACAGAATACAGAATACATGCCCCAAAATGTATTCTGTAACGTATTCGTTACGTTACTCAATGAGAGTAACGTATTCTGAATACTTTGGATTACTTAATATATTATCATGCTGTTTACAACTACATGAATGTACTATTGTTGTGATTTATTACTGTTACTGAAGGTCCGCGGCTCCGAACCGTAGTAAAGGGACCTCTGGCTAATACGGTGGGTTCTGTGTCGGCTCGTAGCCGAAAACTAGCTTTACTTTGTTGTCTGGGTCAACTTTGCTAGCGAGAGACAGAGAGAGGCGTTGAAAGGCTGCTGCAACAGAACTTATTGTTTCAGAGGAAAACACGAACACGGTGTACAGTCGAGTCTTAATAGCTTACTTACAACTGGGCTCGTCAGGCTCTCTTCTTGGCTGCAGTGGTTATTATTATATTTACATGCTTCCAGCTCCCGTTTCTGCTCGATGACAGCTCGTACTTTTCCTTTTTCTCCCTCCCTCGCTCACAGACACATAACGTGTATGACAGTCCATTCTCCCTGCAGCACGGACTACACTGCCCATGATGCTACATTCTTTAGAGCTATACCTGTAGCATTCTGCCTATTAGCTTAGCACAACAACAACAAAAAGGCCTCTCTCACCCAGGAAACACGCAGAGAGAGAGCGTCACCCTGTAACCATGGCAACCGTAACGCTGCCACCTGGAACAACAGAACGTAGCTGTCAAACAAAACCCAAACAGTCCTGACCCGCGACAATATGAAACAGGGAAGTACCGCCGTGTAATCCATTTATTTCAACAAAGTAACTGTATTCTAAATACCACCTTTTTAAACGGTAACTGTAACGGAATACAGTTACTCATATTTTGTATTTTAAATACGTAACGGCGGTACATGTATTCCGTTACTCCCCAACACTGTTTTACATGTGATGCCATCCATGATCCAAATAAACTTTTTTCCTCCTGACGCAGAAGGAAAAAAGGTTGTTTAGTTTTTTTGTTTGTTTGTTTTTTCAAACATTTGTCCCTCAAGTTTTTGCACTCTCTCACACCCATTTATTACAGCTATGATGATTATTCCTTATACTGAAATAATGGTTATTTCTCTGCACTGTAACATTAAACTAGCTCTAATTTTCATGGTAGTTTCATGTTAATGGAGAGAAACAGAATATCAACTAAAACTCCAAAACAAACACATGACATAAAAGTTCTAAATTGATTTATATGATTTATATGAGTGAAATAAGGATTTGATCCACAAGCAAAGCCTGACTTGGTGGAGAGGGAAGTTTAAGCCTCATCTTACAATCTCCTGGACCCAAATTGGGAGCCGATTCCAGCGGATCCTCCCGCTCTACTGTTGAAAACTCTAGGAACTACAAGTATCCCTATATCCAGATCCCATTGGGATAATATGATCCTTTGTAAGTGAGAAGAAGCATTTTTAATTCAATTGTGAATCTAACAGGAAGCCGGTGGGGGAAGAAAAAGCTATCATGGGGGAAATATGATCTCTTGTTCTCTGTTAGTGCTCTCACTTCAGTGTTTTGGATCAACTGGAGGCATTTCAGGGCTTTTAGAACAGCCTGATGAATAAAAAAGGAAATAAACAACCTGAGAACAACACCTAGAAACTGTAATAGCTGTGTGTAAAATTGAATATTAATTAAAAGTAGAATATCGTACACTTCTTTAGGAAGGCTGGCGTTCAGATGGCTAGATGTTGTTGGTAGGCACCACAGAAGCAACATGTTTAACACGTTTTGATGTGTAAATACTGCGTATAATGTAAGAAGCTGTTTCTCTATAGAAAGCAATAGTCAAAAATGTATTGCAATATCAAACCCCTGTGTGTGAAAATTTGAAAAGCACCTTTAAACCCAAATCTGTTTTTTTTCTCTTTGTTTTGTGCAAAAAACTGAAAAGCTTGATTCTAAATATATCTTTGCTACCATTTCTTCCTCGGTCTCACTTTTCTCTCCATGAAACATCCAGGGAGTGATTACACCTCCATCTCTCTCTGTCAAACTGAGACTCAAAGTCACACCCTAGTTTCACACACACACCTGCACACACACACACACACAGAGGGGGATGCCAGTATGTTTCTGGTGCAATGAACTGTCCTTGTGTGTCTGACTGACAGCTACCTCACTGTCAGTAAATATGGGATTTATGGAGTACAGTAACTGGCCTCGGGTGCCACATTAGACTATATTAATCCATCACACATTTATATGGCTGCAACTGACAAAATAAGGCAACGTGTAAAAGTCTTTTTTTTTGCCCTCTGGCTTTAACTCAATCAATAAAATGTTCCTATTTTTGTGGAAATCGGTTTAAGGTTGATAGTTTGATTTAGGGAAAAAAAAGATTGAACATGAACTTCACACTGCAACAGCTGAACATGATGTAACTTTGGAAAATCTCATCAGTCAGTAGCAGTAATCACAGTCGCATCAGTTTATCCAACATGGGATGCGATGTGGAGTCATATCGTGGTTTTTTTGTATATTTTTTTTCTTGTGAATTTCACTGTGTAAGTATTTGAAAAATTGCTCATATAATTTTGACTTACTCTTAAAACTGCAATACACTTAGAGATGTACAGTATTTACAGTATTCGTTGAAGCATCTTTGTGGTCATGGTAGTTTGCTTTCGTTGAAGCAAACTACCATGACCACATTTGTCTCCGCCCATCAGGGACCCTCATGCTGACTGTAACATCGTCACTCTGCTAATGTGTTTGTATTATTCTAATCATAGCTCTGTAGCTAGCCACGCGCCAGCCCAAATTCAGTACCAGAGGTGGGACCAAGTCATTGTTTTGTAAGTCTCGAGTAAGTCTCAAGTCTTTATCCTCAAGTCAGAGTCAAGTCTCAAGTCACTGGTTTAAAAGTCCGAGTAAAGTCACAAGTCTGAAACTTTGAATTTCAAGTCCTTTCGAGTCTTTAAAAAAAAAACGAAAAAAAAGCATGTTGCAGTTATATGCTAAATGTAAATATTAGACCATGTAATTTTTAAATCTGTTTTTCTCAACACATGACAAAATTTAGAAAAAACTTAGAAAATATACACAAATTGTGAAATTTCACCTCTATAAAATGCAGCTCAATTAAACTTAGCTCCAAGAATAATTGTCACCGACAGTTCTGAGATAAGCTGCATGTTATTCTTGGATGCGCTTGTAGGGCCGGCTTTAAAATCGCATGACAAAAATATCATACACATTAAAGTTAGGTGACAGTTGAAGTCAGCTATCTCATCGTAGCAAAAGAGAAGCACCACCTACCGTTCTTTATGCAACTTCAACTGTCGGAGAAAGTTGGATGTTGTTCCATCTCTGTCTGTGATTCTCTTCTTGCATGTTTTGCATATTGCATTTCGTTTTTTTGTTGACTACTTCATAGTTTATGTACCTGAAAAAAATAACTCCTTGCAGCATTTTTAAGCGTTTTTTTTTTTTTTCTTCTTAAAAAAAATCTGGTTAATTTGATTGGCTGTGCTACAGCTCATGCACACATAGTACGGAGTGTGGTTTGAATAAATGAATGAATGAATTGAATTAATGGTGCACACTTTCTATATAATATGTGTGTTAAATTTTAGATTTGGGGTGAAATATCAAGTCTTTTCAAGTAAACTGGTTCAAGTCCAATTCAAGTCCCAGGTCACTGGTGTAAAAGTCCAAGTCAAGTCTTAGAACATTTTTTCAAGTCAAGTCTAAAGTCATAAAATTAATGACTCGAGTCTGACTCAAGTCCAAGTCATGTGACTCGAGTCCACACCTCTGTTCAATACCCCTACAAATGTTGTTTTTCTATCTTCATTTATGTCTAAAGTGGTGCTGTCAGCAATAATCTTGTTAAAATGACGTTAATGTCATAACCGCATTAACGTGGCAAATCTCTGCTAGTGAGTATGTGCGTGGGGCTGTACGGCGCTAGCATTAACGAGCTAACCGTGCTAACGCATTGATGCGGTGCAGCCCCACGCACGGGGCGATCCACGCATACTCACTAACGGAGATTTGCCACGTTAATGCGGTTATGGCATTAACGTTATTTTAACGAGATTAATGCTGACAGTTTAAAGTGATAGCAGACCTGAATGTCACCTTTAGATGGAAACTAGCGGGATAACTTCTTGCTAACTACAAACACCATTAAACTTCACAAATCCTCTTTTTTATGGTTGCCTGGGTGTAAAACTTTATTGCAACAGGAGTGCAGCCACACTGAACATTTCTTCTTCTTCTTCTTCTTGTCCTTAGCGGGCGACCAGCGGCGGTGGTCTGCCGCGCAACCAGTACGCTGCTGTAGGTGCCGCAGGTTCTCTTGCTTGACCAACGATTATCTTCCACGCTTTTCGATCTAAGGCGATGGTTCTTGCCTGCTTGAGGTCAAGTCGAAGGGCCTTCAAATCATCCTGGGTTTGTTTCATCCATGTCTTCTTCGGTGCATTTCGATGCACCCTCCAATCGGTGGGGCGGGTCAACCAGAGTAGGCCATGGGGGTAGCGGCTCGAGTCCATTCGACAAATGTGGCCAAACCAACGGAGTTAGGTTGCCAATCGTCGGTTGGCTGCCGCAGCTGGTGAGGATGGTGTCATTCGAATGACGGTCGCGAAGGGAAACGGCGAGAATGCATCTAAGGCAACGCATTTGGAAAACTTCGAGCTTGCTCAGGTTGTGTTTGAGCATTGTCCACGTCTCTGCGCCGTAAAGTAGAATGGGCAGGATCAGGTTCGGTAAAGGCGGATCTTTGTCGCCAATGAGATGTTCTTCTTCTTCCAGACGCACCAGCGCAGGGAAGCGAATGCTGCCGCCGCTGAACATTTGATTAGAGATGAAGGAATCTGGGCTATTTTGAACTGTGATACCACTGTGTTTGCTTGAGCGTGGGAACCAAAAAGCGTTTGGACCTTGAAATGGCTAAAAACGTCAGAGTTCAGAGGTGAATTGGCCCCACCCACTACCCATACTGGATATGTGAAAGAAAATGGATGGATAATTTTTATACCTTCTTTCATCTTTTAAACAAAGCAATATGCACACGACAGAACGGGCAGCACGGTGGCACGGTGGTTAGCACTGTTGCCGCACAGCAAGAAGGTCCTGAGTTCAATTCCACCATCAGGCCGGGGTCTTTCTGTGTGGAGTTTGCATGTTCTCCCCGTGTTTGCGTGGGTTCCCTCCGGGTACTCCGGCTTCCTCCCACCGTCCAAAGACATGCAGCTTGTGGGGATAGGTTAATTGGAAAATTCAAATTGCCACTAGGTGTGAATGTGCGAGTGAAAGTGAGTGCGAATGGTTGTCTGTCCCTGTGTGTTGGCCCTGCAACAGACTGGCGACCTGTCCAGGGTGTACCCTGCTTCTCGCCCTATGACAGCTGGTATAGGCTCCAGCGCCCCCCGCGACCCTGAAAAGGATAGGCGGAAGCGAATGGATGGATGGAATCATAGCAGAATAATAAAGGCTTATTTTATGGATGAAAGTATCAACGTTCGAGATCCTAATGTTTCAGTTCATGTGTTTTCTGTGCTGTTCTCACAGGTGTATAAAATCAAGTAGCCAGCCATAAAGTAAGCCTTTATGAGAGAATTGGATTTTTACATTTATGAAAGACTGAATTGTTCTAAAGAGCCCATTTGAAAATGCTACTGTAATAGGATGCCAGTGTTGGGACAAGCTAGAAATGTATTCCCTTGGAGAGATTCCCCGATCGACTGTAAGTGGTAGTATTGCAAAGTGGTAACATATAGCAACTATAACTCAGCCACAAAGTTACAGAGTGTTGAGGTGCGTAAAAGTCGCCAACGCTCTGTTGACTCAGACCTCTGGCATTAACATCAGCACAAACACTTCCCCCCAGGAGCTTCACGGCATGGCTTTCCATGGCCGAGCAGCTCCTGGAGGTGTAATGTGTAGGTGGCCCAGTACTCTTGAATGCTCATGCTGCTATTACATTTAAAAACTGCCTTTCGTTCATGTGTGTGTGTGCACGTTTGTGTGTGTGTGTCCATCTTCCCTCCTCTCTTCTCCCTCACAGTTTTAAGCCAGTGCTGAGCCACTAATGGAGGACAAGCCTGTTAGAGCAACACGCCACGCTATACTGACAACACTCAAGGCACGCACACACAGAAAAAAGATATCGCACAAAAATTCCCCAAATACGGAGGACATATAAATGCAGACAGCAACTATTTACTTCTACAAGAGCTGCACACAAACCCGACTACACAGCCTCACACGCATCCCAGCAGAGTACACCACCATGGCAACAGCCTCCAAAGAGTTAATCTATTCAGCGATGCGAGCAGCGCGCCCAATTCTACCTTCATTTGTTTGTCAGTCCTCCTGAAGGTGACGAGAAAGAACAGACGTTTCATAGTTTATGTTGTTCGAAAATCATACAGCACAGTTTTATTCTGAGGAACAAAGTTCTTCACACCACAGGAAGATGGGCGCTGTTGTAAATGCTGCTGAAGAAATTCATGATGTGTAGTGGTAGCAGCAGTGTGCCATGAAAATATACATGTAAGCTTTGCAATCCACACATCACATGTAGACATATAGCCACATTTAATGCAAGTATTAAAAATTGATTTTTACAAAACATTGTAAAATTTACACAACATGTTTTGCAATGTCATGTGTATGTTTCCATGGATACCAGGACAAACATTTACCTTCAGATCATCAATTATTTGGTAAAGGTCATTTTCTAATTTTAACTTGAAATGCCAAATTCAGTATCTGACTTCCACAGTAATGAAAAACTCATCATTAGACTGACTCATCAATTCATTCTCGCTTTTGTCCTATAAAGTGTCTGTTTACCAATGTGACAGTCAAACCTAATCAAATATAACTGGTCAATATATGATAGTGGACTATAAACGGAAACCAGGATGTTTACGGCTTTGTTGTCACCAGTGTTTTGTGAAGGTTACTTTTAAAATGTATTCCACTACAGATTACAGAATACATGCCCCAAAATGTATTCTGTAACGTATTCCGTTACGTTACTCAATGAGAGTAACGTATTCTGAATACTTTGGATTACTTAATATATTATCATGCTGTTTACAACTACATGAATGTACTATTGCTGTGATTTATTACTGTTACTGAAGGTCCGCGGCTCCGAACCGTAGTAAAGGGACCTCTGGCTAATACGGTGGGTTCGTGTCGGCTCGTAGCAGAAAACTAGCTTTACTTTGTTCTTCCATTTGCGCAACATCTCTAAAATTAGAAATATCCTGTCTCAGAGTGACGCTGAAAAACTAGTTCATGCATTTATTACTTCCAGGCTAGACTACTGCAATTCATTATTATCAGGATGTCCAAAAAACTCACTAAAAAGCCTTCAGTTAATCCAAAATGCTGCAGCAAGAGTCCTGACAGGGACTAGAAAGAGAGAGCATATTTCTCCTGTTTTGGCTTCCCTTCATTGGCTTCCTGTTAAATCCAGAATTGAATTCAAACTCCTGCTCCTCACATACAAGGTCTTAAATAATCAGGCCCCATCTTATCTTAATGACCTTGTAGTACCATATCACCCTATTAGAGCACTTCGCTCCCGCTCTGCAGGCCTACTTGTTGTTCCTAGAGTATTTAAAAGTAGAATGGGAGGGAGAGCCTTCAGTTTTCAGGCCCCTCTTCTGTGGAACCAGCTTCCAGTTTGGATTCGGGAGACAGACACTATCTCTACTTTTAAGATTAGGCTTCAAACTTTCCTTTTTGCTAAAGCATATAGTTAGGGCTGGACCAGGTGACCCTGAATCCTCCCTTAGTTATGCTGCAATAGACGTAGGCTGCCGGGGGATTCCCATGATGCATTGAGTTTTTCCTTTCCAGTCACCTTTCTCACTCACTATGTATTAACAGACCTCTCTGTATTGAATCATATCTGTTATTAATCTCTGTCTCTCTTCCACAGCATGTCTTTTATCCTGTCTTCCTTCTCTCACCCCACGTCGCAGCAGATGGCCGCCCCTCCCTGAGCCTGGTTCTGCTGGAGGTTTCTTCCTGTTAAAAGGGAGTTTTTCCTTCCCACTGTCGCCAAAGTGCTGCTCATGGGGGGTCATATGATTGTTGGGCTTTTCTCTGTATCTATGAAGCGCCTTGAGGCAACTTTTGTTGTGATTTGGCGCTATATAAATAAAATTGAATTGAATTGAATTGAACTTTGGCTAATACGGTGGGTTCTGTGTCGGCTCGTAGCCGAAAACTAGCTTTACTTTGTTGTCTGGGTCAACTTTGCTAGCGAGAGACAGAGAGAGGCGTTGAAAGGCTGCTCCAACAGAACTTATTGTTTCGGAGGAAAACACGAACACGGTGTACAGTCGAGTCTTAATAGCTTACTTACAACTGGGCTCGTCAGGCTCTCTTCTTGGCTGCAGTGGTTATTATTATATTTACATGCTTCCAGCTCCCGTTTCTGCTCAATGATAACTCGTACTTTTCCACTCTCCTTTTTCTCCCTCCCTCGCTCACAGACACATAACGTGTATGGCAGTCCATTCTCCCTGCAGCACGGACTACACTGCCCATGATGCTACATTCTTTAGAGCTATACCTGTAGCATTCTGCCTATTAGCTTAGCACAACAACAACAACAGGCGCTCTCTCACCCAGGAAACACGCAGAGAGAGAGCGTCACCCTGTAACCATGGCAACCGTAACGCTGCCGCCTGGAACAACAGAACGTAGCTGTCAAACAAAACCCAAACAGTCCTGACCCGCCACAATATGAAACAGGGAAGTACCGCCGTGTAATCCATTTATTTCAACAAAGTAACTGTATTCTAAATACCACCTTTTTAAACGGTAACTGTAACGGAATACAGTTACTCATATTTTGTATTTTAAATACGTAACGGCGGTACATGTATTCCGTTACTCCCCAACACTGGTTGTCAAACGGTTCTGCAGACATCACCGTATAGCAATTATCATCATCTGGAAAACTGGAGCTTTGCGTCAGTTACTTCCATGTACACAGACTAATTCTACGATGGAGACGGAAAGTTTGGATGATGTCTTCCCTCTTTAATGCTTACAGCTCCAGGGAGCAAATGTGGGCTTTCTTTGAGGTGAGAAACAATAAGTTGCTCTTTCTATTCTTTTCACAAGCCTGGCCAAAATTTATTTCTGCCCATCTGACACTAGTTAGGACCTCAGGGTTTCAGTACACTTTTATCTCTGAGATGTGGGATGCTAGACAGTTAAAAAAAAAAAGAAAAAAAAGGGGGGGGGGGTAGTGACAGAAGAGGGGGGAGGAGGGGGGAGGCGAGTAGGAGAGAAAGAAGAGAGGACGTGAAAAAGGAAGGAGGGTTTCAGACACAGCAGTGTGTTAACGGGAGCCAAGCATGGCAAATTGGACTGAATTTTCCGCCTGTGTGATTTCAATACACAAACCCAGGCGTACATAACCATGTTTAATAAGCGCTGCACTAATGCATTGTATAATCTTCTCTAAATTAATATGTTAGACACAATTGCCTGGTAATTAATTTCTGTCACAGCATATCCAAATGAGAAGATCTATTCAGATCTGTCAATCATAATCTCCGGGGCCTGAGGCAGATTACTGCCCGGTGCAATGTGCTGTTGCAAGGAGGATGATACGGTTATATGTGGTGGTATATGTCCAGTATGTATAAACATCCATTAGCGGGGGTTTTAAAGAGCCCGTGAAGTGGGCTGGTCATCAAATGAAGGTCATTGTGGTGACGGGATGAAGGGAAAGGCAGCAGCCTTTTGTTTTATGGCTTCATAAAGAACATAATGTCTCTATGGGCTCCTTAGCCATCCAACATCCACCCACCATTCAGTTTCATGGCTTTTCCTTTCCCACACTTGTGTTTCTTCCTTATTGTTTCCTAAGATTCCCTTCAGATAAAAACAGCTACAATCCACAAAGAGATAAGCTTCAACATTCACATATTTTCATTTCTGCAAATGAAGTCTTAAGTCTTTGTGCCCTAAAGCAGTAACTCGTGAATAATAACAGAGGGTGAAGGAAACTTACGTATTCACTTTATTGTTACGTTTTGTGAGATTTGCGAGGCTTTCTGCTCCACCTAAATGCTGTTTTGGATTATATTGTGTGGCAATTTCTCAAAAGACAATTTTTAACTTGGCCTCTTTCCTCAATATTTTATATATATTGAGTGATAGGAAATTATACTTAATTGAGCTTTAGGTGTTAAACAAGAGGAACCCCAAGAGTCCAAAGCACCGCTAAGGCAGCTTTCTGAGCAGTATTTTCTTACTGCTATACTGTGTGTAATACTCAGTGTTGGTCAGTTACTTGCAAATTGTAATTAGTTACTAATTACTGATTTCTTCTCCAAGAAAATAATCCTGTTACTTTACTGATTATTTGAAAAATGTAATTGGATTACAGTAACACGTCACTTTTAACGCGTTACTGCCCATCTCTGGTAAGACTGTATTTTGTATATTTTCATTCTGTTTTCTTTGTTATTTTAAAGACACTTTGAGAAGTTTGCAGTGCAGTAAACATCAGATAAGTGTAGCATGACTGATGTTTACCTTGATTACACAAACATGTAATGGATGATAGTCAGTGTTGGGAAGGTTACTTTTAAAATGTATTCCATTACAGAATACAGAATACATGCCCCAAAATGTATTCTGTAACGTATTCCGTTACGTTACTCAATGAGAGTAACGTATTCTGAATACTTTGGATTACTTAATATATTATCATGCTGTTTACAACTACATGAATGTACTATTGCTGTGATTTATTACTGTTACTGAAGGTCCGCGGCTCCGATCCGTAGTAAAGGGACCTCTGGCTAATACGGTGGGTTCTGTGTCGGCTCGTAGCTGAAAACTAGCTTTACTTTGTTGTCTGGGTCAACTTTGCTAACGAGAGACAGAGAGAGGCGTTGAAAGGCTGCTGCAACGGAGCTTATTGTTTTTGGAGGAAAACACGAACACGGTGTACAGTCGAGTCTTAATAGCTTACTTACAACTGGGCTCGTCAGGCTCTCTTCTTGGCTGCAGTGTTATTATTATATTTACATGCTTCCAGCTCCCGTTTTTGCTCGATGACAGCTCGTACTTTTCCTTTTTCTCCCTCCCTCGCTCACAGACACATAACGTGTATGGCAGTCCATTCTCCCTGCAGCACGGACTACACTGCCTATGATGCTACATTCTTTAGAGCTATACCTGTAGCATTCTGCCTGTTAGCTTAGCACAACAACAACAACAGGCGCTCTCTCACCCAGGAAACACGCAGAGGGAGCGTCACCCTGTAACCATGGCAACCGTAACGCTGCCGCCTGGAACAGCAGAACGTAGCTGTCAAACAAAACCCAAACAGTCCTGACCCGCCACAATATGAAACAGGGAAGTACCGCCGTGTAATCCATTTATTTCAACAAAGTAACTGTATTCTAAATACCACCTTTTTAAACGGTAACTGTAACGGAATACAGTTACTCATATTTTGTATTTTAAATACGTAACGGCGGTACATGTATTCCGTTACTCCCCAACACTGATAACTTGAGCTTATTATATAATATTTTACTACAGTATATTTCTAACTAAATATAGCAGCTCATTGTCTTTGTTTTGACCTTACTTTCGTATTGATGCAACACATTTCAGGGTCAACTTGTCGACGCAAAAGGCACACGTGAAATAGATAGCTGAAGTCAGAGGTCAAATGTGACATGATACCCGGATGTAAACTATAAGTAAATATGTAGAATCCCCATATACCAGGATCATTTCCCAAATGTTGACAGTACAAACAAAGGTAGTAAGAATTTTAAGCATAATTTTGAAGATAAAAAACATTTTATGAAAGTTTGATCGTATTTGACCCCAAAGAAAAGGTCAGAGGTCAAATGTAACGTGATATATTCCATCTTTATCCAGTAGAATCATAGTTTCTAAGTTGTTTCTAAGTTATAAGACTTTCTTCTCAAGTTTTGACCAATAAAACATTAAGTTGACCTTGCAGACCTTGGTGGATATAAGTCAAATTTTAATGAACTTTAACTATGACCTCACTCTACACCCCTACAAGTTTGATCAGAATTCCTTTAAAACATTTTGAGCTATCGCGTTTACAGACAGAATACTGCGCATGCATGCAAACACCTCAGTGGAGCTATTAAATATATTACAACCAGACTACAGAACTGACCTTGAACTTTTACTCCCTGCATGCTCCAAATGTTCGATTATAACCAATTCAGGCTGAAGGCTAATCCAGAATCTTGTCTTTCCCTGTTTTCCCACATGCTCAGCTACATTACCGACTCGCTGCTTTACCTATGAGTTGTTTTTTTCTCTCTTTTTTTTCAGCAAGTCACTAATAGTCACTAATAATCGCAGTGTTAAGGCCAATATGTCTTACCAAGGCAGCCAATCAGGTCTGAGAGTAAATATTCTGCAGAGACAAGGACTAAACTCGCTCATTTAACTTTAATCACTGTGCCATTATTTGTTATGCTGGAATGATTATAATTTTAATTGTCTAATATAATTGATCAATTAATCACTTGGGTTAATCACCGAGTGAATCTAATTGTGCTGCTTCTGTAGATGTGAGAATTTTCTTTCCTTTTTTTTATACGTTTTTTTGTTCATCACTGCAATATATGTTTAATCCACTGGGGATTGAAAGAAGACCAAAAAGTGTTTGAGGTGGGATTTATTGACTAAATCACTGCCCGACTGGTTTTAAACCCTCTAATTGGTAATGAATGCATGGTCAGGGTCTCCTTGTGCACCCGGGGCCATCTTGCTTTTCTTTTTTTCTCCCCCACCCTCCTGGTGTTGCTACTCACCACTTCCTGCTGGATTCCTGGTTTGCACAACTGCTCATCATCATCATCTATCATCTACCTGCTCCACCCACTCGCTGCCTAATTGTTGTGGAAATCGTCACCAGCAGCAACTTTTAGAGTCGCCTCATGTTTCCGAGTTACTTTCGAATGTGAATAAAACATTTTTACGTCTTTAGCAGTTCTGGCTCAAAACCTTAACAGCCCTATTTAATAGTAACTAAGCAGAAAATAGGCAACAGACAACTGTTCCCCAATTGCTAGAAAATGATAGTCATTGCTCCTGCTGTGCATAATACTCTCACACACACATAACCAAACAATATATCACTTTTTAACTGTTTCCACATCCCTGGCGCTTGAATACACACACGTACACACGTGCACACACAAACGTGCACGTGCACACAAGCCTGCAGGCGTGTGGTTTTTCTTTATTAAAAACCAGAAAGCACAATTAGCTGCAGAATATGCTTAACCCCGTATCGCTCCCTCAGCTCGAGGATATATTGCTTCTTCTTCTCCATTATTAAAAAAATAACAGATGAGCGGAGGAGGGGAGCAGACAGGAAATATCACAGCTTCATGTTTAGCAAGTGGAGGCTGGGAAATGTGTTGTGGTGGAAAGACTGAACGTGTCCATATAGTATAAGACGCGGGCTTTACATGTGAAATATGACAATGATGACAGTTATTGCTCGACCGTAGAGGTCCGTGAGCTACGACGGTGTCAGCGCCTCACTGACTGACATGGAAATGTGTGTGTGACAGTCTCGTGGCAGTTTTTCAACCTGATGTCATATCCCTGAAACTGCAACCATTAAAATTGTGTCATTTCTGCTTCCACTGGCCTGCTTTCTCCACTGATACTGTATTGTGCATGTTCACCTTTGCATAATCAGAGAAACTGCATTAATTATTATAAATTAGAGATAAAAAATTTGGTTTTGGTGCATAAAAACACTTCCACGGTGAGTTTCTGTCTGTCTCCCCTCACCCACAGCCAGTCGCATCAGGTGGCTGCCTCTCCCTGACAAATATTTACCTGTTAAAGGGGAGTTTTTCCTTCCCACTGTTGCCATGTGCTTACCCATAGGGGTTTATCCTGCAGTATAAAATGCCTTGAAGCAGCTGTTGTTGTCTAGGTTCTGCTACATGGCAGATAGGATATGAACACAGGACTCGGAAAACAGTAGGTAAACTCAAAAAGCAGCTTTAATGACAAGTGCTTTCAAACAATACAAATCAAAAGCACAGCTGGAGTAAGGGATCCAAAACTAGGAAACGTAGGGGAAGCACAGAACAAAGGACCACACAGCCCAGACGGATGATGTGACAATGAACAGATATAAACACACCGGATAACGAGGGAAATGGGGAACAGGTGAAAACATGGCTCAAGACAATTAACCTAATGAGCCTGATGGGAAGTAAACATAGACACGAGACTTAGAAAACAACCACTGTCAAAATAAACCAGGAAGTAACAAATATGGAGTACACAAAAGGAAACACTGGTGAGAACTGGGAGCTCCAGCTAAAAACATGGCAATAATTAACAAAACAGCTCAAAATCCTCAAAACTTCTAATAAAAAAACAAAAGCACAGAACTACAGAGACCCTGGGACCATGTCAGCTGTTGTGATCTGGTGCTATGTGAATAAAACTGAATTCAAATAGAGACAAAACTTTACTTCCCTGGATTAATACATGAAAAATACACAAATTCCACATTTCTGTCACATTTACTACATAAGTCTGTGAAGGTTCTCAGTCATCCAGGTCATCGTAGTCAAAGGAGCTTGCAAAGAAAAGCGTCTGGACTTGAAGTTACTTGAAGACGTTTCACCTTCATCCAAGAAGCTTCCTCAGTTCTAAGGTCAAATGGTGGAGAGTCCCAGATTTAAACCTAGTGGGAGTTTCCCCCCACAGAGGGACAAAGGACCCCCTGATGATCCTCTAATCACATGAGCCAAGGTGTGGAAAAAAACTGGTTCACCCGAAAGACAAAACGCCAAAACACAGACTTAACAATGTGGTGTTTGCTGTACAGCAGCGAGGAATGCCCAGACCTCTACATCGGAGAGACCAAACAGCCACTTCACAAGCGCATGGCACAACACAGAAGAGCCACCTCCACAGGACAAGATTCAGCTGTCCATCTGCATCTAAAGGTCAAAGGTCACTCTTTCGAGGATGCCAATGTTCACATTTTGGACAGAGAGGACAGATGGTTTGAAAGAGGAGTGAAAGAGGCCATCTATGTCCACTGTGAGCGACCATCTTTGAACAGAGGCGGTGGTTTACGACACCAACTCTCTGCCATCTATAATCCAGTTTTGAGATCCCTTCCCAGACGCCTTAACGCCCACTCACATCCTGGGCCATCTGACCTCAGGAATTCGCATGATAAGGTGGGACCAGGTTTCACAATGAGCTCACCTGAAACTCTGGCTGATTGGGACCCACACCCAGTTTCACACCTTGGCTCAGGCGATTAGAGGATCATCAGGGGGTCCTTTTGTCCCTCTGTGGGGGGAAACTCCCACTAGGGTTATATCTGGGACTCTCCACCATTTGACCTTAGAACTGAAGAAGCCTCTCGGATGAGAGGTGAAACGTCTTCAAGTAACTTAAGGAAGTCCAGACGCTTTTCTTTGCAAGCTCCTTTGATTTACTACATAACTTTGTCAAGAACTCTCTTAATTCTGCAGTCTGGATACTTCTTTTGCCTTTAATTTAGTGGCACCCAAAAGGAAATTTAGCACCACAATCTGTTTATCTTAGTGTGCCCAATTTATAATATTGACAGCAGTGGAAAGAAAAAAAAATAAAGGATGCATTTTTAATAGATGATAGAGCTGCTGGAAATTCTGGAGAAAATTCTCTCAGCATTTGATGAAAAAGATAATTATACACACACACATCCACTGCCCTAAGTTTGGTAAGTGGTTAAGAAAGATGAGTGAGTGGATAGATAACAAGAATACAAACGTATGGAGTCATATGTTTTTGAAGTAAAGAGTCATTTTTGGTTTCTTTTGCTGTTCACTAGGCTTCAGACCACCTTGCTGCTCACGGTTCACAGCTTATGGTTTCACCCCAGGTTCTCTCTGGCGTACAGAAATGTTCTGCTTCTCCTGATGTTTGGTTCAGTGATCCAGCTGTGACTCTCGCAGCAGAACATGGTGTCTGCGTCGCCTCCTTCTGCCAGAGCCAGACAGACAGGCGTGTTTGTGCTCTATTTGGCGTGTAGTCCACCTTGAATCGGGGAGTTTTTTGAGATGCACTCCCCTCTGCAGGGAGGAGGACTGTGTTTGTATCCCAGGAGAGAGAAAAGCACTGAGACCTCAGGCCCACCCCGGGGTTATACAAAAATCTGTTGCTCTAGTTTTTCATCCTTAACTTTTTCAGGCAGGCAAGATTTGTTGAAAGAAGATAATTGTTGATCTTCTCATTTATTCGTTGGCAGTTTCTTGACTGGCATTACTTACAGAAAATTTACATACCTCCCATAGGGACCATCATTTAAGCTACTTTAGCCTATAGTTGATGGAAGTCTGAAAGATACTTTGCAACCTACTCCTTTTTTCATGCTGAGCCTGACTTAATCAGTGCGATATCTGCTGTCATTCATGCCTGCTCTGACATATTTAGTAGGGGTGCAACGATACACAAAATTCACGGTTCGGTTCGGTTCGATACTTTGGTGTCACGGTTCAATATATTTTTGATACAAAAAAATGTTTATGCCTTTTTAATTTGTCATTTATTAAAATTATAAATATATATTTTAACTCAAAAGTACAGTTTTTAAATTTAATGTTGCTGAAACAACAAAGTAATAAAATAAATAAATCTATCTGATCGAGAAATCACTCATCTTTGGAAAAGAGAGTTTATTACAGAGAAATGTCTCTTTCCAAAATAAAAGCTATACTATACGCTTCTTCTGGGCTATATTCTCAGCAGCATATTAAACATATCAGGTCCCCATAAGGAGAATCATGTGCTAACGGCTGTCTAAATGACTCGGGTAAAGTTTGTAGCATGCTGCTTGTTGTTTTTGTCTGCTTCCACTTGTCTTTGCACGAGGATGATGTCGGAGTAAATGTGCAGTCATATTCGTTGTGTTCCCACTAGTGCTGTCAGCGTTAATCTGAAATGACGTTAACGCCACAACACAGCAAATCTCCGTTAACGAGCTACCGCGGATCGCCCCGTGCGTGGGGCTGGACAGTGTCAACACGTTAACAAGCTAACTGCGCTAACACACTAGTTCCCACCAATGTAATTGAGCATTGCGTGGCACATCCAACATACTGTTTTACTTTAGTCCATGACGCGCTTACCTTCAGGGTCATACGTCACATGAAAACCAAAATAGTTCCAAAGGCCAGATCTGAACGAGGGTGGGGGAGGTTCAATTTGCATGTTGCAAGGAGAGCTTAACTTCTGTCTTGCTAGCTTGCGCTGCGCTCAGTGAATCTGCGTTCGACTACTCCGCCTAAGCTGCACTGTCGAGCGCAGATCCACTGAGCGCTCAACACAGACAGCATCGTCAGAAGAAAAGTTGATAAAATAAATTAAAAATTTTGTATTGTTCGTACATATGCGTACCGAACTGAAAGCACTGAACGGTTCAATATTGATGCGAGTATCGTTGCACCCCTAATATTTAGGTCTTAGTATTGGATTCCCTGTCTCTGTCTCTTCCTCTGGAATAGGGAGGACCAACAACAGATCTATACTGCTAAATATAAATAGCTGCTGGTGGAAATAACAATCCTCTTTTTACTATAGTGTGACTGAAATGACATCACAAATACAGACAGATGGTATTGTATCATTTAAAAGGGAAGATACTGTACCGTAGTGTGGCTGATGTGGTCAACTACAGCAGCGGTCCCCAACCCCCGGGCCTCGGACCGGTACCGGTCCGTGAGTCGTTTGGTACCGGGCCGCGAGAGTTGAGGCTCAGGTGTGAAATGTATAGTTTTCAGGGTTTTTATTGGTTTTCAGCGTTATTTTGTTATCGTTTTTATCGTTTACTCAGTTTTCCTGGGTCTTTTCATGTGTGTTATGAATAAATCTTCTTTTTTTCGGTACCGGTACTAGTTTTATTTTGTTGTATTTATCCGCGACACCTTAAAGGCCGGTCCATGAAAATATTGTCGGGCATAAACCGGTCCGTGGTGCAAAAAAGGTTGGAGACCGCTGAACTACAGTATATGTTAGCTCTCAATTTTTCTTCTGTACCCTCCTAAATGGGCTTAGAATAGAGAAATGCTTTTCACTAATCCTGAGCATAAATGTCAGTGTAATTTTGGACATTAAGTGTTTTCTTTGAAATGTTTGTTTCCAGGACAGGATGCATCTTTAATGACTTTATAAAACAAAACAAACAAGTTTGAATTTATTTTAGATTTTCTATCATTTACACAGGATCAAAATTATACATGCAGGCTCTAATGTAACACCTCCACTAATATTTGATGCTAGTTTGAGGTGATGTTGAAGTATTTGGAGGGAGCCATCTTTCTTTATTATCCTATTTGCTTTGAGCAGTGGTCCAGTTCTGCTGCCACCACCATGACAAGGATTTGACAGGGTCCTTACGTTTGACATCCTTACCTTTATTCTTCCAAATATACTTCTTCTCAATGTGGCCAAACTTTGTCTGACTATAAAACTTTTCTGAAAAGTATTGATTTTGAAGCAGAGTCTTCTTTCTCGGGCTGCACTCTCTTAGTTCATGGTGACATAAATGATAAATGGACTGATTCTTGCATTTTTCTACTCTACCTGAGCACCCGAAGCACTTTGAACAACATGCCCCTTCACCCATTCACACCTATTCATGCAGGCACTGTTTTTAAATGTGTAACTGCTTTCTATCAAACATTCTCACACATTTATACTCCTATGAATGCATTGCAGAGCAACCTGGGCTACAGCCACCCTATACAAATATAAAACTTACTTTTACAGCGGTGAGTGACGATGGTGTTCCAGCAGTTTCCAATTGATGGCAGGCTTGAGGCTTGGTGGTTTCTGGATTGTTCCTGAGCATCCTAACCAATTTCCTGTCGTTTGAGGGTGACAGTTTGGGTTCTTCCAGACTCAAACTGTCAAGTATGTTGAACTAATGATCGTAGAGTTGTTTAGAAACAGCTTCCAGAGGCCTTCCTAACTTGTGTAAATCTACAGTTCTTTTTCTTAGATCTTTCTTAGACTTTCCTTTTTTTTTTTTTTTTTTTTGCAGTTTATAGATTTCACTATGCAAAGTAAACTACACTTTGGCCCTCTCACCACAGTGTTAGACATGTAAATATACCTTCTGAAAGCATGGGGCTTTATGCCAGCCAGCAGTAGACTCTTGACTGATGAAATGTCAATAAAGAAAATTAAAAGGTTCTTGTTGCCTCAGCACCAATCAAAACCCTGGATCAAATTTTTACCTTCTTCACCGACATCTTGATTATTTCTGCTTCTTCTTTTTTACAGATGCACTCTGAGCTTTCAGAGCTTACCTGACAGCGGTGGTGTGTGTGAGCACAAAAGTTGATTTGCACCATTGTGACATTAGTGCCAGTCTACTGAATTTACAACTACAAAGTGTTCAGCGCGTGTCCTGCCTCCTGCACGCTCTACCCACTGTAGCCCAAACCAAAAACAATCCTCCCAGTAGTGAGAAGTTGAATGACAGGAAAAGTCCTTTCCTGTGCGATACATTTTAGAACAAGAAACTTTGGACAATGACGGTTCTCCTGACATTTACCAGTGAAAACACAAGTAACTGCCAGCATGGAGGCTTTTCTGAGTTTCTAAAGGTATAAAATGAATATGAGGTGAACATAAATGTCTAAATTAAACCTTAAAATGATTTACACTTACTTAGCAATAGAAGGTTCATCTCCTCTGATAGTCTTGTAGTTCTGTATTTTTTAATCATTTAAGTCTGGTAAGGATTATAAATGTCATCCTTGAAAGCTTGAAGTTCCAGTGCAGTGAAACAATCCTTTATTCTCCTTCCCCTCTCATTGCAACATTTTTTGCCAAAACAACACAACACAATAATAAGATTACAACACTGAGTGTGTGAGGATCTAGGAAGCAATGCCCAGATTCTGTGTAGCTGTGTGTAGGCAAAAATGCAGCCCACACACACGCACACACTTTCTCTCTGTTTTTCCCTTTGTTTTCTCCTCTTATGGAGCTTGGTAATTTTAGCCAGAAACTGAAAACATGTAACCACTTAGATTCATCTCGCCACAAAATGAAAAAAATTCTCCTTTTCTTTTTATTTTTTATTCTTATCATTTTCCATTTCTTTTATTTTCCTGTTTTCTGTTGTTCTCCATCTTTTTTTACAACAACAGAAGAAGAAAGCAAAGTGCAGCTGTAACTTTAATGGTAACAGTACAGGCAGCAGATGGGGTGAAAGCAGCATTGAGTGGAAGTTATTCAAAGTAAACATGATAATGATTCTTTTATTCTGTTGTTTAATTGCATGCAAATCTTCTGAGGGCATCTTATAGAGGGTCAGTAGAATATTGATCCATACTCCTCCACCCCCAGACCCCTGCTCTCTGACTCCTGCTCCTTCCTCTTTCCTCTCTTCCTTCAGCGGCAGACAGAGCTGTGAAAATCAATGGGGAAAGTGTCCTGAAACAGCTGATCTAGAAGCCATCTGGCCCTCATATTCCTCCGAGACGAGCCGAAGGTCTCCAGAGATGAGAAGAAGCGGAGACAGAGCAAGAAGGCGCACAAGCGCACAAGGCAAGTGTTAACTGGGCGCCACGTAAATCCTCACTATGTGGCTGTTACATAAGAGAACAGGTGGAAGCAATCTAGGCTTATTTCAGGAACATTTGATCTGGCCTTTCACTCATTTAGCTGTGGGATGAGCATGAAATCGATTTAGTGGAAAATAACCTGCTCTACTGGCATTTCGATTTTGCACTATTCTGTCCTACCTTAGATGAACACGTTCAAGTGATTTTGCATGATGTTCTTGTTTCAGCACACTGCCCGTCAGTTTCAGATCATTCGTGACTCCTTCTTTATCATCGCCAATCTTTCCATCCATGTTTCAAATCTCTAAACTTTAGTGACCTCAGCGTTATTTATTAAGGCTGATTATCAATCTGTCACATTTACATGCAGTCAGGAGTGACTCTACAGGGGGGGGCAAGGGGGGACAACTGCCCCTCCAGTAAAGCCCCCTCTTTACAAGTTAAAATACTTGTGAAAACTAATTGCTTATTTGTTATAAAAGTGTTTTTGTGGATATTTTATTGCCTCCATTTACATATGGGGGATTTTTACATACTTCTCTGAAGTGGTATGTGCCACCCTCCCTAGACATCTTGGCCCTCCTTTGCACCAAATTTTCTAGATCCGCCACTGCCAGCAGTTACTCTCATTTGTCACAGTAGCTAGAGAAGGAGGAAAGTGGAAGAGAAGCAGAGGAACTGACGGGAGGTAAGTGATGGAAAAACAAAGAAAGAAATTAAGCAGAGAAGAGAGGAAGGATGTGACAAAAGATCCAATCATCCTGTGAGAAAAACTGCCCATAGTGGTTTTATAAAACGGTGCTCCCCATCAAACACTTTCAGAGCGTGGAAATTATTTCTGCCATCTGATCCTTTAAAAGCCTTTAACAAGTCAAGCGGATCCCGTCTGTCGGATCCTGAAGCCTGAAGACAGACAGTTACTTCAGTTTTCAATAGTAATAATAAAAAAAAGGTTAGTAATATCAAATAGATCACAATGAACAACAAGACAAGGAAACAGTAAAAAGCTATTTATATTTGATTATGTTTGTTTTTCTCTCTAAGCTCTAATATTAACAAATTTATGCTTTCAGAGCCTTCACGGCTCATTTTTATGAATATTACGTTTATTTTAAACAAGTCTCTATTTTATTTATCAAATTTGGTTTGATTTCTCTAAATCATAGGTGTCAAACTCTGGCCCGTGGGCCAAATTTGGCCCGCAGCCTAATTACATTTGGCCCGCGAAGCCATACCAAATTATTATTATTACTATCAGAGCTGGCCTACTGGTATTATACAGCTAATATATATATATTGTTTAGTATTAAGCTTTGCTTGTTCCATATTCAGTTTTTCAGCAAAACTTGTTTGAGTCCATAAGAAGAGATTCATTCTTATATCTGGAGGAAGATTTTTTTGTCAATAAATATTAACGTTGGCCCGCGACTTAGTTCCAGTTTTGAATTTTGGCCCACTGTGTATTTGAGTTTGACACCCCTGCTCTAAATCTATCTCTCCACAGGGTACTGCTGGCTCCAGCATATTGTTTCAGAGGTTATTTACATATAATTTGCACTATTCAGACCCAACTAGAACAATTTGGTGGAGGAGTGGCCTCAGGTTCACCTGAAGCCAATCAGAATACTGCATACTGAATAATATTTAAAGCAAGCAATGGCTGCAGCTGGGTGAAGAGGTTTGCATAATGGTTTTATGGAGTCTCATCCAGTCTTATGTTCCTGGAGTTGCACAGGTGAGACTTATAGAGGAGGTATGGATGCACCACGTGCTTCAAAAGCTGCATATTCTCCTGTAATCACTCAATCAAAATATATCTTAGGAAGGGAAACTGAACTGTAGAGTGCAGGCAAACTTATTTTTTGAAGAAGTGGGTGTTAAACGGTGAAGGTTATATTTATTGTGTGAAAAAATGTGTAAAATGTAGCTTTATTTAAACTAAAAAAACAACAACATGTAAACTGATCAGGTGGGTGGATGGCGCTGAGCTCTCCCCTCTGCATCAGTGCTCACTGTGTAGCCACGTGAAAACCACATGGAAGCTTCTGTCACACCACCAAAGAAAAAAAACAAACACACACATTTTTATTTTCACACCTCATCCCATTACTCATGCTACTTCCACTTCTTTGTGCAGTTTCATGGGGCGGCTTACATTAGTTTGTCACTGTTTCCTCGCAGCGGCGGTGGCTTCTCTCCGTGGTTCCTCTCCTCGCTGCTTGTGCAGTCTGTAATAACTGAGAGTGGAATGCTGGCGCTTTTATATAGGCCTCTAAAAATAACTCACCCCTCACGTCCATCTACAGCCGGACTGACAGCCCGCTCCAGCCAATAGCGACTCTGAATCCCCTGAATGCTCCGCCCCTCTCACTCTTTCTCCTCGCCTCCTTAATTGGACGCCAGTGACATCATCAACCCTATTTACCTTATAAGGTCACGCATGAAATTGACTGACAGGTGGCTCCTCCTCTGCTCCCCTCCCCTCTCGCACCGGTCGCTTGGAATTGCAGCGGGGTCCAGTCTGCTGCTGGAGGAGCAAACCTGGCAACCTGGCGGCTTGTACTGAGACCGATTGGCAATCTGGCAATGCGGAAATAGATCTGGCACCCCCCAAGCCAGGACTGAGGAGAGAGGCGTGACAGAGCGAGCGGAGAGGAGACGGGATAGCACTGACAGAGATCAAATTATCAACTCTTCTTTCCCTCTCAGCTTTTTGTTTTTCTTTTTTTCATCAAAGTGCTCAGGTGCGCTCATCCGCACCAGATTTGGGCTTTTTTTTACATTTTTGTTTTGTTTTTGGGGGTTTTTGTTTTCTAAAATTTGTTTCTTTAATCTGTCAAGTGTGAGGAGAAGAAAGAAGAAGTGCGTTTCTATCGTTTGGATTCTGGACTTCTTTACTGACTTCTTCTTTTTTTTCTTTTTTTTCGAGCATGGATGTGTTGGCGAATTACAGTATTTTCCAGGAACTCCAACTCGTCCACGACACTGGTTATTTCTCTGCGATGCCTTCCCTGGAGGAGAACTGGCAGCAGGTCAGAAACGATGCGTTTTTCTCCTCTTTTCCGGGAAACTGACGGGCTTAGAAACTGGGATGCGTGCGCTGGGTTGCTGTTTTCCGCGTGTGCCTGTAGTGTTTTGCACCAGAGGAGCGCTCGTGAGCGCCAGCGAGAGCCCCGTGTAGTTGCGTCTTTTTTTTTCTCTGCTCACATGGAGCACGGCGAGGTTCGCTGACAGGAGAAAACACGCACACGCATGGAAAACAGGCGCGGGTGGGGGGAATAAGCACGGAGCTTTACGCACTAATAGCTAAACAGTATCCCCCCAAAAATGCGTAAAAACCCTCTAGTCATACAAATGATCCCTTTTATTCCCTTTAACCACACTTTCGGCTTCATTAAAGCATCTTATTAACAATTTAAAAGCAGAAGCATGACGCTATTACTCCGTGAAATCCACCGCTATGATTTTGAACTTAAATGTGAGAAACATGTGGCCACATCCAGGATATGCATAGCGCCAACGTTTGAATGCTGTGGATGAAACTCTGAAAGTGAAAAATTTGCTTCCGTCTAATTTTGCTTGTAGTTTTGGTGATGATAGCTTTTTTCCACGAGGCAGAGAGAAAGGGATCGACGTTCAGTTTGTCAGATGAGAAGCAGATGAGGATGCTTTACCCTTTTAAAGTTACTCCAGTGTTGTTTTTAACGCTAGACTGAAAAGTCTGAGCGCTCTTATGTAGTTTTAAAATTAAATTAACCTTTTTTTGGTAACTTTACTGGGAAACCTTGATTGATCTGCGCTGTTGTAGACTGTGGGCAAAATTGTAGGCTGTCACTGATGTAACTGACGGGGTCAGACGCGAAGTGAAGGTGAAAGTGAAATTTGTGTCTTTGCAGTCTGAGCCCATTTGAGTGTCTAAATCCGAGAGCGTGATGCCGCTTTAGTGTGGCTGATGTGATCGATGGATCAGATATGTTTGGACTAACACACACACACACACACACACTGGAGGAGAGAGAGGGCAGCTGTGGAAAATGGACACATGCTTAATACCAAGTGACTTGATCTTAAATAATATATCCACATCTGCCACTGTTTGTTTGCAGATAATCCTGTTGAATTATGCATTGAGCACGTCACCCTCTATAGAACATACAGTGGACCCTTCATGCGAGCCCGCAGACTATTTTATAACATTTTTATTCAAATATAAAATCTTCATTTTAATGGCATGAAACAGATAAAGTGCAATTTTCTCTGCGCGGAGTACGTACAGCCACGCGAGTTTTGTGGTCTGTGGGTCCAGATGTACCACATCTTTCATTTTTTCTGTTTCACACACAGAGGCGATGTTTAAAAGGCGAAGCAACACAGTATATCGTATGAGTCATGTTTTACGATTTGCTAACCAATCACAGGTGATATTTTCACTTAAGTTTTCCCTGCTTGAACTTGAGAAATGGAAATGTCTGTTAATTGGAATCCACCTTACACTTATAAGTGTGTGGGTGCCTTTATATGAAATCTAATGTTCAGTAAATCAGTCCATCAAAAATCCCCCAGTGGACCCCTGCATGGCACAGTCCACTCCAACAATGCTGGATTGCTCTGTTTCATGTATTTGAGTAGTAGAAGCATGATAATTCCCACGGTGCTGAATAAAGCCCAAACTGCGGTTCTCCTCTATGACTGTCTTACTGACACAAATTCACAATGTCTCATCCTATTTTTAGTGCAAACAGCACACACTTTCAGCCACAGTAACCTATTTTTTTCTGTCTGTTATATGTTAATTGATTAAGAGTGTTGAGGAGAAAAACTAATTAGGACTAGTCTGGTGAGTTGGAGCAGTCTTTATTCCTGTTTGCTGTCCAGGACATCGTGTCTTGGACACCTGAGTTATTGATTTTCTTGCAAATATTTGCTTGGATATCTGTGCCAAAAATAAAAGATAAAGGTTAATGCATACATAAAACACACACACACACAGAGCTACTCCACAGCAACAAAAGCAATACCATCTAGGTAAATAAAATAGTTGCCACACAAAAAGAGCTGACGCTGCCCTCTGCTGAGCAGTTTTACCCCCCCACTGTACTTCACACTGGGGTAAAATTTGTACTGGTTGTTGTTCTTTGCCATTGAAGTGTATGTGGTGTCTTCATACCAAAAATCATAGTTCATTCTTGTGTTACAAACTGAGCATAGGAAAGTCCTTAACTGTACGTGCAAGGTAATGCACGCAGTAATCAGGTTAATTAGGGTAATCAAGAGATTTTTTTTAAAGCTTTTCCAAGATAGAAGCGCTAACTTGAAGCTAAATGCAACAGAAATGTAGTCCTTCATTACTTAGCTTACAAGACGTGTAGAAGACTCAAAGCCTTTCGTAGGTCAGCCACTTCATATCTACAGTATTACTGAGCCAGTCTAAAGCAGGCTCTTCTAATTAGCTCGCTCCTGTTATGGCTAGTTAGCTTTGAGCTACTTCCTGCCAATCAGCAGGACTGGTTAGTAACAACATGTAAATTAATCAGTAGGTTTTCTTTCTTTTTTTTTTTGCAGTGATTGTTCCAAACATGCTTAGCCTAGCCTATCACCAATACTTAAGGCAAAGTTGCCTTCCAAGTTATCAAAGTTATAACATGTACGTGTCTCATTAGCTTTAAATACTGAAGTCTCTTGTAGCTAATGAGCAAATAGCAAGCTACATAGCTTAGAGCTACTTTTTGGCGTACAAAGCAGTTGCTGTTGTTTTCTTAGTAGGAACATTTTAAATGAAAAGAAGGCTAACGTCAAGCTTTTTTTTTTGGTGGAAGCTAGCAGTTTTCACCTGCTCACAGTGTTGGTGCTAAGCTATGCTAGCAACCTCCCTGACCTCTCTCTACATGAACACATAGAAACAATATCAAATACTATTTTATGCCTCCAGGTAAGACATTCAAACAGCATCCAAAATATTAAGAATTCATTTACTTACCCTGCGGCTGTTTAGCCGTACAAACAGCTGTGTGAGAGTTCATTTTCATCAGCGGGAGCGTTTTTGATTGAAAACTCAGTTTTCGTTGTGGAAAGCGCTGGGTGATTATGGATGGAAGGCCAAAGCTTCGAAAGAGGGAGGAAAAAAAATGTAAATGTGTTTTTGTCGAATTTATCTGCACAAGTGGCGACGCAGAGGGGAGAAAGACAAACATACACACACATAAACCAGGCACACCCACGTTTTTTTTCCTACTCTTGTTCCTTCTGTCTTCTTCTATCCCCTTATTCACTCCATCACACACACACACACACACACACACACACACACACACACACACACACGCTTGGCTGGCATGCACTAATGGAAAGCTGTGGTCTGGCAGGACTCATCCCGCCACTTTCGACAGTAATTGGCCGTTTGCTGTCAGATGGACGGAACAACACACACGCACAGACACACACTCAGGCAAACAACACACACAAGGAAGCAGATTTGTGGATGTCATTTATCTTTCCTGACTGTCCCTGTTCCTGGTCTTTGTTTCCTCATACAGGCCTCTTTTATCAGGCTTTTTGCATCACGGCTAAACATGTGGAAAACACACTCTCGCTCTCTCTCTCCTGCCTATCCGCCTTAGTGCCTCCGACAGTATTGAGCCCATGGTCTGTGTGTAATTGCTGCATCTTTGCAGGTTTGGGATGATGTGATGGGCTTTGGGGATTTGTGAGTGTGTGCCGAGTGGCTCAAGGATCAAATAGCAAATGCAGGCTCCCCAATTAGATGTAATCCATTTATTTCAAAGCAAGGCTACACCAAAATCTGATGAATGAGGGGGAAAATGGACGACGAAACTGAACCCTGGAGCAGACGTTTCATGTGGTTACTGTAAATCTGCGTTTACAGTCTAATACGCTATGTCGACAATCTTTGCAGGTGTCGAGCCTATTCCAACGCTGCTTTTAACTGGCCGACTCGCACGGTCTCTTTCTCATCTCGTCCCTTAGTTTACATGCTCTGTGTGTCCATAATTCCTTTCAGGCTGATTGATTTATTTGCTGTGGTACCATTACAGCACTATGCTGGCCCAGCAAGCTCAGTGTCACTGAGATACAGTGTCTCCATTAGGCCAGCCTACAACCCTGTATCTTTTTCAGGGATGCTGTCTGCCAGTGTTGTGTGTGTGTAGATTTAACCATGAAACATAGCTCTGGCCAATCGGTCGGCGCCTTTTCAAAATGAATCCTCAGAAATTTAACCGTTGCTTGCCTCGTGAACATCAAAACTCACGCCAGTAATAATTGACCGACTCGGCTCGAAAACTTGTCTTTCTCCTCATCTTCTTGGTAACCTGTTAACCTACTGCATGGACCATTACATGAACCCCTTTTTCTGTCTATGTCTCTTTCTCACTCCCATTTTCGTCTCTCTGTGTCTGCCCGTGGCTTGGGGCAGGCCCGGGGAAGTTTGACAAGATAATGAATTGCCATGCATGCTGCAGTTTTTCACATTTCACAGCCCAGTAACTCTGTATGTGGCGGTGGAGGAAAGAATGGAGGGGACGGAGGGGCAGCGAGACACGGAGTGAGAGGAGAGGATGAGAGAGACACCAGAAGACAGATAAAGTGAATAAAGGCAGATGAAAGTTAGTCAGAGAGAAGAGATGTTTGTCCATCGCCTTTCTGTTCTCATCTTCTTTCTGCCCGTGTCATTTCCTGGCGTGTGTAAATGCAGACACACACACACAGTTATGTAATTGTATGTGTAACACAGCTGCTTCCTCATGGTCGCAAAAAGAAGATGAGTGAGGAAACAAAACAAAGGAATGAAGAGAAAAAGAAAGAGACAACAGAACAGAGAAATGTAGCTGTGGCTTGATTCAAATGTCGGAAAATCTACTTTTTAAACAAAGCCACTTAAAACTGAATTGATAAGTTTTATTCAATTCAGTTTTATTTATATAGCGACAAATGACAAGAACAGTCACCGCAAGATGCTTTATATTGTAAGATAAAGACTTTATACATTGATGAGCCCCTATGAGTAAGCACTTGGTGACAGTGGGAAGGAAGAACTCCCGTTTAACAGGAAGAAGCCTCTAGCACAGCGGTCTCCAACCTTTTTTGCGCCACGGACCGGTTTATGCCCGACAATCTTTTCATGGACCGGCCTTTAAGGTGTCGCGGATAAATACAACAAAATAAAACTAGTACCAGTACTGAAAAAAAGAAGATTTATTCATAACACACGTGAAAAGACCCAGGAAAACAGAGTTAACGATAAAAGCGATAACAAAATAACGCTGAAAACCGATAAAAACCCTGAAAACTATACATTTCACACCTGAGCCTCAACTCTCGCGGCCCGGTACCAAACGACTCATGGACTGGTACTGGTCCGAGGCCCGGGGGTTGGGGACCGCTGCTCCGGTTATTAGAGACAGTCATCTCTAATAACCGGCTGGGGGAGTTAGAGGAGGGAGACGTGCTGTGGAAGAGAGCCAGAGATGAAGAATAAAAATTGTGATGTCTTGGTTACAGCTTTTAATGCATAATATTAGTTAATGTTCTTTTATCCTTACAGTTCATCCCTCTCAGCTCTTTTTCTCTTTTTAGGCTATGCTTACTTATTAACACATCTTAACCGGACAGCATCCATCCTTTAGTCTAGAGGGAAACAGATCAGACATTATGATCATGTGCCTAACATTGTGTTAGTCCCCCTTTTTGCTGCCAAAACACCTCAGACTCTGTAAGGCATGGACTCCACTAGACCAGTGAAGGTGTGCTGTGGTACACCAAAATGTTAGCAACAGATTCTTTGAGTCCTGTAAGTTGTGAGGTGGAGGCTTCGTGAATCGGACTAGTTCGTCCAGCACATCCCACAGACGCTCGATTGGACTGAAATCTTGAAATTGCCAATTGAATGCCAAGTCAACACCTCAAAGTCATTCCTAAAACATTTCTGCTTTGTGGCAAGGTGCATTATCCAGGTACATTATAATTAGCTTTCAACAGTAGTCTTCATGGAATGACAGGGGTACATGTAGGGCTGTGCGATATGACCAAAATCTCATATCCCGATATAAGACATCTATCGTCCCGATAACGATATAAATCACAAAAATGTAACATTTTCTGTCAATTCTGTGAATCTCGGGCAGCTCGACTTGCAGGAAGTGTTTCCAGCTGCGCGTCATGTAGCTGGAGTCGAGTGTTTTAACCGATGCATGAAACGATACATTTTTAGACACAAGTTGTAACGGCCGCCGTTTTCTTTGTGAGTATTTATTACACGGCGTGCTGCGGGGAAAAGCCTGTTCTAACGTTTGACTCTAAGGTTTATTTTTTAGCACCTGGCGGCTCTTTTTTACTTCTCATCTGTAAATAATCTGCTCTTTCACGTGATTCAGTTTATTTTGAAAAGTCTCAACAGGATCTTGAGCTTTATTGTGAAAGGTTTATGTGGAACATAAACAAGCGGACACGCATGGTGTTACCGTAATTGTTGCTAACGACAACGCATAAAAACAGGCTATATTATATTAAATATAAGAGACAGAGAGAACTTTAATAAATTAATATAACCACTACAGTGACCATCAAAACCATGAAAAAATATTGCCGTAAACTGTTTATTTTGTGACACCACGAAACAAATGATAGCATAAAATGAAACGATAGACGTTTTTATATCGTCATCTGATATATATCGTTATATCGAACAGCCCTAGGTGCATGGTCTGCAGAAATGCTTAGGTATGTGGTACATATCAAAGTAACACCCACATGGATGGCAGGACCCAAGGATTCCCAGCAGAATATTGCCCAGAGTATCACACTGCCTCTGCCTGCTTGCCTTCACACTTGCTCTCGGCTTTCCATATGATGCAAAAGAAAACATGATTCATGAGATCACGCCGCCTTCTTTCATTGCTCCGTGGTCCAGTGTTGATGCTCAAGTGCCCAATGTTGGCGTTTTCAGTGGCCAGCTTGGGCATCATGACTGGTCTGTGACTATTCAACCCCATAAGCAACAAACTGTGATCACTGTGTATTCTGACGCCTTTCTATCAGAACCAGCATCACCTTTTTCGACAGCTTGAGCTGCAGTAGCTCATCTTTTGAATCGGTCGGTACAGCCTTCACTCCTCACATGAGCCTTCTGTGATGGAGGATTGTGTTACTGGAAATTAAACCAAAAGCAGCTGTGACTTCCACGATATATAAAACGCGATCGCTCCAGCTGAATTGTGTTAGTGCTTCTGTCAATTTTCATACATCTTACACTTCTTTTTTTCGACACCTTTGCTGATATTGTAGCTGTCAGAAATATTTCACATCTGCAGCTACAACTTTTAGAGGCACCAGACCTCATCGTGTTAACGCGAGTGTTTCCATTCCTAACTGAAACTTGCCGTGTTTAGACTGATTGGCAGAAGCCCTGTTTGTCTTCGTTTTTCATCCTGGCGACTAGTCTAGGCTGACCTACTATTAGCCCTCTGCATGCTGGGTTGGACTACCCGGGAACTTTATGGTACAGCGGCTGTGTCTGTTTGCGTAGGTATTTGCCTATGCAGAAGAGTTGTTTGCAGTCCTCCAAAAAACCTACAGTGCGTAGCTCGGCATAGATGATGCTGTGCGTTTGGGTGATACATGACACTTTTCAATGATTAAAATGAACCCCACTATGAAATTCTGACACATTCACAATTAGGAAGTTCTTGCAGATATTACAATCCAGTGACCGGCACAAATCAGAGAAGCATTTAAGGCTGTAACAGTCAGTGTTAGTCAAGTTACTTGAAAAAACTAATTACTGATTACTTCCCCAAAGAAGTAATCTCGTTACTTTACTGATTACTTATTTTCAAAAGTAATTAATTACTTAGTTACTTTTTAAAAACACGATTTACAACCTGAATAGGTGATAAAGTGATAGATCTTTCAGCCCAATTCTACTTTTTCTACATAATCATCATACAAAATGTAATCAAATGGAAAAGTCTCTTTTTAAAACTTGTTTTATTAGTTTTAATCTTTTAACTTTATGCATCAAGCAAAAATATAATTATATGCAACATTCACTGACTGGAAGAAATTAGTTTAACATTTAAACCTATTTTCTGCACATTCCAGCACATAAAATAAAATATTTTTGTGTGTTTACACTCAGTCTTTCAAATAGATGCAAGTAAAACACAGCAGAAAATAAATAAAATCAAAGACTAGCGGTCCTGTTGCTCTATTTTCACCTGTAAAGCAGGAGTGGGGTAGGCGGAGGGTTACCCTGGTGCAGGTGTGCAGCGGTCAGTGGAAGAATCCGCGAGTTTCTCTGTGAGTTTCCCATTACGTCGTAGCTACTCGGTGCTTGCTCGGAAGTTTAGGGTTTTTTTTCGCTGTAAAAAGAAGTTTTCTTCCCACGCACAACGGACACTAATGTTTTTGTCACTTTTTATGGAATCAAACTCAAAGTGAGGTCAGTACTTCCACACTTTAAACGCTGCACGCTCATACTCTCTCTGCACTCGATATATGATCCATTGTTGATCTGCACACAGCTGTTGTCACGAACGTCGCACTCGCTTACGTCACTGTCATGAGACATTCTCGCAAAAAAAATCACGGTTTTAGTAACGCAGTAACGCAGCGTTCCTACGGGAAAGTAACGGTAATCTAATTACCGTTTTTGCAATAGTAATCCCTTACTTTACTCGTTACCTTAAAAAGTAATCGGATTACAGTAACGCATTACAAGTAACGCGTTACTGCCCATCTCTGGTAACAGTAAACAGAGGCATTGACACACAAGCACGCTGCTCCACTTCTTACAGTGTGGAAGCTGCTGCCAATTCTGCCTTCAATATGAGCCGCTCTAATCACTGCATTCATTCACTTTCTTTTTTATCGTGCTCCAAACACACACAGTTATTGTCTTTTCCTCATAATTTGAAATCGCTCGAGTCAAACGCACACACACAGACACACACACACACATAGGCACTTGCCCGGGAACCCATAATTCAGTAAGTGAATAAGGCATTCAGTCTACGGTGGCAGAGATTAGATAAGAAAGTGAGCAGTCAGACTGCCGCGGCAGGAAAGCAGAACAAATGAACTGCACTCGTGATGGAGAGAGCTTATACTGTGAAAGCCATAGCCCTGATCTTTCAAGATGAGTGGTTTTCTATGGAGGGCAACTCTCCAGCAGTATTCACCATGGAGCGCGATTACTACAGTTTACAAGGAGATTTACCCATTCATATCTTCATGCTTCAAGCACACGGTGGGAATGTGCTATTGTGTAGTGAATCATCCTATTATATGTCATGTGTTGCATATATATCGATTTCCCACTTGCTTTTTTGTGGTATTTTAGGATCGGTTCTTGTCTGCTGCATTACCTGCCTTCAGATCTGAAGAGCTATCGGTTTCGCGCGGCTCTGGTGGAGAGAGTACTGGAAGCAGTGGGAGACTGGGTGCTAAGATGCTAAGTTAACAACACGCTCTGCAGCACTGAAGGTGCTGAGCCTGGGAACAGCCTGCGATTTGTAACCATTTCAATTCTATATAATTGTGTTCTGTCGGACATCAGAACTAAAAAAGAAACAAAAAAAATCAGAAGCTGTTTATTTAAATAGACCCCATCGAAATAAGTGATGATGTTGTGTCTGGTTCCCATTGATTTGACACCTGAAAAGTTTATGACTCCATCCTCAGTAACTGACAGCGCTGTTATCTTTCAATAAGCAGATTTTTACATTAGAAAAATATGTCAGTTTCATTGCAAAGCAGCTCTTTCTGTCAGATGTTTAAGTGGATTACAGGATACAGTGTATCACAATAATTACAGTAAGCAGGTCTGGTTTTTTTAGCTTCTCTTTTCTGCTTTTAGAATGGAGTTTGTAGATAAATGCACTTGTATTCGGGACGTTATTGGAAAATAAAAAAACCCAGGAGTGTCTGATTTTATCCGCTTTTATTAAGAGAAGTCCTCGTGGTGATCACAGGCTGAGCTCGGGTGAGACGCACTCTCACACGCACTCAACACAGGTGTGTTGTATTGTGTGTTTGTGTCTCCACATCCTGCTGAGCTAGTGTTTGCAGACCAATTGGCTCAGGGATAAAGACTTGTGACCTGGCATCCATCCAGGCCTCTTATTCTCTACTCAGCCATCTCTCTTTCTCTCTCTCTGCCTACCTCCCTCCTTTACTGCTCCCCCCGTTGTCTTCCAGACGCCTCTTTGTTTATGCACATTTTGAATTTGCACATTTAAAATGGAAGTGCGATGCTAGGAATTCGAGGAAATGCCTCACTTGCCTCGCTGGACCGAGGTGGAAAAGTTGATCAAGTCGTCATATAAAGGCAGACAGAAACCAATTTTTCCAAATAAACAGTGACACTGTAGGGCCAGCTTCCTCTTCCCCCCATTTATTACTACAAAAGTGGAACATTGGTAGAAATCCCAAAAAGGATAGCTAACAAAAACATGCCGTGTTTGGCCAGAAACATCTTTCGTGCACTGAAATGTCACGATGTTCCAGAAGTGCTGCTGCAGCTCTTTTATAATGTGATTTTCTGGGAGTCTCCCTTTTATTTTAGCCAATAAATGCACAAAATGTAAAATTTTACCTTTAACTGCATGGCACTATTTTCCAGGTTTGCTAAACTTTGCAAACCTTTCATTTCTTTTTAGTTTCTAGCTTTTAGTTTGTACTTAACCATCAGCCACCTGAGTGCTCACATGCAGTGAGTGTGTGTTTGTGTTTGGGCAATGACATCATTCGTAGTGTGCAGAGGATGTTGACAGTGGCTGAGGAAATGAGTGTATGTGTGTGCTAGCTTGCCAAGGCCAACAGCTGGCAGTACACCATCCAGGAAGGACTTACACATGCATGCATCGCCATTGATTTCACAAAGATTTCATATAATAGAGTGAAGACCAAACTATGGGTTTCAAATGTGCCAGTAGATTTTTTATTAAATTGTAACTCAGTCTGTTAGTTAAAAAAACCGAACAATTCATGAAGTTATGTAAGAAAAGAATTCTCACTTTGGGCCCAAAATGTTCCAAATGTTGGGCAACAATAAGAAAATGAAATATCGCGATAGAATATGGGTAAAACGTGCATGCGCAGTGCCTTTGTTTTCATACGCACATGGCGGAAAAAGCATGATGGCGATGGAGAATGAGAAGAGCGAAAGCGGATCGTTGAATGAAACAGATGAACCAGAACTGGTTTGTAAAAATGCTGCAACTTCAGTGGTGTGGAACTGGTTTAGCTTTCGTCCGTCAGATACACAACAAAGCACTATTTTTGGTAGCGCATGCTAGCGGGCCGTCGTTATTACCGTGTTTTTTGGAAAATACGGCGCACTTAAAATCATCCTTTGATTTTTCTGAAAGTCGACAGAGCCCCTTATAATCCCGTGTGCCTTATGTATGAATTCTGGTTGTGTTTACTGACCTCGAAACGATTTTATGTACACGGCGCTCGAAAATCTGTCAAATGTTTTAGTACGACTTTGCTAAGCTACGAAGCCGCACCGCTTGATGGATTGTCGGAGCATTACGGCTATCGTAGGCGGAGCCTCGCGGAGTGATACGTACTGTGCTTCAACATAATGTTACCGTATTGTGTGTGTATAACCTCTTTTTAAGTTTTGTGGATATTATACATGGTTATGCTGAGAATATGTTGGCCAATTTCCACTGGAAATGCCTTTTGGTTAAACTGTCAGCAAGGAATTTGCATTTGCACTGTTACATTTTTATATAACTTTAATGCACATAAAAAACAGCTGCTTGTTTAAGTGAAAACACATTGATGTTTTTTGCACTAATAAAGTTGAGGAGTTGTATTTTGTCTAGTGTCAATTATATCGTCAGTTATATCGTTATCGCAAATTTTCAAATGTATATCGTGATAAATATTTTAGGTCATATCGCCCTGCTCCAGATGAGACCAGCAACACTTGAACCATTGATACACGACAGGATGGATCCATTATTTCAAGGCTTGTCAGGTTTTATCCAGTTTTTGTTTTTAAGTTTTTAAGAATCGTAACCTCAGTTTCTTGTTCTTAGCTAACAGGAGTGGCACCTGGTGCGGGTCTTTTGCTGCTATAGTCCATCTTCTTCAAAGTTTGACATGTTAAATGTTGCTTGTAACAAGTTGCTATTTGAGTCGCTGTTGCCTTCCGAGCAGCTCGAAGAACTCTGGCATTGACGAGACGTTTTTACGCACTCTCAGTTACTCAAAAGATCATCAGAGATGGCCATTTGGCTCCAGCTGTGAATATGTGTACTCCAGCAAGTCGAATTGTTTTATCTGACACTGAGGCATGAAACAGCTGGAACAATGGAGGAGCAATAACAGCAGAAGAAAGAAGAGTGTGCAGTCTTTTTATTTTACACGGAGACCACGAATTGCTGTTATTCCTATTGATTTTACTTCACTTCTCTGCACACCCCAAATCCCACCTACACCGGTGCATTGGCCTGACTACACATCAGTGTCAACTTATGGACCATATCAACACTTGTTTGCTTCTTTTCACAAGTGGACGGCTGCGATCCATGGCCATTTACACCTTTGTCAGTCACGTGTCTTTAAGGTACCCAGCTGACCACTTATGTTCAAGGTCAAAGGGCACCATCCTGAGACAGACTAGCAAAAAAACTAAATGTTTGAGAATAAAGTACATGTGCAGGTTCATCTGTTGACATTTGAAGGAAAGTCCTTTGCAACAACCACCTCGGTTGGTTAAAGACAGATTATTCCCGACATCTTCTTGTTTGGGTTTCACCAGAACACATTAGAGTTCATCACATATCTCTTGAGTGATTGACATTTGTTTGCTGCATATGAGGGTGGCTGGCAAAAATCACTAAAATAGTATATATGAATAGCACATTTATAGCAGGGCAACTTTTAGTCCAGATTAACAACATCCATCCATCTTCATCCGCTTTATCCGAGGCCGGGTCGCGGGGGCAGCAGCCTAAGCAAAGAGGCCCAGACCTCCCTCTCCCCAGCCACCTCCTCCAGCTTATCCGGGGGAACACCAAGGCGTTCCCAGGCCAGCTGAGAGATATAATCTCTCCAGCGTGTCCTGGGTCTGCCCCGGGGCCTCCTCCTGGTGGGACATACCTGGAACACCTCACCGAGGAGGCGCCCAGGAGGCATCCTTGTCAGATGCCCGAACCACCTCAGCTGACTCCTTTCGATGTGGAGCAGCAGCGGCTCTACTCTGAGCCCCTCGATGGCCGAACTTCTCACCCTATCTCTAAGGGAGAGGCCAGCCACCCTTCGGAGGAAGCTCATTTCCGCCGCTTGTATCCGCGATCTCGTTCTTTCGGTCACTACCCACAGCTCGTGGCCATAGGTGAGGGTAGGGGCGTAGATCGACAACATATATTTGAACATAATCTGAATAGAACTGTGATTTTTTTTTAAACTAAAATATTGAATAGTTAGCAAACCCCACTTTTACAATGTGTCTGTATGAGGTTTTTATTGGGGATTTCAGGCCATAATAAAGCATACCAGCTCTGTGTGTGTGTGTGTGTGTGTGTGTGTGTGTGTGTGTGTGTGTGTGTGTGTGTGTAGGTATGACTGAGATGTCTGTGTTGAGGCTGAGACAGAGTTGAAGTGGGGACGGATCGTGCCGGGGTCTCAGTGCGCCTTTATGCATGCATGATTGGTGTGTGAGTGAGTGCGCAGAGCGGGGCAGTAAATGGGTCAGATGCAGTGAGGGGGATGACCTTGGGAATTTGTCTTGTTTTTCTTCACGACTGTACTCTTTGTCTTGGGTTAGGGTTGGGGGTGTGGTGGGAGGTAAGACAACTCAGAAACAATAGATGCGCCAGAGCCTGACTGAACTGTTTCCACAAAGCTGGAAACGTGTCGACTGTGTAGAGCTGTGTGTTGTAGCATTGAGATTTCCTTTAACTTTGAGTTCAGTGAAGAAGAGACCATCGTTTCACAAACTGAAGATGGGCTTTCTCATGTTGCCAGCAGTCTTGTTGTGCTGAAGTAAATCTAAACCCGGTCTCGTTCTCCCTCTACCTGCTTTGACTTTAAATTACACCTAAATAAAACAAAATAAAGAAAACTATGAGTACATGATTTCGATTTAATTTTAAAACAGCCGTTTTGGCTTTTTTTTTATTTCACATTTGCATCTTCTCAAAAACTACTAAACATGAACAAAAATCCAGAGCCATCCATGTAAAATGTCTGAGTCATTAAGTTGATCTACGTTTTATTGTTACCATGTAATCATGTTTTGAATGATAATGTTTCAGTTTGGGACTAAAATATAACCGACTGGTTCATTTAGCAAAGCTTAATCATAGATTGCATATAAATGATGGGCAAAGACTTGGTGATGTCAGCCCATTTGTTTGTGAACTTTGTGTATTATCAACAAATGCGAGCATGCTTGAGTAACAAGGCACATCCATAGACTGAATGGATGCATTGTCTGATCTGCTAATTTGTGCTAACGTATAAATAATGCTAGAAGAGCAAAAAAATTAAATATTTGCACATATAACTCAAATTAGCAGCTTGCTAGCAACCAAAGCAATCAAAAAGAGGGTTGCTTTTTCATGCATCACTGTAAACCTCCAACCAGTTTCATGCTAGTAACTGCTAGCAACCTCCACACTGAAGTTACCAAAGTGTTACAGACCAGTCTCCACGTCTGTGTCTTTAAGGCCTAAATCTCCACATACCAACCAATGTCAAGTCAGCAAATATCAAAAGTAAATCTATTCACAATAGTGTTCGAGCAACACCATTTTTCAGTGTTTGTTAAAAATAGCAGGCGTTGAATCGGGCCAGCTGTGCTGCTTTAAGTGGACAAATACTTTGTTGTCTGTTGTCTGGTGAAACACTGCAATGCTTGCTATAAGGGGATATGTGGGTCGCCAGCTATTTTAATCCACAATGTTGCCAGGAATACCTGGGGGAATAGACAAGTGCTGCAGTGTGTGTGTGTGTGTGAGTACATGTGTACCCAATCCATATATACATGTGCATGTAGGGGGCCAAGGACAGAGGAGAGACAGGCAGTTTATGTCTGAGAAAAGGTGTGAAATTAGAGGAAAGTCTCTTCATTTCTTCATTTTTAAAATGTGTCAAATAAGTTTACAGATGTTTTACTGATGTGCGTACATAATGGGAGAGTGCCAGTGGTACGGTTTTGGAAAATTAGCTTATTTTCGCTGTTTTATGTCAATATAAGCTTTTCAGTTTGGGGCTGTTGGTCTGATTAATCATCAAACGCTGAAAGTTAAAAAATAAAAGCATACTTTTTCTTTGCTTTTTTGTATAGATCAGTTAATCAGTGAATATATTCATTAATCAATCGATCTTACTTTAAAAAACCGAGTCTCACCGGTGCAGACCAGTGTGGCTGTACTACAAGGAGTTACAGAGAAAACAGCTCGGAGCCAAAATTATGACCCAAGATGGATTTTCCAATTGATACATGACCTCTGTTTCCATCCAGATCAAAGGAAAATTAACTTTGATGCCAACTGAAGACATGATGTGTGTGAGTGCAAGTGGGGGAAAGAGGGAAGACATCTGAATTATTCAGGGATGAACTGCAGGACACAGGAAAGTGGAGAAACGGAGTGTTTCTCTTTTACCCCCAAGACTTTGTAATATAGAGAGGATTTTATCGGCCTGGTCTGTAAACCACACACACACACAGACATGTATGAGTCATGCGTACACCCGCCTGGCTTTTCCAGCAAGGCCAATGAGATCAGTGACTACCTCAAAATGCAAAAACCTCTGGAGGTAAAAAACAGAGACCCCAGCGAAGAAAAGAAAACGTGTGATGACAGTAGCAGCTTCCCTGGAGTCATAAATGCACACACACACTCACAATCTCATACATGTATCCTCCCTGATGGCTTTCTAGTGAAAAATCTTCCTCTACTATTAAACCTGTAGCAATAACGTTTATTGTTAAAGTAGCTGCCATGTAAAAGTACGGAGCCCCGCAGGGGACATGGGAGAAAAAAAAATTAAGACGGACTTTTGGGAGATCTCGCAAAAGTCCGTCACGTTTTAACGTTTCACGTTTTAGCTGATCTCGCAAAACTAACTCGGGATCTTGCAAAAGTTTTGCGAGATCTCGCAAACGTTTTAGCCGCATTCTTCGGACGCTGGCTCGAAGCCGACCGGGAGGTCGAGGCACGATGTGCCGGGAAAGCGGTGTTCCTCCCGGCTGTAGTAGGTCTCGACCTCCCGTTAGCTTCGAGCTAACGGGAAGAATGCGGCTAAAACTTTTGCGAGATCTCGCAAGTTTTGCAAAAGTTTTGTGAGATCCCGAGTTTGTTTTGCGAGCAAAAGTCCGTCTTAATTTTTTTTTCTCCCATGTCCCCTGCGGGGCTCCGTATAAAAGGGAGAAACATGAAATCAGTGCAGTGTGGATAGACCAAGTTCAGGTGTTTTTATTACCATTAAAGGCTCAGCAAAACAGTATTAATGCATATTTTTAATGCCTTAATCTCACCTGTGTTAAAAGGCAAACACCCATATGTAAATGCAAAAATAAAAAAAATCTTAACAGATGCTGAATGAACAAAAAAAACAATCTATCAGAGCTCCAGCACTCCCAGTTACATATAAAATGTATTTAATATACTTTGGCAATAAGAAAGGATGTATTTACATGGACACATCTGTAGCAGGGATGCAAGTACTGCAGCGTTAAGAAGGCTCTTCAGTCTCCCAGGATGAGGTTTAAAATATCTTTTTCTTGTGTGTTGAGATCCTGCTGGTATCAGTGCAGAAAAGAAGGCTTCTCGTTCACAGTACCTGAACACAGAGGAGTAACGGGGGAAACTAAAAGCTGAGCGAAGAACCCTAACAAACCCCTGTGGGCACCAGGGCTCCCTGAATCGTTTGGGAAAATAATGTGAGTCAAATCTCAAAGGAACTCACCACCTGTGCCCTCCACACCCATCATTAAAACGCTTAATATGGAGTTGGTGTTTATGACACTTAACATCGGTGCTTTGTTTTATTCGAAAACCATCCAAAAGCAGAAATATTCAAGTTACGGCCAACGAGCAGAAGGCTGATACTGAAAACAAGAGCTGAAAACAGTCATTCGCTACAACGGGTGCATTTAAAAAACGAAAGTAAAAACAGGAAAATGAAAAGTTTCCTCCGCCCGTCAGCGCAGTAAAAGCAGAATGGAAACACGCTGGATGTCTCGGCGTGGTAGGTGGTGGTCGCTCCGCTGCTGCAGCACTTTGGTGGTTTTGGTTAATTCATGCGCTCTGGGATGATTCTGATAAAAATCTGTTTGGAGCTTCTTGAAGTCGTAACCGTTTTATAAATGATTCAGTGTGATAAGATGTATTGTTTTTGAAGCTCGTGGTGCCTTTAATCTATCCAGTCTGTTTACCCCCCCGCTCACAGTTTGTGCTGTAATAAAGCAAAAACAACATCACGCTTTATGAAATTGTTTGACATCATGTTAGTGATTACATATTCAGGTTCAGACCAACTCAGCTGCTAATCCTGATTTCCTAAAGCACTCTCTTTGATATATTTACATTTAGCGCAGACAATGAAATGAAACAAGCGGAAAATAAAGGAAGGGATCAGCTGCTGTTGCGTCTTAATGGATTGACCCTTTCTGTGTGTGGGGGTGTGTGTGTGTGTGTGTGTATGAGGGTGTGTGTGTATGAGGGTGTGTGTGTGGTTTGATGGGATGGAGGAGGGATGATGTGGGGGATGAGGTCATAGTGTAGTGTGAGCATGCGTGACTCTTTGTGTGTGTGAAATAAAGGCGAGTGTGTGTATAAATGATGACTTCATTCGTTATGCATTTATTTATGATCAGTGTTAGGTGTGTGTGTGTGCCTAAGTGAGGGTGTGTGTGCGTTTACCACTTTGAAGGCTAAGAAAAAAAAGAACAAAGAGAATTTTCTAGTCTTATCGCAGCGATTTTGGAAGCTGAGGTCATAACTTACATCTTTATTTCATAAACAAAAAGTCACTTTATCACATTTTTATTTTTCTCTGCTCAAATCAGATACGGTTGCTCAGGACACTTCTCACAAAACCTCAAAACACAAGGAAGCTACTGCATGAGTCCTCGTCCAATAATATGATGCATCACCTATTTCTGTTGTTTGCTGTCACGATCACGCGTCACTTATGATGCTTATTGTGAATTTGACATCTACGTGCCTGAAAGAAAAACTTGAATAAAGACGTGAGAAGGCCCAAAACTGCAGCGTTGTGTGTCCAGATTTAGTGCCACGTGGCAAATGTTTATTGATTTTGATCAGCTGTTCACCGTTTACATTTCTATAAACTCATTTCAAGCTGAGATGAATCTGATAAATTGGGGATTTTGATATTTTCATGTTGTGAGTGATGCAAATCTAATTGGAACAATCTTTTTTTTTCAAAGATTTATTTATTGCTTTTCCAACAACATTTTAACCAACAGGAAGAGAGAGTTCAAATAAAATATAGGAGGAAATTAATAAAAAAATTGAGTGTATAATAGTAATGTATGTACATCGTATATGAACAGTGTTAGGGAAGCACATAGATATAGTTATACATACTCTCCCATGTAGATCATTCAGATATTATTACAGGGAAAAAAAAAAAAAATATATATATATATATACATATATATATATATATATATATATATATATAACAAAGCAAAACAAAACAACCCCCCCCAAAAAAACAAACAAACAAACAAACAAACAAACAAACAAACAAAACAAAACAAAACAAAAAAACAGGTATAACATAGTGAGACATTAGGTTTAAGTGCATTATTTCAGGGCTTCGGGCTGAAGTTTAGTCCAAGGGTGTCAAGTTAGTTAGAGAGGCATCCGAACTAGCGGTTGCAACGATAAGCTGTGTCCTCTTCAGTTCCAGTCCAAATTGGAACAATCTAGATGGTGGAACTCGTTTCTCAATTATTTTACATCCTGAAGGATCACTTTGAATGGACCATACATGTTTATATAATCCTTTCATTTTGTTTTTTCATGTTGCAGCGAGCCTCGTCTGTATCATTTCCTATTTGATTGACTTTATGCTCTTTTTGAATTTGTTGGCAGCAGTGCCACTATTAAAGTTGCTTTTTCCATCAACAGTTCAGCATGTGAAAGCTAAGTGGAAACTCTGTTTTCCTCTGTTATCGAGCGTGAAGCGGCAGCATGTGTTTGCCAGGTGACGTCTGAGTCAGAGCACAGATGTGAACCCAGATGTGCTTTGCTTTATGAAAAGGACAGAAAGACAGTTTTGGATGAAAGACTTTGTGCTTAGGCTTCCATAACTTTGATTCTCAGAGTTTGGCTCTTGTTTTTCGATCAGACTGCGCTGAAATCAGGGTAGCGACTTATGTCGAGATGGAGCGCTGTGTTACAAATACGCGCGCTCAGATTTTCCAGTCGGTTCGAGTGTTGACTTAAAGCTTCTCGCTCTCCTCCTCTTTCATCTGTAAACAGTTCAAACAGCATCATCGGCAGGTCAGCGGTGTTGTTGACTCGCTGCCGCTGATAGACATCAGCAATTCCTCTGCGCACTCCCCCTGTTAGCCTTGCTTTCATACGTGCAAGGAAATGTGTGTCTAAATAAACAGGGGAGCGGGTCTGTCTTCTCTACTTGTAGCAGTACTTCTAAACAGAACCCTCCTCCATTTTCCCAGAAGATTAATTATAAAGGTTATAAATGGTCAGTCAGTCCTTTGAGATGATTGGCTCTTGGTGTCCAGCTCGGCCAGTCGATTTGTGGCCACACAGAACAATTTTCTCTTACCCAGCTTGCCTGCAAATAGATGCTTCCCGGCAGATGACTTTCCGCTGTGATTCCTGTAGATTTGTTTGCAATGCAAACTACTGTTGGACTGCAGCTCCCACTGAGGTGAGAGCACAGCACTAACGCACACGTCAGCAACTGTGGGACAAGCACAAGTTTTACCCATGTAACCATAGCTACATGAGATTGATATGAATACTGCTGATCTGTTTGTAAGATGGTTTATATGTGTGTGTGTCTGAGGAATAAGCAGTCCTGTTGGGATCAAAGACTTGCTGTGAGGAGTTTAAAACGGTTCTTTTATAAGATGCAGACATGTTCAGTAGTGCAGGCATGAAGTAACAAACTTATATGTTCTAATTCAGACATTGCAGAGCTGTTGATGTGACCTGGCTGAGTGCATCCAACTAATTTTCCGTGTGTGTGTGTTTTCTTTTGTTCTGCTCCCTCTCCTCCCATCTCTCGTCACGTCTTTGTTTCACTGATGTTCACCCTGCCGGCTGCTATTCTTTGGCCTTCACATCGCTCTGAGCAATGAAGATTAGGTTGACACATGGGACACACACACACACACACGATCGAGGGTCTTATAACAAGTTGTTAACCCCCATTTATAAGTGTGGCCTGCAAATCAGCTCAGTGAAAGGGAGTGTAATCCCTGCCGGACGATTTAATGGTAATCTCCATATCCTGAATAGATTACGTACACACACACACGCACATGCACGTTTGCAACGAGATACCTCCTTTTCCTCCCGCACTTCTGTACTTTATTTACTCTTCCCCTTGCTCGTCTCTGTCTGTGTTTCGGGTTATTAAGAGTTTGGGATGTTTCTTTCTTCTTCCGGGCTGCTTGTCGTTGTGACGGCGTTCGTAGAGTTTCAAACGGCACTGATGTCTTTTTATAGCACTTTTGCCTTTTGTGTTTTGGTAACCAACAGTACGGAAATGACAAGAAGCGTGCAAAGTCTTTGCTGTCGGCAGTCATGCGGAGGGCATCGATGACTTTTATGTATTTGATTGATTCAGCTTTATTTTTAGAATTATTACCATCTGCAAACTGTGTTTACACGATCTCTCCGAACTCGGGATGACGCCAAAATTATAGTTTCCACTTTTACACAGGGGGCCATGAGTGGCCAAATCAATGCTCCAGATACACAACTGTGTCTTATGTGTCATCAACTGTGTGAACTCGTGAGTGTATGCAAACTCCTGTATAAACAGAACAGTGTTTATGCATTAGGAGACTTCCAACATCTCTGTGTATTTAGGCTGAAATCAGGTCAACAAAAGATGATCAAATGCAGCCTCTCATTGCGTTGCCACACTGGCTGGACTAACAAGGTTTGCTAGAATTACATGTCTGTAAGCACAGGGTCCTGAAATAGATAATTTTGTGATGTTTAGAAGTGCTTTTATGAATAATTCCTTATTTATGTCATGTGATGTAATATAAAGGCTGACAAACAGACACACAGTCTCACTACTACTTGTTAATATAATTGTTTAAATGGCTCCAGAAGCAAAACCCAAAATTCTTGCTGTTAGTTCATTCAGTTCAGTTTCCTCCATCTTTTTCAGTCGGATTTCTGCGCTCTGACCTTCACGCATGCGGTTCTGTCAGCAGTTAGGAGGCTGTTGTTGGCCCTGCTGATACACACATACACATACAGTATACACCCAGCAATCATTAAAGGAATGTATTCCTCAGACTGCAGGCTGTCAGCAATATACCAGGAATACATCAGGGGTAAAAGTCAGCATGTGTGCCTTAGTGTATATGTGTATGTAAGGACACGCAAATACACGTGCGCGCCCACACACACCCGCAGCACCACAATGCTGACATCATATATAAACACCATCATCATGAAGAACATCATTTAACAGCTTGTGGTGTCTGAGAGTGATGTGTGGGTGATAAAATCAGGCTTGTTGTTCCGAGTAGCAGCCATTTGAACGAAATGAGCATCAGCAACAATAACCTCGTTTAACTGAGTGAGAAATGGGTGATGAGCGACAGCTCGCCAGATAACTGCAGGGTGAGCTAATGAGCTCTCTGCCAGTGTGGCGTTTTTAAAAAGAAAGTTGGAGCTGCAGCTGCAAAAGAATGGATTTATAATTTTCTGTTTTATTTATGCATTAGTTTAGAGCTCGCTCACTGCGGGGTGGGGATACAGTCGCGTCGCTGGTTCGTGCGAGCGCAGGGCCACGTCTGCAAGTTCATGTTAATAAACTGAAGAATTAGCAGGAGAAAAATAATAATCAGGAACTGAAACTTGCTGTCTTGGAGCGGATGAATCTTTCTGAATGCTTTTGATTGCTTATCCAAATATAGACAGTGTTGGGGAGTAACGGAATACATGTACCGCCGTTACGTGTTTAAAATACAAAATATGAGTAACTGTATTCCGTTACAGTTACCGTTTAAAAAGGTGGTATTTAGAATACAGTTACTTTGTTGAAATAAATGGATTACACGGCGGTACTTCCCTGTTTCATATTGTGGCGGGTCAGGACTGTTTGGGTTTTGTTTGACAGCTACGTTCTGTTGTTCCAGGCGGCAGCGTTACGGTTGCCATGGTTACAGGGTGACGCTCTCTCTCTGCGTGTTTCCTGGGTGAGAGAGCGCCTGTTGTTGTTGTGCTAAGCTAATAGGCAGAATGCTACAGGTATAGCTCTAAAGAATGTAGCATCATGGGCAGTGTAGTCCGTGCTGCAGGGAGAATGGACTGCCATACACGTTATGTGTCTGTGAGCGAGGGAGGGAGAAAAAGGAAAAGTACGAGCTGTCATCGAGCAGAAACGGGAGCTGGAAGCATGTAAATATAATAATAACCACTGCAGCCAAGAAGAGAGCCTGACGAGCCCAGCTGTAAGTAAGCTATTAAGACTCGACTGTACACCGTGTTCGTGTTTTCCTCCGAAACAATAAGTTCTGTTGCAGCAGCCTTTCAACGCCTCTCTCTGTCTCTGCTAGCAAAGTTGACCCAGACAACAAAGTAAAGCTAGTTTTCGGCTACGAGCCGACACAGAACCCACCATATTAGCCAGAGGTCCCTTTACTACGGTTCGGAGACGCGGACCTTCAGTAACAGTAATAAATCACAGCAATAGTACATTCATGTAGTTGTAAACAGCATGATAATATATTAAGTAATCCAAAGTATTCAGAATACGTTACTCTCATTGAGTGACGTAACGAATACGTTACAGAATACATTTTGGGGCATGTATTCTGTAATCTGTAATGGAATACATTTTAAAAGTAACCTTCCCAACACTGAATATAGGTAACATGAGGGGTCTTTTTTATAATGTTAGCTGCCTGTCTTTGCAATCACTTTCACTTAATTTTGTGTCTTTTTAAAGTGTCAGAAGGTTCAATAAACACATCAGTTTAAATTTTTCTGGCAGTTATTTCATGGTTCAGGCTTTACAGGGTTAATCAGTGAATCAGTGCGGTTAATCATTAAAGATACAAAGATTAAAGTCGTCACTCTATGGTAACAGCACTTGAAGATACTCAGTTGTGGCTCATTTCCTTCTTTTTGAAGCTGTTCCTGCTGCTTGTGTAAAGTCACTTGTCCTTGGGAAAACAAGTGCTATAACCTCTCACCTCTCCAAATCCCGCAGCTTAGGGAACACTGTGGTATGGTCACGGATAGGTTTGCAGTCTTAGGCTTTGTTACATGTAACACTGGCCCTGCCCTTTGACAGCATCTGCAGGACTCAGGTGGCTCAGCCCGACGCTTTCGCTCCTTTTTCGTGACACCGACACGGCATAAAAAATGTCCGTGAACTCGGTCACGCAATGCAGATCGCCCTCCAGGACCCTCCTCAGTGGGACGGGAAAGTAAAGGGCACGCTCAGCACAGCTTGACTGACCTTAAACAGGCGTGTAGTTCACACACACACACACACATACTCAGTTATAGATGGGTTGTCATATTGTCACACACCGTAGAAAATGCGGCAGTAATATCAGCATTTTCCAAAGCAGGGCTCAAAGCAGTGCTACCTGCTGACAGCAGCTGATAATGGACTCAAACTCACCGCAATCTACAAAGCACAAGTATAAAAGTTTCACATATAATTTGCATACTTATCATGATTGGGCCAGCTGCCATTCACATATTGCAGTGTGTTTTTCACGCGCCTTAATAAACCTGCTGTAGATGGGTGGAGAAGATATAACGTGCGAGTGTGTGTGGGTTGTTTTTTTCCTCTTTTAGAGTCACGTGCATGCAGTCTCGTCCCGAGCTAGTTGGCAGGAATTCAGGCTCATACGTCAGCATTATCGCTCCACTCCAGAGGGTTCATTGGGTTCGTTGCAGCGTAGTTCAGAAAAGCTGGTGGATACACAAACGATCTTTGTGGCCTCATTTTTTCATTGATTGTGATTCAGATTTTCTTTTATTTGATGGATCTATAGTATTTGCTGTAATAATGAGGAGTTCTTTTGAAAAAATATATAATCATATGCATATATATGCAAAGGAGAGATTGTCTCTGATAAAGAGCGTTCATATATCATTCTGTACTGAAGCTTTTATGGGATTTCGAACCTCTTAGACGCCATTTATTAAGCCACATTTTATACACTTTGATGCAGGCATTGTGTACGTGTACGTGATTTATATTTACAGTGCACCAACTGTATGCACTGTATTACATGCAGTGTGACCTTTGAATAAAAGTTCAGTCAGTGGCGCTACAGTCAAGGGAAGATTGTGCAGTAATTCATATATGGAGGTATGTCTTTTCTCAGGTTTTAACACGTCATGAGGCGTGGAAATTACACATTCCTGTTCTTCTATGTGCATTTATGGAAAATCAGTGGTGGTTAAGTGGCATCGAGACTCTGGTACAGAGCAGAGGAGGCCACAATCGCAATAATTATGACACTGATTGAGTTGGAGCTGGGGTGGAGGCAGGCTGCAAAGCAGGGTGCAGGTTTGCAGATGCGCAGTGACTGCGGGCAGGCTAAAGCGACTTAAACAGTGGCGCTTATATGAGATTTGCCAATTAGCTGCATTGAAGGCTCTCAGTTGAGTCATCGGGCCACCTGTTGCCATGCTCAAATTTTAAGGCTGTACTGCACACATCACACATTAAAGCGTAATTGTACATAATTCAACATAATTGTTCATAATTTCTTCTAAAGTGCTGTGAATTTAAGAAAAAAATGACTGCGGGTCATTTTTCCTGTTGGTTGATAAAAACAAAAGGAAAAATGTTCTACCCGAATAGGCTTATTCAGTCACCATCACCGACATTACGCACGCACAAAATGCACTTGTGTGAAAATTAGTCCAGTATGTTTTTTTACACAGTTTCATAGATGTAATATTCATTTGAAACCAGATGACATCAGTGATTAAAAATGGCATAAATCCTTTTCTTTCTTTAATTATCATCAATTCAGCTTAAAAAAACAGGCAAACGTCACACAAAAAATGTCTCTTTTAATATTTCTCTCACCAGTATTCATCTGTGTAACATCTCCCAACTCGCTACCGTTAAATCCTTTCACAAACAGCGGCATAGCACCAATTGATTCGGACCAGGGAAGAGCCAGGGAGCAGATTTCCGACCTGGTCCCAGAGTGTCTCGGCCTTGACAGACAGGGGAGGGGACAAATGAGACAGTGTCAATATTGAAACAGGCTAATGGGCTAATGAATGTGGAGAGTTCTGCCTAATGTTCCCAACAGAGCTTCTAGCAAAACCATTAAAGCACTTTTATATGAGTAGACAGGCACAATGCACTAACTCGATTTATGGGGTACTTTCATGGTCAATTAGGATTGGAGAGAGAGGAGAAAGGCCTGATAGGGGAGGTTAGTGTGTGAGCGTGTGTGCATGCGTTCTTGTGTGCGATATGAGCTTATTAGCTTTAGACAGGGTTACGCCTGTTTTTGTCAATATTTTCCTGAGCTGCACTACTTGTGCCAGTGCGGTCATGCTGTTCACAAATGTGATCAGCAGATAGACTGAACAGCCGCACAATAAATTTCTGACAATCAAAGGTCATAATCCCTGTCATATAAAAGGTAGTCATGTGACGGGGCAGTTTTAAGGATTAATATCAGTAAAAATAGGCACCGGGGAATACTGCAGACCCCGGTATGTCGGACTGGATAATAAAGCCTGACATTATTTTTATGAAATCTGATCTCCCCGTGGAACCGTCTTATCACCTTCTTTATTACTTCTTGCACAGCTGGCTGCAGGTGTGACCAAATGTCCTTTAATCTTCAAATATGTCCGGATGATTCGGCCCTCGGGGGTCGTATATAAAATTTTAAAGATCTGACCTGGAGAGATGAGTTGGCCGATTAAATCTCAACGCCAGTAAAAACAAAAACGTGATTATGGATCTAAAAGAAAACGTGTTCTTTGCTTAAAAGTAACCCAGTGCAAGGAGAATAAGTAACAGAGCCTATAAAATGCACTTAACAGAAACCATAACAACTGGTTTATAAATTTTCTTAGGGCTTGCAGATGAAAACAGCAGTGAGGTCTTTCAGAGGAAGCTGCCTCAGCATAATGAAAAAAAAAGAAAACTAAAAATTGGGACAGTTGATTTGTGGTGAAAACCTGACCTAAATCTGACCAGACTAAACCTAAACAGCTGCTGTTGGCAGGTGCTAACATTATGCGGAGCAGCAAAATTAGTTGCCACCAGCTAGCCAGAGAAGTTTGGTTATCATGGACTAGAAGCAACAAAGTATAAATTTAGACAAATATGTCGTACTGTAGGACCTTATTCCTCTTAGACTGCCCAAGGCACAGTTCAGTCATTTACTACTATTCTCCTAAATTTTTGTATAAAAAGAAACAGAGAGTAGAGGAAGCTTGAAAAAAGAAAGTACTCAAATAAATGGTGGTGGTAGCTCAGTGACATGCTGACTGTGTGTGCCCTCAGGTGCTTACGGGACATTAGGTTAATGTAGTTGACTCACTGGAAGTACACTTTCTGGAGCAGGGCATTGCGGGGGTTACCTAAAACTGGTGATAGTGAGACAGCTCAACAGTTTGCGGCTGGTCATAAAAGCGAACTTGTCACAGCTCATGTCAAAACAAATCTGCCTGTAGCACAGGAGCTCTACAGTTGAAGAGATTTTGAAAGAACACATTACAGCATAGGGCAGTTCAATACTAAGAATGGGTGAGGTTTAATACTGCGATTGCTTCCATTAGACTAGGAAACAATAGTAGCTCGTGTTAATGCTCTACAGAATTCTGCAGGCAACGCCAAGGTGGCACTTGAGGTAAAGCTGGTACTAATTGGAAGGTTGGTGGTTCAATCATGGCTGCTCCAGTCTACATGCCAAGGTGATATTGGGCAAGTTGCTGAAGCCAAGGTTGGTCCTGATACATTTGTCAGAGTGTGACTCTTAGTTAGAAAGCACTGTCGTTTGGTGTTGTTTATTAGATCAAATGATTTAAGTCTGGGCAGCACGGTGGCACGGTGGTTAGCACTGTTGCCGCACAGCAAGAAGGTCCTGAGTTCATCAGGTCTTTCTGTGTGGAGTTTGCATGTTCTCCCCGTGTTTGCGTGGGTTCCCTCCGGGTACTCCGGCTTCCTCCCACCGTCCAAAGACATGCAGCTTGTGGGGATAGGTTAATTGGATAATCCAAATTGCCACTAGGTGTGAATGTGAGTGCGAATGGTTGTCTGTCTCTGTGTGTTGGCCCTGCGACAGACTGGCGACCTGTCCAGGGTGTACGCCGCTTCTCGCCCTATGACAGCTGGGATAGGCGCCCCCCACGACCCTGAAAAGGATAAGCGGAAGCGAATGGATGGATGGATGGATGGATGGATTTAAGTCTGAATGGACCGTACATACCTGATTGTCAATACCTGGGGTACCAAAGCCCAAAACAAGGGTCAACAAAAGAGTAAGATCTTTGTCAAGTTTTCGTGAGCGCAACCCACATACTCAACTCTGCTGCTCAACTCACACTCACACTCCTTACAGATGTGGCACCATTTAAGGGCTTTCCAAGAATAAGATTTATTGACAAGTAAACGACCAAACATATATTTCCTTACTTCTTGTGTTAAGTTTAGTTTCTGTGTACACAGTTGGAATCACAGATTTAGCATATGCAAAACCAAAATTACAAGATCTTAAAATTGATGATTGTATGCATTTTTTGTTAGTAGTAGTGCCAGCTTCCGTCCCTAAATGTAAATGTATCATAAACATCAGGCCTGACAAATTATGGGAATGGCCAGTTCATTAAACCTGAGTACATGGGCACACACCTTTCGGTATTCTGAGTTATGCACATGCTGCTCTCTGTTTCACGCGCACACAAAGAAACTCTCAAACTATGCATCGTCTCTCTGTTGTGTTACTGTAGTTTTCCTCAGAGAGTTGTTGCAGCAGGCAGAGTCAGCGGAGGATATTTTTAGTTTGCTGAAAAAGAATCGAGTTGTACAGTTTCCCCCCCGCCACCCTCTCTCGCCTTCACACAATACATTCACAGAAAAAACGTTTGAATGAAACGGTTCATCGGTTTTAACAGCAGCTTAATGGGAAGCCCTAATGACTCAATGAACCCTGCAGGGTGAATCACAACATAGACCTCGGCAGGGGGTTATCGCTGTTCATGTGCTCATTTCAATTTAAAAGTTCATCAAATACAAGACAAACAACTGCCCGTATTATTAACGTAAATAATATTATATCGCAAGTTGCAGTCACATGCAACTCTGGATGTTAACAAGATGTCCTGTCTTGTAGCAAACACCAATTAATTGTAGAATATGGACAGAAAAACATGGCGCTGTTGTTAGCTTTTCAGAAAGACTGATGAAATACTTTTTTAGGCTAACAGCAAACATGCTAATGATGAAGCTTTACTGCACAGCCAGCATTGAACACATTACCATTGATTTAGGGTCATGTGTATATCCAGTATGATTAATTATTGTCCAATATTCATTGCCCTTAAGGTCTGTATATCTTCATTTTCTTAATTACCAGTTGCCGGACCTTCCTTCAATTAGCTATCCAGGGTCATCCGTCATTTCATGCTAGGCAGTTAGCATACAGTTAGCATGTACAGTTAGCATGTACAGTAAGCTGCTGCGTGATTACCTTTCAGTTAACTTCAGAGATTTCCTTGTGTGGGCTCATAGGTTTTGCCCATGATGTTGCTGCTTCAGGCCATGCTGCTTTTGTATCAAATCTCAGCAGCTGCAAGCTAATTTTTCTAGAATAATTTGTCGAGTTCAGAAAACATTTTAAGGCCATGATGAGAAAAGTAGCTAACTCTTTCACTGACAAAGCTAATTTTCTCAGTTGCTGTTAATTTGCAATGTAAATTTACACCAATTTACATTGATGCAAATTGGTGTAAGAAGTGGGGTAAAAGTCAGCAGCTTAAATGTAAATGAATACATTTGTGATGTAAAAACCATATAGTATTTAATCTAACCTTAAACATTATGTTCTTTATATTCACATCATTTTTTGTTCTCCACTGGGAGCTGCGTGAAGCTTCTATCAAAGCACTTTGCATAAGTGACTCTTTAGCTATCACATTTACTCTTTTTAAAGTTCTGGAGTCAATGGCTTTCCTAAAGTCAAGTGTTGCACAATCACTTTCAGGGTGTGGCTCTCAAACTGTAGTGTTAATCAAAGAGAACGAAGGCCCTCAGAGAGAAAAACCACTCAGTGCTTCAAGTATCTCAGTTACTGTTTGGCTAATAAAAAGGGTATTTACATGAGAAAAAACATGGGTAAGCTTTATGCAGTGCTTTATTCTCAAATTAAATAGGAGCGGGCTTTAATGATCCCTGTGGGGGAAATCGAGTCACTGTAGCAGAATACTGGAATGAGATGCAGCAAAGACAATAGGATATAAATAAGAATGTCGTTAATGGGGGATTCAGACATAAATATCTTTCAGTACACGTGCATAAAAGAGAAAATACTTGTTTAGGGGTTGTTTGAGTTTTTTGTTTTTAAACTTCAGATGCAAAAACGCTGAAAGAAACGCTGAACCCACGCCACTTAAAGGCTACACGGCTGTCTCAGTGTGCGTTTGTCTGTGTGTATATGCATGCATGTGTGCGAATGTAACGTGTGGACAGCTACCCCATAATTTTTCCAGCCTGGACAAATGCCTCATGGTGGAGGACAGGCCGCCCGGCATGAGTAATGACCTGCAGACACAGAGAGAGAGAGAGAGCAGCTTCATTAACAGAAAGCACAACAGACAGAGGAACAGATGATTCTGCCACAGATTTCAATCCCTCCATCTTAGCCAATTAATGAAATAGCTAGAACACACACACGCACGCACACACACACACACACACACACACTGTCATATACAGACTGAGGGAGACAAAGGGAGACAAAGGCCATAAGCCTGGTTAAGCGTTATTAAATTATTCCTCAAATTAAAAGGCTGTACCTGCCCTGTCCTTTTAGAGCTCCCTCTCTCCCTTTTCCCTCTCTCTTTCTGTGTGTGTGTGTGTGAGATTAAGCTGTTAATTAATTTTATGTCCTTGTATTTAATTACCACGGGCAGTGAAAATGGCGCGTGTGTGAGTGTGTGTGTGTTTATTTGAAAGACAACGAGCCGACGAGTGTGTTCTGGTGAGCGTCTGTTATGACAGTTTGGAGTGCAAAAATCCCACACATGCATACACGCACACACACTATATTCTGAGGGATTTTTTTAACTGTTTAACTTGTGCGTCCACGGCATCATTTTAAGTTACGTCACAACTCAGGTGATACTGGTTACTGTTGTGAGTTAAACTGAAGGATAATGTGTTGTTTTTTTTTCCTCTCTTGTAAATAAGTGGAGCAATTGTGTAGCAGTGATATCGATGTTGGGATATATTTGTTACTCTTAGTGTCTTGATGTCGAGCAGTTTGCAGATCTAGACTTAATAACTCAGAGATAACAGCGAGCAGACCACAGCCTAAAGTTACAGTCTTTAAATTGGAGTTGGGTTTTGTTTTTTTTGACACCTTCACTGCAGTAAAGCCCATAAATGTCTATAATTTTTATTTAAGTCCTATACAAAAATCCATAAGAGGCTTTTGCCTGTTTTGTTTTTTATTTATTTGTGACTCTGCAGCCAGAGTGCATGTGGAAAAACTCAAAAAAAAAAAGCAATCATACTTAATAATTATCAGTTAAAGTTGAAGGCAGGATTTGCTTTAATGCTTGTAAGTTAAAAAAAAAGAAGTAGAAGAAGAATAATGAGATTCTTCAAATGTTAAGAAATAGGCAGAGGGAGACATAAAGCGGGGGCGAGAACGAGAAACCGGAGAGACTAAAGAGAAGTGGAAGACAAGTGGAGCAGGTGACCTTTGCTTTGTGAATGAGAAAGGAAGGAGTGAAATGTGCGCGATGAAGAGAGAGCGAGGGAGAGAGAAAGATGGAGTTTATAGAGGTGAGAGGGAGGAGAGGGAGGTGAGGGAGGAGGGACGGGCTGCTCAAAGGCATGAAAAGATGGAGAGAATAGAGGGAAGATGGAATTAGAGGGAGAGAGAGCAGTTACACAGCAGGAGAGTCTGAGTGCTCTCCTCCATCAGAGACCGTTGATTAAAATTTCATTGGCTGAGGCTGGAGGTCAGAGGTGATGCGGCGTGTGTGTGTGTGCGTGTGTGCATCTGTGTGTGAGCGCTAAAAGCTTCGAGCCTCCCGCCTTCATGCACTCGCTCACTCTCGCTCTCATTGGCTAATTACATTTCTTTGTCTCGTTCTTTGGAGCTCACTGCTTTTTAATTTCCTCTCAGCTGTTCGAGTCATCTCTTTCGATCTGTCTTATGTTAGATTAAACGTGGCCGTTTGCGTTACTTGTTTTTCGCCACTAGTGACTATATATCTGCACAAACAACAACAGTTTAAATGCTATAATTTAAACTCTGGCAATATAGAAATGATTTTTTTTAAAGCATATTTGAAATTCTGCTCTAGTGTTGCAAATTTACAACTAAAAGATTAAAACCAAAACAGACAATATACATTCGTAGCAATCCCTGACTGACTGAGTTTTTCTACCTTAACCTTCGCCCAGACTTTGATCCGAGCGATTTTCACTCGTGTCGCCTTGTTCTTCCGTCGGGTCTCGTCTCTATTAACCTCTTTTGTTGAAGCCTCCTCCTGCTTTTCAAATCAGACCCCACAGGACTCTCTGTTTATCGTGCTGCGTTTTCAATCAAGGCGGAGTGAGAGGATAGCTGAATGCACTAACACCACACACAGGTGTTCGCACAAACACAGTCGGCTCTGTCACTGTAGCAGTAGTCAGTGGTGTCTTTTTTTTTCTTTGCTCATTAGTGTGTGTGTGTGTGTGTGTGTGTGTGTGTGTGTGTGTGTGTGTGTGTGTGTGTGGTAGGATGAACCTGAACCCTCTTTTGGACTTACTGCCAGTAATCAGTGGTGTTTGTGGATTTAATGGTGTCTTAAGATGTGAGAGCTGTGTGGGAGGAGCCTCGATCCTTTTTATACACAGTTCCTAGGCAACTACGCTGCATTAGTATTACAAATTGTGAGATTGGTTATTAATTGATTTATGTGTTATGATTCTAATAAATATATGCAATAAATAAATAAGTTATATATATAAAGATTCAAGTTGTGCTACCAGAATGAAAGTCTATCCTTCAGCTTAACCTTTACCAGTAAAGGTAAAAGCTTTCTGCTGCTTTAGTTAAGTAAACGTGTATGAAATCCCACCCACTGGTATTAAAATAAAGAAATGACTTCAGGTTTTTGTAAGACTTCTTAAAAGTCAGATGGCTTTTTTTACGTCAGAGCGGCGACCTGATCAATGAGGTTTCACTGCTATTGGAAACAGTTGCAGTGTTGTTATTGGAAGCAGAGGCGTGTGGGAATGGTCACCATCCAGCAGTTTTGGCTCATTACTGCAGCTGGCCAGTGCAGTGCAGGCATGAGGAAACTGGTGTCTCCAAAATGGCAGCTGTCTGTGTGCGTGCTGAGGTGCAGACTGCATTATTTATGCTGCCGTGTTACACTTCGTAGCGCAATGGTTTGCAATGGTTTTGACCACCTCTGCTCACAAAGATTCAGTCTGTTGTGCTACCCTGACCTCAGCTACATCTGTGACACTGACTGTGAGCCAGGCCTTATCTCCCAGCATCAGTGTTGGACCTCGCTAATGCTCTTGTAACTGAACGGGATCAAATTTGCAGAGCCAGGCTCAGAAATCATGTGGCAGGAGTGAACCTAGAAAAGCTTTGGCTGTTACAGCAGCGCGTGAATATGCATGGCATTGAAATTACATCTATGGCCACTTATGTGGGATGTACAGGTGTCCACGTATTTGATTTATTGATTTGGAGACTTGTATTAGCTGCATGATTAGCATAAAAATGACCAAAACCAGTCACGGCAGATGGCTAACCTCTGGGCCTGATTCTGCCTGAGGTTTCATCCTGTTAAAGGGGAGTTTTTCGTTCCCATTGTCACCAAGAGCTTCGCCGTAGGATCTTTACAACCTAAAGGACCTTGAGCTGACTGTTGTTGTGATTTGGCGCTACATAAATAAAATAAAATAGCTGTTTTAGGTGTTTTAGATTGACGATTTACTAAATTAAAAGAAATGATTCTGGAAGGTTGTTGGATGATCTTTTTTTTTGGCCACATCACCACCATCGCCTAGTTATAAACCGTAACTCCGTGCAGAAACAGCCGAACAAGCGTCACATCGCACAAGCTCGGCTTCAGCCTCCAACGAAACGTCAAGCACGCATCTACTCCGCCGACGCTGAAGCTTTGATATTGCGCACGAGCCCTCTCGAGCACGAGGCGTCTCATATTCACACACATCAGTTAAAAGTCATTATGCTCCTCTCACTCTCACAAACATGCACATCCTCTGTGTACACAGTCACATCAGCAAATTAACTGAATAAAGAGCCTCTTTTTGCCTTTTCTTTTGAGTGGCTAATTAGCCATCAGAGCCCGCTGCGTGGAGAGACCGAGATCCATCAAGAGGTAGCGCTTCAAAGAGCAGTTTATGGGAGCCAAAGCACTTTAATTAGGACCTCTTTGTATGAGAAAGTAAAGAGAAAAACATAAATTGAAGCCAAAAGCTGTATAATGTGGAGGGGAATAAACATATTGGAATACACGCGCAGATAAAGAGAGACAGGAACCAACTGAAAGGATCAGACCGGAGAAAGTGTTTTACGGCAACATGAGAGGAAACTGATTCCACAATCCGGAGCGGCAGTAACAGTCTGTGGGGAGGTTTGCACGAGAGTAGCTGTCGCACCACTATATTTATGGTGACTAATGTGAGGAAGCGCAGAAAACACTGGGCTTTACTGAGACTGAGGCGAGAACAATCATGCAAACCCTGGCTTCTTTTGAACCAGAAGCATTAAAAAAAGAAAACACATCACTCAGGTGTTGCTTTGCATTCACGTACCTGAAGCAGACATTTGGAGTGGATATACTGGCTATACTCAACATGTTTTATATCATTGTGTTTAACTGGGGATTTGTGTGTAAGGATGTAAGAGCTACAAGCAAATAAAAGATCCACGTTTCACTGGTGAATCCATCAGGTGTGGACACCTAATATGGCTACTCAGCTTATCACGAGCAGTAATGCCTCTTTGACAAAAAGGCTGTTTTTTGTTGTTGTTTTTTACATTTTTTTACCTAACCTCCACATTTGCGTCATGTGATTCGCAGCATGTTTATCCCCCGCTGACTGAGCTGCTGCTCTGCATTCTGTCTGTCATTAGACAGATGTCTTTACCCTCACAATGGGACCAAAAAATAAATAAAAAAATACAAGTTTTTTTTAAGAGTTCGGTTGTTATTGCTGTAAGTCTGAGCTTTAAGGAGACTGCTGTCAAACCCTTTGTGTTTTTAGTGCCCCTGATTTGCTTGTTCATTCTCTTAAGAGCTTTTAACTGAGATTCCTTGTATAGCATGTGCGTGCGTGTGTGTGTGTGTGTGTCGCCTGCTGACATCCGTGATAATAATGGTCACATCATGTCCTCTTTGCTCTCTACTGCTAAATAAAATAAACTAAAATAAACCGGACAGATTTGAGAATTTGCAAAACGATGCTTCATTTGACTCGACTAATAGACAATGTTGGGAAGGTTACTTTTAAAATGTATTCCATTACAGATTACAGAATACATGCCCCAAAATGTATTCTGTAACGTATTCTGTTACGTTACTCAATGAGAGTAACGTATTCTGAATACTTTGGATTACTTAATATATTATCATGCTGTTTACAACTACATGAATGTACTATTGCTGTGATTTATTACTGTTACTGAAGGTCCGCGGCTCCGAACCGTAGTAAAGGGACCTCTGGCTAATACGGTGGGTTCTGTGTCGGCTCGTAGCTGAAAACTAGCTTTACTTTGTTGTCTGGGTCAACTTTGCTAGCAGAGACAGAGAGAGGCGTTGAAAGGCTGCTCCAACAGAACTTATTGTTTCAGAGGAAAACACGAACACGGTGTACAGTCGAGTCTTAATAGCTTACTTACAACTGGGCTCGTCAGGCTCTCTTCTTGGCTGCAGTGGTTATTATTATATTTACATGCTTCCAGCTCCCGTTTCTGCCCGATGACAGCTCGTACTTTTCCTTTTTCTCCCTCCCTCGCTCACAGACACATAACGTGTATGGCAGTCCATTCTCCCTGCAGCACGGACTACACTGCCCATGATGCTACATTCTTCAGAGCTATACCTGTAGCATTCTGCCTATTAGCTTAGCACAACAACAACAACAGGCGCTCTCTCACCCAGGAAACACAGAGAGAGAGAGCGTCACCCTGTAACCATGGCAACCGTAACGCTGCCACCTGGAACAACAGAACGTAGCTGTCAAACAAAACCCAAACAGTCCTGACCCGCGACAATATGAAACAGGGAAGTACCGCCGTGTAATCCATTTATTTTAACAAAGTAACTGTATTCTAAATACCACCTTTTTAAACAGTAACTGTAACGGAATACAGTTACTCATATTTTGTATTTTAAATACGTAACGGCGGTACATGTATTCCGTTACTCCCCAACACTGTTAATAGATGATAGAGTGTGTAAAAGACCGTGCGGTCGTGTCGCCCACCAACTAGTTAATGACTGGTTGGTACATGTTGTGTATCTTAATCAGTTTCAGTGCTTTGTGAAATCTAAAGCCTCATAGGGCAAAGAGCCTTTCGTATTTGTCGTGGCGTTCAGTCAGCCATTGACCACATGCGAGGCAGATCGTTGTTGGAAGTATCACTTTACAGAATAACATAAATGGCTGCATCTCGCCATTGTCCTAATGGAAATGTTGGTAATAGTCAGATAGCCGTGCGCATGTAAACACAGACGGAGCATCTCCTGCTGAATCCACTTTAGTCTGTTTGTTGAGCTGCGTCCTCGATGATCCTTTGTCTGTCAAAAGCTCTTAGCGCTTCCATCCAAAGCCCTCTGCTTTCTGCATTCATTATTAATGGACCTCAGCAGGCTGAGGACACACACAGAGGCAGGACCTGCATATTAGTGCTAGCTTTTTTAGAAGAGATGTTAAATCAGGCACTCAGATACAAAGGGAAAATAGAGGATTCAAGGGGGACAAAGATTGAATTTTTATTTTTTTTCCTGATTGTTTTTGCTTCATTCGATCACACGGAGCACATCCACTCGCTGATCTCACTCCAATGCGCTGCAGTTGATTTTACAGATAAATAAATTGTAGAATCTCGGAACGGCTTTCAAATAAATTGGTCCGTGCTCACGGCAGCGGCGCCCCCCATATTTGCCCCTAACCTCGTTTGACTTGACTACTTTGAATCTTTCTTCATTTACTTCAATGAAGGAACACTAAAAAAAAGCAAAATGAACAGCGCGTCCAGCAGAGCTGCTGCTTCTGGAAGTATTTCCTCCAAATTCACAGAAACACCTGACAATCCTGAATCATGCAACAATGTTTGTAAATTATTGAGGCTCCTTCGCTAATGATAAGAAGCCGATCTGTAGCTCTGCTGTCGCATTAGCACATTTACAGTGACTTTTATTACCGGTCGTACTCGTTTGCAAAGCCCTTGCTGCTTGCAGCTGTACTTAAGTAAAGCAACTTGACGTGTATTGTGCATCTTAATGGAATAACTGCACGCAAGTCAAAATACCTTTGTTTCCCATTCATCTGCTCATTTTTTCTGGATGTTAACTGCTGATCAGGAACTCCATCCTACAGTGAGTTTTTTGGTTTTGTCCTGCAAAGGTTTGCTTGTTTTTAACCTTAAACGAGATTTTCTTCTGCTCCGTGTTGCATTGTTTGCACTGATGATTCAACAAGGAGAGCTTCGTTGTAAAATCCACGCTGTGCTTGTGTGTGTGTGTGTGTGTGTGTGTGTGTTTGTATGTGTTATTCGATGTGACCTTTCTCCATATGGTGTGGGACTAAGCGGGGAAACAGGAGGTGAGCCCTGCACATGCTATCAGTCTGAGCTGTTAGCCAGCATCCACAGTCACACACACACACACACACACACACACACACACACACACACTAATATGCTGCAGGCCCAACATGTCATTGTTACCTGATATTCATGGTGTGTAGGAGAGACAGATGAAGGAGAAGGTCATGTGTGTGATGTCAGAGGCGGCGCGTTCGATGCTGGCCGTGGGTTTGATTGCCGCTCGCTCTTCTTGCACAGCCTCGGGCTCCCTCTACCCTCTGTCCTCCCCACCCACCTCCCACTATCGTCAGCATCGGTCCAGCCCCCACCAGGAGACAAGCAGACCTTTCTATTTTTGATTTCTAGTCCGAGATAAAACAATAGTACAGCATGCTCTCAGAAATCACTGACAGAGGCTGTATTTACAGTATCAAAGCAAGCTAATATTAATGGCTCGGCGGCTGTGTTCCAGGATGATGAATTATGTATGTAACACATACAGCACAGCAGCCAAACTTTATTCTGCTGAGACCCGGAGACGATAACAGTGTTTTAGTGAAAATCTTGCGAAACTTTTCTTTTTATCTCTAGTAATACTTTGCATGTACTCTGCAAGCTTTAAGAGCCTAATCCCTCAGGATGAAGGCATAATCTCCAATAATATTAACAAACACACAAACAAAGAAGCCCATAAATTCAGAGCTCCTCATTTAGATGACCTTTACAACTCGATATCGTCTTAAGCCCGTTGAGTTATAAAATATTGTTATTAAAATCAACTCAGACAGACTCGATTTTTTAATAAAGAAGCAAAAGCACAGAAAAAAAGGTTAAAAAGTCATGAAAATATGAAAATATTCTCTCTCCATTCAGTTTTTATCAAACATTGTCACATTTGTCGAATCCATGTGGAGATGGAGGAAAAAGGTTTTTTTAAGCATTTCCAAACTCATTTCATGCTGTTGAAAATAAGTAATTGTTTCTTCCAGTCGCTCATGCCAGGATTAGGATTAAACCAGGATTGCACCAAGTTCTCCAGCACCTGCCAGGTTCTGTTGTAAAACTTAAAATCTCAGCAACTAAATTCAATCAGAATCCAATCAGAACAACAAAATACAAGAATGGTAAATTAAGTTTAAATTACCACATTTATTGGTTTGGTCTTTATTTAGAAATTAAAAAATTAAATGCTTTCTCAAAGATCCAAAGCCAAAGTAATCATTTCTTTCTGTCTGTTTTAAAATTTACTGTTTCTTTTAGAACTGAAGGAGGAAAAAAAATCTCTCAAATGACATCCTGTACTTGTGTACAACTTAGCTTAGAGAATAACTTCACAAGGCAACTATTTAAACAACAACTATTCAATTCAATTCAATTTTATTTATATAGCGCCAAATCACAACAAAAGTCGCCTCAAGGCGCTTCATAGATACAGAGAAAAACCCAACAATCATATGACCCCCTATGAGCAAGCACTTTGGCGACAGTGGGAAGGAAAAACTCCCTTTTAACAGGAAGAAACCTCCAGCAGAACCAGGCTCAGGGAGGGGCGGGGCCATCTGCTGCGACCGGTTGGGGTGAGAGAAGGAAGACAGGATAAAGACATGCTGTGGAAGAGAGACGAAATCTCAAATAACCTCTTCCATTAAGTTTCAAATCATTGAAGGTGACTAATGTGTCATTTCATTATTTTTTTTCTTGTAGAGCTTCCTATCGTTGTAATCATTATTCCAATATCCAGGCATGAGGCTCTTTTATCTCACCATAAAACAGTTGGCAGCCTGAGTTTCGATTTGCTTCCTGATCCATTAGCGGTACCTAATCTTTAAACGGAGATATAACAGACCCAGTGCAACACAACAGGCCCTGCTCTGAATGAGTTGAACACAAATGCTAACAAAACAAAGCAACTGTCTGGACAAAAGGCTAACAAGAAGGTTTTTTCCTCGCAGCACTGGTAGCTTTTGTTGCAAGATGTCAGTACAAACATGCTTATCAGTTTCAAGTTTCTTTATGGAAGCCCCCCCCCCAACCCCACCCCCTAAGAAATATCTTTGATTTTTATTCAGATGCAAATGTGCATCCTTAGGGGGGGAAAGGGCATTCTTTTAAACAGAAGGGAAAAAAGGGAAAAGAAAGACGGAGAGGAAGTTCAGCTTATCACCACTCAACAGATGTTGTGACTAAATGTGTTGGTTTGTCTCATCACTCAGGCTGAGCGAAGTAAAGCTCCAGAGCCGGCCCGTCTGAATGGACGGAGTCAACCAGCTGCAGCTAAAACACACACACACACACACATTTATCTAGTAGCTGTAATTTGCTTCAATGACAGAGGTGGAAGGAGCCAGAGGATCAGGATGAGAACTTTGAGGCTGCCAAAGGCCGTTGGCCAAACGCAGGAAATTCATTTTCCAAGAGGAGACATTAAATGCATCATGCAGCAGGACAGACAGTGCCACAGCCAGGTAGCTTTCAGGAAGTGCTGAGTGGACAGAGTGGGGGACTTTTGACATAAAGAAAAAAGATCAGAACATTGTTTAGTCCCTGTGAGAGCGAACAGCAACACAGACATTGAAAACACATTTCTGTTTACTACATGGTTTGAAGCCAGGTTTTCCAACTGTATTTTCTATGAAACACATTCTGATGAGATACAAAACTAGCTGCATTTATCACAGTCTGGTCTTCTACATATACCAGTGTCCGGGCATCCAGTGTTTACTGTTTCCGAGATAAGCATCCCATTTTGTGGATGGTGTTCGTAAACTTTTCACCGTTATGAGGAAAATCATTCCAATAGAAGTTAAAGAATAGAGACAAAGATGGAAATGGTAAATAGCCTGTATTTGTATAACGCTTTTCTAGTCCCTAAGGACCCCAAAGCGCTTTACACAACCAGTCATCCACACACTGGTGATGGCAGCTACATTGTAGCCACAGCCACCCTGGGGCGCACTGACAGAGGCGAGGCTGCCGGACACTGGTGCCACCGGGCCCTCTGACCACCACCAGTAGGCAACGGGTGAAGTGTCTTGCCCAAGGACACAACGACCGAGACTGTCCAAGCCGGGGCTCGAACCGGCAACCTTCCAATTACAAGGCGAACTCCCAACTCTTGAGCCACGATCGCCCCAGACTAAAGACTAAAGACAAGACTAAAAGAAAAGCAAACTCATGACATGGAAATGCAAACCCCTCACGTCAAAGGTCTTTGTAGAGAGTAAAAGTCCTCAGAGCCTCGAAAATTATGCACATTAATTTAATTTAGTTAATTTACTGCTTGTTACTGCAGTGTGATTGAGTCTGACCTGAAGAGAAGCTACAATTTAGTCCAAATTAGCTTCTGTTGTTTAAAGTTGTGTATTGAAAGATGTGTCACCAATATGAAAAAGTAAAATACAGAGAGAAAAAACATTTGCTCGTGAAAACAGGATCAGATTTGACTTTTTCAGGATTACATTTCCAAATCAAAAGTGCCTTATTATTGTAAACATGAAAGAAAGTGATAAGACATCATAAAAATGTAGCTGCTGCTTTGAACTCCTGTGGTCTAACATCTGGTTTGTATCCGTTTCTGTATTCAGTAATATGTACTTCTCAGTGTTTCTCCTCTTTTTCCTCTTTAATGAAGGCTGTTTTTAGCTAACCCCCATATTAGCAGGCGTGTGAGCTTTACTTGTATCTCTTTAGATCATGCACCTCTTTAGGTGGTACACATGTCTGTTTTTTCACGCCTGAACATGCAGGCGGGATTTCGGCAGTAACCTGTGTTGCGGGTCCGAACGTTCAAAGCAACAACAAGATCAATCGAACGGCTTCTCTGAGACCTGAAAAGTGCAGTAGGTAGTTTTTTAGCAGAGACAAAACAAGAATCACAGAAAGCATAAAAGTTTTCAAAGGAGAAGTGCAGCCTCGCAGTAGTAAAAGTAGGTTAGTGACTGGAAGGTTTTTGGCTCAGATCCCTTGAGGTAATGTGGCAGGTGCCCTTGACCGAGGCACTGAAGGCTGGCAGACCAACTGTGGTGATGCTGCCAACAGTGAACAGTGGTTTTAAAAAAAGTGCAGATGTCTCTGTTGTTGCTTGATAAATAAAGAATTTTAGGATCACTCGCTTATTTTTCCTTATTTTTTCCCCTCCTTGTCTCCGTTACTTCCTCTGTGTCATTCTTGGACTTGTCCTCTTGTCATCTGACTTCCCTTCTTTTCCCTGTCTTGCGATATAACGTCCATGGTTGGTTGATTTGGGTGAGCGGGGGTGGGAACAGGAAAGGCTTCCACAGTTCAGGGCTCCAGAGAGCTCGGTCGGGCAGCAGCAATCAATCACAGGCTAAATCCCTCCTCTCTCAGGACGGCGGCGTGCCAGGTAACATGGTCAACAGCTGCAGAGAAATATTAAGCCTACAGCAGGTACCTGAACTTAAACACACTGGTAAACAAGGTCTCTGAAAGGTCTGCAGTTTGGAGAAACGTACTGAGTATAGCGATGTGCAAAAAAACAAACAAAAAAATCTCGCCAGGCAGTGCGTTTGGCTGTTTGTTCAAATATTTGACGCCAAACTTTTTCATGCATGAAAACAATAACTGTCCTTACTTTATGTCAGCGGTAAAAGTACCAGGATAGGCAAAAATCTCAAGGTGGTCATTTGTGGACATGAGAAAATTTACTTTTTTAAACTCTTTATCACACAAGTGTCGTAGAAGTCAGCAGGACTATTTATGATTCTTCATCTTTAGGAAAGCATTTGAATTTCCCAGAGTGATTGAGGGGTCACAGTCATGTGAAGCGCACCTCGGAGGGGCTGATTTTACTGTCTGCTTGTCCCTGTGTTGCTTTGGTACACCGTGAACCTCCGTAAAGCTCCTCTCTTCTTTCCAAAACCCTTTGCGTTTTAGCACTAACGGTAACAGTTACAGTCGTTTAAAGTGCGTTTGTAAAATAGGAAGCTTGTGTTATAATCCTGGATAACTGTTCTTTTTAAAGGTATACAAATATTGACCCTCGGTTTGTGCTTCTCTTGCAGACGTGTCTAGAGTTGGAGCGGTATCTACAGACCGAGCCCAAGCGACTCTCGGAGCTCTTTGACGATGAGCTGGACTGCCTCTTAACGCCGGCGTTTATGCAGGGGGGTGACAGTGATGAAGACCTGATGGACCCCCTCCTTCCTAGCCTCCCTGACCAGCCCAGTCCACCTTCGCTACTTGTGACCCTCCCCAAGGTGCAGGCCAAAATCCTACACGTTCCCAATCCCAACAAGAACCAGACAGCAGCTGGGCCTGAAACCCTCACAGGCAAGGAGCAAGTCCTCGGAGGAGTCAGTGCAGCTCAGCTTAGCGCCGCTGTCACTTCCCTAACACCGCCATCATCACCGGAGCTTGGCCGACACCTTATTAAGCCCACACAGACGCTCACTGCAACAGCAGACGGCACATTAACGCTCAAACTGGTGGCAAAGAAGGTGGGATTAGGGGCGGCTAAGCTGGTAGCGGCGCGAGCGTTACCATCCCCACCAGGCCGAGGAGGAGCCCTCAGTGACAGCGAGCAGGGAGGGGTGGGAGGTCTGGCAGGAGACGTACCAGAGAACAAGAAGAGAGTCCACCGGTGCCAGTTTAATGGCTGCAGGAAGGTTTACACCAAGAGCTCCCACCTGAAGGCACATCAGAGGACCCACACAGGTAAAACCTTAATTGCATTCCCAGGAATGCCACTAGTGTTTCTGATGAACTTAAAGTTTTCCACGTGGCGTCTTTTCCTGCAGTTTGAAAGCATGCAAGAACTTGTAAAACACGACACTGAAAACATTTTGATCAGTGCACAGAGTGGGCTCAAAGCTGTCACTGTGAAATGCTCCCCATGATTTTAGTAAAGTGCAGTACACAGACGTGGCAACTAAGAGGTTTCGGACAAACGTGCCTGACTGTTTAACTGACCTCAGTTAGTGAAGCGGAAGAAAAGTACAACTCTGACTGGCGAGGGAGAGAAGAGGTGTTGTCTGATGATGTCTGCGGGTTAGAAGCTTCTGATTTTGAATTAAAGACTCTAGCCTGGAGCTGGAAGCTTTGAGTACGGCTTAGCGTGCTGTTTTGTGATGTTTCACACTCTGATTTGGTTGAGTTTCCGCAGAAATCTGCAAAGAAAACATCTGATGGATTTTTAAAAGAGATTAAAAGCTCTTTTCTTCTTGTGCTTCTCAGATGATCCTCCAGAATTATTCATTTGCTTCTTGATATCACCTCAGTGCCAGAAAGGCCCTGCCTCGGTAATTGCCTGATGATTGATAGACTGGTAGTAAATTACTTTGCGAATTCAGCCGTGTCCAACTGGGTCTGACGTGCAGCTTTAGCTGCTTACTGCAGCTGCCCCATCTGTGACCCTCAAACAGAACACATGCCGGCTAATGCGACCAGGAAGGGGCAGGGAGCTGCGAGTTTTCTGTAGTGAAAGCATGAGGAGACAGGCTTTGGCTTGTTGAAGTAGACTCATAATCAAAGACGGATTTGACTGATGTAGCCTAAGATGAATAAACTTTATATTCCTTGTATTTTACTCTGTAATAATCCATCTGTATAGGTCACAAAGTAAATTATGACAGAGAAGCAGATTTGACCAAGACATTTCAATTCAATTCAATTCAATTTTATTTATATAGCGCCAAATCACAACAAAAGTCGCCTCAAGGCGCTTCATAGATACAGAGAAAAACCCAACAATCATATGACCCCCTATGAGCAGCACTTTGGCGACAGTGGGAAGGAAAAACTCCCTTTTAACAGGAAGAAACCTCCGGCAGAACCAGGCTCAGGGAGGGGCGGGGCCATCTGCTGTGATTGGTTGGGGTGAGAGAAGGAAGACAGGATAAAAGACATGCTGTGGAAGAGAGACAGAGGTTAATAACAGATATGATTCAATACAGAGAGGTCTGTTAATACATAGTGAGTGAGAAAGGTGACTGGAAAGGAAAAACTCAATGCATCATGGGAATCCCCCGGCAGCCTACGTCTATTGCAGCATAACTAAGGGAGGATTCAGGGTCACCTGGTCCAGCCCTTTATTCATTTATCATTAGTCATAACAAATAACAGATAAATAACCGAAATATGGTATTTATGGCTTATAAATACCTGACTCATACCTGGATCATTAAGCTCCAGGGTAGAAACCCATTCAACAAAACTCTCCGCACCTCTAACCCCACTCTGTGATTCTACATGGCCGAACACTTCATGGCTGAGTTGCTGGCGCTCCTGAGAGCCCCCCACTCTTTCAGAAATGTTTGGGAAAGCGGTCTGCATGCCCAGTTGCTTGATTTTATACACCTCCGGTCTGGGAAGTAATTGGAACACATGAATTTGATGATTTGGATGGGTGAGTGAATGCTTTTGGCAGCATAGTGTATCTCTAGTTTTAGTGACAGGAACCAGCGCACGGTTGATTTTCCACTCATCAGTTTCGAGGTAACAAAAAAAAGCCTCCTGGATTTAAAAACGTCTGCCTGAGTGACTCGGGCTGAACCCATCATTTATCCGCAGCATAGGGGATGTGCAGATTTGTACCACCTGAAGGTAGCATTATTCAACTTTAGCTTTAACCACACCATCATTTACTGCAGCGGTTTATGTCCTCCAGTTGTCATCATACAGTGTTAGCAGTTTCACCAGGATCACAGTACGTAGCCTGAAGACCTCGTCTGTATTAATACCGGCAACTTTGGCATCATAAATCCAGCATGTTACAGGCTTATATGATCCCCAGCAACCATTGCGTGGCTTTAAGTATAGCATTACATTCCAGGGCAGCACCTGGCATAGCTGGGGGAACCCACCACTGTAGCTTTATTGTAGCTAATCCAGAGTGGAGCCGCTAGTTTTCTGGTGCCCCGACGCGAGCTCGGGTATCTTTAATCTTCTGATTACTCCACAGACGAGTCATGCTAACCAACGATGAGCTTTTAAAGGCAGAATCATTCACTGTGGGGAAAAAAGACGAAGAGGACACCCTGAAGACACAGTAGCTTCCACACTCTGTATGTGTGTGCGCGCGTGTGTGTGGCATAAATGTGGGGGTGGCGTATTCCCTCCCGATGTGTTCATTACAAGCGCAGTGCTGTGGTTTAATTAGCTTAATCCTCTTTTTGGGTTATTATAACCATAAATCATTGAACATACATGTAGGGAGGGATTAGCATAGCAGAAACTACAGGGAGGAGCAGCAGTAGAAAGCCTGCACAGTGTCAATACACTTACTGTCACATAGTGCACACCAGAGGCCATTAGAAACATCATTATATTGAGGTCTGTCAGCGGCTATGCTGCACGTGTGCTTCATTTCCTTTTTTTGTAGAAAACGTATTAAAGCGTTCATACTGAAAACAATTTCTCCTTTTTTTTCCTTTCTTATACGGAAATGTTCAATTAGGGGCGAACAGAAACATTAATAGATGCAACAGATAGACGCAAATGAATTCACTTAATCTCTAAAGTGCCCAGCCGGCGCTGTTCTGAGTCGCAGCCAGGGTTTGTCTAGTTCTCCGCTGTTTTACTTTTCAGTTTCTTGGATGTGGTTGGATCTTTAAAAGCAGTACACAGCTAATTGTATCACTTTGCGCTTCAACATAATATACTTAACTACATATTTGGCAGCCAAGTTAGCGGGATAGTTGGCCAGTTTTGGAAAGAGGCTTTGCCTTTCAAAAGTCTTTGCTGCACATTTTTGAAGGAGCACGAGCTCAGTGTGGAGAAGTTTTGTTCTACAGCCAAAAAAGTAAATGAATAAATACATAAGAGCAATAAAATATGAGGATTTGCATGCATTACTTTGCAGCTCGCTGGAATGCTGATTGTCATTATCATCTTATGCCTAGCTTCTGCAGGCAATCAGTCAAAATCCTTCCTAACTTAATTTAGCTACAATTATTAATGCATTGTTTGATTAAACAAAGTAATAAAAGATGCATTGGCTGAAGCAGTGTAAGCATATATCACTAGTGTCTTTTTGTTGTTGTTGTATAAAATAGAGATGCAAACAGC